>NW_027526361.1:165738311-166338311 GCF_048455015.1 Haemaphysalis longicornis | reverse complement strand
CACGCCTATTGTCTTTTTTAATTTTGAAGGTTCAAATAGGTGTTCCACGTGCGAAAGCTAAATTTGGGGCATGAGGTGCACCGCATATGGAAACCAGCGATCATTACATACGAGCAATTATTTTTTTGTGTTTGAAAATTTCTTGCGAGTAGATGAGTATATGAGGGGCTGTCTTCTTCTTTACAGTGCTATTATGCATCCAAGCATGGCTCTATTCAATGAACACTTTTTTCACACCCTTTCAACACCCTAAGAAAAATCAAGGGTGTTGAAGTTTATCAAACCATTTTTTTCACACTAAAAAGGGTGTAGAGCTAGGAAAAGTGTGTTGAGATTCAAGAAAAAAAGGTGTAAAGGCCTCCCAACACCCTTTTTCCACTTATGCAACACCGTTTTTGGCTAAAATGGTTAAACATTAGCAGTGGCTTAGCTCGACTATGCCAGGATATACGTAGCGTGAGCTAAGGTTCAGGTGGTTATTTTTAGGTATCCTGGTTCTCTGGGATTAGCTGATTATCATGCTTACTGCTGCTGAAACGATTTCCAATCCAGTCTAATCCAATCCAATCCAATCCAAACCAGTCTATTCCAGTCACAGCTCCTCGCGTATGCGCAGCACGGCTCTCCAGGAGCCACGCGAAACGGCTATCAAGCGGCTCCGGCGCAGCGTCAGACTTGGCTACTGCGCAACAGAGGAGCACAGCTAGGCACGCGCCGGCGCCGGTGCGTCTGCCGCGGCTATGCCGTCACTCCTCTGGAATGCGCAGACCGGCGAATGTGCAGACGCAATACTGGTACTCCAATTGGATTGGATTTCAATCCAACACAATCCAAGTTAACCCAAGCCAAGCCAATTCACGCCAATCCAATCCAAGCCAAGCCAAGCCAATCTAATCCAATCTGATGCTCCACGCGCTTGCGCAGAACGGCCCTTGACGGCACACGCGAAACTGCTCAACCTCGGCCAGTGTAGCTTACGCTACAAAAAGTTTTGTGTGCATGATAGATGTGCTTCAGACTACGGTCTTTTGAACTGCACTGAAAGCTCAGGTTGCTTGATTAAATCCAATATGGCGTGAAGTTCTGCCCTGGTGCTGTGTCCCGGTTTTTTTGTGATGTGAAGTTTGCGTCCTCATTAACCCACGCTGTGGCAAAGTTGGGAAGGTGCATGATACATGCCGCGTCGGTATAGAAGACGTGACTTTTTTCGCCTCCGGGGGAGTGGTCTTTTAGACAACGAAGCCACTTCCCCTGACGTTTTGCGTATGCCCGTCTTCTGGCTGCTTGATCATTTCCCATCTTCCGCGGTAATGGCTTGGCATCTGTCAGGGAAATGCATTCCCATGGCGGTGCCTGTTGAGGTAGTGGGGGAAGTACACTGACGTTGTGTCTAAGTCTCGCCAGTTTGTCCCTCCCCGCTGATGTCGACTGCAACCGTGCGACTTGCGTGTGCATTTGTACCTCGATGAGATCCGAATCAGTATTTATCATGCTGTAGCTGTTGAGAGCATCTATGGGAGTGTATCTCGGAAGGCCGGTTGCAATCCTGCGAGCTGCGTTGTTGAGGCGCTCTAGGGTCAGTAGTTGCGTTTTCGTTAGGGAATGATACGGTGCCCCGTACAGTATTCGCGAGTGGATGAACGCTTGGAAGGAGTGGCGCAGTTCTCGTTCTTTTACTCCCCGCGCTCGATTTGTGATCCGGCGGAAAATGTGCGTGATCTACTTTATTGTTCTCATTATGTGTGCGTGCCACGTGTTGGGTGTGCATGCCTCGTCCAAAAACATTCTGAGAGTGCGGATTACGGCTTTCCGCTGTACTGAACTCTGTCGAAGTTGTAGCTGGATTGCCTCTTTTTCCGCAGTCTTCGATTGCGAACGCCTGTCCCCATGTATAACGACAAATTCTGTCTTTTCGGGGGATGTTGACAGGCCGACTTTGTTTTTATAGACGTCAAGACGTCTAGGGTGGCTTGGAGGACTGTTTCTTGTTCTCCGAGAGAACTGTGCATACTGTGACGTTGTCCGCGTAGATTGCATGTTCAATACCGGGTATGCAAGCTAGTTGTTGTGGGAGGCCTGCCATCACCATATTAAAGAGAGTAGGGGATATGAAGGAGCCTTGGGGAACTCCCGCCCGGTTGTATTCGGTTGTGCTAAGCTCTGTTCCGATTTGAACTTGAAAGGTCCGATCTTTTATGAACAGCAATGAAATTATGCGTGCGCCCTCTGATTCCCAATTCTTTCACCGCTTGCATGATGGAGGTGTGAGGTGTGGCATCAAAAGCTTTCCTCACATCGACTCCTGCAACAATGCGCGGGAATGGAGACCTTGCGTCGAGAACGTCGCTTTTTAAGCGAAACATGATGTCCTATGTGGTTAAACCAGGTCGGAAGCCATACTGGGTGGGGACCAATTTTTGGTTGTCTTCTAGCCACCAAATCAGGCGGGCATTCACCATGCTTTCCATGATATTGCACAGGCATGACGTGAGAGACACCGGCCTAAGGTTTGCAAGACTGTTAGGAGGCTTTCCCGGCTTCGGAGTGGGCTTCACGATCGAATGTAGCCATTCGTCTGGCAGCGCTCCGGACATCCACAGTCGGTGAAACTCTTGGAGCAGCGCTGCTTTGCACGGGGCGGGAAGATTTTTAACGTGCGCTACACTGACGCCGTCGGACCCTGCGGCACTGCGCACGTTCGCCCGCCGAATCGCACGCTCCAGTTCGTTCATCGTGAATGGACTATTCATAGCCTCAGCATCCGGAGGTCCAGTGTCCATGTCGTATGTGTCGGCATTCGGGGCGGACGTCTGCGGGAAGATGTTCGCTGCATTTTCGGCCATGTCTTGCGCGCTGACGCCTTCCCTCAAAGCGACTCTTGCGACCGCGTTGTTGGGCTTACGCTGCCCCAAGAGAGCGCGAAGGATGGCCCATGAACGAGCTGAATTTGTCCGACCATTCATTTGCTCACATGTGTCCATCCACCGTTGAGATGTCAGTTGGTTTGTGTAGCTCTCAAATTCCTCCTGAATGCGGCGGAGCTTCATGCGGAGGTTTTTTGGACGTCCGCGTTTTCGGTAAGCACCCAGAAGTCTCAGCTTACGGTTCCACAGCGACAACAGATGCCTGTCCAGATCCAGGTGGTCTTCTGGCACGCCTAATGTTTTGGTAGCCTTGCGCTTCGCCTCCGTCACCGTTTGTGTGAGCTCCGATACATTCGCTGTCACTGGCAGCGTATTGAGAAAATCTCTATAGTGATCTCATTGCGTGACATAGCAGATACTTGTGCCTCTCTGCCTGATTTGTTGCTTCCGGTCTTAAAGGTGAGAACAATAGGAAGGGGATCACTGCCCATTGGATCCTTCAGCACCTTCCATGTGCAGAGCGAGCTGAGATCTGAACGTCCAGGTGAGATCTGGCGTGGTATCTGCTTGTCTGCTTGTTTGTCCGATACGGGTGTACACGTGTTGCAGATTCAGCAGGGAGAGAGCAAAGTGGTCGGCGTCTTCTACCACCTTCCTGCCCCTCCGGCTGCATGTCGCATAGTTCCACGCCGTGGGTTTCGAGCTGAAATCTCCGCACACAAGGACAAGGTCCTGAGGGTACAGCGTTTGGAAATTTGCCACGAAACTTGTGTCCGGTATGGGATTCTTGAGTTTCGTACGGGAATTCTCTGGCTTAATGTAGAGTGAGAAGACGAGGACGGTCCTTTGCGGGGAAAGTTGAACACGGCATCCCGCCACATCGGTGTTGGGTGAGCACCACGAGACCGTATCCAGTTGGGTGTAAACAATTGTTCTTCGAACATATACAGCTGTTAATGCCCGTTCTTTGGGATCGTTTGCCCGACCGTAGCCTTCATATCCTGGCAATTTAGCGATAGAACCATTTACCTTATAAAGAGATAAAACCGCAGGTGAGTTTTGTTGATTCAGCCCGACACAATATCAGATTTCCTTTCTTTCGCCGCAGCGAACGACAGTTCCATTGAATCACGGTCGCGGCTTTCGCCTCATCACCCCAACCGTGCCCGGAGCCCCTGTTACAGGAAGGATGCAGAGCCATGGGTTTGCTGCGGTGAGCTCGCGTTTCGCGACGCCACATGAATTGCGCCAGTGAGCGCCGTCGCGAAAGTAGGCGGTGCCCCAAGAGAGAACATGCCGCTGAGCATGAGCTTTTCCATTATTGTGCGAACGCACGCTTCGACCGTCTTCTCAAGCATTGCCTGAACATGTGTAATGATCTTCGCCTCCAGCTGAGCCATGCGGGCTTCCAGTATGGCTTCGAATTTTGGTTGCTGAGGAGAGTCCGAGGGCTGTGCTTTGCCCTTGTTGGGTTCTAAGTTTACCCCGGGATTATACCCCCCCCCCCCCCAGCTGCAGGCCCACTGGATTCGGTGGAGAATTTTGAGGCTGCGGTTTCGCGTACTGGGGCGGTCGGATGTGAAGAATGTGCATTCACGGGCCCAACAACGTTCGCATAGGTAGACCGGCCATGCTGCGTTTCGTTGTCATAAGCACGTGGAGATGCATTGATACCTGTGCAGAAGTCCCGCCGCGCGGCCGTGATGACCGGAGGCTTAACGCTTTTATGCTGCCCGGCGTCCTGTGATCCGGCGGTCGAATTTTCAAACTTTCTTGGAGCTGAGGAAGAGTTTCTTTGCTTCATGTTCTTGTTGATTTGCTTGTTAATTTCTACTCTCTTCCGACAGTTTTTCGCCGTAGCTAAGTGTGCGCCTCCACAATCTCTCCACTTGAGAGCTCGTTTAGGGCAGCTGCTACCTTCTTCGTGTTGTCCTCCCCCGCATGTCGAGCACCTTGGTTTGTCGTGGTTCGGGCACTGTTCCTTTCGGTGGCCGAGCTTATGACATGTCTCGCACGTACATACACGAGCCTTGTACCAGAAGTACCCAACGGTGAAGGACCTGAGACCAATTCGATACGGTAGGCTATTGCTTTGAAAGGCCACAACAGCTGTCCCCTTGTTTCCAAGTGGGCGCGCGCTGAGTATGTCGCACTTCCTGCAGTGAAGATTCTCCATCAGCGGTTCAGAGGTCATTCCTCCCGCGTTTCGGATAATGCCGCGGATTTGCCCCTTGTGAATAGCTTCGTAAGCTTGAAACGCGGTAGATTTCTCATTGAACCGGAGCTTCTTAAGCATCAGGAGAGCGTCCCGCGTTTCGTCGTCTGCTGCGTCCACGGCTATTTGGTTGCTCCTGCGAAGGTATCGTATGACGATATTCGGTGGGGACCGCTTCTCATCAGCTGGTTTGCAGCTTGTAATATGGCGCGATATTGCCTCATCTATGTCAATGAAGTTATTGTCCATGATCCTACAAGGCTGACACGGTTGCAGCACAACGGTGTGAATGCATTCCGGTCGGCCCGAACTCGACTCTTCCGTAGCGGCTTTCGTTCGCTTCTTGCGTCTGTTTCGTGCTTCCTGCCATTCAGTTTCGTCAGAAACTGCTTTTTGATCCACAAACTCCTGATCTGACTCGTATGAGCTGTATTCGGCATCCGTGCCCCACTGGTGTGAGCCTTGGTGCGAACGCCGGTGTAGTTAGGCCTAGCCCCGCGTACGGCGACGCTGTGCTTGGTTGGTGCGGTGCCCCGCGTTCGCTTCTGCCCTTGCTTGGCAGTCGGTATTATGCGAACGGCAGATGTAGCAAAGGAGTTGCACTTGCCTTCGACTTCTGGTTGTTCAAGGTGCGCCAGGGGCGCGAAGGGATTGTTGTGAGGTAGCAGTAGCGTCCGCACCGGCACCGAGTTCGGCCCGGCGACGAGTGCCGTACTCCTGGGTAGGCCTAGGGAAGCATCCGAGCTGGCAGAGTGTACGGAAGGCTGTAAATTCATATCCTCCGAGGCTGGGTGATTGGATGAAGCTCCGAGTTGGTCCATGATGCTCGATGGTGCAGTAGAGACCAGAGTTGTGGGCCCCGAGCCCACAGGACCGGTGCAAAACGCCGTAATCGTCGCCGCCGTAGCGAGGTGCGATCACCTAGTCGTGCCACCTGGTGGCGAGCCGTGCCCGAAACTTACGCCGTCACACCAAAGCGCCTCTCCACATGAAAATCAAGAAATTTCATGCTTCGTATATAAGTTACGCGCCGACGCAACACCTGCGCTATGAGGTGTAAGCCGTTGAGGAGGGTTTTAACTGGGGATCTTTAACGTGGGCTGAAATTTCGACACGCAGGCTTCTAAGTTTTATTTTTCCGTCAGGAAAACGGCCGCCGCGCCCAGGAATCGAATCCGCGTCCTTGGGCTCAGCAGCGCAATACCTTACCGACTGAAAACACCCTGGCGCGTTCTCCACCGGAACTGATGCCGGTCGTTGCCGGCATCAGTCTCTCAGAAATCAAGGAATGCACCAATTAGCAGTAGAAACGAAATAAACTAAACCCTTTGTTTAGACGCCAATTCGCATCACACAAAATGTGAAACTACTTTTCAATATTGCCGCGGTTCTGTCCCCGCTTCATCACTGGTTGGCAACGACGGTTGGTGCCAGGCGGCCACGATAAATACCACCCTCAAAGAAGGCACGGATGTCCTCCCAGAAAAGAATCACGTTGCTCGGCGTAGTTCTAAAGTCAGGCGGTACAGCCGATCTCGCAATCGCCAAAAAAAAGAGAAAATCTTTCGGCACTTGCCCGCATTACAAAGCGAGGAGTCGGAATGGGAGAGAAGAAACGATAAGACTCATGGAGCCACTGGCCATGAGCCGGATGTCGCAGAGCCTAGCGTACGGCAAGCTTAACCACAGCGAAGAAAACCAAATAACCGCCATCATTAAATCAGCTTAGGGCACACCTGGGACTCGCAACGTTTACTGTGGAGGAACTGACCGCCGGTGCACCACCTGAGTATCCCAGAGTACCGTTACCCAGACTGCTCTAGAACGCGCGAAAGACCACTAAATCGATAGACGGACGAAATTCGAAAATGCGTTGCCAAAGAAGGAACTCGGGCAGCACAGTCATGGGAGAAGGACAACAAGGGCGAAAAGCCTTTGTCCTGCAGTCGACCTAAATAGGCTGTGGATGATGATGAAAAGTTCTCAAATTGGGGCTTTATAACGCTGGCAAATAAATGAGAGGAACTCCGCACATAGCACAAAGGGAGTGTTTGGGAAAGAAGTAAAATCAGGGTGGGTCATCGTTGGCAAGGTCGGCAGACCCCTCCGGAAACGAAACGACTGAACACCATGACGGACCTGTCACCGATCAAGCGGCTCCGGATAAAACTCCCCTCTACCAAGAGCATTGATCAAAACCTAACAAACACAGACGATACGGCAGGATCATTTGAGGAAGGTTCCACAAGCATGAGAACACAGTATATGCTGACCGCGGGACGCACAAATGCACGCGGCAGCAATTGCCAAAGTTTGATACTCCGGCAGCCTTTGTGACTGCACGGACCTCCTACATAGAGTATCCAACAAGCGGCAAATGTATACCCATCCACCTGGAAATCTTATTCGTGGAAGTATCGAATAGAAGAGTAAACACCATTACAGACCCTCAAAGGGCATGACACTGCTGGCTGCGGGCAGAATACCTGAACGCTTCAGTAAGATATTCCCATCCACAATGAAGAAAGTCAAGGAAACAAGCCGCCAGACGGGTCTGGAAGAGAACAGGCAACGAATAAAAGGCAGGCGAACTCGCATGCCGCTTTCCTTGCGAGCACGATTACAGCACTCCCCTCTGCGAAAAACGTTAGGGACGCCTCCTCACCCTGCGCCTGGAAGCACGATCCTTCTACGTGTCACAAGGGAGTCTCGATGCCGAAGAATAACAAACTCTGTAGACGACAAACACAATTATGAACAGACATATGTGGGCGAAGATGTTGGGCAGGAACATCAGACATTACTTCACATTGAAACTTTTCTCGTAGAAGCCTACACCCTTTTTGGGTAAAATAGCCTTGTCCAAGGGTATGCTCAGCTGAGGAAAACTCAAGTGTTACATATTCCACTTCTACGGAGACATGGGAGGTAGCTTTGATCGACTCATCCTCTCAACATCAGCGCGAGGTGATTGAGAGGGCAAGGGAAAGAGTTGCTGCGTCTGCGTCCCTAGACTCTGCAGGTTTCACCCTTGAGGTCCCTACCGTCTGTTTACCCCCTTTCCCTAAACGTGGAATATTTATTCCTAAAAAAGGATATCTACACTCTCTCTCTCATAGCAAAACACCAAGAGTGTTCAGTCTAGCCACTACTTTGAAACACTGAATCCGTCGCCTTATCGCTCAAGCTGACCAACACCCCACTGTCACAACCTTTCATGCTCACATGTCAAGCCACACAAGCGTAGGTGGCCTCGGTCTCTCCTGGGTCCCGGTGATTAGAACTGTTGCTGTGACTCTTTCTCCCTTAGCTGTCCCCCAGTGCTCGAGAAGCGTAGATCGTAAATGCAGCAACTCCGTTCCAAAACGCTTCATGGCGGTCGTAGTAGTGCTATCACGTCGTATATCATGAGGTCCAAACTTTGCAACGTTTTCTTGCGGTAAAGGTTATGTATTCGTCGCCTCGTACTTTTTCAGCGTAGCATTCGATCTACGTAAGCGTCACCGCTCTGCTTGGATTACCAGCAGCCACTTTCATTATGCGTGATGTCACCGACGCTCGAAGAGGAAGGCGTCTAGGGCACAGAGCACCAGGTGTTTAGGGTACCAGGATGATGGAAAAAGCGGCGTTGAAGCGGCGATGATAACAACATGCCCGTGGCGGATTTTGTGCGTGGTTATTGAGGTTATAAATGAAAAGTTCCACATTAAAGCCTCCGGCAAAACCCCGCGGCGTCGCTTCGGGCCTGTAGTCGTAACCGCACGGCCCGCGGTGCGTGCGGAACAAAGCGCCAAGTGAGAAAGCCTTCAATTGGCGTTTACATTGTTGGTGAAGGGTTGGACCAAGTGAGGTCCACTTTCTTTCCATTGCCTTGCTCAAGGGAAGCGTCTTCTCCATGTTCAGGCAGAGAGCTCGCCAGCTCTGTTGGCTACCAGCGTGTGGACCGATTGCAAGATGCGTTTTAACAGCGGTGCGAAATCTGTTGAAGATACCCGTCACGCCCGACGAAGGCATTCCGTTGGCCGACAGATGATGCGACCTCCTCAACGGCCGTCCAATGCGCTCTCCTGGCTCGTGCTCTCGGGGCATCCCATGTATGTACAAAAAACTACCAGTCCTCCGTGGGTGAGCTTCGAGTACGTACATACCGCGGCGAGCGGCATTGTGATCGGTCACGTGGCTGCAGGAGGTCATTACGTAACAGCGCAACAAAAACACGGACTATAGCTGAGGTACACAGGACGAGCGCTGACTTCCAACTGATCTTTTATTGAAAAAACACATATTTATACCCCACACACCTACACACACGTGCCATAAATGCACACAACAAAACAAGCAATTCATCACAGCGGTGCTATGACGCGCCAAACACGCTCTAAAAATTCCCATTAGAACACACGCACTTGAAATAATAAAAAGCCCTCTCAAGCCATGACACACGTGTTGCGCCCCTAGATTACTTTCTATGTAGCGTTCCTTCCCCCTTGTAAAAAATCAAGTTCCTTGGCTGACAGAGCAACCGAAGGTACGCTGACGCAATTTTCCCCCAACCTAGCAATTTTCGCTGCCTCCACTATCTCCCTTGTCATCTGGTCACTATGGCGCTGAATGACTTCGCATTTTTCGAACATGGGAATGCACTTTCCGGTGGTGCCTTTGCAATCTCGGCAGTGAATGCCTAGCTGCCCTTTGACACTTGTTCGTACATTGTTGCTATGCTCCCGGAGCGTTGTATTAAGACACCTTCCCGTCTGGCCCACGTACTTTTTTCCGCATGGCAAAGGAATCTCGTCGCTCACAACGTCCCTCTCCACTCACAGGAGCGTTCCGAAGTTATCTCCGCTGTTACAGCAATTTCACATGCGTGGAACTGGTATTAATGTTTTGTAGGGCCGACGCTGTCTGGCTGAGCCCGCAACCGCGACAGCGCAAAGTCGCTGGGCAGCGTAGGGCTTCTGTGCGCGGAGGCAGTGCCATCTGGTTGGAGAAAGATAGCGGCGTGACCGGCCATGGTGCAGCATGCTGCAGCACCCAGAAAGAAGCAAAGAAAGCGTCGCTTTGCAACGAAACACCACTACGCCCTTTCGAATTATTTTTCTTCTCGGCTTGTTTGACGAAGCGACAGTTCAATAGTGGCGCCGCAAAACCTTGGCACGGCAGGGGATAACTACTATAGAAACTTCATCGAAACCTTAGCATAACATTAAATTTGGTGTGCTCCCAGCGGCCGCAATACAGTGCATCATGCGTATATCGGTGGGTGGTTTGGGTGGCAAGTTAGGCAAATTTCTGGATTCCCCAAAGGACACTCCCGTCTTTAAAAAGACTACTTAAATGCACTATCACAGTTGATTTTGTTGTTTTGGCAAAGCTTGCAATTTCTTCTGTCCACCATTCACCCACTCATGCACATGATTTTTGGTATTTGGCGGTGTACTAAGTTTATGTGAATATATTTGAGGAACGTATATGTTTTAGCTGTGTTTTATTAGGCAGGGAATGTAATAGTAATAATGGAGAGCACGGTCGCAGTAACTGCATCGCAATGTGAGCTAGGCGACGAATCTTGGGCGCTGGAACAGGCCGGGGCTTAGCTCACGAAATAACTTGGCTCCTGGCGCGGCCAGGAGGGCCAAATGAAAGATTGGCCTTGCGGCACGCGCACTGACACCGGCCAAGCAATTTGAGCCCCCCAGGGAGTAAACTTTGCGAGGAGTGGGCGGGGTGGAAAGTTTTCGCCCAGCGTCGCTGCTGCCGCACCTCCCTCGCAAACTCCTCGGCTCGCTGCGTAATGAGCGGATTAGCGAAGAGGAGCGAAGGAGCACGATTAATTTCCCACCTCTGACGACACCAGTGCAGCGGCGCTATGCGTGCTGGCGTGCACAGCGGCCGGAGACCCCGCCCGAAAAATTGCTCATTAGGGTGGCGAGAACGGGAGCCCTAGGGCGAACGCCTTCTAGAAAAGGCCCATATGCCATCTCCTTTCGGCTGTTAGTGCAAGTCTCCCCTTGCTGTCTTATTGATTCTCGCCATTCGTTGCAAGGAAACGAGGTGAGCCCACCTTTAATTGGACGAGGAAGCAACGCGGGTTTGGTGCGTTGCTGTGTCCTCCTCGTGCTCCATGCTTTCCGGATTCTCCCTTTTTTTTTTTCGTGCAGGAGTCGGAGAAAGAAAACAGGAGAGGCGAAAAGAAAAGTGGCGTAAACACATCTGAGCCTTTAGGGCGGTTCTCTGTCTCGGTAGGCAACATATCATCCTGGAACATGCGAAAGGCGTTACACTTCAAGCGTGATATTGCGGCATAGCGTCTTTAGCGACTCCACTTTAGATTTGGAGCCTATTTTAGTGATGCGAAATACCGTAGTGCACCGACTGTGGTTTAGCTTATGCTGCATGTGAAAGCACTGCCACTTTATGTGGCAGTAGGCTCTCCTTTGCGATCGGCGATCGGAAAGGAGAGCACGGCCGCTTTTTTAGGCGCCTAAATACACCGCCTGGCCCACGCGAACAGTGTGTTACAGGATGGCGGGTGTTTGAGCGCCTTCCACGTAATGGGTCAAAAAGCATGCTTCATGTGAAATGCTTCGTCAGCGTGCCATGTGAGCGATCCTCCTCTTTACTCGCATTACCTCTTCCATTAAACAATATTTCCTTCCTGGATTCGCATTTTTTCTGAATGAGAAAAATTTGGCTCACGTTCACTTCTTAATGATTTCTTGCTGCGCAGGATCTGTTCTGCTCACTTTACAAATCCCGGTGACAACGTATAATCGCCACTCAGTTTGTGTTCTATTTTTATTCATTTTATCGCCAGGCGGTTGCCCTTTGCGGTTGCCCTATAGGTATAATTTAGACCACGTATACAATCGGTGATCCCAACATATGTTTCAGCCGGTCAGTTGAACCCGAAGTGGCCTCACGTGAGGTTGTATTCCGCTCTTTACAATGTTTAACGCCTTAGCGTTCCTGCTAGGCACATTGAGGAAGTTTCCACGTGCACTGGGACTCCTCAGCTGCCGTGGTCCTCAGGTCGTGCTTGTACGCCTTGCTATTCAAGTGTCCGGGATTAACACGGCCACCCCGAAACGTCGGCGGCGGCAGCCAGAATTCAGAGATCGCCCGAAGATTGAATCGGAGACAGGGATAACTGGACTGTGGCAATGCCTGTGCGCTCCCAAACAGTTCACGGCGGGGAAGGACAGGCTACGGGATTTCAGCAAGCGTCCCGCCTGCGTAGTCAAGTTCCTTCTTGCACCGATGAGGCATTGTTTTCGTATGCAGTGGCCAAAAGACATGTTCGAAGTTGAGTATCATGCCAGTGTAAGGCGAAACGTCTAGACCATGCGCTCGTCACTGCCTCTGTTCCTAAAATGCAATGTTTTTTCAGTGTGACCCCCCGGCTCAAACTTTCAAGAGCCACTTATATGGCACGTCAAGCCATCGACTACGCTCAAAAGAACGCATCTAGGGTAGCAAATAATTCTTTGTTTGGCTTGAAGATATCACAAGACGTCAGTGGCGCACTGTATAGACTAGACTAGACTAGACTAGACTAGAAAAAAATAGAATAGAATAGAATAGAATAGAATTTTATTCATACTTAAAATGGAATATCACGCAAAGGAAACTGGGAAAAAAGCTGAAGAACAGCTAGACCACTGGGGGGCCCCTGCAGCATCCACCGTGATAACTCGTAATTCACGCCACCAGCGCCAAATCTTCCCCTGTTGGGACATGATGTCCAAAAGAAACGTCTTAATCGTCATGACAACGATTGCAAAGAAAAGCGGGGTACTGCGTGACGTTGCCTGTACTTTTGACGTCATTTCTTTCCTTTTCAGTTGGTCAGCACGGAGTCGAAATGGCGGCCTCGTAGGTGCCGCTCGCCCAAGTTTCACGCCGCAAGCGGTGGACAACGGCCGTTACGACGGCTGTCAAACTCGAATCGCTTCTTTCGCGGGCTTCTTTTGAAATAATAGAAGGGATAAAACATGCAGTTTAAGATACGTGTACGCGTGTCGCTATATGTTTTAATAACACCCACAGCAATGCAAGAACGGTGCTCCTGTTTTTTTTCTCTTATTTAAGGTTCATTACTACATCAGTTGGATGGTGTATACGGTATAGAGATTTTAGCATCACGGATTTTCTTACGTTGCTAGCCTAACAGGCGTAATGCAACACTGCATCCTAACAAACAATGATGTTGGAGGAAGAGGTCACATGTGATAGTTAACCTCCAAAGCGGTCTCTGTTCATCCATGACTTGGCGCCCGGAACGTGCTGTTGGTCCGCTAAGAACGGGGCAGAATAATCATAAAAACAAGACAATCTTGATATTATTCATTACTAACCGCTTGGAACGATCGATGTGTGGCGATGAACCGATGAAAATTTTTAAGTCTCGTTTACCTAACCACTTTTTCGACAGCTTAAGTCTGTACGCGTTATTTACTCGCACATGCTGCCACAATTCACTGTATGACCGAGATGATTTCTGAAAGCTGTTGCTGAACCTGCAATGCAAGCAAGAAACTCGTACGTGTTTCTTTCCTCTCAGGCATCCCCTTAGCCGCGGAAGATGGAAACCGAACCTTCCTTTGTTTCATCTTGTTGAAAGGAGCGGTAACTCTGAATTATCCATTTTGACACCCCAAGTAAGCCAGTGCCAGTTCTTGCTTCAGTGAACTCGGGAGCTGCCGCCAGCCGAAATGCTCGCGCCGCCAGAGTCACGTAGATTAGGACGAACAGCAAGGGCAGGGTCGCCAGGTCATGGTGAAGCGCAGGGGCGAGCAAGAAAAAAAACACGTCCCGATGCATCGTTGCACAAGCGCAGCTTCGCGGGCAGTTCGACGTTGGCGAGGTGCCCCGCCGTCTGCGCGGCGGAGAGAGAAGCGTTGACGTAGAGTGAAACTAACGCCAACGCCGCAGCGCTGTACCACTCAGATCGCCATAATGGAAAACGAAACTATTTAAAAGTCGCCGACCACTGGCTTGACGGGTCTCGGTTCCGCTTGTGTAACAGGTGAGAAGGGGCACTGGCCAACAGCCCGAGATCACCACGAAAAAAAAAACCTTGGTTGATTTCTGTCATAGGAATCGATAAAACACGAAAGTGAAACCTGCAGCAAAATCTGAAGCTGAGCATGATTTGCCTGTCGGCGGCTGTCTTGTGGGTGTGCTTGGCGAGCGACGTCCTGCTGGCGGGTCGCTTCGGCAAAGGTGTACTGGCGTTATTTCCGTGACGGATATGACGTCAGCGAAATCTTGGTGTATACCGCCATAAATTACTTTCGTGTTAAAATATAAAACGGGAAAACGAACAACCCTAAGCATAACGTACCGGGAAACGGTTGCTTCCCCGCAAGAAGACCCTGTGTGCAGGGGTGCACCCTTTAAAGGCTGCTTGCTCCGTTGTACTGACGTCACTTCCGGGACGGATATGACGTCGGTGAAATGTTTGTGTATCCGGGAATAAAACACTTTCGTGTTAAAACACACAAAAAGGTAAGGTTTACACTGTCACAATGCCAAGAGCGATACAGGCTTCTTTAAGTTAACACGTTTTATTAGAGCAAAACTGTGCTCCTCAAAGAACTTACAAAGGAAGCACAAGCGTCGAAGAAGCAGCCCAAAAGAAGTTACGTGTACACAAAGCGTTGGCGGAAAAGCTAGCGAGCGAGAGAGAGAGATAGCAGTTTAATTTGATCCATGGCATCCCAGGGCATCTTCTGTTTACCGGCGGCTTCCAGAGCCCAATCGATTAACCGGATCCTGAAGGTCCAGATCGGCGCTGCCCAGTGGTGCTCCGAGGTGATTAGTGGTAACGAACTTTGTGGGCGTGCCCATGTGTATGAGAACGGGTGGCGTGATCTCCTAAGCCGCGGTTGAGTAGAGACTTAGGTGTATGTGTGTCAGCGGGGCTGGGTTGGGGAAGTTGTTTCTTTGTGGTAAACGACAAATGTAAGCTTTTTCTGTTATTTAATTGCTCGTCCGCTGGTGAGTAAATCCTGGTGGGAGAGGCGATAGCGTGTAGTGATGTCTTGGAAATCGTCCAGGCGATCCCTCACAGACCGCGCCACCTGACAGGGCAACACGGAAAAGCAATGTCGGGGCGTTTGGCTTACGAGCATGGATGTCTCCGCGTTAATCTTTCTAGAATCATCTATTCAAATTCCAACAGGAGGGACACGTGATGTGGCAGACCACCTCATGCGGAAGACCACCGATCAAATTAATGACATGATTAGGAGGTTGTCAACTAGGAAGAGGGGAATTAAACAGGGGGATGCCCTGCGCTTGGTCGAGGTGTTCGTCATTTCGTGGATAACTTAAATGACCCCGTATCTCATACTGTACAAGAGCGACATAAATCTCCTCAGTATACTGATAAGGCAGTCAGTTAATCATGCCATAGGACTAATCACGAGCATATCTACACACAAACTGCTCAGGATGGGCCAGCCAGAAACAGGCGGAGAGCAAAAGGCCAGACTCGGCCAAAACTAAAGATGGACGAAAAATTGTCCTCCAAGGGTGGATGGCACTCGACGCCATCCCACAAGTCCGAATACCAAACCCATGCCTCTAGCCCATAATCACTCACCCACTGCCCAGAAACATGCCCCCTGTTGCGTTTGGAAGCGTCCGTAGCCTGCAGTAGTGGGACCGGTCGCCGTCGATCCATCCGAGCCAGGACTAGGGGAGTTCTTAGAGCGAACTTCAACGGGTTTATCTACATTTTTGCCGTGATGGAGACAGCGAATCATCCGGCGAGCCGCAGCGCGCCGTTTTTAAAGATACCCGCTCCCTAGATGCCTAGGTTGGCGATCACTATACAAAGCAATACTGTCCAATGGTGATGCGCAGTTTCTCGTCCGGTCACACCGTCATCAGCAAGGGACACGCGCTTCCAGTTTGCGCACGCTCACGCATGCGCGCGCACACCAAGCCTTGCCACTTACCGTAGGCCAGAGTAAAGGGGGGGGGGGGGGGTTCGTCCGTGCCACCAACGCAGGTCGCTAAAGCGCGGGCGACCTTCAGTTCTGTGCACTATACTGGGAGGTAATAACTCGTCTTTATCAAAGAAGTCGTCCTGCCGCCGCTGCCACCTCCGGGTTCCACGATCCCCTGGTCGTCGGTCTGTCGTGGGGAGCGCACGGGGGTGCCACCGAGTGGATGGGTTCGGGGACTCTTTAACTGCAGTGCGGAGCAGTACTCCCGCCGATCTTCTTTTTTTTCTTTTTTTTATTTAAACAAACCATGTCTTGAGAGGAGAGGCAAAAGGCAGATTAACTCTGCCTGATGGCGGCCATCAACCCCGGACATGTAACATTGCAACATTGCACAGAAACCGTAAGAAACAAAACATGACAACTAGCTATACAAAGGCAATGTAGAAAAAACAAGATTATACATTTTTCGAAATAATATAGTAACAATTACAATAGGCGCACAACACAAATAATTATAAACTACGCAGAGTAACGCTACAGAATTCCACACTTAATTGCAATAAAATGCAGGGAAAGCCAACATTGTACGTTTATCAAGAGTAATAAAGCAGCAAGCACAACAGGCGCACAACAAAAATTATAACAAACTACACGGAGTAGTGCTACAGAATTCCAGACATTAAGTAATGTTTAATTTTTTTCTTTAGCGCGAGCCAAGACGTGGTGTGTGGCAGTAATTCTACAACAGCTGTGTGCTAATTTAGATATGTTGGAAATTGGTGGTCTAATTTTTGCATAGCATAGTTTGTTCGGATCATTGGCGTTCTAAATCAACTCGACCGAAGATCGCAATGGATATTTACTGCTATATATCGTTCTAAAAATATTCAGTTCTTTGATATTTCCCTACGATTTTAAAGACTAAGTTTAAGGTCAAACAACTGATGTATGGTAAGAATACTGTGCTGCAGAAATAACGGGGCGAGTGGTGCGTACTAGGTACATTCTCAATGCAGCCAAGAGCTCTGTTTTGTAGTACTAGAATTCTGTTTAGTTGCCGTCGTGCTTCCCCATAGTAAAAGACAGCAATGAAGATGAGACTGCACTAGCGCGTAGTACATTTGGCGCATGAGCCAGATCGGGACCAGACATCTAATTTTATAAAGTAAACCAACAGACCGTGACACAACGGCGTGTAGCTTATAATATCAAGAGTCCAACTGAGGTTTTCATCAAAAAGAATTCATAGAAATTTAAAAGAGGGCACCCGTTCGATAGAAGTAGTACTCCCCCGCGCCGATCCGCGGAAGGGCCTTTGTCTGCTGTCCGACCAGCGGTGGAGCGTCACGACCAGTGCTCAATGGGTCTCATAGCAAGCCACGTCAGCAGCGCAAGCCACCTGCATGACTTCCGTGCACCCTCTTGCTGTTTTGTACATTGTATGCGTGTTATTGTGTTAACGTACCATACCACCTTTGCATACAGGGGATGCACCACTCTGCAGTCAATGTTGCTTTCCAGGCGCACAAGCACCCAAAGAATATTTTTCTGGTGGCCAGAAAATGTAATTTGAAGCACTAACCTTTCTGTCAAGTTTCACAACTCTTTTTTTCCAGCTTCCATTCAGTTTTACAACTGTCACAGTGGCAGCTTGTGTACCTGCTACTGGCTCGGGCTCCAGTGTCCTACCAGCATGTATTTTGGTCACGATGAGCACAATTTTTCTACTTCAGACATTTCAGTAGGTTTTGTAGTGTACATGTTTGCCATATTATAATAATACTACGTGTAATAGCTAGATTTTGGTCATTATAAACTCTTTCGTGAGCTTTTGTTCGTTAGGCGTGACTTAATTAGCCTGTATACAACATACTACCGTACAGTGCGTTCTATCTTGAGCTTGTTCACCCTCCTCGTGTAAATTTTGTTCCCAATATACATTATGTTGAGTTTCTTTACAATTTTGTGGGTTCTATGTTTACTATTACTATGGAGGCATCGCAACATGATTCAAAGTGTGGTTTGATTAGTGTGTTTTTGCGGTCGTTTGTTTCGTATAAAAGCTACAATTTTTGTGACAGCTCATTCTTTGTGTTCTGATTTGTAGTCGTCGTGGGCCTTTTATTATTTTCTTTGCCATTTTTTAATGGTTGGCCTGCAATTTTTTTGTTGTTCGGCGCTTTGCAGTCCTTAGTTCTTGTGAACCATGACGATTTTTCATGACCTAGCATAGATGTTTGTCTGCGGTACAGCAAGTTGTTACAATAGTTATAATTTAATTGGCAATCATAACGAACCTTTGTGCAAAAAAAAAATCTTCACGTGGTGAGACGAGTACGTTTTTCTGATAAACCTTATTGTTTTGCCTTGTTAATAATTCTGATATAATTTCTCTTTTCGATTTATTTCGAATGTATTATTGTGCTATTGCCATGTTCAAACATGCCAGAATATACCGCAGCACCCTGCCTCCATTGATAACGCCTGTATATGATCCCGTCGGGTAAAAAAAGGGTATTGCATGAGCAATTAAGTGAAATAAGTATTTGCATGAGCAATTTGTATATATACTGTTCCTGGAGGAGCTCGTTCTCTTGTTCGGAGGTGAACTAAGCGTCCACAATCCGTGATTTCACAGCTTAACCGATAGTCTTCTCTGGTGCCTATTCTCAGAATTACATGCCTACATTTTCCACTCGGGTCACACCAGAGCAGACAGCCGCGCGGTGAATATAATGTTTCCGGTTGCGAATTTGGGGTAGCAGAGATTTTTCACGTGGCTGTACGTGCACACAGACACAAAAACGGTGTGCAACAAGTTGCGGAAATGGCTTAATAAGGCGAAGCGCTTTCCGTAAAACACGTATGCCGTACAACGTGCTAATAAGTGATTTCACAGCACTCCTTTGTGTTTTACGATACACGACTCAATTATTTCTGTGATTTGTGAAATTCTAGGTTTACTGAATCGTTAAGCAGTGCAGCCACCCAGCTCGCTTGTATTAATTCGCAATGTAGCAAACCCCACAAATAAATAAATGTTTGCGCTACAGCTTAAGAGGGATTCAAATTTGTGCTTATTAACGCGCTTCTGGCCTTGAAGAACGTTAGTTGTTATGGATCTGGGAACCACAGATAATTGTAGGTTGGCCATTTAAACACTTTTTAACACCCCCCCCCCCCTCTGTGCCCACCTGTTCCAGCTTTGGCCGACTAAATCGCGACTGGGTGCTCAACGTAATTGTGGACGCCTTTCGCACGTAGATTGCCGCGCCACAAACACACTTCCAAAAGTTCAGCCGTCGTGGTCGAAGGCAATGAGGAGACGCGAGAATCTTTCCGTTCTTTATTTAATCTTTGCGCAGCAGTCTGTATGGCATGAAGGCAAAATAAACGTGTTCTCTAGCAACGTCAAAGCACCGGACAATGCACGGAATTTAAGTTGGATGTATGTCGGAAGCAAGAGCAGGGCGTAGGCTGAGCACCGCTTAATGGTTTACAACAAACGCTAGAAACGCGAACGCAACAAAGTCAGCGCAACGCTCGAACTGCGGCAATAGCGCATGACGCGTTCTGTGCGGCCGCGAGACATGGGAAGCCCTGTGGGCAGTGTCCGGATTGCACGACCACAACCCAATTACGTGAATTCAAGAACGGGATCACCGTAACAGAGTAAATTGTGATGTTCGCGTTCGATCCTTTCGTGTTCACGAACCATCATGAGATGCTGAAGCATGCGACTCTGTGCCGCACACTAAACAAACACAGCGCTGCGAACGCACGGGCGGCATCCAGCCCTCACACATATAAACTTTGAAGACATAAAAAATCAGACAAAATGGCCTCACTAGGTGCTTATTAGTAAAATGGGACTCTAGATATCCTATGCATGCCACCACAATGCAATTGGGCGCAAAAACAACAGCAAAGTGCATAAAAAACTGTCCGCAGCGAGCAGCCTCATAACGTTACCAGGGGGTCTGCTCTGAATGGGGCAACACAGAGGGCGGCCCCGTCGCGGAGTTAAAGGGGAAGCGACTCAACGGGTGAGGAGAAAGCAAAAAATTACATTATCTTCCCGTAGGAAAACCTTGAGTAGTATGCGAAGCAACCATAGGGTCGATTCAAGTGCCCATTAGTTTTCAGTTCGTCGTTTCTGTTAGGTTGAGGTACGTAGCTACCGTTATATTTACTGTTTGGTTTCCATGGTAAGTACCACACTTTTCACTTACCGGAACTACGAAATGGGAAATCGCGCTGACCCCATGGCTGTTTCTCATACTACTCAGGGTTCCCCTACGGGAACATTGGTGTAATTTTATTGGAAGGGGGTGAGGGGTGTTAGAGTGCAGAGGCATTAAAGAGAGAGACAGAGAGACGTTGTACGTGGCATGAGTTTGTCTTTATTTAGGCATTATCATCATCATGTTCAACGTAGGTGACATCGAGCTGTGGTTGGCTTTCCGCTTTGATTACGACCGCCTTATGGTCTGTGAAATGTAAAGTCAAGGGCTGTTGTAGCGGATGAACCCTAAAGTTGCTGAAGATGAGGTCGATGCACGTTCCCCGGATGGTTGCGGGCTGTTGTAATCACGGCCCGCCGAGACTCGCCGACGCACGCTGCTGCCGACGACGATGAAACGTCGAAGGCGCGTGAAGCGTGCTCATCTCGTGCCGGCCCAGGAAGACACCGGTAACACTGTCGCTTCAGAAGTTAATTACGGGTAAGACACCACCGGGCATTCAGAAAGCCGAGCATGCGCAGTGGGGGTGTGGACGGCACAACAACATAGGCCCGACTATGAGGTGCTTGGCATGTAAGAAAAATGGCGCAGCTTGCACTGGTGCTGGAGATACAGCCGAGCTGGTGGTCCCTCTTCCTTCATCGGGGACCCTGCTGTTGAACCTCACTAGTATTTCCGAACTTGCGGCAGAAACATTTCCATGACTGGCCGGCCCGGAGCGTTTCGTCCGCAGGCTTGCACATCTCTCCCAATGTGGACCGCGTTAGCACGCGCTAGAACTGCCAGAGGCAGTCTTCGCGAACTCGGAGTGAAAGGGGTCCTGAAATACCTTTCGCCGATGCATGGATGTACATGTACCCAAATAAAGCAATCTATTTGCAATCTCCTCCCGCAAGAATTTTGTTAAATCGATGAGTATTAGCTGAGAAATCGTAAATCAAAAACCGCGCTTTATCGTCGCTCCGCGTTTCCTCCTCCTTTCGACTTACTCTCCGCTGTTGACGGCACGCGAGCCTTGCCTCCCATGATGCTGCGCTCCGCAGCGGTGACGTACTTCCGCTATTGCGCTGCTCAGACTGTCGTCTGCTACGGGCAAGCTTTGTTGACACCATGAATCCCGCACTCCGCTCAAGGCTGGAAAAGTGAACGAAAAATCTGGCCGCATGTATGCGGCGGCCTGGCCTTGCCCTTTCGCTAGAGTGAACTAGAATACAAGTATTCTAGTTCACTCTACTTTCGCGGTGTACGTTGCTGGCGGCACATGACTTTTTATCGGCGGCGAACTCACAGCCGCACGGGGAGGGTCGTGCGCTCGTTCCCTTGATGCACCGCGCACTGTTTATCCAAAAAGCGCCGTATCAGATGTGGCCCCGCTGGTGCCGGGTCTTATTTTGCGGCGGTCGTAATTCCTGCCAGCGGCATGTGAAAAAGTCATATTAAACCGATACAGAACCCGTGCACAAAACGCTTCAATCATGTGACCAGTTCAGCTTGGGGCGACGCGTGGTGGAGAGCGGCAACGTTGGCAAAACATGCTCCGCCGCGGCTCTGAGCTTTCTAGCGCTGGAGCGAGCGCCATTTCTTTGACAATCTCAAACATCGGTTGCCTTGGCAACAAGGCACAAACCGCTCCAGAAGTCAGTTACGGTTGCGTGATCCCGGTTCAGCTTGGGGCCCCACTTAGCGACATGTGGGCACTGCAGGCGTATCACTCACTCCCATTGGGAAGTGCGAGATGCGTTTGGCATTACAGGAGGCGATGGTGTGTGTGTTGTGGACGCCTTTGTTTCGCGATGAAATGCGACGTTGTGCTTCTGCGGGTGGATAGTGCTTCCCATGGTCTGGATTATCTTTCTCGAGCGACGTACGACTCAACCTCGCATGGGGTATGTGCAGTGTCCGTGCCTAAAAGCCATCGGCTTGTGCGCCAGAGTTAAGTGACTTGCTGTTCGGCCCCGCAAAGCGCGCGCGAGGTGAGTACCGAATTTACGACGGGCAGGAGGCAACCCATCCTCTGTCAATCATGGTTCAGACGTTCAACGCATGTTGTGACGTTGTGTTCGTTAGAAACGCATCTCTGGATTATTTTGAACTTGAATAAAATGTATGCGTCAAACCTGGGCATTCGGCTCAGGGCGCTCTCTGCGATTGCACGTAAGAAGTGCCACGGGGCTTCAACGCTTTCTTTATGGAACGTACTCAGCTAACAGAATATCCATGTCGTGTTATGGCCGTGTCGCATTCAATACAAATGGTTAAGCGTTTGTTTTACACTTGTTTCGTTTGTGGTAAAATGCCCAAGCACTCCGGCACTCCGCTGGCAGATCAGCCGGCGAGCCGACGCTGAGCAGACGACTCATCTCTTTGCCTGGAAATGCGTGAAAAAGCCGCCCAATAGCAGTATGTCTAGCTCATGACGAACATCTGGGAATCGATGATGTAGACATGTGAAGATGGTGGCGTCCAAAAACACGAAGGGAAGGGTGAGAAAAAAACGACAAACTTTGCAACAAAAGTGTGAGCTTTCCGCTGCGCGTAAAAGAGTAATACTTGGCACAGAGGACGTTGACGACCCAATCTACCGGTTGCGCTAGTTCATTTAGTGTGCTCAAAATGCCTTTCAGGGCCCCTTGAATTGGTCAAGAGAAGAGCACGTCAGAGATCACGCCACGAACGCTGTGCTGAGTGTTCTCGAAGGTCGAAGCACTTTGCACGGCAAAGGTGTTGAATGGCGTCATCGATTCGTGAGAGCGGGCACACGTCCTTTTTGTGATTTTGATCAGGCGTCGGTAGTCCACGCAAATGTGCCGTTTGTTTTTCACGAGCACGACGGGACAGCCCAATGGCATTTTGACGGCTGTATAATGTCGTCACCGAGCACGTGTCCTACTTGTGTCCGGAAGGCTTCCGCTCGTGTGAAGACACGCGGTACGGTGACTGTCGGGTAGGTCGCGATCCATCTTCGGTTATTATTCGGTGCTTCGCTGGAGGTGTCTCACTTATTTGAGCTCGACAAAAAACACCGGCTATAGAGGCGTAGCACAGCCAATACTTCTTCCCGTTTTTCTTACGGTAGCGCCGGGTTCACTTTGGTGATATTCGGAGGCTTGAAGGCGTCTTTGGGTACGCGTTCGAAGGAACAGCGACCGTGCCACTCCAAATGTCTTTGAGGAACTCTTTGGAAGCGCCCTTGTTTAGGTGCTGATACTTCTTAGTAATGATTGGCGTATTCATGGGAGGTTGTGGCCATTACTGCACCAGGGTGGCCAATTCTGCTCGCGTGAGGGGGTGCGTTGCCGGCAATGGTCGCTGGGATCAGGCCGCACCCCAATCCTCCTTCTGAAATTCCATCAGCAAGCGGAGTTTCTTCTTTTTTTAATCAGGTGGGAGTAATCCGGCACCGGGATTAGAGCCATGGTCTTTCTGCACGAGAGGCGGATGCCCTACCTCTACGCCACCACTGAACCGCTGAGAAAGTGTATGAAGCTGCATTTTACCCGTACTCACCTACGGGGCAGAAACTTGAGGCTCACTGAAAGGGTTCAACTTAAATTGAGGACGACTCAGCGAGCAATGGAATGGAAGAGAATATGTGTAAGTTTAAGAGACAAGAGAGCGGAGTAATCAGGGAAACGGTCAGGGAACAAACGCGTGTTAAGGACATATAAGAAGAAATTAGGAAGGAAAAATGGGTGTGGGCAGAACATGTAATATGCAAAGGGAAGATAGGCAAAGGCAAGATAACCGTTGGTCATTAAGGTAACAGAGTGAATGCCTAGAGAAGGCAAACGTGGCGGCTGGCGGCAGAAAGTTATCTGGGCAGATGAGATCAAGAAGTTTGCGGGGTAAGTTGGTCGCAGTTAGCACAGGACCGGGATAATTGGACATCCATGGGAGAGGCCTTTGCCCTGCAGTGGGCGTAAATAGGCTGCTGCTGCTGCTGATGACGACGGCGACTTCTTAGTAAAATTTGCGACTAGAACTCGTGATTTTCTTTGCTTAAAGCGCAGAATGCCTCTTGTGATGGATACACCGCGGTCAAGAAACAAATTTTGGTTGCTGCCCATGATAGCGTCGATGGCAGCGGCAGCGTTTTCACAGTAGACGATGAACGTCGGTCTTGCGCTGGGTGGCAGGGTGACGTGGTCATCGGTAATCCTTACAGGAGCACTTTGTTCCAGGCTTGGCTCTGGTTTCATGACGGGATCGGCGGAGAGACTTATGGACCTGGCCTGCAAGTCAATAATTGCACCGTTGTACGTCAAAAATCCCATTCCGAAAAGCACGTCACGGGAGCAATTAGGAAGTATGACGACCGCATCGGGGTACGCGGAGCCATTTCGACGCGTGACGTACAGGTTCCACTTGGCGTGACGAGATGACCTCCTGCTGTACATATGTGTAGACCACCCCCGTTTTAACTTCTGTCCTTTTAGTCGCAAATGATCCATTTATACGTGAATAGCCGGCTCCCGTGTCTATCAGTGCGACTACTTCAAGGCCGTCGAGTGATAGCTCTATGTCAGAAGTAGTCGGAAGTTTTGATTTCGTCTGGGCGTCGTGTGATGGCCGGATCGCGTTGCTGTTCGGTACCTATGCGTCGGCGTTGTCATCGTCCTGTTTATTACTGGCTTGGCCACGCCGGGTAGGGATCGCGCCGTGCCACTGTCGTGTTAGAAGGTCACGTCAAGGTTTGGTCGGGGTGTCGGTCTGTGGTCCCATCGTAAATGTTGTATTCGGTGTGTCGTTGCGTCGTTGAAGGCTTTTCGATTTTTCACCGTAGAAGCTGCTGATCTCAGTTCCACCACGTGGGCTGGGGGACCTTCCACATGCGAAATAAGTGTTGCTACGTCGGCTTGGCGATACGGATGGATAGGGCGACGGTGAATGGTCGAATCAGTGAAGTCGTCTGCTTGTCTCGGAAAGGTATTCGTCTATCTCGTGTGGGTGATGTCCTGGCAATGGGTGGGGTGCGTCGACAGGGAAACCCCGAAGTCAGAGCTGCTTGTATGGGCAGTATCGCTAGACATGGCCGACTTCTCCGCATGGTAGCGCAGCTGACGGCATTTGCGAGTTCGCCGCACGTTGGGCGCGCCACAGTGGATGGCGGTAGGATGGTTCCGGCTGATGAGCGGTAACCGCTGGGGGCAGAAAACAGCAGCGGAGTACGGCATAACCTCCGACTGGTAGGGTGCTTCCTGAGATGAAAGAGTCCACAGTGATTGTTGCACTTAACGGATCACGTCCCTTAAGGAGGTGACTTGGGGTGGCGGCGCCGTTGAAAAAGGTTCCCGCAGCTCCTCCCTCAGTACTGCGCGAATAGTCCCGCGTAGTGTATCGGAGCAAATAGCCCGTCACCGATCGTCTTCCAAAGCAGCGCATTCACTCTGCAGTCGTATTGCATGCCTCGTGAGGTTTTCGAATTGTCGTCTCCATCGCGGCCACCTCAGATGCGAAATGGGCTACCGTGTAGGGTTACGGGCGAGGCAAGCGAATAGCTGTTGTTTCATACCTCGCACCCCAAACCCGAGTTTCTTTTCTTCCGTCATTTCTGGCTCCGCATGGCGAAAAAACCTCTTCATCTCTTCAGCGAAGATCACGACCCTTTTGTTGCGGTGTTGAGTTCGCGTTTCCAGCAAAAGCGCGGCTCATTCCTTCAGTATGACGGGTAGTGAATGTCTTAAGAAATTCGTTCTAGAATAAGACGCAGTTGGTCAGGGAGGTCTCATGGTTGTCGATTCACGTTCGAGCTGCACCTTTTAAAGAAAAGAAAACATGCCAGGCGGTTTCGTCGTCGTCCCACCTGTTGAAGATCCGGATGTGTTTTAGCTTCTCCAACCACTCTTCTTGGTTCTCCCCAGGGGTATCCACGTAACGATGGTGATTCCCATGGCTGTTGCAGAATCAAGGGAGATAAACTCACAGGGGTCGTCATTGTTGCTGTCTCCACCTTCTTTGGACTGTATTGAAGGAGATCGAATTCTGAGAGACCTTGAAGTCGGCGGATGTCACGAGTCGGATTTGCTGGGCGGCTTGCTGTGGGCTTAGGGATCATGTACCGAGCACCTCACCAGATGGCACGTAGCCAACAACGAGGAAGGGTTGTTTCAGTAAGCAAGATTTATTAGACCAAACTTGTGCTCCGCAAAAAACTTAGAGAAAATACAAGCGTCGGAGACGCAGTCCAAGAGCAAAGTGACGTGCACAGAAAGCGTCAGCGGAAACGAAATCCGCGTCGCGTGCCCTGCGAGCACTTATGTCCCCGGGCTAATCTTTCTGGAATCATCGAATTACATCTTGTGCACTGGCGATGAGAGACTAACGTTCCAGTCTAGTGACGACAGGGCGAAGCACTCCCCCTATGAAATAAGATAGCCGGTGCGGCATGCAAGAGAAAGGGAAAGAAACACGCCCTTCGTTTTCAACACAAATAACACAGCCGGGTGCTCTGGTAAACAATACTCTGGTAAATACTCTGGTGAACACTCTGGTAAACAAAACAAAAGGCATGGTCGCTCGCGGCAGTACAATGTGTGCAATGAAACTGTATGACCCATACAGAAATATAAAATAGAGTTCAAAATGTGGAACATTGAAGGACGCCAACGCAAAAAGTTGAAATTATAAATATTCTTGGAAAAATAACTGCGTATATGATTCACCAAAATAGTAGAAATTTCGAAATTGTCTTAATAAAATCGGCAGTCTATCGAAAATTGGTTCTGCTTCCTTCGTCAGGCGTTTCTTATTTTCGAGCTTCCAGGATTGCGGGGTGAATACGTTGAATATTACGTTGAACACGTTGAATATTGAATAGGTTGAACGACAGTTGTAAAGCACAAGGTTGACAGAAGTTGTAAGCGAGCGAGAAACAGCACATAAGGTTAGTGTGAATTCAGTAGTAAGCATGTTTACTCCATGACATGGTTTCGTCAGAATTTACGTCAAGTGTTATGATGATACAACTATTAAATTCAATGGGGGTCTTATTTATTAAAATAGGTGCCACTGATGCCTTGTGACCATGAAGAAATGGCAATGTGCCTGAGTTGGCTGGTGGGGGCATGTCTGGAGTATCTTGTTGACGAAGACGATGGCGATGGCGATGGCGATGACGATGACGATGCCACGTAATATTTGCACAAGGTAGTAATCACTGAGCCAGCAAATTTGTATTTCGTTTCATTTCTTTAGGGCAGTATGGCGTCCGATAACCGGAACAACTCAAAACACCCCCAGTCACTCACCTGCAAATTCGTGAGCGGTTGCTGATGGAGCGCCCAGAATGCAGTGAATGGGTAAGTTTTGGTAAGACGATGAAGTTGGAGAGGAATTTCCACAGTTTATTACACTGTAGAGTAAAACGTATCTGTTGTCGCTGCAATTGTTTGTTTGTGTTTTATTTTTATTTTTTTATTTTGAGGGAGGTATCAATGACAGTTGTCAGAGAGAAGGAACGTTGCAGAGGTTGTCGGAACAGCGCGTTTATCCTGAGCGGGAACACAGAACTCCAGCCACAGGAATGAAAATGTGGATGGGCATGAGAAACAGATCAGGTACGACATCATGATAATGATCGTGAAATGCAGACGAAGTGCGGAATAGATTGGACACAAAAGTAACAGGCACCTTCCTTGTGCCCTTAAAAGCGAACACTATACTCGGATACAGGTCAAGAAAAAAGCGGCATTGCCCATTCAAAGGCCCCCCTACCAGCCAATAGTGTCGCTCTATCAACGTGACGTCATGGCCGACCGCCTTGCACCTGCAGGCAGCGCTCGGAGCCAAGTTTTTCTAAACGCGTCCGTGCAGAAAAGTGGTTCCTCAGGGCGCTTTCATTTTGAGCCGAGATAAAAACCTTAGATAAAATTATTGATTTTCCCGTTATAATGCAACGCGTGAAAGAACTTACCGTCAGCTGCAGTAGCGAGTTTCGGTTACATTCCTGATGGTGAATTTCTGCTCTTCCGGGTTTTCCCTCAACCGCTTGCTTCTGGTTTTACGCATTGCCGGCTCCATTTCCCGGCATGGATCCCGCAGAAGTCGCATCTGAAGGTGCGTTATCGTTCTAGACTGAGCATTGTGGTGCGTTGCCACCCACGCCACGCCGATGGTACAAGGAAAACAAAAGCGGCCGTGTGATATGCAGCTGCGGACGGGAGATGATCCGGAACGCGTACGTTTGCTTGCGGCATCTTCACCAATAGCGCAGCGTTGAAGAAACGGCCGCGACAGTGAGCGATCTTCTTGGAGACAGCATGAACTTGGTGATGGACGTGAAGAAGGAGATGAAAAATAACGATTGGAAATGTTTCGACGCCCTCCCGAAAGTGCCCGCGAAGCGCCGGAAAGAGACGACGCACAGAAGTGTACGACGACTTCACGAAGTGCGCGTTGCGGTCGTCGGTGAATCGCTTTTATCGCAGCACTGAGATCCCGACAGTGAAGGCAATTGCTGCAGATGTCAACGCTAGCGGCGATGTTACTCCTCGCAAGCAATGGACTGTGCAACGCCTGCTGAGTGACATCGGGCTCAGGTATGAGAAGAGGGGCCGGAACTCGCTGCTGATCGAGCGGGACGACATTGTCGCATGGCAGCAGAAGTACCTCTACGACATCGCCAGGTACAGGATGGAAGATCGAAAAATCTTCTACTTTGATGAAACCAAGGTGAATGCGGGACATACGCTATCGACTGTTTGGACGGACACGATGGTTGTTTCCCACCACAATGCCTTCAAGCGTGGTCTGACGAAAGGTTTGAAGCAGCTGTCAGGGAAAGGACAGCGCCTGATTGTAACGCACATCGCCAGCGAGGACGGCTTCGTCAGTGGTTGTCTGGATATCTTTCGGGGTACGAAGACCAGCGACTACCACGAGGAGATGGACGGAACCCTCTTTAAACAGTGGTTTGGGGCCGTTTTGCTGCAACTGCCACAGCGTAGCGTAATTGCCATGGACAATGCCTCGTACCACTCGCGGCTGAAAGAAGCAGTGCCTACGACTTCTTCGCGTAAACAGGTCGTTCAGGTCTGGCTGACGCCCAAAGGACTTGCTTGGGACGAAAAAATGCTTAAAAAGGAGCCCGTCAGCCTTTTGGCCTCTGTAAAGACACGGCACATCAAGTATCGTATTGACGGTGCAGCTGGAAGGGCAGAATGTATTGTGCTTAGGCTGCCACCCTACCACTGTGAGCTCAATCCCATTGAGCTCATATGGGCACAGATGAAACGAGGTGTCGCAGTCAGAAATGCCACATTTAAAGGTGTTGTGCCACCAAATTTTAACTCTGTAAAAAGCCTGCTGTAAGCTTCCTCTGCATGCAACGACCTCAACACGAAATGCTGGGTACAGCAAGCGATTAATATATATTTTAATTCGCTTCTAAAAATTACCTAAATGCTCTTCTCGAAATCGGGACCCATCGCTAGCGCCACTGACGATGACGTCAGTCAATTGCCAGCATAACAAAGTTTGTGACGTCATACAACGTGAGCTACTCGAGCGACGTC
Organism: Haemaphysalis longicornis; assembly: GCF_048455015.1. Classification (NCBI taxonomy): domain Eukaryota; kingdom Metazoa; phylum Arthropoda; class Arachnida; order Ixodida; family Ixodidae; genus Haemaphysalis; species Haemaphysalis longicornis. The sequence continues at coordinate 166,308,518 of NW_027526361.1, read as the reverse complement.
AACGTGAACTCCAGTTACCACAGTTTGTTTGGTCGCTTGGTCGTATCAGACACACTATGCCGACACGACGGCGACGACGACGCGACGCCGACGAGTCGAACTATCGGTCAACTGCCGAATTGCCAGACCGCGTTGTCACACTACGCCGACGGTGACACAAACACGTCGGCCGATGGAAAGTCGCCGTAGTGTGACTGACTCGCCGACCGAAGACGCCAACGAGACCGGTCGCCTGACTGGTCGCCCGACGCGTCGTCGGGAATCGACCGAGAAGTGAAAACTGCGCCCCGACAAAATTCGTGCCGCAATAAACGCGGCTCTATTTTGTTAGTTTCTGGAGTGTAATAAACTGAGTAAGTTCCATGAAGCCCATACAACTCAACACTAGCGCTAATGCGATCCGTATTTTGGCGTTCGACGCTTCGGCCGTGCTCTTCGGCGACGCCGCTACCGCCGCTACCCCAGAATGCGTGTGCGATCGGCTCGCCTGTCAGTTTCGTGCAGAAGAAGAGTTACGTAGGGTAATTTGGGTAATAAGAAATCAGTATCGGCAAAGGTTTTTAACGTAAAACGTAAAACCAAAGTACGGCAAGCACTATCCCTTCAGTGCAAAATCGCAGTCGCAGCCGGGCACACTTATTTTTGCGAGCGCTTTCGCAAAAGAGCAGAGTTGATGGCGATAAGCTGTTGCGGGGGCTTCGCGGAACCTTGCTGGGCAAGCCCTATTTAAGAAATTTGAGTTTACAAGTCAGGAATTCTGTAAACTAGCTAGTAAACACCGACGTACGACTCCAAGGATAGGCCTCCATCTAGTACACCGGCTATAGCGCGGCGTGAAACCGTTTGTTCGGTGGCTCAGAACCCAGGAGATTCGTGCAAAGGCGGATAAGTGGAAGGGGGCTTTTTTGTCAACATTTGCTAGGGCAACGGTGTGCAACTTGTTTTTAATTTGTAAATTGTGGTATGTAATGCAGGTACTGCATTGCTCTCGAGCGAATGTGCAAACGCTGCGTCGGGTGTTTGCGGTTTTTGTGTGGGACTCAACCTGGGAGAGGTGCAGCCGCACCAACCTGTTTAGGAGAGTGAAAGATGGGGGACTGGGGCTGGCGCATTTAGTATTTGTGCGCCAGCTGGTCAACAGATTCCTTTTCTTAAGGGATGTAAGAGACCCCTTTCTTCGAACAGTATGTCAACTGAGGCTGGGCAGGGTACTTCCTGACTATGTTGTCACCACCGAGTACCTGTCGGGGGTATTTTTGGATTTTTGAAAGAAGTAGTTGGGAGTGTGAACTTTTTGAGTGCACTTTTCTCTAAAGATTATTTAAGCACAGTGAAGCGGAAAACCTTGTACAATGATATTGTGGATGTTGTCTTCCCTGTGCCCTTGTACAGAGCTATGTACTGTGGAGGACTCGGCCAGGATGTGCTCAAAAGGGTGAAAAGAATGCAAGTACAGCCTGGAGTAAAGTCTTTTTTCTTTCGGCTACACACGGGAACATTATTAGTCCGGACTTTTATGGAAGAAAGGGGGCTTTTTGTGCCATGGGGGACAGATTGCTTTAGCTGCAAATCGCCGGAGACGATAGACCACGTTTTTTTTTGCATTGTTGGGAGGGTGTATATTTTTGGGATGTTTTACAGAGGACACTTTGCAAAGACTTCCCGCTAAACCCTCATGGCATACGGTATCTCTCCGTAGACAAAGAAGGTGGAATGCCTTATGACTTAGTCATGGCGCTGGGCCTCCACAGCATATGGCGCTCACGCACAGCAAGATTGTACAACGACGTAGATGCCCGATCCGCAAAACAGTACTTCAGAGAAAGTGTAGGTCGTTATGTGGAGGTAATTAAATCTCAAGAAGTATCGCCTGCGTGGCTGCCAAAGATATAGCAGCTTACGTCATTGAAAGAGTTTTAAAGGACATCACTAGGCCTAAGTCGGGCCGCCTCACCACGTGTTGTCGTATATTATTTACGCTGTTGATCTGTGATGTGTTGTGAATTGTCGAATCCAGACAATAAAGAAAAAAAAAAGTTCGGTGGCTCAGTGGTCTCGCGCGTTGCGCCTGCCCGGTCAACGTTGCTGGTTCGATTCGCGGCGGGGGCAATTTTTTTTAGCGGTTTTTTTAGCATTTTTATTGTTTGCATATCGATGGTTTTCATTTGTCTGCATCCGAGGATGCGGACGAAGAATCCGTGTCGGAGCTGTCGCGGCTTGACGTGACGAGTCGGCGTGTTTACTTCCGTGTTGAAGCACGTGTGTGGGGGAGCAGACGCTGCAGTAAAGTCGCAACGTACCGCAGCCCCGCATGGTAGACACACGTGGCAGAGCGCCCTCGCAACACTGTGAGATCACTGCTTGAATCGGCGCCCAGAAACCGAAACCGAATCCTGTTCACATGAATCGTGCGATAATAATTTTTTTACTCAGAATATGTGCATGTGAGAGCATGTATCATGCTTTCTAACGAAACAGAAAACGTTTGCAACAAAGAATGCACAAGCAACAAATTTGGTGGCACAGCACCTTTAAGCTGGCAGATGTAGAGGTGCTCCTGAGGGAAGAAGCTGCCAAGCTAACAGCTCAACACTGGGCGAACACTGTTCAGCATGTGATCAACACTGAAACAAACTTCAGGGGAGACAGGAGCGAGTGCGCATGTTCAACCTATTATAATCCATCTGGATGAAGATGACATGGACTCCGACAGTGACCTATCTGGTGTCGAGTCCTTTAAAGATGTGTAAACCGGCCAGCTATTCGCCAGTGCGGCCGTTGCCCCTTTCAGTTAGTGTGCAGTGCGCCATTTAGCTTAAGTAGGTGTGTTTCCATAGCTGCAGGAGCAAGGAACTCCTTCAGACAGCAGAGAAGATCAGACATGCTGTTTGTGTGCTTTATTAAGACTTATTTCTGGAGGTAACTGAGCAGCCTCTGTGTGGTGCGTAACTTGCTCATGGTTGATTGCTTTGATAGGTAGCTATGAGAATCAGAAGATGCCATTGCAGTGTTTGGTTTCTTATTTCATTTGCCATTACTCAATGTTGTGGGCTGTGTCATAGAGTCAACAGAGATATTCCTGTATAACAGTACGGGGGGCAGAAGTTATTTAAACAATCCATGTATGATCTAATTTGCGGTAATAAACCGAGCGGTGTATTGTGTGGTGCTGGCTCAGGTTGGTTGCCTTGATATGTGGCCATGAGAATCAGGAAAGGCTGTTGCAGTGCTTGTTTTCTGATCTCATTTGTTGCAAGTGTGGTGCAGGAAATAGGCCGAATGAGTTCAGCCCTGACACGACACTGCGTGGCAGATAAATTCATAAAAGGAAACTGTACATCTCGAGCCAGAGAAAACCCTCGCTGTTCCTAACCATTTTCTGGAAGCAAGGCCACGAGTGCACTGTGCGATAGTTCTCGCTGCACTGGGAGGATGGCTTTTCGCGTGTATGAGATGTGTGCAAGCAGAGTCAAGCGAGTTCACAAATTTACTTCAAGCAGAATCACTTCTGCAGTGTGTGGCTATAAGGCTTCTTGTGCGACACTATGTAAATGACGATAAAGGCAAGTTTCACCTACAGGAAAAGACGCTAGTTCGAGTTTTCACACCACGTTTTTAAAATTGTTGGGGCACTTATGCTCGTATGGGATGCAGAAACAAAGTTACCAATTAAATGCCTCCGTGGAAGCATGTAACTGAACATTGTGTGCCCGTGTGGCTGGCTGAGCCAAGTTGTCTTGTTGTACAGCGTTTAGAACAAATAAATCTACTTCAGTGTCGCATTGCTCGTTTCATTTGCATTGCATATTTCATCCGTGCGTCTGTTTAGCTGTCTGAGCCAAATCTGACTTAGGATACAGCAGTAAGGACAGGAAAACTTGCTTCGGTGTTTTATTTCTAAACTGATTCTGTTTAGCTTCTATTTGGCTATCTGCTGCCTTACACAGGAATTAGGATAAATAGGTTTTCTCTGTTGTCTACTCCACTGGATAAAATGCAGAAGCACAACGTTAACAATCCCCAAAGCTTTGGGAGGGGGCAACAAGGTTGGTTTCAATTGATCCTCCCATGTATGGGAATTATTTCGTGTAGTGCTTATATGTCAAGATTAATAAATTTCTTCCTGAAGATGTGATCTGATTTTGGCTCTTGCGTAGCAAGAAAAGTATGATATGCATTTACCAATTTCAGTGCAGCTATGTGTACCAAATGTGTGCTTCCAGGCATCCACTCAACCGACAAGTCATACATCAATCAGTGCAGATAACTTTTAGATGCGAAGCATCTCATGCTCGGGGCTGTGTCCCCCCTCCCTTGTCGCTGTTGTCCGCCATCCGCACCCCCACTGCGCATACCTGGCCAGGCACCGCTGATGATGATTGTGGCAGGATGCCCGTAGGGATTGGCCAAGCAAAGAATCCATGACTAGATAGCTTCGCGTTCAACCACCGTCGTCATCTTCCAGTAGGGGAACCCTGTGTACCGCACCCTCACTAAGCATGCCTGGCCAGGCACCGCTGATGATGATTGTGGCACGATGCCCCTAGGGATTGGATTAGATGCGAAGCATCTCATGCTCGGGGCTGTGTCACTTCCTCCCTTGTCGTTGTCGTTGTCCTCCGTCCGCACACCCACTGCGTATGCCTGGTCCGGCACCGCTGATGATGGTTGTGGCAGGATGCCCCTAGGGATTGGCCAACCAAAGAATCCATCACGAGATAGCTTCGCGTTCAACCACCGTCGTCATCTTCCCGTAGGAGAACCCTGAGTAGTAAGCGAGGCATTCCTCCTCTCCTCTCCGACGCTCATCTCCTCTCCGTCATTCCTCCTCTCCTCTCCGAAGCTCCTCTCCTCTCCGGGATTGCGCAACGAATGGCAATACCTGCGGCTCGCGCGTGATAATGCGAAGCAGCTGACGGTTAGACGCGTGACGGTAGCCGCTGCATATTCCGCTGGCGGCGCCACTGTAGCTCCGCGGTATAAATGACGCGCGCGCGCGCTCCACTCCCTTCATTCTCCTCCCGCAACGCCGCGATCGAACTGAAAACTAATGGGAATGGGAAAACTAATGGAACTAATGGGAACTAATGTGCTATGTTTAAGTACATTGATGTGTACGGTGTGTTACGGTTCTGACGACCGCTTTTCTTTTGTTGTCCGTATTGAGTTACTTTAAAGGCTGAGTTGCTACAATATGATGTATTTATTGCATGGGCCCGCCACTAGCAAGGTTGCTATGGGCCCAGATGATGTATTGCAAATCAAAATGTATTCCCTTCTTGGTAAATAAAGTTGAAGTTGAAGTTGAAGTCGACCGCATGGCTGCTTCGCATACTACTCAGGGTTTCCCTACGAGAAGATGGTGAAATTTTTTATGGTACAGATCACTAACTAACCCTTCAAACATACTTCATTGCCTGTGTTATGAAGTGGATATGAATTCATGTGCTGTCATTGTGATTTAACCTCGCAATCTATGTGTAGACATTGCACGAGTTGAGTTGCGAACAGTGCTGCGGCAAGCAGCAGCTTACTATTTGACTTGGCATCCACGATGCTCAGCACTGCTGGAGCAGCGAGCTTCCCGCTGCAGTAGCCACTTGTGATGCAACAGTGAGAATGGGTGATATGCTGATGTGTTTTCCATCATGATTGCTCTGTTTTGAATTTAGAGCGCGTGCATGCAGATGACCATTGCAGCTGCAGCTTCGTACTTAAGTGTCATAAACACAAGGCGAGCAGTGCTTATATGGCTTCAATTTTGCACATCTCTCATGCAAGAATTTAATTTGGTGAACAATATGCATGCGCATGTGTAGAAAAAGCCGAAAGGTGGTTTATTCGATTTCAGTACTGCGTTTCATGTCTTCACATGCATTGTTGCAGCTGGTCATACCGGCAAAATCTAGCTAATGTCGTTACCGAGCATGTTAAGAACACTACACACAACACGCAAACAAGGAATACGACTGAACGGCACTAAACATCGCCCTCAGAGAGTCCGACGACGCCGATGGTTTGACGCGAACAGCGGAGGCGGCCATTTTGGTAGAATTCCGTAAGCGCGGAAGAGCATTCTCTGATTTCTTCCGTGGGCGCGGAGTGGAGGCGGTCTACCGCAACGTCACGTTGACACGGCGACACCATTGGCTGGATAGGGGTCCTTTGATGAGGAAAAGCCGCATTTTTCTTGGGTTGTATCCGAGTATAGCATAGCGCACACCTTGATGCTCACACTTTCTCCAGCTTCGCGGAAGCGATCGCCTGGGAGCAGCCGTTCATAGAGCGAGGCGTGAACGATTTCAGTCTGGACACGAGACCGACATCCGTGTACCTGCAGCGGCGGCCCGTAGGGGGAGAGCAAGGCACGAAGTGATAATTGACGGGGCAGGTTTCTTCTAGGATGGTGTAGCGACCAATAAACCGATGCTGGTTTTTTCAGTAAGTCGTGGCTTGCGATTTGGTGGCCAAAGGAGTGGCGTATCACCAAGGCGGAACTGTGCAGCACGACACGTGGCGTCATAGCGAAATTTCCGGTCATGCATGGCCGCTCAGGTGTACAAGCCAGTAAGGCGACGGCAGTAGTCTAGACTACAGACAAACTGTTCGGATAACGGATTGATGTAGACACGGGAGCTGAAAAGACGATGGTGTCGAGAAAAAAAGGCGGTTGGAGGCCAAGACGAGGAGAAAGGGCTAATAACCAGTAGTCTTCTGAACAGCGCTGCTGTAGGCGAATGTAACAAATGGAAGCATTGCGTGCCAGTTTGTACGGGTGGGCCGAATATACACGGAAATCGTGTTAGATAGGGTACGGTGGAAGCGTTCACTTAGTTCATTTGTTTACGGATGGTAGGTGGCTGTGGTTTTGTGCAGTTTGTTAGAGGCGCGGAGAACTTCTTCAACGAAGTTAGACAAGAAAGTCCTGCCGCGATCACTCAAGAGAACCCGGGAGCCGCCATGGCGCAAGAGAAATGCGCGCAAGAAGAAGGCAGCTGTCTCAGCAGCACCGCCGGAACGAACGGGAGGTACGGCATCATGATGATAATGGTCGTGAGAAGCAGATGAAGTGCGAGGTGGATTGGATATAAAAGTAACGGGCACCTTCCAGGTGTCTTTGAAACTAGCGCTTCAGACGTTGAAAGGCACGGCAGTAACCGTATTCCGGTTTACGACCCTGTAGATGGCTTCTGAGCTATCGTCCACAACGGGCACTGCGTTGCTGCGAGTAGACGTCTGTCATATTGACCGTAAAGGAAATAGTAGACTGTTCGTCATCCTATGACGATTTAGTAGAAACACTTTTATTGGCCCGGAGTGCCTGCACTAACTATCTGAGGTGACCGGAAAGGTATACTGCCGCTGATGCAGAGTTTGAAAGGCTCTGCGTAGTGCGTCGGAGAACCGAAAAAATAAAGTGCACGCCAGACGGAATCAACTGCAGACATCCGAGATGCCAGAAGAGCACAGAAGGCCATTCAGAGGCACATGAATAAGCTGGCCAAGCGCGAGTTGGCTTCTTTTTGCGAACGGGAGGTACGGACCCCAGGACCCCAGGAGGCCAGCTGGACCCCAGGAGGCCGCTTTCTGGAATATGGCGCCTGGTTCGAAGTTTCCTGGCACCACCGACACAACTTAACCCCTTCAGCTCTGTTGCGCTAAGTACGAACACCAGTGAAATAGACGCTGGAAACACCTTATGCAGAAAAATTACCGCTCAGCCGACATGAAATATAAGACCCTCGTTGCCCACGAGTATGCCTGCCTTAGCCATAACATCACCTATAGATGAACCGTTTCGAATGACAGAACACGTTGCTGCACTGGCCTCTGTCAAGAAAGCCACGTATCCGGGTCCGGATAATATGAGCTGCACAGCTTTGGAAAAAGATTCACAGCGCGGGAGACGAGGACGACGAAGAACAACCAACCAGCGTTCATGCATCATGTATTGATTTAACCCTAGCAAGAATATTCCTTTGAAGTAATAGAGGGTGTGGTTAAGTGCATCTCACTTCTCGCTGGTTTCACTATTTGTAGAGCGACGTGAGTGAATTTAAGTGGCGTCGCATGTGTAATTGTTGTGAGTGCCGTTTACAGCTTTGCTTTCCAACCACATTCACAGGGTGGAGTGGCGCGATTTTTTTTGTTCAACTCCTATTTGTCGTTTGTGGAACGAATGGAAGAGTATAGTAGTTTTAATGCATTCTGAAATGGCAAATGAATGTCGTAGTTGAGATACGCCACATAACAAAGTCCTTCTCAAGCGCACCAGCATCCTCTACCCTCTTTAGTCCGCCCATATGTGACTTTGCCTGGATCCAGAGGCTTCGCTAAACACGGAGGAATTGTTGAACAATTTCCAGTAGACAGCAACGAAATGTCCAAGGAATCATCTGGTATGCAACGTTCCGATATTTAGCCAATATGGCATGTCTTCGCATTGTGGACTAAAACTATACTTAACTTTTGGACAGAGAGAGAGAGAGAAAGAGAGAGAGAATAAACATCGTTAAAGGAGTACTGACACCAAATTTTCACGTCTAAGAAATGATATAATTGGCTTCATTAGTTTGTACAGATGCCTCACAGAAATTTTTGCAGCGATCCGAGGCCGGAATCACATCTAAAATCGATTTTTATTGTCCCGGTCGCGAGCTTCCACAAATCGGCAGCACTAGCGAAATCGCTTTCGGCATGACGAAATATCGGCCGGCGTGTCTGGCCGGTTCAGGGTGACGTCATATAGTCGTTTTCGGAACCGGAAACGATAACCTGTGCTGCTGTTGTCGGTAGTATTCGTTTGGGCTGGAGACGTACGGGTGTAGCTGTGTGAGCAATGCTTGTAAACTTTGCGCACTTTGCGTGTTCGACGTCTTTGCTCTTCAGTTCGTGGCCGGCGCATGGTGTTCCCTTGCACTGGTGCCGAAAACTGTGCCGTGCCGGCACCACGCGGTGCGCGATGTCGACGCGGCGGCGCGCGTCGCCAAGCTCGCCCAAGTTGTGGTTTGGCAAACTCGCGGAATGCGAAGTACTGCTCGTGGAAGCCTGTCCGAGCAAATCGACGACGACGCGAAGATGCATTTTTTTCCAAGCGACGACATGCAGCGCTAAACGTGGACTGATTTCGTGCCCGGCGGCGGCCGCAAGAACTGTCGCCCAAGCCAGCGGGCTCGGCGTTGCTCGGGTCAGCTTGGGTGTTGGGAACTTCAGGCTTAGTATCGGGGCGAATATTTGATCGCTGGTATCTGTACAACTGCGAATGACCATCCCTTACACCACTTTTCACCACACTATCATCCCCTTTTTCGCATACTGAGCTTTATTTTGGCGATAATTGCCCTTTCAGCGATCGGTGACCAAGACATCTGCCGTGGCCTGTTTTGATGGCGCGCAGGTGGCGGCATCTTTCGGCCGCTCGCCGCACCGCGGTGCCGGCAGTTGCTGGGTCGGAGCGCCGAACCTCCGCTGCCGGTCAGCGTACCCGTCGCGGTGGCTCAGTGGCTAGGGCGTTGCGCTGCTGAGCACGAGGTCGCGGGTTCGATTCCCGGCCGCGGCGGCCGCTTTTCTGATGGAGGCGAAAAGCAAAAACGCCCGTGTGTACGAGATTTCGGCGCACGTTAAAGATCCCCAGGTGGTCAAAATTATTCCGGAGCCCTCCACTACGGCGCGCCTCATCGCCTGCGTTGCGTCGGCGCGTTAAACCATACAATCATTCAATTCATTGCCGGTCAGCGTAGGCTTACCATCGCGGCAAATATCTGAACGCCGCTTTTAGATTCAGCGCTGATAACAACCCCTAGCAGAATTTTTCACCACACTAACATCTGCTTTCTCGCATGTGGAACTTCTTTTTCGCGATCAGATTGATTATAAGAGTGGCGACAAGCTGTTGCTATCACGGTCTGCGCCGGTTCGAGCCGCAGTGATATTAAAAAACGGACGACGGCGAAGACATCGCCGGCCTAATCGCCTGGCCAAATAAATCTGCTCTGTCTGTCGGGTGGCAGCGACTCATCTCAGTCTGACGATTCAGACGACATGTCGACTACTCGGGCAAGTGCGGACCGTGTGCAATCGTAGCACAAGATGCGGCGAACGTCACTGACGTCACGGGTGAGACCGTGACGTCAGACTGGCCCGCTTGCAGGCTGGCCTTCGAACGGCCATTTTCCCGCCCGGCGACCGAATTTGAAACTGGTTGCAATAAACGTGCTATAATTAATTCTGTGTTGGCGGCTGACGGCTTTCGGTTCGATTTTCGTAATTACTGGGCCAATAGGTATTCTTTACAGCATAAAAACTGAAAGCGAGAAATTTAGTGTCAGTACTCCTTTAATTGCGACCTCATTGCTGCAGGATGGTGAGAGCGTCGGCCATGTGGGGGCTTGCACCTCTCCGGGGTGCCCTGGTTTTTGCTGGCAGCTTGTGCCCTCTTTATCAGCACGCGCTGAGTAGGGAGGTAAAGGCTGGACAGCCGGTCCACTTCGCATGGAGATCGGGTGTGAGAGATAGGGTTGTTGGAATTCTCATGCCTTATGGTAGAGGGTGCCTGGATGGTGGCAAAAGTTGCAGGTTCTGCAGTATTTGGTGGGCTAGATGTGGGGAAGGAGGGTTAAGGGGGGGTAGGAGTTAGTCTGGAGCCGGCAGAGTGTGTTTGCTTGGAAAGGCGGCAGTGTGATGGTGGGAACCGGGGTACTTGAGTCTGAAGTGCGAGAAGATGTTCGTGTAGCCATTGAGAGTGTGGGGGATCTTGTCCGGGTTTTTACTATCTTCGGAGATGGCCCGGAGGGTGTGTAAGTACGCGGGTGACGGGATGCACCGCCTCATTTCCGTCGAGGGACTCGTGTCTAGGGGTCCAAACTATGCATATGTCAGGTGGCTACGGAATGTTCTTGAGGATCTCGAGGGCGAAGTGTGATATGCGGCCGAGCGGGTAGTTGCCACATGCTAATTGCCCAGGCGGCATAGAAAGTGTGTCCCAAGACCGGCCCATCTATGGCCGCTTTCTGGCATGTCCGGCCTGCATTCAGGTTCTGGCAGCCACGGATCATACGATGAGCGGCCAACATTCGTCAACCAGCGCTTCGGCATTTCTCGGGCTGCCTGAGTTCAGACGCATAACGGCAGCTACCCAGCTTCCAGATATTCAGTTAACTTTCGGCTGCCGCTGTTGAGAAAGAGAACGGCCGATGTACGGCTTTAGGGCATCCGTTTTTCCTTTGGGAAACGGTTTTCAGCCGAAGCACGGGAAGCGACCGGCCACAGAATATCTGTATTCTTGTGGCAGTTGGTGTTCAAAAGGAGACCGGCCGGAGCGCGGCTGCCTCGCATTCGCTCTTTCAATGGTGAACCGCGCGTCCGGCAACAGAATATTCGTTTTCTTCAGGCAACCGGTGTTATACAGAAGACCGGCCCACGCACGGCCCCAGAATGTACATTTTTCATTCGGTTAGCGGTCCTCGGCCGAGTTACGGCAAGCGAACGGCCGCAGAATTTTCGGCCACCGGTTTCCAAGAGGAGACGAGCCTACGTAAGGTCTCAGGTTATACGTCATTCTTTCGGTAAGCGGCGTGCAGCCGAAGAACGGCATGGGTCTGGGCGCCGAGAATTCATGCACAGACGTGTTTGGAAGGAGACCCGACGGTGTAGGACCAGTTTTTCGCTGGATGAAGAAAGAGCCGTTAGGGAGCCGAATGACGCAGACGCATTTTTATCCGCTCCGTGTTTCTACGTTTTAAATGAACGAACATCGTTTGTCAAACAGTAATGAGTGTTCTCGGTGAACGGGCAAGGTGCAAGGACTCACTGGACATTAGCAGGGAACATTTTAGGCCATCGAAATGTCATTTATTGCCACAAGAAGACAGTGCCACACCGACGGGTGAGCTAAGCCTCGCCAGTCATAGCCGCTACAACGCCTCGCCCGTCGGCTTCGTCGACGCATCAGCCCAAGGCTATTCGCCCCCTCAAGAAATGGAGACCATTGGAGACATCCACCCGGCAGCGATGTCCGATCTGAGGTGGCGGTGATTCACCAAAATAAAAGGCCTTAATGGGCGTCGAGCAAGCGGCCGCCACGCAGGAGCTCAACCGGCGCCTTGTCAAGGACTCGCCACCAAAGAAAGGCAAGGGCGCGCAAAAGCGCAAGGTTGCGGCTATTCTTCTTACAATAATACTGCGAAAAACAATGTTCCACTATTTTGTTGGTGATAAACATAGAAGAGGCTAAGCTCGTGCATTGGTAGGCTCAACTTCGCGCCCTGATTCATGGGATTTTATGACTGTCTATTTAGAAACACGTGTTATTTTAGATTTGCCATAACAGCAGAGCCTTGGGAATGATGAAGCCTGGATGTTAATTTAGTTGTGGTGTTTGCAGGTGAGCTTAGCTACCCTTCGGAAATGACTCATTTGTTTAAACGTAATCGCCAGCAAAGGATTTCGTAGGGTTTTTCTTGCTCAACACAGCTTTTTGAGTTCACGCACGATTCGGCTCTAGCAATAGATAAGCTTAAAGTAGTTGACTGTATTTCTTGTACTGCAAAAAAAAAAAAAGCATTTGGAGGTGTTCCATATCAGCTTCCTGTTAGTACTTTGCGGGCTATAAACTGAATGAATCGGCTATTGCATGGATAGCCGAGTATATCTCTCTAAGACAGCGGTCCGTCGCTCTCAATGGTTGTTCGTCCGGATATGTTCCTGTGACCTCAGGAATTCCCCAAAGGTCTGTTGCGGGCCCTCTATTGTTTCTGTTATATATAAATGTTATTACTATTGGCCTCAAATCTTTGTTAAATATGCTCACGAATGACTGTGTAGTTTACAGGACTATAGCGAATGAACGGGATTCCGAATACCTGCAGCATGATTCTAATTTAATAATATCCTGGTGTGCTGATTTAGAAAAGTCGTTGAAGGTTAAAAAATGTGTTAACATCACTTTTACAAGAAAACCTTCATTCCAATTGAATACGTATACCGTAAATTAAACTGCTTTAAGAACGGCTGGGAAATATAAATAACTAGGAGTTTAAACGAGAGGTTAGAGGTCAAATAGGCACGTTCACAACACAAAAGTTACGGCTGCACGTGTTTTTGTCTCTCTGAAATAAAATTTCAGCCAACCTCCATCTACCTTAAAATAACAACCGTATTTTACTCATCTGCGCTCAATGTTGGAGTACGCATGTGTTTTCTGGGATCCCTACACCAAACAGCTGGTTGATACGCTCAAAAACATACAGAATAGGGCAGTGCGATTCGTATTAGGTAATTGGCACTGTCAAATAAGCATGAGGCTAAGTAAAAGTAAATTTGAATGGTAAGACGGGAAAAATCATAGACGAAACCTCAGATTGAAATTTTTTCGTAATATCTATCATTCGAAAACTGGAATAGCAGGGAAGAAATATATCCAAGCGCCATTCTACATATCGCAAAGTGGGACCGCTGGCTTAAAGCAAATTATTAACTTTCCTTTAAAGGTGACGCCTATCGCGAATCATTTTATCTTAGATCAATACGAGTGTGTAATTATCTTCCACGGTTGATTGTACCAACTGTTTATAATGACGATTTTCACCGCGCTTTGTGGAAGTATTTTGTTATTTGGTCTCATATTTGATGCTTAGTGTTATGTATCTCCCTGTTGTAATGCATGAAAAGGCAAGCAGGTATCAAATAAATAAATAAATAAATAAATAAATAAATACATAAATAAATAAATAAATAAATAAATAAATAAATAAATAAATAAATAAATAAATAAATAAATAAATAAACTAACTTGCGGAGCCGCAAGTTCGCCTCCAAGAAGTTGATAATCTTACGCATTCAAACTTGACCAATGAAATATTTATTATTTTATTACTTGCAGTATGCAAGGTTTGCTGTATGAATCAGTATGAATTGCTATGTTATTCGTTTTAAACAAATTATGAAACTCTAGTCTTACGCTTTTCCTTGCGTGAACACAGAGGTATACAACTGCAGTCACCTGAAGCAAGGCGTAATTCGCAACGCGTCTAGAATTTTTTTACCGTAGTACTACAGTAGAGGACAATTAAATTATTTTGGGCTATTAAGTTGTGTGCACGTAGCTCATGAAAACAACTTAAAAATAGATTGGAAATGAAAACATTTGTTCAATCAGGATCTCCTAGGATCAGCCCTGTGAAAGATCATCAGAAAAGTTGATCGAGTAGAAAAATCAAGTAGAAAAAAAAGTATAATAGTATAATAAAAGAATAATAGATCAAGTAGAAAAAAAAGAGTAATGGGAAAATACTGGACATACTTTTTGTGTGAAGGAAATTACATTGAATGCTCCCTATTTTTTGTGGAGTACCAAAACGCTTCGTAAAGGCATTCGCGCCAGTTTTATATACAACAAAACTGGCCAAGGAACTGTTGTTAAAATAGTTGATTTAGTCAGAGCATGAAAGTGCTCAGGACGTTTGTCCTAATTGAAATCGGCTAAAAGCGGCACTTTCATCTTTGTGAAGTTCAACAGCTTCCCCCCCCCCTTCCCCGTTTATTGCAGGTAAGCCTCCCCACAGAAGATATCAGGACATGGACAATACATCTATTCCAGCTCTACAAAGAACTGAATATTTTCTGTATTCGACAGTAAAATAGGCTTAGCAATTAAAGGAACGATGATTTGTGAGCATTGTTTAATAACTGAATTTTGGTGTCAACTGACGCTGATAATTAAGCAAGGCTGGTGGTTGCTCGCGGGCTCACTTTGATGTGGCTGCACTGGACCCAGAATTCTGGGTTTGTGCTGCTGCACAGCGCGACTGAGTCATCTGCTTGCGCGACATGCAGTGACCGGCCTCAGTACAGTTAACTTACTGTGAGTGAACTCCAATGCCCGTAGCACGGCCGTATATCCGGCAGCTTTAGTCAGGCTGGAGTCCGACAACCGCATCTCGGCTGTCCTCTGGTGGCCGTACATCGGCCGTGCACGGGCGGCTTTGGAATGGCCGGAGCCGTACGGCTAAAATCTGGCCGTATGAACGTAAGCCGGTTGACTAGCCGACGGACACTGGCCGTTGAACAGCCATGGGAGTACGGCCGTATACGGCCAAAAGGCGCACATTTGGACACGGGCCGAACATGGCTGCCGGAAAAAGGCCGGACAGAAAATCACCGGCCAAAGTACACCCGCTTGATTTAGGCCGAACAGTCTGCTGCCTGGGTGCGAGTCTGTGCTGATTGTAACGTATACGCTGTTTGTCGTGTATGCTAGAGTGATGGCAATTTCCTCAGCGGTGTTTGCAGATGTGTTACACATCTTGGAAGCGTCAATCGTTCTAAGAACGTAGGGGAGAACAAAGTTGCGAACCGCGGAGTGACGTCGCGACCACCGCAGCGCTCGCGGAGAGTCATTTTCGAGAAAAAGAGGGGCCTCCTTTGTTTCAATGTTGACCTCCTTAAACTGCTACGAGTCGTTCGACCTCCTCCGAGGTGACGAAGCGCGTAATGGGTTCAGGGGTCAGATTTTGCAAGTGGGCAACCCAAGCCCCGTTTCCGGGAATTGACGCAGCGTTGGAGAGATCGCGCACCGGGTTGTTTCCAATGCTTCCGGGGTATTTGCTGTACGTTGCTTGTTTTGTTGTTTTTCCTATTGGTGTGTTCTCCTTCTCTGGTTGTAGGAAAGAGCTCTTGAGCGCATCAAGCTTTCGGGGGAGGTGTCAGGCGCAGTTTGCGAATGTAGTTGCCAATATAACCAATCAGATCGGTATAGATGCTTATCGCAATTTGTGCTTTCGGAGGAGCTTAGTAAACCAAAGGAAAACGCCAGACGCGAGGTTTCGGATTCGAACAGCTCGACTTGAAGAGTGCTATGAACTGTCAGGGTGGTCGATTTAGCTGGCTTAGGCTAAGGAGTTGCAGTTAGCTTAGGCTAGGCTAAGGCTAGATGGCTTAAGCTAGATGAGTTGGCTGGCTTAGGCTAGATTAATTGTAGTTAGCGTAGGGCACGTCGCTTACGGGGGTGAGACACTGCATTTATTCTATTACGTTTTTGTTCAGCCCCAATGTTAATGGTGTGAATATTCTGTATATATTTTATCTTTGCAAATCAACTCCAATGATTGTCGTCGGCGTCATCAGTGCCGTCTCAAGAGGCACCATGGCAGATGACAGAGGAAATTCTGTTTCCACCATCGAGTAGAAATTCACCCAAAAGAACTATCTAATCTTTGCTATCACGGTCACTGTTTACCGCAGCTTAACTTCAACTGTCCTATTACAGTCAGGTTCACGCGTAAATGCTGTAGTTTAGCTGTTAGGCGCGATTCTGGGCCAAATTATTACGCGTATTTTATTTGTGCACAGCCAGGAACAAAAGCATGAGCTGCTTCTAGCGCCGACAAATGCACGGTGCTCATGTTGTTTCCGAACAACGGTCCAATGCTCCCTGTTTCCTTGTGGCCCGAGCAGGTGCCCAAGATAGGTTTCAATTTCCTGCGCCATTAGCAAAATCAAAAGTTTTCATGCACTCTTCACAAACAGTGCAAAGATCTGCTCTACCCAATGTGTACTCGGCCTAACCATAGTAGAGCGCGCGCGTCGGCTGAAAGGTATGTCCTTTTCTGAATTTATTGATTGGTGGTGGGGTTTAACGCGCCGAAGCTAACCCTGGGCTATGACGGGCGCTGTAGTAGAGGACTCCGGAAAACTTTTCACCCCCAGGGATCCTTAAAGTGCGCTAAAATCTCGACACACGGAAGTTCTCGGTTTCCGCCTCCGTCAGAAAAGCAGCCTCTGTTGCTGGGATCAAACTGGCGTTTATGTCTTTTTTGAAAGTTTTGAATCAAAACATCTTCGACCTAATTTTAGTTACTTCGTTAGATCTCAAAACAAAACTCTAAGCCCACTAGAATTTCGCTTAACTTTCACAAAACACGTCGACCCCAAGATCATGGCCATTCGCCACTTTCGTTGTATTTTTTGTTGAGTTTAACTTTAATATGGCGTACAACAATGAACATTGCAATGACTTGCTCTACCTTATCCGGCAATACGACGTCCTTCTAAAGAGCATGCTCACCGTAGACAAGTACATGATATTACGCGACTTCAGGCAGGCAAAGTGTTGGCTCATGGTATTAAGCCTGAATATTAATCACCAAGCAGGAAATTCTTCGCCGCGGACAATATTGTAAATATTACGGACACCACGCGAGAACTAAACACAGCTGGATAGACGGAATGGCTATACATAAGGTTAACCAAATTGACTACGTTGCTGGGCACCAGGTGCGCTGGAGTCCTGGTAGAATCTACACGAGTTCAAACGGCAGGTTCCCGTTTCAACGCACTCCCATTTCGTCCTTCCCGCTTGTTACTTCCCGTCACAATCCGGCGCAAAGCGACCTTCCCTTTTCGCCCTTTCCCATTTCGCCTGTTCCCATTTGAACCTTCTCGTTGGTTCCGTGCCGTTTAAACCCGGTACCAAACACCCTTCCCGTTCCGTATTTTCCCTTTAGCTTCTTTCCGGAATAGCGAACACAGTTTCGACTCGGGTGACTCGAGCCGAGGCGTGCGATTTTTGAACTTAAAGTTGCGTCCAAGTGTACTTTAAACTCATGTCTTGAGTTACGTCCGAGGTAACCGAAAGTCAAAAATTACTTGCGTCCGCCGTAACCTAAAAGTGAAATTGAAGTTACGCAAAACGTATTTCCCCGTAAAACACGTTACGGCTGGCGGAGCCAAAGTATGCAGATGCCCTATAAACCTGCAACCTTTTTTTCAAATGATTCGTTTTACGTTACGCGGCCCCAATTAAAAAACAACATGTAGGTTGCTGCGTTACGTCCGACCGGTACAGCGTAACTGAATTACAGCTGAAACCACACCCTTCCGTGGGCTTCTGCGTTGGTCGAGCGGTCTGGAACGTGTTGCTCCCATGCGTACTCCGCGGCAGCGGTGATGGTTCCAGTCCTTACGGGTGCATATACGAATGCGGATGCACTTATATGCAACACACACAAGAAAAGAAAGGACGAGAAATAAAAAAACCCTTTCCGTGGTCGCAGTGCCAGTTTGTAGCGTCCGTAGCTCTTGCCGAGAATGAAGTTGGGTGTTTTGACTAATGCAACTGTTAATTTATTGGGGGCAGTACAGGGCTACACTTTTATTTCTACGCAGGAAAACGATCTCGCGGAATATAATTACAGAGCAACACGTAATTTATGAAAGCGGTACGTTAATACTATGGGCCAAGCCACGATCCATTTTAATGCGCGCCTATCGGTGACTTTATATGCAAATGTATGTAATGAATGACAATTGAAGTCTAAACCTGAAATTTTTGCTTGGAGGAAACGGTTCGCACACATTTTTCATCCAGGCGTTAGGAGCACGTGCCCGAAGCTGTATTCTCTTGTGAGTACTTTTTACGGATAATGCATACGCGGGGCCGCAGTACGTGGAAAAGCAAGACCAAACATTTAGGCAATTATCGGTCTATAATAGGTAATTTTATCATATCGTTACCGTGTTTGCGTCACCGTTTACCGTGTTTCCGAAGCCAGAGTTTCCCTTTACGTTTTAGGACACCGTTCGCGGTTGGCGCATTCCGGCCGCCGCTGGGCAAGTAGCGACATCTGATGAATTAGTCACAAAGCAAATCACGCAGACTTTTGTTGCTCATGTCTATTTGCTTTCGCTTAAAGTTGCGCGAATATTTCCCTTTTCGGGTGAAGCGTTCACAATAACTGTAGTTTTGAGAATACTGTGTCCATCACCTGTAGAGCTTTAAAAAGAAAACGTGTCGGTAGCGCCACCTACCTAGTAGAGTTACAGTCAATGTGAAATAGAATTTGCCGCCGCGCTAAATATTTAGGCAAGAAATGAGTAAAATATGTTGTAGTGATTGCTCAGTAACCTACACTGCCTTGCCCAGCACAATTTTAAAGGCCTAAAAGTGCACTGCGAGCTCAGAAACTTGTCTGAACTTTTGAGGCGGGCGTTTTGGGAGCGGGTTGAAACAGAAAGCGGTAAAACGGGAAGGGCGTTTTTGGAATGTGTTCAAAAGGGGCGGGTTCAAACTGGAATGGGTTGTTTCGGGCTACACCCGTTCAAACTGCACCAGGAGGCTCAACACAGAAGCGGATAACTCAACTATAGCGTGGCTTCGAAGATATTCTATAGCGTGGCTTCGAAGATATCACGGGCCGAGTTTTATCTGGCTTCGCCAGATAAAACTCGGCCCGTGATAGCACGTTTCACTTCTTTCAAAACTAAAGATAGTGTTTTGTTTCAGAAGTCTAAGTTTCGTGACACAGATACATTAATCAGTGAGGATTTCTGCAAGGCTACACGCGCCACCCGGAAAAAACTAATCGACTTCGCCAAGGCGACTGGTCACAGATTTTCTCTTAAATACAATAAAGTGGTTATTGGCAATAAAATATACACCTACTGCGCATCTTCAGATCGCGTGTACGAAATAGAAACGAACGCAGTTGACCCCTCAATTCCTCCTAATCGCGATGATCCTGCCATCAGCGGCCCACCTTCTCCACTGTAGCTAGATGCTAACACAAGCTGTAATACCTCTACTCCCGACTGTTGTTTTTTGCTTTGTAATATCAGAAGTGTTATCAACAAGCGTGATGCCTTGTCTTCGTTAGTAAACACGTGCCTCTCTGATGTGGTAGTTTTGACCGAAACCTGGCTATCGTCAAAAATTGAAAACCGTGAGATCCTGCAGTGCGACAAAAAATTTTCCTTTTTTAGGTGTGACCGTGGCTCGCGGTCTGATGGTGGTGTCTTGATCGCTGTTTCAGAGGAATTCATGTCTTTTAAAATTCCCATTGTATGTTTCCTTGAATTGGTGTGCGTTCGAATCCGCATAAATCACAAAGATGTCATTGTTTGTGCATGTTATCGCCCTCCGAATGCGCCATCTGGTTTTTCCAGTGACTTTCATGACGCCTTAAGCAACTTGCACGTGAGGTTCCCCGCTACACCAATTCTAATTCTAGGTGATTTTAACTTGCCGTGGTAGTTCGACTCCTGTAAGCAGCGGGGACACGCCTTTCCTGCGCCAAAGAGGCCGATCGCGCTCCCTGCCCCAAGTGCTACGCTTGTCCATTTTAATTTCCTATTCTGTAGTTTGCGGAAGAATGTATTAACCATATTTACTTTGTTTCTCTTCTCGAACTGTGCAAACTTTGGTTTTCCGGCTGTCTGCTATAAAGGTTCCCACTGCTTACTCGACTTTCTTATCCCATTTTGCCTGAAACCCTCCAATGAGCATAGGCAACTGTGCTGTTCTCTTATTTATTGCTGCCTCGACATCCTCGTCTTCAGCCTCATCCTCGTAGCTAAATAGGGGTACATAGGCCTACACTATTTTCAACCTATATCGATAATTTATCTTGGTCACGAGGGCTGCGAATCTGGCTAATGCTAAGGAATTCCTAAACGTTATCTGAATTTCCCTCAGTGGATCAATTAATCAACAAACCCCTGTTCATATTTCTTGAACTCATTGACAGCATAGAATACGGCCTATATTCAACTCAACAAAGCTTTCTGGGGTACGTCTAACGTCGCGTAATTCAATGGCATCCAGTTAATGCATGGCGAAAAACCAACAACACCACGAAGACCAAGACAGCGCTTCATCACCGGCACCCATTCCTGAAGAACACCTCTATACCGGCAGGTTGACTCTGATAGGACTTGATCAGCTCCCTTCGCCCGACAGGGTTCGTGGGTTCAATGTTTTTCAGGTTCAAATTCCAAAAGTGGCTCAGATTTCTAGCCCCTTTGGCTGTATTGTTGTTTAACCGCCGCCATGGCCAGGAATGCGCCTAGATGTCTTGCATTAGGCACGCTCCTTCTCTGTCTGCCTAAAAGCTAAGCCATGTGGTGGTTCCCTCTTGGGAGAATGAACGCTGTAGAAAGAAAAGAATGTGTCATGGCAAGTCGTTGCGAGGGCCCTTTTCCTAGAAACCCTGGCGGAAATCAATCTCTCCTTGCTGCCACCGACCACTTCCCTAACTAGGTTGAGCTCTTTTCCTTGCGGAAATTGACTTCTCGAAAAGTATGGGAGTATTTCCTAAAGTCTTCACTAGGCTCGGCTTGCTTTGATCACGGGCAAGGTGTTAGTAGACTGCTACAATGCCCTAAGAATTCGTCATGTCCGAACCTCATCCTACCACCCGCAGGCAAGCATCACCGAAAGGGTAAAGCGGAATTTGAAATCCATGCTTGCCGGGTACACTTTCCGACGCAACGACTGGGACTTGAGGCTTGCGACGCGCAGCACAGTTTGCGACAGCCAGCGCCGGCCGTGAACGTGCCGCCACCGATACTTCGGAAAGGACCACCCGGTTTTAGAAAATCAACTGGGTTTTCTCCTGCACGACTAAACTTTGAGGAAGAGTTGCAATTTCCTCTGGACAATTCGATAAAGACGGCTTCGGTTGGCGTTTCGACATTCCACGCAAAGTTCGCAGGTCACCTCCGCAAGCGGCTGACAGACGTGGTTCGACATGCTTGTGAACAACTGGCCGTTTCGCCACTGGAACAAACCCAACACTACGACAAGCACTGACGAGACGTTCAGTTCAGTGTTGGCGATCTGGTACTCAAGCAAACGCATCCTCTATGTGATGCAGCACGAGGATTGAAGGTATCACTTGCAAGCAGGTGGGACGGACAGGTAGGATACAGAGTGAGCACTCTGTCACTCCTGTCTTACATGTTACAGACAGCGCTACAGGGCAACAGAATCGATCTTAAGACGTTTCATCAAGTAGAAGAATGAGACGAAAACCAAGCCCACAACGAAGACCAAGACAGCGCTTCATCCCCGGCACCCATTCCTGAAGAACACCGCTCCACCGGCGGATTGACTCCAGCCTCCCCGTGTTAGTCAGCGGCCGCCGTTGTCGAATGCCAGAACTGGATTCTCAACCGCGGGACGGACCCCTCCCGGAGGCTTCTTTTGAGAGGGGGAGAGTGTAGGAAGCCACGCCGCCAATCTACGCTTGGACACGTGTGGGTGTTGACCTGCGAGTGTCTACGCAGCGCGACCGGCGTGTCTTGAGGATCGCGCACGCCAGGAAGGTGTCTCGTGATTACCCCTGCGCAGAACTATGCTCGGTGGCCCAGAAAGTTCCTTATAACTTGCGTGCGCGCCTGCCCGGGGCTGTTTTTGCTTCCAGAGACAGTTGCTGACCACTGCACCGAACACCACCCTTGCAAATCACAAGCCACGGACGGGGCCCTGCTAGACTTGGGCCTCCTGCAAGAACCCCCGGGTCTTAGGGGGTCGTGTGTGGCACCGATATACCGCCGCACTGCCCGAGCCGTTGGAGCAGCTGTGGACGGCGCCTGTCTGCGCACAGTTCTTGATGAGAGCACCACCGACCGTAGCTTACGGCAGCCAGCGCCGGCCATGAACCGATACTTCGGGAAGGACCACCCGGTTTTCGAAGATCAACCCTGGCACCGGTATTCAGCCACCAGGCATCAATTGGTTCGAGCTGGGAAAAATCGCGGTGTTGAACCGCTGCGTCAGGGCACGCTCATTGCCGGTAGCAGCAAGGCCGAACTGCTTCAGTGTGTAAAGCGCTGCTCCAGCTAAGGCAGTGGCCGACTGTACATATACAGAAACTCTAAATACGTATATGGCAAGCAGGTTTAGTTAGGAGTTTAATTCTGTGCTACACAGTAGCACAATTTAACTTTTATATGGTCATTTTTTTTCCTGTATAGAGTAATTTCCCCTCAGTATTGACCCTCTGCTTTTTGTGCAAAAGTGAAATACAGTAAAACCCGCTTATAACGAACTCGAGGGTGACGCGAAAAGTGTTCGTTATATTAGTAGTTCGTTGTATATGGACACGCCCTTTAAACGCGCGCAAATTATCAAACATGTCGAAATCTCTTCGGAGACAAGTTGAGGTTTCCGCTTCATGAAGGGACGCCCGCTGCTTGCTTATGAATGAATAAACTATGTTTCCGTCGACCCTGCCACTGCGGGCACAATGCCCGCGAATAAATTCCTTCGGAAGTCTTCAGAATCTCCCCTCGCTGTAACGGCTTTTCAGCTAACAGCCGCGCCAGGCTAAGCGCACTGGGAGCTGCGTCGCTTCGGCCGGAGAAGAGGGAGTTCAAAAGTTTGAATGACCACTATCCCTTATCAGCAACTGTGCAAACGAAGTGTCGGCCAACCGCGATATCTAGATGCCAGCTTTTTGCACCAATCACCGCTTTTTGCAGCGCGCGGTGCCGCGTTCGCGTCAACTCGGGTGGCGTGACGGTCGACACCGGCGATAGCAACGCTTGAGCGGCACTTGATACGAAGTGGCGGATGATGTTCCTTTATAGCATCTCGCATATGCTTAAGGTTCTAAATTATTCACACTTAATGATTTTTAACACGGCGACAGTTTCGCGCTGATGATTACCAGAATTAATACGAATTTAGCGACATCTAAAGAAAAAAAACTGACTGCTGGCAAAATAAGTTTATTTTTTACAACGAACACATCAGGTGGAATTTGCACCGAAATCTCTCTCGAAGCAATATAAAAGCCCAAAGAAACTTACACATACGAAAAAAAAAAGAATCTTCAGATGTATTACCTCACTTCAAAGAACTGGGTGATAGGTGCTTACTTATGCCCAGTTGTAGAATTTCTGATGGCCTTTTCTAAGTCCTCTAAGTTCCTGACGTGATCTTCTGGCAGCCCCTTGAGAATACAAGCTCCTTCAGAGCAGCAATCCACCGTTCCTAGCGTGGTTCCAGTGTAGCGTTCCTAGCGTGGTTCCAGTGTAGCCTTTGGGGTAACCGGGTAGATGTTGATGCCTGGCGATGTAGCACTCCAGATCTGGGGGTACTCGCGCAAATTGTTTACAGTTGGTAGAAGTCATGGCAAGGATATTCGGCGAAATATTACCATGACATGGCACAGACTGCATTCGGCAGGTATCCTGAAATTTTCGGCATTAAAGTACGTGTACCACTACTGGTGTAAAACTAATGCGTGCTGTAGTGACATATAAGGTGACACTTGGCGTCAAAGAAAGCCTATGTCAGCTCAACGAAATATAGAACAAGAAATGCTGAGAGTTACATTTAGACAGCAGAAAACAACAGCGTAGATTCACAACCTCGGGGTGAAAGCATTCGAGTCTATTTCATTCGGAGGAGTGAGGTTGTGCAGGCATGTAAAGCGAGGGGAGGGCAACCGATGGGCTATTCATTTAACGGAACGGCTCTCAAGGGACCATAGAAGATATGGGGAACTCGGTGGGAGGGTAACGACTAAGAAAATTCGGGGAATTAAGCGGACTTGCAAAACTGGCTGGACTGGAGAAAAGTGGGCTGGAAACCACTGGAAGAGAGAGGCCTTCTCGTCGCAGTGGACACAAACGAACTTATGATGATGATAAGGATAATGTGTTCATCGCATGAGATAAGTATACCTAAGTTCTTCTTTCCCGGTAGATTGATTTTTCTCGCGGAAAAGTAGCTAACCGCAAAGGGAAAATATTTATACATTTTAAACAGCGTTGGAGCCCTCTGAGACGTTGCTACACGACAGTGTGTAGCCGTAGGACTCCAAATTGGCAATTAGGTACGGATTCAGTCGCCTTTCCTAGGCTGAATGCCCTGCAGCAGACCTGAACCTGTCGAGACAACAGGCAGTGGCGTGTAGTTTTGCCCAACCCAACACCTTCCCCAAAGCCGGCGCAATATCCTGGCGCATGCAAACAGAGCGGAAACAGGGCGGACCTGCCACGTGTCTTTTGCGCTTGCTCCAGCAAGGAAAATAGAAACCACAGGACTTGATATTTAAACATTATGAGCCCCGAGCAGTGGGAGACCGTGCTGCTCAGCTCAGCCCCGCGAGAACAGGTTCGTCTGGTCTGAATGTCCTAGGCCGCCGCCACGTAACAAGGACTCCGGCTGCCGACTCAAGGGGAGGGATCTCCCTCAAGAATTCCCTTCCCTGACTCTCATCGATGAGCAAATAAATGTTTTCACTCACTCACGAACTCGGCGATTTACCCCTGACTTAGAAGAACGGCGCACACACCAGCCAACTTCAATGAAATTCTTTTGAATGTCGCACCTCTTTCAGTGTGCGGTTCGTGTTAAAGACTGCAGTGTGCTGTTTTGGATATCTGACAGGAGCTTTGTGTCCTATAACTTGCACGTCCCTTTAAGTAGTGAGGATGGTAATCGTCTGGGCGGACAAAAGGTGAACCAATAACGTCTACCGCGGGAACCGATGGTCCTCGCGCAATGAAAAAAAAAAGAAGTGTGCGGTAGTTGAGACTGGTTCCTGCAGTTATTTTCACCGGTGTACCTGACGCTCAAAACACTGATCAGCAGAGCGAGGTACGCTAAGAAAAAGAAACATTTGTACAGCTATTTATATTACAAGCGGAAGTTTAGGCGTCGATATTGAATGTCTCGAATTTTCCACTGCCGGTGCACAAAAAAAAAAAGGAAAGTCATCGTGCACTTCTATGGAATTCGGCTCAGGAAGTCTGGTCGAACCGGGGCCCCGGGCCCCAGTACAAAACACTTTGGCGCGGCCCAAACTCGAACAGATTCCGGATGCTCGCACACGTGACTACATGACCGCTTAGCTCGCCACTGGACTATTTCACGGTCCGCAACATGGACTCGTTCTTCTTTGGCCCATGTCGCCGCCGTCTTCCAACTCAAGTTGCTTTTTTTAGAAATGAAGGGACAGCTCTTACGTCGGTGGCACTGGTTACCTGAGTTTTAAGCGGCCAACCATCGCGTGGGAGACGCTCAATCTCCAGTGGCGTGTACGCGCCGATTCGGCCGCTTGCGACGAAAATGCTCTCCCTTTTCGGCTTGGGTACGGCGGTTCAGCAGCCCGATCATGACACTGCTCGAGCAGACGTAACGATCAAGACTGAGGCTGTGGCGTGTGATTTTGATAAAGCGCTTCGCTTTGTTTCGGCTGTAAGTCTCGGAAGCTGCGACAAATTTCAAGTGCGGAGCCGTTTAGGGGCATGGCTGGTCGTTGCTCGTCCGCGGTAACGGTGTCACGTGGTGTCACGCACCCAAGCAGAGGCTTCGAAAAGATACCCGCTTGTCCCTTAATTCCGCCTTCTGGCCAGAATTGAAGAGGATTCTTGAATTATGAGTGTACATAGGCAGAACAATTCGAAACTCCTGGAACCGCTGGCGCTGGTCATACATGTCCCCATTATTTAGCGCAACGAAAGCTTGAGGTACGTTCCAGGCAAAGTAATGTACTTAAACGGCAGTGCGCGCGTGAATTTCACTGGGAATGAGTGTTGGGTTTGTTTTTACGATAGGGAGCAAAACAAAGTTGACGCGGAAGAGAAATCGTGAGTTCCGAAGCTCCAGCACAGAGGCTCCACAAAGGCTCCAGCACGTGCGTGATGAAAGCAAGCACTAAAAGAGCAGAACTCGTGCTCTGTCTGTCCCAGCTGAGGGCGCGGGAGCATTCAAATGGCGGGAAAATTGAGTTGCATTGAACAAACCTCTGTTCGGTTCATCAAGAGAGGAGAGAGACGGAGAGCTTTAGGGGTGGTAGCAACAAGCGGGGAACGGCGCCACAGACCCTCCGGCGAATCACTGCTCCGCACTTGAAAGTTTTTACGTTGACTGGAACTGTTTTCATTTTTTCTAGTTCTCAATCCGCTTTGTTTACGGGAGGGACTTTGACGTCATATCAAGAGCACAACAACGGGAACGCAGACACATTTAACAGGACGGGCCCTAAACACCAACTGCGGTGGTTTATTGGCGAAAAAAAGCACGCCCATTTGCAAGGAAAACCTAATAGAAATGAAGGAGAGGCTTTCACAGAAAAGTGTTTGAGCGCCGCTTCATGTGTGCTTTTAAGCGAAGCTGTGTATGCCTTGGCGAAACATCTCTTTGTTGCTATGCGCACGTGGGCCCTTCGTACGAACCAGTGCGCATGCGCGGAAAAAAGGCGAGTTAGAGCGAAGTTAGGAGGACGAGGCTAGGGACTGCATGGGTCTTTCGCCTCGAAGTAGCATGTGCAACACTTCAGCAGTGTCAGAGGAAAGGGCACGCGGGCCAAGTGTAAGGGAAGAAGAAGGAGAAGGCCTCGTTCTCTCGCAGTGAGAGTGTGACGTAGCGCAGCCCGCGGGGAGCGCGCACTCGCCATGTTTGAGGGAGGAAGAGAACAGGGAACAGCGCCTACGGAGAGCGGTGCCGCGACCCACCACTTGCCTCGGCGCTGCCAGCACTACTGAAGATCGGCCTCACGACGCCGAGTGCAAGAGTCAACGTCGGGCCGACCCGGCAACCCGTTTATTTTGCGTTTTCTTATGGGCGGAGGTAAAAGAAACGTTGTAAATAAGCAAGCCAAACGTCTCCATGTCTTCATTGCTCGCCATAAAGGGGTGGATAAACCCACACATAATTGCTTAAAACAGTTCAGCAACACCTCGTTATACGCACGTGATAAAACTTAGGATAAATACCGTGACCACAGTTTTCGGCTTCGCTGGTGAACCATCTCCACAGGGAGTAAGATCCTAACATTTTTTTTGCAGATCCCTATGCTGTCAGATTGGCTGGGAGATGCGGGATCGATATTCGGGACGGGAATGCGAACGCTCTCGAACTTGTTCATCCTGGTCCCCGCAAGAAGCGGCAACGGAATAACCACTGTAAAGGAGGAAAACGAGAGCCTGAATGACGCTTCCGAGTCGCCGCCGAATCCTTATACTCGAGGCTTTTGGAGCGAGTTGTGAGTGATGCGAATCCGGCAAGGTTTGACGACGAAAATAAAGGAAAGATGCGAGACATGACTGCGGCGACCAAAGAATGCCCGCATCGCTCCCCAGACTAGAAAATGAAGGGAGAGAACATTTTGCGGCGCCCGAAACAAAAGCGGCACCCTCCAGAGCGCATACATTCTTGAAGCGAAACTCCGCTGCGCTGCGAATCCCTCAAGGCGATGTCAGGGTGCACGGAGAAAAATGGCGGAGAGAAACGACTGCTCGCTGGATATCGTGCGTTGCTCGCGGTCGGACTGCAATCCGGCTCGTCATTTCTCATTTGTTACGAGTGTAGGCAATGCATTCGTTTCGGTTTGGAAAGAACTTACCTCTTGAGCTGTCCTGTGCAGTCGTGTTTTTTTCCTGGTCAGCCTCGCACGGAGTGTTTTCGGATGCGTGTTTTTTGTGAGGCCGCATTCCTTTAAGGGTGCATGAATCTTCAACGCTGGCTGCATCGACAGAGGAGGCATCGAGTGCGCTTCACGGAACCTTGTGACTGCGCTAATGAGCACGTTATTACTAGCAGGTCGATAACTTCAGGGAACAAAATTTTATCGTGTGCGTAATAAACAGGGCATGTCAGAGCCGCGCCGGTTCGAAAACGGAGTGAGAGGCAGAAGTGGAAATTGCACTGTTGGGCGAATTGGTACGTCATATTGAAAAAGTGAATATAGTGCGACAAGGAACAAGGAAGACAAAGACAACAAGAAGTTAACCCTTGCACTTCGTGCGCCCAGAGCAAGTCGCGCCCTCATGCGGTGCAAACTTCATTTTACAAACAAGTTTGTCGGTTCCACGCGGCTCACTACCCACTGCACCTGACCGTATGCATCCCCGGGCACTTGAAATCTTGGGGCCGTTCTGTACCTTCACTGCTTGTCTCACCGATTTGAAAAAGAGCTCTAACTGTGCGATGACAGCCTTTAGCTTGGCCCACAATACCGAACATTTCTCTAAGGTGACCACCAAGACATGCGCGAAAAACTATGGGTGCAGCACAATGCTGCGTGTGTCGTCATTCAGTGCGTTTAGCGCGTCGTGTTTCACAGATTGAAGGCGAGCCAGTTGGTACATAACTGAGTTAAAATACCGAGCAGGAAACGAGACCACCGGAGGGCCACACAAGGAGCACGCTGTCTGTGTGCCCTTTCTCATAATCAAACGCAAAGCCAAAAATAACTGTTGGCATGGTCAAAGCCTTAAGTGCTTCGTTTTGTTGTTGTAGTAGCTGCTGTGCCGTCGAAAAAATGGCCGCAGCTGTAAAGAGCAAATAAAAACTCACATGTGCCTTGCTCACATCCAATGGTATTCGAACGCGAGCCCCCACATAAGCTGATTACGCTACCACTGCGCACTGTGCCCACGTTATCAACGACGGAGCAAAACTTAAAGCGGTCCGTGCCGTATGACAAATCAACGTGCCGGCTCGTGAGTGGAGCAGGTGCATTCAGTCAGGCAGAACAAGTTTGCCGGGTAAAGTATTTCGCGCCAAAATACTAATAACCAAAACCAATACAGGAGCAGGTACAGTGTAGCAGAAAGGAAGCATGTCGGAGAAACAAAAGCAAAGAAAGACGCGAACGATCTAAAATTTGATGAACAAATTACGGACCATACGACCGTTAAAATACAGCACAGAGTTCTGTTTCTAAGCGGACGTAACACCCGTACGTTTACGGAAATAAGCCCTGCTCTTCAACATCCGGCCGTTCTTTCCGTTATACGCGTAACAGAATTTACTCTGTTCCGTATGATACAGGCCTCCTATCCGTTTTACGTGAAATGGAAACAAGTTTGTTTTATTTGGACAGGAACCAAATATTCAGTCCCGGATGGGTTAACTACCGGTACTTAGGGCCGGCGCAACGAACAGGAGAGTTTGTTGTGCACGCCGCGCAAGCAACGCACAGGTCTGTGGCCATACCTCTCCTGGTCGCGAGCTAGACGTTTCGAATATCCAGCCGTCGCCCACAGCAAGTGCGCCCACTGCCGGTTAAGGCAATTTAGCCCGGCTGTTCAGGCGGCGCCAACCTTCATATCGTTTGGCGATCTCAAATTCTGTTCTCCGGCTTGAGTCTCTCCTGCATTTTTTATGGCGACCGCTACACAACATGCAGCGAGAGCAGTCTGCCCTGAGCAGTGTACCCAACCGGCCAAACCATTTCCGCTCACTGAATAGCCAGAATCACTGTTAATGTTTAATCACTACTAATAAATACAGATAATCGGATTAACTGTATAGCTGCTTGCGGATGGAACTACAAGCGGGTACCCAACACCCGCTTCACAATACGGAGCGAGAGCAGTGTAATTGGTGTTTACCCAACCAGCCAAACCGCCTCCACTTACTGACCAGACAGAAAAACTAGTAATTTTTACAAATTATCGGACCTAACTACACTCTAAGTCGCGTCTCGGCTGACGTCCTATATGTATGCGGTGGGAAGTCCAAATACCGGTATATAAGAGATGTCTGGGTGGGCTGTCGACGTCGGCAGGCGCGCATGCACGTTCTCCTCCACTCGGTTACCGCCAGTGCAGCTGCATGGCGCTCCGATACGGTTCGGCCCCGTGTTCCACAATTACTTCTGACGGCACCTGTACGTGTAATGATGTAATTATATACCGTGGTAGCAACGAACTGTCTTCACTTTGCTAACTATTGATTTTTCCCGAAGAAGCAAAGGGTACCGCAGAACTCGCCCATTAACGCTATTTTTATACGTATTTGCAACGTTCCAACGTTCCGTTGCAAATACGTGCAACCTTTGCAACGTTTTTGCAAATTTACAAATTGGCAAATGCAAATTGGCAACCTATGCCGACCTTTTTTGTGTATACATGGTGTTTGGGGGAGGTGTAGAAAAAGGATGTTTTTGATTTGGTCAGATGGTTTTTGTGAAACATTTCGTCTTTATTTTACTTAACTTTTGATTTGCAAAATCCTGTTCGTCCCATTGCCTCCATTTCCGCTACTATAAGGGTTCGAGGTGTGTTTCTGGCAGATCATTTCTTTTAGAATGTTAAATCTTCTACTTTTCTGTTTTTTACGCTATTAAAACGATTACTGGTGTTTTTTTTTGCCAAATCTGCATTTTTTGGAAATGCAGGGAGTTACAGGGTTTTCCGCTATTTTCGCGATTTCTTTATTCGTGTTTTGAGCTTCTTGTTGCGGGCTTTTTTTGCTTATTCTTTTTTTGGGCGGCAGATTCATATTTTTTATTTTGTCCGATCATTTTCGAGAAATTTTTATTTTATTTTCTTGGTTTTAAATTCTGTTCGACCCATTGCATCCATTCACGCTATACATTTATTTGTTTTTGAGAAGGCGAGTGCCTGTTCGTATTTCATCAATGAATCACCTTCCACTGCCGAGTTTTCGTCGAAACGTCGACTATACAACGACTACAGGTGTTTTTTTTTTTGCCGAATCTGCATTTTTGTGGGAATCGTGTACGTGAAATGGTTTCTTGCCATTTCCGCCATCTTTATGCTTATTTCCAACATTGTTTTGTGGCCTTTTGTTAATTGATGCTTGGGTTTTGCAGGAGATGTATAAGGTGCAGATTTTTCATTTTGTCAGATCATTTTCGTAAAATTTTTTTTCATTTTTTGTATTTTTGGGTTTTTAAAAATTCTGTTCGACTACTTACACAGTTATAATGATTACTGGTGTTTTTTCACCAAATTTGGATTTTTGTGGAAATGCAGGGTGTTACACGGTTTACCAGGAACCGAAATGGGAAAAAATAGACAATGATATTGCGGCCGATATGACAGCCCCTGTGCATTGAAATTCCTTCTAGGCTCTGTCGGTGGTAGAATGCTCAGGAGAGCGTCGCCAGCCGCGAGCCCGCACTGACGCCATCGCGCAAGAGTGGGTTTCTCATTGTACCTAATGCCGTCACCAACATTGTAATCGCACCTAAAAGGGGGCCAGAAGATTATCGCCAGTGTCTAAAAAACGTAGGCCTAGATTATGGGCAGAAACAGACTAAAGCGCCTCCGATAAAACTTCAATTTGACTAAATTTTCACTGACTTTGCAAATTTTCTGCGGCTCTGTCACCGCTGCAAGGTGCGCAAGTCACACAAGGGATGGTACCACGCGGCCAAGATAAAACGAGGAAACAACCAAAAATATTGAAGGATATCATCCCAGATAACACTCACGGAATATTCCTTGGCATGGCCCTACTGAGAAGCGGTAGGGCCAGTCTCAGAAGCGCCAAAATATGGAACATATTTTAGAAATTACGTCGCATTGTGAAACTCCTAACGAGGAGAACAGAAAGAGTGGAAGAGGACACAATACGAGTCGTTCAGACACTGAAACTGTGCCGGATATTGTACAGCCCGCCGTACCACAAACGTATCCTCGTCAAAGGAAACCAAATAAATGCCGTCATCCAGACATCAGCCTTCAACCTCCCATTAGCGCACCCAGGATGTTTGTCGAGGGGGGGGTTTGAAATTTTCACAACAAATATAAAATATGATAATATACAAATGAAAAAGATGTAAAAGAGCAAATATAAAGACAAATGTAAGTAATAGAAAAAAATAAAAATAAACAACGAGAAAGAATAAAATATATAACACTATAAAGAGCATCTGATATATTTTTTACGCGAGAAAATTACGCAATAAATTATCCGCCACAACCTATACAATTCGCCTGCAGAAGGAATATAATAATGGATGCACCTTCATATTAAAAAAGAAGATACGCGAAGCCTTTTGCCATTGCCCGAAGCCCCGGAAGGGAGGGATGGGAAGGGAGGGATGACGGGAGATGAGGTTAAGGGGGAAATACAATTAATGCCTTCTTCACTTGTGAAGTCAAGTAAAGAGTAAAGCACGAAATCTGTTCGTATAGGCTGGCACAATTTGCACTGAACAGTCAAATTAGCACATATCTCGATCTGAAAGCCTATTCAACAAAACATTGTTATCCGTGATCACAGGTTGTCGTAACTGCGCACTAAGCGTTGCTGTCTTCCTCACTATAATGTTACAAACTCAGGCGATATATATAAAGGAAAACCGAACCTTTTTTTATTCAGCGGGAGAGGGAGGGCTCGTACAGTGCTTAGTACTGAAGGAAAAACAGTTGTTTAAGCTTTCAAATGAAATAAAACAACTTCGATCTGATCTTATTAGATTTGATTTGAGGCCAGAAAGCAAGCTCGACAATACTGAATCCCAACCAATGGGAAATTTCTGCGTCTTTTTTTTCTTTCTAGAAGGCGACGAATGATTCAAATATCGTGATGGAAGTTCCGCACAGAAGTTCAGAAAGTGCTATAATCTGGCCCTACAAGAATTGTGCGACTATTTGAGGTTTAGCGTGGGCTATGAGGCGTGCCGTAGGGGGGAGGGGCGCTACGGAATCATTTAAAAACCCCAGGGATTCTTAACCATTCAGAAATTTCCTGTCCAAGGAAACTTTTTGTGTCACTAAACGTTTTTTTCATTCTTTTTCTCAAACTACTACAAGTTATACGCAAGTTGGTCCGCACTGTCTTAAAAGCACAATCCTGAAAGCTCGTGCTCTAGTTTTATTTTTTAATGCCGGTCATACAATATTCTTCTTCGAGATTTAACTGCGAATGTCCAATAAGAAAAGTTTCTGAGACTACACAGTGCGCTCGATGAACTTCGGTTTTGTTCGGTGGGAGAGGCGTACGGAGGGGGTTGGGTCGACGGACATCTGGAGGGGGTTACAACCCCCAAAACACCCCCCCCCGTGTGTGCGCCACTGCAACCTCCCAATATTCGCTGATGCCGGAAAAGTTCTCAAATTGGGCATTTGAAAGCATCGTGGAAACCACTCGCTTATCGCGAAGGAAGCGGGTGTTAAAAATGTAGGGACGGGATATCGTGGGCAAGATAGACATCCCTCCGCCCCGAAAAAAAAAAACAACATGATGCCATGATGGACATATCGCCGACACAGGGACTCCTCATAACATTCTTCCCAACCGAAAACATTGGAGCTGAACGCAAATAAAGACAGGCAAGAAGCCAGGACCCAATAATATAATAAAAGAACCAAAACCATGAAAACACACTATAGGCCGATGCTAGAATGTGTTAAAGTGCTGAGGGAACAATCGTCGCAGTGGACTACGATGGCAATCTTTGTGACTGCACAACCTTCCCACACTCACAGGAACGCAAGAAGCGGAAATCGGAGCCATCCTCTTGGCGATCCAACTAGTGAAATTATCAAATGAAAGCACAAACATCATTAAAAAGCCTTAATACTTACAGAATGCCTAAACACTTTCGGAGATATTCTTCAATCCACAATGACGGAAGTTAAAATTACATGGACAAAATCGAGCGAACTCACATAGCGTGCTACCACATACTCGACTCCCAAAGAAACATGGAGAACGTCTCCTCTTTTTATGCCTAAGAACAAGATAGTTCGCGTGTCACAAGGGGCTGTTTAGGTTGAAATTTTTTTAAACGAAGTGCAGTATCCAAACTAATCGTGTTCTATATAGCCACAAATAGAGATGGGCGGAGTTGTATGGTGGTATTCGACGTTAGGCGCAAACTATGCTGAGTGCGGAAAATATGCCTCTTCAAGATACCTAGCCGTGTCCAAAGGTCGAATGCGCACAGGGAAGAACAACTCAAGCGTTGCATGTTCCTCTTCTGCAGAGAAACGGGAGGCAGCTTTGACCCGCTCGTCACCTCAAATTCAGTTTCAGCTAATTAAGAGGGCAGGGAACGAGCTTTTGTATCTGAGGCTCTGGATTTAGAGCAGCCCCCTGCCCAAGCTCGCACTATTTCTCAGTGAACAAAGGTGTTCTCGTTCTGTGTCTCTCTAAGCAAAAACCAAAACGTTTTGACCAGCTGCGACATGAGGGAAATAGGCATTTTGAACTGCTGACAGTGTCACATTCTCGCTGAAACTGACCAACACCAAGCAGCCGCGACCTTTAACGCCGACATCTTTAGCCACACAAGCGAAGATGGCGTCTGCCTTTCCTGTGACACACAAGTTAAAACCATTCAGGCTAGTCATGCTCTCTTTGCTGACCTTCAGGGCTTGTAAAGCAGAAATCTTAAACGCAGCAACTCCGTTCCGAAACGCTTACTTGGCGTCGACATAACAATATCGCGTCGTACATTTGCAGAGCGAAACGTAGGTGTGACTGCAACTTCTTTTCTCCATTTTTGCCTGGTTTCACATAGTGGTAGGTCATTCAAGCCGCTGGTCTCGGAGCAGCCTGTCAGACGCTTGGCGATGACCGGTTGAGCAATTCGCGCATCGCTTTGGGCAGCGGTCTCTGCCGAGCGCAAGAGGCCCATGCGCTAAAGCGCCACGAAGTCGGCTCCTGAAGCGCAAGGCAGCCGGAACTTGACGCGGACTGTCGACGTATCAGCGAAGCCAGCCGGATGCTGTGTAGGTTATCTATGCCTCCAGTACAGTGCCGGCTGTTTAGAGCGACGATAACACTTGCCCAGAAAATAATACGAGATGCTTCTTCCTTCGTGATCCGGTAATGGTGGTCCAGCCGAACCGTACGTAGAAGACAGCTGCAGCATAGGCGGAAGAAATGGTTTAGGAAATGCGCGTACCGCCGCCACCTATGTCAATCGTCGCCATCGGCTATTATGCTCAAGGCCATGCTCAATGCCATGCTCGTGCACGTAAAAGACGCTCTCAACGCTGACATACCACAGTAACTACAACGTGCTCGGGGTGTCTCGGCTAGCAGAGGGCGCTACGGTCGCCGGAGAGTGCAGACGCACTTCATGTCGGCTCCCGCTTTATTGCCCAATTACGCAGCGTTACTTAGTTACGACCAACGATTCTTCATCACCACTACGTGCAGTACACCTTACGGAGTGGAACGATACCTGATTTGGTCCCGAGGTACGACATTTCATCAATTTATCGACGATTTCTGTGCGCCCGGCGAGGCACCCCAGCTAAGCCTAGCTTAGGCCTAGCACCAGTACGCCCCGAACGCGGCGGCGGCGGCCTTGCGGCCTAACCCTAACCCGCTCGAGGGACCGGCGAAAGCCGAAGAGATGGCCACAGACACGGACACCAGCGCCCGATTGATGCGCAAGCAGCGGCAACGAAGAATTCTACATTTCAAGTCGACCGGAGTGCCGGAAGAACGACCATCGCGGTACCATGAGCCGACCTTTCTCCAACGGACACGGAGGGGTGGAAGGCGTCCGGCAAGCAAGTGAAGCAACTAATGGCCCACCCTGTCACCGGTGAGTCCAAAACCACGACACAAGCACCTACCGCAACCAACCGGGCCGCGTATGCACGCCGCGTGGCCGCTAAGATTACGAAGGCAGCACGCATGCCACCGACGCTGCCACGAGAGGAAATCAAGATCGTAATGCGGCCACGCGGCGGTCTGCATATAGGCCGCACGGTAGACTTTAGCCTCATGTCGGCCGTCATCGCCGCGGCGGGAATGACAAAGAGCACGGCAAGCGAGGACACCATATGCACGAACGCGGCCCAAAACATCATCGTCGTGAGCACCCCGGACGAGGATCGAGCCGCACGTTATGCCCGAGTACGCTCCCTCACCATCGGATGGCAGAGCTACGATACACACGCACACCGCACAGCTCCCACCGGAACGGTAAAGGGTATCATACGTGGAATTGCATTGGAAGACACAAACGACGACCTGTTAGCTAACATCGTGAACCCCTCCAACCCGCTTGCGATGGAGGCCCACCGCATCGGAACCTCCACTACAGTGATTGTCCTCTTCGCTGGGCAGAAAGTCCCGAACTACGTGAAGTATGGCGCCATACTGGTCAAATGCAGCCTATATAGGCAACACTACGAGGTCTGCAGGCAAGGTGGCAAAGTGGGGCACAGGAGCGACGTATGCCCAAGCCCTAACTCTAAAGTGTGCTTCGCTTGCGGCGCAGTTAATACAGGTCCCAACCACGAAACGGAATGTGTTTCGTACTGCAAGCTATGCGGAGGCAAACACCCCACGGGAACGCCAGGGTGTACGAATCGATACAAGACGCCATACGTGGTAACACGAAGGCGATGGGAACGGAAACACGAGGCGCAGCAACCGCCGCCATTAGGCCTAGCCACCTTCCCGCAGCTACCGACACGCAACGTGCCAGCTGCGACGCGGCGCAGCCGCTCGCGACACCGCAGCAGCAGCAGGCGGCGCTCTCAGAGCCGTCGACGTAGTGCCAGTCGAGGCAAGCAGCAGCAGTCACGTTCGCGTGAACGAGTGGCCTGGGCAGACGTCGCCCGCACGCCGGAAAGCAAGCAGCCCAAACGCTCACAACGCCATGACGAGATGTTTGCTGCACTACGACTCGAGAACGAGCAGCTTCGGCAGAAAGTCGCAGAGCAAGACGCTACCATCACGGCCATCAATGCAAAGCTATCGCAGCTCCTGGCCCTACAGCAACAGCCCCAACCACAACGACAACGCATGCCAGCGCCACCACCTCAACCCGCACTGCCTACACCCGGCGCAGTCGTACCCCTAAACGACCTGTCTGAAGACGACGACGAGATGACGGAATCCGCAGCCGAGCCAAACCCCCGAGACGACAAGACCTCCGCACCTACTCCCAAACAAAGAGCGCTAGGACCCGCCAAGCGCACGAAGATATCACACATCCTAGCCCGACTGGACCAGCACGATGAGCGGCTTACAGCAGTCGAGGTCCGGCTCACAACAATAGAGCAAACGTGCCAGGCGATGCAAGGCAACATGCCAGCGATGCAAGCTACTCTCCTTCAAATCCAAACGTTCCTCAGCACCTGCACTGATATGCCAGGCAATCACGACCATACCCAACAGCAGTGACCAACATGGCCAGAACACCGGTAAAGAAGCACAAGGACCTCCTGATCTGGCAATGGAATTATAACGGCTACAACAACAAGCGAGCGGTACTACAACAGCACATACAGCATCTCAATCGTCCACCAGACGTCATACTCCTTCAGGAAACGCACAGGGAGACCCCGCCAACCCTCCCTGGCTATCGCACGCACGGAAGCCCTCTAAGCGCGCGAGACGCCGAGAAAGGCGTGGGTAGAGGCGTCTGTGCCCTGATCAGGAAAGGCATCACGTTCATCGAGCACGACATCCTTGGCCGCAGCGCCATAGAGCACTGCGCCATCGAGCTAGTCACGGGTACCAAGAAACGCAAAGAGAGCACCTTCATCGTCAACGTGTACAGCAATCCTGCACATCGCCAACAGAAGTTCCGCGCACTCATACACAAGACCCTACGACAGGCACAGCACAATACCGTCCTACTATGCGGGGACTTTAACGCTCCGCATCAAGACTGGGGCTACCTCAAGACCACCACCAAAGGCCGAGACCTCATCGACGACGCCACGGTCGCCGGCTTCCATCTTCTCACCGACCCCACTGACCGGACGCGCATCGGTACGTCCATCACAAGGGACACCACACCCGACCTAACGTTTGTCAGGCCAGGACGCAACGGAAAGATGGCACAGTGGCTCAACACGGGCCGAAACCTTGGTAGCGACCACTTCATCATTGTGAGATCACCCTACCTACAAATGCGACGGCAACTATCCCGGCCACGAGCACGCAGAGGATCACCGACTGGAACACGTTCCGCCAATCCCTCGAAGCATCCGAGGACATAGACGACATCGAAGCATAGTCTCGAGCGCTCGCTCAAGCAACCGAAGCGGCAACCACAGACCTCGAAACCGACGACTCCATCACCCAGGTGGACAGCCGGCTAGCCCACCTCATCGAAGCTAAACAATCCATACAGCACAGGTGGCGAAGACAGCGAACTAACCGCAAACTCCGAAAGAAAGTAGCACTACTCAACAAAGCCATTGAGCAACATAGTAAGGTGCTCTGCCGTCAACAATGGCACGCGGTATGCCAAGAGGCCGACGGTCAAATGCACAAGAGCAGAACGTGGCAACTACTACGCTTTCTCCTCGACGAGACCAAGTCAAAAGGAGAGCAGCGACACTGCCTGGCGCGCACGTTGCAGAAGGCCATAGCAGAGCTCGGGGAGCAGGAAGTGTGCAGGCGTCTGAACGACCGTTACCTTCCTACCGCTCCAGTGGACAACCACCCCGAGTACGCGGGCATCGAGAACGCAGACCTAGACAAGGACATTGAGGAATGGGAAGTACGGGCGGTCCTGCAAACGCTCAATAGCAGATCGGCAGCAGGCCCCGACAAAGTCCCCAACAAAGCTCTTCGCAACCTCAGCGACGCGGCTATCACGGCACTCACGCGTTACTTTAACACGTGCTGGAGAAACGGTCGCCTGCCGCGACAGTGGAAGACGGCGAAGACGGTCCTGCTACCCAAACAGGGCAAGCCGCCGCATATCGACAACCTACGACCCATCTCCCTAACCTCATGTGTCGGGAAAGTACTGGAACACGTCCTGCTTAACAGGTGGCAACTATACTTAGAGGGCTCCGCACTATACCCCAAAAGGATCATAGGGTTCCGAGCCAAGCTCAGTACGCAGGAGGCCATGCTCCTACTTAAGCACGAAATAATTGACGATCCCACCCGTACCCTGGACAACCGGGCGGTGCTGGGGCTGGACCTACAAAGCGCCTTCGATAGGCTACGCCACGCCGCTATCCTTGAACAGGTCTCCCACCTGAACATGGGTAGCAGGACGTACGCCTACATTAGAGACTTTCTGACGGACCGCACAACTACCATCCACGCCGGCGATCTCCAACTCCCACAGAAGTCCCTGGGAAGGGTCGGTACTCCGCAGGGCTCGGTGATCTCCCCGCTCCTCTTCAACCTTGTGATGATCGGAGTGGACACCGAGCTCGCCTGCGTACCCGGCGTCGGCCACACGATTTACGCCGACGATATAACGCTGTGGGTCGCCGGCGGCAGTGACGGCCACATTGAAGACACGTTACAGAAGGCGGTGACTACCATCGAGACAGGACTGCAAGGGACGGGCCTTGTCTGCTCCCCTTCCAAGTCGGAGCTGCTCATCATCCCACCGAGATACGCCCGCACCAAGGTCCCAGCACCAGGAAACATCACTATACGCACGATGTGCGGCAGCACGATCCCCCACGTGAGGACCCTACGAGTCCTAGGGATTCTCCTCGACAGCCGGCGCAGCAACTGTGCCACGGTCACCAAAATCACCGCCAAGGTAGCAGCGGCAATGCGCCTAATCCGCAGAGTGGCCACTCGCAGGACAGGCATGAAAGAGGACAGCCTCACCAGGCTCGTCCACTCTTTTGCGATAAGTCACATCGCATACGTGGCGGCGTACCTTAATTGGACCGCAGCGGAGCGTGCAAAGCTGGATGCGACTATTCGTAAAGCTTACAAGGCGGCACTTGGCTTACTGCAGAGCACGAGCACCGACAGGCTCCTTGAGCTCGGCGTCCATAACACCCTCGCCGAGATCATCGACGCCCAGAGAATAGCACAATACGAACGCTTGTCCCAGACACGTACCGGACGATCAATCCTGCAAACAATTGGCGTGACTCCCCTGGCCACTCAGCCCGAGGATGCCGTCCCACTACCAGCTACAACGGCACGGCGACTCACCGTTAGCCCGATCCCCAAGCACATGCACCCGGAGCACAATAGCGAACGGCGGCTTGCACGGGCCCATGCCCTCACAACTCTATATGCCAACGACAGAGGAGCCAAATACGCCGACGCAGTGGCATATCCGCACCGACCGGGCCCCTACGCAGCGGTGGTGGTGGACGCCGTCACCGGAGACACACGCAGCGCGGGCAGCTTCGCCGCAGCGGACCCACACCAGGCATAGGAAATGGCCATTGCCTTGGCCATGGTGGACCCGACGTGCACAACAGTACTCAGTGACTCGCGAACTGCATTGCTTAAATACGCCACAAACACAGTGAGTGCCAGTGCTGTGAGAGTGCTTAGTGCCACGCATCCCCCGACCACCCCAGTGACTCTGCGGTGGTTCCCCGCACACGCGGGCCCCCTCCACACCGGAGCGGGTCTCGCCAATTGCAACGAGACGGCCGACGCCGCTGCGCGCGCGCTCACAATCCGCGCGGCGGACGACGACGCAACGGCCACGTCTGTTGAGCGGGCGGCGACTCCCGAGTGTGCTCCCATCACGAGGTATACGGGGACATCCTGACACGGTACCGCCACAATCGACGGACGAGACCCCCGCCTCATCCAAGACTTTCAAGAAAAGAAGCGGTGCTATACCGCCAACTACAAACCGGGTCTCTCCTGACCCCGGTTCTAGGTGTGCACGTGTGCCCTGAAATCTACGAGTCTGATGTGTGCCGTGTATGTGAGTCAGCTAGAGCAACGATGGCCCACATACTGTGGGACTGTGAACTGCACCCGCATGAGGCTGCCACACAGACGCAGCTCCCCCCGACCATCACGGAAGGCATGATATCATCCACATACGACTCACAACTCCAGGCCGTCCAGCAAGTGGAGACAGCCCTCGAACGCCAGATGCCTTTGATCGTGCCTGCGGGATCCGGGTACACCCCGGGACCTGCGGTGCGTGGTCTGGAAGCGGCTAGTAGAGCACGCCGACACGACGTCGTGGCCGCGTCTTAGAGGCTCGGCCCTTCGGGGCTGGCTTCTAATTGCACGCATTAATAAAGGTTGTTCTCTCTCTTTCTCTCTCGGCTAGCAGACGCTGGACGTTACAGCCTTCGACGCCGAGACGGAATAAATGCGAGTGTAGACTCCAGTCCTACGGCGCGACTTCATCACCAGCCTCGTGCTCGCGCTGAATTTCAGACGTATTTCAGACCATAAATAAATTTCAGACCATATTTCAGACAGGTTGGGTATCCAGTCTACGAAGTTGTTCCCGACGGTTGCAACAGGACATTCCCACAACGACCATGGCCGGGGGTGTTCAATGTGGTTCGCGCCTCAAGCGTTGTTACGAGAGGAAAGGAGTTTTGGGAGCGAAACACCTTAAAGGGGCCCTGAAAGGCATTTTGAGCACACTAAATGAACTAGCGCAATCGCTAGATTGGGTCGCCAACGTCACCTGTGCCAAGTATTACTCTTTTACGCGCAGCGGAAAGCTCACACTTTTGTTGCAAAGTTTGTCGCTTTTTTCTCACCCTTTCCTTCATGTTTTTGGACGCCGCCATCTTCACATGTCTACATCATCGATTCCCAGATGTTCGTCATGAGCTAGACATCCTGCTATTGGGCGGCTTTTTCACGCACTTCCGGCAAAGAGATGAGTCGTCTGCTCAGCGTCGGCTCGCCGGCTGATCTGCCAGCGGAGTGCCGGAGTGCTTTGACATTTTACGACAAACGAAACAAGTGTAAACAAACGCTTAACCGTTTGTATTGAATGCAACACGGCCATAACACGACGTGGATTTTATCTTACGTGAGTACGTACCATAAAGAAAGTCCCGTGGCACTTCTTTGGTGCAATCGCAGAGAACGCCCTGAGCCGAATGCCCGGGTTTGACGCGTACATTTTATTCAACTTCAAAACAATCCAGAGATGCGTTTCGAACGAACGCAACGTCACAACATGCGTTGCAAGTCTGAACCGCGATTGACAGACGATGAGTTGCCTCCTCCTACCCGTCGTAAATACGGCACTCACCTCACACCCGGTTTGCGGGGACGAGCAGCAAGTCACAACTCTGGCGCGCAAGCGAGAAGGCTTTTAGCCAGGCACACTACACATACCCCATGCGAGGTTGAGTGGTACGTCGTTCGAGAAAGATAATCCAGACCATGGGAAGCACTATCCACCCGCAGAAGTACAATGTCGCATTTCATCGCGAAACGAACGTGTCCACAACACACAGGAGGCGATGCACACACACACACACAGCTTCGGTCGCTGCATTGGCTTAGCTGCTAAGGTCCCTAAAATTATTAGCTGCAAGCTTCGTTCGGACAATCAGCGATGCTACGACGATACAGAGCTGCGTGAGGACGACGTGCTAACCACTTCACGTATTTAAAAACACAGGGGCAAAGAACTAGGTTCATCGGAAGCAAAAAATCTTTCCTCCATTATAGTGCCTGAAATATACTGGCTAGTGTGCCGAGGGCGGGCTCCAGGCGGGCGCCGGGAGCGATGTACGCGGCCGTCTGCCGCTTGGGGCGCTGCCATGCGGGAGTGTGCGCGTTCATCCGGCCCGAGCAGATCGCGCGGTTACCTCCGAGCTGCGTAGCAGACGGCAGCGGCAGAACTTTTCATTCCCGCTTGCGACGAAAGCGAGCGAAAGCGACGGGAATTCTGTCGCGCAACCAAAATTTGTCCCGACCATTCGACAAAAACGATCGTCGCGCGACAAAGCGACGGAATTCCTGCCGCTCTCACTCGCTTTCGTCGCAAGTGCGAACGGGCCTTTATGCGCAATCTCCGCCCCACATAAAAACAAGCTCTTGCTTGTCGCCTGAGCATACGGTTGACATCTGACTACGTTACACTGTGCTTGCCAGTGTATTTAAACGATGTCACTAGGTTTGAAACGTACGCGCTCGGCGTGCAGCTTTGTAAACGCAAGCGGTTTCACATACGCACGCTATTTTGCTGCTAATAGAGTTTTAGTACAGCGTTTGTGGCCTTTGCATACGCTAAACGCTAAATTTTTGCGTCCCGCTACGTGACACCGCGATGGGAGTTTTAGTAGAGCGTCTCATCAGTTTCGCGTAGCGACACACTAATGCATACGGCGCCATCTGTCAAATGTTTTCCGAAATGTCTCGCCGGCTGATCTGCTAGCGGAGTGCCGGAGTGTTTGGACATTTTACGACTATCCAAACAAGTGCAAACAAACGCTTTCCCGTCAGTGTTGAATGCAACACATGGGTGCAGCTTGTCAGAACACGGGTTCTCGCTGATCGAGTGCAGCGTTGGTTTGCTCTTCGCCTTCACGTTCATCGCCGCTGATAAAGCGATCCGATCCGGCGCGTTTTGTGCACGGGTTCTGTGTCGGTTGAAAATGCCTTTTTTCACATGCCGCCGGTAGTAGGAATTACAACCACCGCGAAATAACACCCGGCACCAGCGGGGCCACATCTGAGACCGCGCTTTTTGGATAAACAGTGCGTGGTGCACCAAAGGGAACGAGCGCACGATTCTCCCCACGCGGCTGCGAGTTCGCCGCCGATACCAACTGCAGCCCTGCAGCTACGTACACCGCGAAAGGGCAAGGCCAGGCCGCACACATGCGGCCAGGTCATTCGTTCGCTTTTCCAGCCTGTCTCCATGGTGTCTACAGAGATGAAAAAGCCGAAAGAGCTGGCCCGTAGCAGACGGCAGTCTGTGGGAGCGCAATAGCGGAAGTACGTCACCGCTGAGGAGCGGAGCACCATGGGAGGGGAGGCCAACAGCGAAGAAACAGTTGAAAGGAGGAGGAAATACGGCGCGACGATAATTCGCGGTTTTTGATTTACGATTTCTCAGCTAATACTCATCGCTTTAACAAAATTCTTGCAGGAGGAGATTGCTAATACATTGCTTTATTTGGTTACATGTACATCCATGCATCGGCGGAAGGCATTTCAGGACCCCTTTAAGATCGAGGCTTGTCCGGCGTCTGGCGTCCGTGCTCACGGCACAGCACTGTGTAAATCGATACGTTTGTGAAGAATAGGTTCACAAAAGGTTAACAAGAACAAAATAAAAGGTCCACAAAAGGTTAGAGAGCGAGAGATAGATAGATAGATAGAGAGAGAGAGAGAGAGAGAGAGAGAGAGAGACAGAGAGAGAGAGAGAGAGAGAGAGAGAGAGAGAGAGAGAGAGAGAGGCACACACCACCGTGTAAATCGAAACATCCGTGAAAAAAAG
This sequence comes from Haemaphysalis longicornis, assembly GCF_048455015.1. Classification (NCBI taxonomy): domain Eukaryota; kingdom Metazoa; phylum Arthropoda; class Arachnida; order Ixodida; family Ixodidae; genus Haemaphysalis; species Haemaphysalis longicornis. Next base: position 166,263,882 of record NW_027526361.1, on the reverse strand, counting down.
GTTCACAAAAGGTTCACAAGAACAAAATAAAAGATTCACAAAAGGTTAGAGAGAGAGAGGGGGAGAGGAAGTGTTTTGGATTGAATTGGATTGGATTGGAAATCGTTTTGGCAGCAATCGTAAGCACTGTCATGGGTGATTGACGGTATTAACGATCACCAGTGCTTTGCCCGCTCGTCATGATTCACTTCGTGGCCATGCGTGAATTCTTTTCTTTTCGTAACAATATTATTACAAGTGTTTATTTTTGTAAAGAAAAATATTCATAGATGAACAAAGCGAGTAAACAAACCTTGTTGAGCTGGTTGGTTCATGGTTGTAGTACATAGACGACTAGGACGCTAAACGAACGAAGGCTTTCGTGTCTCCCTTCGTGTTCGTTCGTTTAGCGTCTTTTTTTTAGGAACGTTTATTTTGCCATAGGGCATATATATGGGATTATGAGGTGATGGTGATTACGTTTAGCGTCTTAGTCGTCGATTTACTAAGAACAAAGCAGGTATGCTTATCTTGGCGCCACGACCGGCTTTATAGATAGCGACCTGCCCACGCGTGCCTATACAACGTGCCGAATTTGTTATTGCTTGTTCGGTTCTGGCGCTGCATTTAATTCACATTTCTCGTTTCTCTCGGTTCTTTGGGCTGAGTCCTTGCCGATTCACACTGAGGGAAGTGGACATCTTCTGTGGGAGCGGCGGTGTGCTCAAATAAGGGTTTTCTCACGCAAAAAATTTACTTCGCTATACTGGCGAAAGCGCGCACCCGGGCGGCGTCCACCGAACGCGCACCCACCCGGATGTCGTCCGAAAAGATGTCAAAAGACGATAGTCTTTATCGACTTTTGCCAAGTAAATGCCTGCCTTCGCTTTACCGCTCACCTCTCATGTTGTTCCGCTTGCGTCGCGCTCCTCCGCAGGTAAAGACGCCAAAGGTTTGCTTAAATCATTTTAAATTTCCCGCGTTCCACTGCTCCAAACCGGGTGTATCGATTCCAACGCTGCCGTACGGCGATGACGCGCGTGAATCGAGGCGCCCTACTTCAACGTTTATAGAACCGCGTTTCCCTCGTCCACGTGCGTTGCAAGCAAGACGTGGAACCTTTCGTAACTGTTGCCGGTTGATTTCTTAAAATGGCGCCAGAAGCTATAGTGGCGCGGGCGTCAGCAGGCGACGGCGAGGTGAATTTTGTTTCTGCAGTTGATGAAGTATTTAATTTCGCAAAAGTCAAGCATGTACGATTTTTTCTAAAGGAACACTGCAAATATCACTTCTGTACTAATTTGTTGTCTTATATTTGCGTAGTGTCTTCTTCTTCTTCAGCAATGTTGACAAGTATGAATACAACACCGGACTTAGACGGGTAGATTTAGCTGTGGCTATATAAGACTATTGCGCAGGCATTGTTTTACTTTGGCCGGGTGGCTGAATCGAGTCACAGACAGACAGACGGACAGACAGACAGACATACAGACAGACGAAAATTTCTGTGTTTGAGAAGCCCAAGACAGACTATCGTCTTTAAAAAAACTGCCTACAGCTGCTAACCCTTTGCTTACTCGTGCCCTGGCACGCGTTTTATAGCGCGCGTACATCCGAAAGAATAAAACAAAGAAATATTCAGCGCGGTTCGCTCTATACCATGGAAAAAAAAAAACGAACAGGAAGAAGCACCTTGGCGCACTGTTTCATATAATGCATCGAAAAGGGGGAAAAAAGAGTAAGAAACATTCGGCGCGCGGTCGATTTCTATTGGGTTACCATGCATAGCACCAGTATGGCACCAAAAAAACTCGCGTGCGTCAGAAATTTCCCGCGCAGTCGTGGTTGGCCTTCAGCTTCTGAGGAAGTGTAACAGCAGCATGAATAGTGTAACAGTGAAAAAGTAGCGGCAGTGAGTGTGATGCTGAAGTTTTAGGTTATAGTGAATTTAGGCAGAGGAGGCTCGGTGATAAACCTAGCCAAAAAAAAAAACGCATTCGCGAAAGAATATGCGGAAGAATAACCTGCAATATTTTTGCATCTTACTTTCGGTGAACATATCATACGCGATGGTGTTTGGTGCGTATACTGCTGAGCAAGCCCGCCAGGCGCATACCAAACGCGATTTCTTTTCGCCAGGTCCCCATGGCTTGGGTACGAGGGCAGTGGCTCAAAAAAATTTCCCCGCATTTCCGTGAGGGGAAGAATGTGAAAGTGCGAATTCAGGAGTTGAATTTGCGCGGTTCGGTCATGTTCGCAAAAGAGAGATCACACACACACACACAACTACAAAGAAAGAAAGATGCATTTATTCACACACACCTATTTGTGTTGTCGTTGTACTTGATTGCTAGAGCGGATCTCAGCTTTGAAATTTCGTGTCAGTACTCCTTTAAGCGGGTGCATTAGCCCTTCTCATGCCCGATTCCTGGCCAATCCCCCACGTGGGTATGTGCCATGCACAGACGGCTATTTGTGTTGTCGTTGTACTTGATTGCTAGAGCGGATCTCAGCTTTGAAATTTCGTGTCAGTACTCCTTTAAGCGGGTGCATTAGCCCTTCTCACGCCCGATTCTTGGCCAATCGCCCTAAGTGGGCATGTGCTAAAGAAATTAGGAACTCTTCTTGTCCAATCGCCCTAAGTGGGTATGTGGTGCGGACGGACGGACGGCGGTGGACGCGTGATTCAGGGTCGCTTAAGAAGTGCATTCGCACTTAAAAGATAGCCCTAACTAAGTATGACTAGTTTTCACCGCGAGCATTGCTCTGAGACGCCTCCCATACCCAAGTCTGGCATTTGTTGGGCTTGTGTATTGTCATTCGAACTTGTTTCAGTGTTCTTTTCCTGTTTTCTTTTGTTCTTTTTGTTTTTTTTTCTTCCAGTGTGTGCAGTTCATTCATGCCACTTATATACATTCTACTGATGTGCAAATTTGCTGAGGCGCCGGACCAAAAACAAAACAGGGGTTGTGGGCTGGTCAAGCTGCCTGTGAGCAGCTGTTTTCCCGGCACCCTCCCATCTATTATGTATGGTGGCAAATGAACATGATTTGATTTGATATGGTTATTCAGATCCCACGCAGGTTTACGCTACATGTACTAACATACCATACTTCATTCCGGCATAAATGTCATAAGAGAGAGAACGCGCAATTTCGGAGTCGCTGCAGCCTTAGCCTAAAAGGGCGCATTCAGAAAGAAAAGCGACGCGTGGCCTCAGACAATGGTGCGCGGCGTTATCGATCGATCCGTTCTGGTGCAAGCTTCGGTTTTCACGCCTGGTCACAAAGCGGGTCTGGCGTCGACGCTCGGTGTTTTGAGGTCATGCTTCCGGCGTCATATATGTCGATCCACTCGGAAGACGTTCTCTTGTTTGTTGAGGTCTGAACCTGCTGGCGCAAATGCTCGGGACGGCTCGGCTCTGGTGGCCGGGTTCTGGAATGTACCGCGCAAGAAAGAAAAAATGGCGCATGGCGTAGCTCAGAGATTCCTAAAGCGAGGTCGTGGATCCTTAAAAAAAGCTAGGGTGATTTCCTCTCGAGGATGCACTAGTGGAACAGAAAAAAAAAAAATAGGTGAAGGTATCCTAAACGACTGCCTGAGAATCAAATATATGCGAGGCAGTGTCACCACCTAAACAAGGAATGAAAACAAAAACACTTGAATAAAAAGGAGGTTTACAAATTCTTTTAGAATAAGTGCTATAACTTTGTCCCACTTGTATGAATGTTTTTTTAAGTAGTTTGCGTTACAGATGATGAAAAGTCATGTTACACACTGCCTCTTCAGTGTTATAAACACTGCGAATTCCTTTCCGTGATCCCCCTCCAAAAACCAAAACAAAATAGGCTGGAAAAACCACCAGCACCAGCAAAAAAAATATTGGCAGGATTACAGCTAATCAAACTGTAAATTTTATAACAAAAGTCAATTGGTAGATTATTAAATAAAAACAGCAAAAATACATGGAAATCTCCGAAGGGGAAGAGCACAGGAGCACAACACTGCAGTGAAAAAAAAAAATGTCCCCAACTCCCACACCCACAGCTGCTAGTGGCAGCATCCGTAACTGACCATTCACGCACAAAATGTCTCCACTGCGCCGTCTGCCTCCACAGAAGCACGTCCCGGAGAACGATACCACCGCGCAGATCTGAGGATAAGGAAGGGGTGGCCGGCGTCATAACACGGGAAAAGCAGCACGCGCAGAACCAGCAATTACACTAGATGGGGCCGCAAATAGAGTTGATGATTGCAGATAGACTCCTCCAAACAACACGCATATCTTCAGAACGCATATCATTAACGCGAGACATGCGGCATGTTCGTTAGTATGCCGCCCGGAGCACTGAGCGCAGCAAATACGGCACCAGCAGGTAACAGCCGTGAATGCCTTCAGGACTCAATCCTGTTGTGCGGAATCCCTAAACTCAGGGCAGTATGGCTGCATGTTTTATGTATTTATTTATTGATTTATTTACTTGTTTGTGTGCTACGCCTGAGTTCGCGACTTCCGTTCCCACCCTTTATTTTGTTATAAATACTTCCGTTGTTTGCAATATGGTAACCTTCCTCGTCACTTGTGAGCCGCTCCAACTACGGACCTGAACATGCTATAACATCACAAGTGACGAGGCAGGTGAACATATTGCAAAAACGGAAGTCCTTATGAAAAGATATAAAAGGTGGAAAAGGAAGTTGCGAAGGCAGGCGTAGCACGCGAACAGATACTCGCAGCAAGAACAGTCTAAGTCCAAGCCCGCGGGGAATTTCACGAGGGGCCCCACAGTTTTGGCGGTGGCGGGAGCGGCGGCGAGTAGAAGCTCCCTAGAAGGCAACTACCACTGGCGGTTGTTGTCGTTGACGCGGCGCGGCCCCGGCATCCGAGCGCAGTCACGGCGCCATGACGACGTTACCGTTGATCCGCCCGAAGAAGCTGGTCGGCGGGAACACGAGCAGCGCTTGGGGGTAGCGCTCCCGAAATCCGGGCGACTGCCGCTGGAGCTCAGGGTCTTCACAGGAACGGCGCACCCGCAGTCCGGTCGACTGCCGCTGGTCCGCCAGACTACCGCGGGGTAGACGCGGGCTGGTTACCCTCGTTCACTTCTCGATCGTTCTCAAATCCCCGTGCCGCGTTCCTCTTCTTCCTCGCCTCCTTTGCCTCGAGACCCCTTCGGATCTTCGCTCCTTCTTTCTCTTCACCAAGCCACTCGCGCACTTGCTGCGTCTTTTCCCCGCGATTTCTTCTTGTTTATCCCGCGATAGGGGCACTTCATGACAGTGTGTTAGCGCAGCCTGCAAGTAACTAAGAAGAAGAAGAAAAAGCAAGGTCCCAGTGGCCGAGCAACATCCGCGCAAACAAGCGGCAAGTGCGCCGCAACGGAATGCGCAGAAACTATTTCGTGAAATATGTGTTACGGCGCGTTCGTAACACAGAAAAAAAGGAAATGCAAGAACACAGCCGCCAAACACTCTACCGCCAATAAAAAGAAAAAGAACAGCAGCTAACAATCAATTTGAAATGAGAAATGACGGAGCAAAGATGACCATAACTTATTAACTGTAGCTGAGGTGATTGCAGCTGGCGGAAGTGCATACGAGGCTTGCATTGTTCTCGGTAGGAACGACTATTTAGAACTCTCTACTCTGGCATTGATTGGGAGAAACTGGCCCGCGTGACTACTTCTGACGGCGCGAGCGTTCATAGTTTTTAAATACGAATGAGTGTCCACGTTTGGGAAGTAATTTTCAGTTTAAAAAAAAACTTTAACATCGCCATTTTCCTTCGGTCTGAAAGGCGAGGTAGGTTAAGTTGGGCTAGCATGTCACTAACCGAGTCCGTGCGTCTAAATCTCTACAGAATAAGCCGAGTTGCTCGCCTTCGTATTTTATCGATCTTATCGGTCTGAAATCTGCAACACGGATCCTATACAATGCTGGAATATTTTAGTGTTGGCCGCAGATGCCGTTAGCTTTGCTTTGCTTAATGCCATTTTTAACCACAGCTTCGTTTCTGCAACGCTGCATAAGTGATAAATATGAGCTTTCCAACTGAATACTTCAGGGAGAACTTCAGACTGCACCCAGGTATTTAAAATTCGTTACTCGCTGTAAGTCATACCCGTCTAATTCGTATGTAAACGCCAACAGATTTTTTGTTTTTGCGCCTGTCATGTATGGGGTTTTTCTATACTTATTTTCATTTTATATTTATTGCACCGGTGGCCTATGTTATTAAGTGCAGCGTTTAAGGCGAAGTAATCTTCACGACAAGATATCCTTGAATATAGAAGGGAATCATCTGCGGACAGGCGAAGTTTAATATTCGATGAACCCGTTTCTGCAATGACACCCGAAGTCACACGTAATGTTCGGGATTTCACACCATTGATTTGAACAAAGTGTGCTCTGTTGGAAAGGTACGACTTAAGACATTCTACCAACTTCTTATTCATACCGAGGCGCACCCGTTCCTCTATTAGCTAAGCGTGGGAAACCCGATCAAAGGCCTTTGACATGTCAAGGCAAACTGCATCAGTGTGACCTTTCTCACTGTAAGATTGTGCAAAATCGCGGGTGGTTTCCACTAGCTGAGTGACCGAAGATAATTTTCGCCGAGAACAATGTTTGTTAAGGACCAAGATTTAATCATCTATGTACTTCTACAGGCATTTTGACCCGACATGTTCCAGTATTTTACAGCATTGCACGTAATTGATATCGGCCTGTAATTGTCGAAGCTACATTTTGCTCCAGACTTATAAACAGGGACCTATTTCACTGGGTAACGTATTTCGCTCCAGGGATGCTTTGAAAGTAACAGATAGATATTTCGTAACCCAGTCTGCGTAACGCCTCAAGAATTCTCTTGGTATGCAACAGGGGGCCAACAGATTTTTTAAACCGAAGTTTTTTGCCTCTACCCCCCAAGGGTTCTGTCGCGACCGTTGGTGTCAGCAGAAAACTCCCGCGAAAAAATAAAAGTTACTGGAACCGCCAGGAATTGAACCTGGAACGAATAGAGAAACGGAGCGAAGGTCCGTTCTCTACCGATTGAGCTACGGGTCACGCGTAGACAGGGGAGGCAGACGGTGCACTCACTGAGCCTATCTGGGAATTTACCTCCCCCTCTGCGTTCTCGCTGAATGCCACGTTGTAGCGTCACGCTACCTCACGCGCCGCTGTGCACTCCACCCACGCCACGTGTAGCGGCCGTGTGCGCGGCTTGCGCGTGCTCTAAAAGTTAGTAAAACAGAGACTGCGGAAAAGTGAGATCGTCTAACGACGGTATTGAGCTTTGTTTAATTTTATATAAAAAAAACGTTTCCACTGATCTGCTTCGCAAATCTAACTCAGCCAGCCACCATTCCTGGACCATGCAATAAGTTAACCATAGCAAAGAATATCCCTCTGAAATAATAATAAAAGCTGTGGTAAAGTGCATTTCACTTGTGCCTGGTTTGCCTCTTTGTAGAGGCACGTGTGTGAATTCAAGTGACGTCGCATGGGTAATCGTTGTGGGTGTCGTTTAAGCATCCCTTTTCAGCCGCATTCACAGGGTGGATTGGCGCGAATTTCAAAGCAAAGCTTTCTATCTCGATCAGCCAACTGTTCCGTTGTGCCGTACGCGACAAGAAACTCCCAACGCGGCTAAGGGGGGGGGGGGGGGGGTGGAGGGCGCGTTTTACTCACGGAGCAAAGTGTTGATGGCACGGCAAATGGGCGCTATTGCACAGCGTTCCCCTGCTCACCCCGGCGTGTGCGTCGGCTTTGTCGTCTGCTTTCGTGGAGGTTGTTTTGAGCCTGTTTTGGCGCAGCATCGTGTCAGTTGCGCGCTCCCTTCGCGTGCCTTGATTAACTTGTTCGACAGCACCTCCTGGGTAACCCCGACCCGACGAACTGAAGTGGTCGTACGGCAAAGATACGTTAAGGATTGGTTTGCAGAATGGGAAAACAAAATGTACAAACCACATACAGACATCTGGCCGCTATTGTAGAGAAATGCTACGTTTTGCGCAGTGCTTGCCACGAATGGGACTCCGTTTTCTAAGTTGGTGAACGCCAATTCGGTTGTGTTTTAACAGGCATTACAAAAGGCGAAAGGAGCAACTGGTTCTGATAAATAGCGATTACAAAAGTTCCCTCAGCTTTCTCGCAATTCTTAACCGCAATAAACTAACTAGTTTCAATCGGTATAAACGGAAATAAGTAAGCTCACCTGTCGAATTGTTTCGGTGTCTGAGCTTGTGTCGCGCGGTGGTGTAGGCCCGAGCTAGCACATCAGGATGGTTAGGTTCCGCTTTCTCACCCTTCGTAAGACGCTCGGCCCCCTTTTTTTCTGCCGATGCACGGCCGGGCTAGAGCGGTGGCGCCCCCCGCTACAGCCCGGAAGTGGCCGACGGCGCTGCGTTCGGGACGCCGCCCCGTGAATCCCAGGTAACGGCTGAGCGAATATCTGGTTTCACTGTTTGTGGAGCCACGTGTGTGAATTCAAGTAACGTCGCATGGGGAATTGTTGTGGGTGTCGTTTACAGTTATGCTTTACAACCACCTTAATTGGGTGGATTGGCGCACATTTTTTTGTATCTATCTTGAGGAGAACCGAGGGGATGCCTGCAGCAGAAACAACGGCGTATGCATGCTATATAACGCAGGCAGGCTACATGTATTGTAATTTGTTTTTGTAACTACCGAAGCAGAAAACACAGAATGGCGCTAGTCATTGAACCTGTTAGCAATTTGAGCAGTGTCAGTAACAATGTTTACATCAGCGTCAAGCTATTGTAGATTTTATTTGGGCTCGGCAAAGTGACGTCAGAACCGGTGCGGTGAACTTTTCATAGCTTAACAAAAAGGTGTTGGAATAATAGTTTTCATTCGCAGCTGTCAGCTTTAACTTTAACGTTGACGAAAGGAAAGATATCTCGTCTCCATTTCTTCCCGCATTCCACTTCCGGCGCTTAATTTTGCGTTTGAGCTGGATTATAACCCGATACATCTAAAGATTATGTTTCCTTAGAGTTCTCGCTCTTTGCGGTAAACGTATCCCAACAGTAAAGAACTATACTTTTAAATGTTCAGCAGAACTAATTGACGTCCATTGCCGCGTGAATGGAATACAGAGAGATTTCTAAATGATCCAAAATGATACCATCGTCAGCTTGGCTAAAAGCGTTTACTTTGGTTACTTTTCTTTAACATGGCTTGGCAAAATGGCATTCTTAATACAAAGCAGGGTCATTTTAGGGCCAGAGAGGCCGTCGTGAACAGCTACTTCGTATTCTCCTATTTTGCTGTTCGCAAATACCCAATCTAAGATTTGGTATATTTGGTATGTTAAAGGCCACAAAACGGTACGTGCGCAAGCCCTTTCGGAAATGGCCAAAACTATATGCAAATACTTCAGTCAGGGCTTCCAGAATAAGAACATGCTTCAGGCTAAGGTCAACTCAACTTCAACTTTTGACAGTCCGACCAGCCACCACCAAACGCCCTTATTGGTTCCTAACGACCTTCTACTGGCCGATCAGGGCTATCAGCAAGTTTCAGGCTCAATGATGGTTGCTCAAGTGAGTCGAAGCGGGGGAAAATTGCGAGGCCTCGTTGCGGAGGCTTGTATTACGTCTTCGCTATTTTGTGACTCTTTCAGTCGAGGTATAAATCCATGAAGTATTTGCTCGTGCCGACGGGATCATACGTGCACGGCGCTTAGTTTGGAGTTTACAGTTCCGGGATGTCAATGTAGGAAGCATACCCCGAAGTTTGTTTTGGTGACAGTTGGCCTGCCACTTTTGTGTGTGCGTAAGTGTGTTTGACGAAATTGATACCCTACAAAACGGATGAAGAGTGACAAACCAGCAAGCGGACGGTTCTGTGTGCGTCCGTGTGAGTTCTCGGTGCCGTTACGACTACGACAATGGTCTGTTGCTGATCCGCTGTACGGGCAATTTTGTGCGCGACTCGTTTCTAGAAGTTCCCACCGCGATAAACCATCAAGCGAGCAAAAAGAGTAATTTCGGTGGGGCGTAGTATGTGAACTGGCACCGTGATTTTGTTAACCACGTTGTCAGTGACAATATCAAAATGTATCTTTCCATGTAACCACGCAGGATTTATTACAGTTAGGTAGAAGTCCACGCAGATTGCTGCAGACAGCAGCAAGTAGCATTTATTTGCGACTACAGCGCCACATGTGCACTGCGCAACACTGCTAAAACCTACAATCAGTAAATTCCTTTCGAGGCAGCGCGTATTAGTGGAAGTTAGTTTATCACACTACAAGGGGTTCTCTTGTGTGCGGGTGCCGGTGTTGTGATCGTACAGGCAGCGTTTTTCATAGGCAAGCATATGCCTTGTAGCGACACCATCCAGCTCTATAAGCACACGTATAATTGCTTCTGATGGCAGCTGTAATCGTCCCTGTCTAATCAACCTAAGTTGGTATGTCGCTATGCAAATATTCAGTTTACTGCGAAGCAGTATATGTATGATACCCCAGTTTCAATTCCTGTGAAGCCGCTTTACTGGGTGCTTCTGAGCGTTCTTTTTTGTCGATGTTTTTGTGGGAGTGTAAAGGCGTCACCGAACTACCTGAAGTCATCGCACCGACACAGGAGCAGTGGGAGGTCCTGCTGAGTAGCGATGTCCTGGAAAACCAGCGTGGCCTGGTGACCAGGGCCATTCGAGCTGCAGCTGGCCATGGCATCCCGGACTAGGGACGCCACCCACCATGGATGACCGACAACCATCCCGCGCTCCTTTCTTCCCGTTCAATGGGAGCAATAAACGTTTTTTCCTCCTCCTCACGCTTAAGCACGCGCACATAACTGGTTGCCGGTTTATGCGTGCATGTGCGGGGGTTGGAGAGAGGAAGGGTGGCTGTGCACGCAAAGCTATGGGTTCCATGCCCTCACTGAGGGTGTGGTGTGATGGTGTGCTGGGGGAAGGCTTACACGTGGCTCTCAAACAGCCGAATGCGACCTGTCTGGTGTTTTCACTGGTCGAGCGGAGTGGGGTGTGTGCTACACAGACAGTAAGTGTGGCGGATAAAGCAAGGAAAGCAGGACCCAGACCTCCTCCGGTTCCCGTGGAAGCAATGGAACACGGAGCACGCCAGTGGGCGCAGCTCTGCCTTCCTCTTTCCAGAAACTGACCTTACAGTTCAGCGTTTGAACAGGGCGCTAAATTTTTTTCCCAGTGAGGACGCGGAGTACAATGTTGCGCACTGTTTGCATCGGCGGCGGCAGAGCGGGGAGTATAGGTAGGACAGTATCGTGGGAGTCCCCAGCTTATCGCGGTGGTAACGCCGCCGTGCTTGTGAGTTGTGACCCGGACTGCAGGAGATTCGACGCGGAGATCCAGCAGGGGCACCTTTTGCTCGATGACCGGGAATAACCGCGACGAGCTCCCCGAACACAACTGGCGTCGCCTGAGGCCATCTCAGCGTGATCTACGTCGTTTCTGCCCAAGCGTACTATCGTCGCTAGCTCAGTTCGTTGTGACGACGGTGTAGAAAGAACCTGCGGGTCTTCTATAATGGAAGGCGTGTTCTGCAGCCCCACGGGAGACGTAATGCATGGGACCACTGCAGTCAGTGCACTGGGATGAAGCTCGCCGCACAGGCCCAATTGCTCGTACATCCGTCCTGTCTGTGAGAGAAAGACCCGTAGCCTTCAACTGCCTCCCGCGACCTGCAAGCGATTGGCCCCAGGCAACGGGAGAAGCACCCTGCGGACGAATCTCCCTCCTGGACAAAGGTCTGACCCTGGGATTCTGAGGTCGTTGACTCTGTAGTGCGGATGCTTCTTGGTATGTTTTCTGTGATCCGCTGAAGAATGAGCGCTCCTGCAAAATGTCTTTATTGCAAAGCAAAGCTTCATTTTTGTAACCCTTGTACTAAATTCTCTCCAGAGGGGCCTGTGCGGTATTTTATATAAACTGTAATATTGAATCAGCAATGACTAAAGGCCTATGTATTGTTCCTTTCGACGCCGTTTCTTGCGCAAGACATTTGATTACGTTCCTGGGTGTGAGTAACCTTCTATTTGCATATCTGAAGCGCAGTAACCTGACTGCGCATTTGTAAGAACGTAGAGGAAAGTGTCATATGTGTTGCACCTATAATAGACGAGCACCAAATCACAGTTAGACGTGTCTGGAGTTCATAACGGTACTCACTGAAAAAAATCGTCTAGCCGCGTTTTCTGGGATTCTTTTTATCTCCGGATAAACTGCTGTCAGTGGTGTTCATTTTCGTATATATAATAAGCGTGGTTCAATGTGAGTTTGAAATCTGTCTCTTTATTTCACCTCAGGGATCCAACACCATATTTTAATTTAAAAAGTGAAATATAACGTTAATATAACGACACGTTCCAATGTTCGAAATGGAACTGGAACGCGTTCCTTTCGCAATAAATGAACTTGTAACGCGAACTTGTTTCAAAATTGGGAAGGAACGTGGAAAGAGCTTTCGTTACTGTTTGAGAGGAACGTGTACAACACTGATTTAAACTAAACAAACTCAGTTTTCCATGCACACTTGTTAAACGGATAATATCGTGCCTTGAACTGCGCGAACAATTTGTGAACCTAGATGATTTTCACTCTGATACCCTCCCCGTTATTTCCGGAGTTCCCCAAGGAAGCGTACTCGGGCCGCTACTGTTCTTGATTTATATAAACGATATTACAACTTGTACAAACCGGGACGTTAATATCCACGTATTTGCGGACGACTGCTTGCTATTCAAAAAAATTAAAAAAGTTAACGATAAGGTTTCGCTAAACGAAAGTATCGATGCGTGCTTACATGGTGCGAACAATGGAGCATGACACTTAACCCCGATAAAGCAGTGTTCATGCGTATAATTAACAAACAAAAATCCTCTTGAATACCAGTACACAATTAACAACGCCCCTGTTAGCTTAACAAGTAGCTTTAAGTACCTCGGTGTGACAATTACTGGCAACCTCTCCTGGTCGACTCATGTTGATAATATTTGCGCTTCGGCTAGAAGGAAACTGGGACTCATAAAACATAAACTTAAGCACTCTACACCCAACATCCAATTGTTGGCTTACAACACATTAATTCGATGGCGCCTTGAGTACGCTTGAGTGGTCTGGGATCCGCACACAAAAAAGATATTGGCAAACCCGAGCAAATTCAAAGGCAAGCTGTTCGCTTCATCTATAATCGTTATCAGAGACATAATTCGCCTACGACACGCATGCGGAACAACAAAATCGCAACGGCGGAATCTCGGAGAAGAAGCAATCGACTAAACTTTCTCGCCTATATTTGGAACCGCAAACTGCGCCTTGACCCATCATTATACCTTGCGCCTCTTTCCTCCCGGGCTACCAGGCAATACCACCATTTTTAATTTACCCACATGTTCGTCCGCACAAACGCCTATAAATATTTATTTTTCCCGCGAACAATATCTGAATGGAAAAATCTCCCTGCCACTGTCTTTACTTCGCCGAATCTGCATGCATCACTTGAGCAGCTTTTTCATGTGCAGTAATATTCTGTCTGTCATTTTTGGTCTTTTTTCTTAGAGATTGTATAATTACTTTTGGCCTATATACTATGCAATCATTTCTCACTCCTGCTTGGGGTTAGTCCCGGCCTGCAGTATTGCCTAAATAAAAAAATAAAAAAATAAAAAATACCCACTTTAGATTCCGACCGCAGGAAGCGTTTTTTTTTCTTTCCGATTGTGTGCACATATTATTTTTCCCCACCGCTGCTAGCCCGCACTTGTGGAGCCTTCGTGGTGGCCCAGTGGATAGGTTGCAGGTCTCACGGCGAAAGGGTCCCGGCTGGGATTGCCGAGACTTCCCTAACCACATTTTGTTCTTCAGGCTTCAGGGTTTTCTGTCTACGACGGGCGGATTTGTGCCGGCCTAAGCAGCTCTGCTGTTAAGACATTCACAGTGAGATGCAAGGCATTACTGCCTGTTTGCGAGTCGATATAGTTACAAAATGACCTAATACGAGTATCGCGGCGGAGGGAAGTGAAAAACAGCTCATGTGGCGAGGGTAATCACTTGCTGAGCACAAATTTGTTTTTGGTGCGTCTGGTTGAATTACAATTGCCGAAAGAGAAAAAATTACGCCCACCTCCCCTCGCGGGAACCCTGGTGTGATGCAACGCATCTCATGGGGGGTTCCGTTGGCGTTGTCCATCGTACTGATTACGCTTATAGCAGGGATTCTCACGCGAACGGGAGGTGGGCGTAATTTTCCATTTTCACCATGCAATGCACATGCAGTACACGTATGCTCAGGTACGGTCTTTATTGCAGACGAGAATGAGTGCCTTGTGGTCCGTAAAGTGCACAGTTAGGGGCTCGACGATTGCATCAAGCAATCGTCGAGTACTGGGAGAGAGTGAAAGCGTAACGTGGACGACCGTCGACTGAGACCGTCGGAGCGCGGCATGCCGCTTTATATTCACAGCGCCCGAAGGAGAGGAGAGCGCGGAGAGAGAGAGGTACTGCACATGCGCAGCGCGCGCAGCGCCGCCCACCGGCGCCTAGCAACGGAGTGAGAGCACGCTGCGCCAACCCGCAGATGTTTGGGAGAGAGTGTTCGCTATCGGAGAGATGAGAGGAGGAGAGGCGCAGCTGTGCGGACAACGCCGGACAGAGGCAGGAAGGACAGAGGGGCGAGCATGAGATGCGTTGCATCTAAAAAAATTGAGGCGGAAAGATAGGCTATAAATGAACGCCAAAGCTTCCACTTGACGGAGGACCTCTCCGAAGATTGACAATGTAGCTGCATGTGTGCAGAGAAAAAGAAGCATCAATGCTACATATCAGTACGCTATGTACCGGGCTAGGGTGCACGTGCCCACGAATGGAGATGAAGACGAAGTCCCGGCGCGCCAGAGCGTGCAGCTGACCCGACGCCATGTTTTAGCCGCAGCCAGCGGCTGGACTCTTTCTGGTTCCTGCAATAAACGGCATCGAGACTTGACAATCAAGTATTTTGAAAACTGAACCGCACAACTTCACTCGATTTTTTCGAGGTCGCGGTCATGACTTATGACCAGAGATCGGCGAACTCACTCATGAGTCCACTCACTCAGACTCATTTGGACTCAAACTCACGCGTGAGTTTGAGTTTGAGTGAGCGCGAGGCTAGTGTGGCATGGTGAGTTTGAGCTTGAGTGAGTTTGAGCCGAGTGATCCCGACTGAGTTTGAGTCCGATTGAGTTTGAGTACGCCTGAGACCTAGTGAATTCTGAGCCCATTTTGAGTTCTGAGTACATTTTGAGTTTGAGTCCATTTTGAGTTCTGAGTACATTTGCGTTTGAGTCCATTTTGAATTCTGAGTGTATTTTGAGTTTGAGTCTATTTTGAGTTTGAGTCCATTTTGAGTTCTGAGGATATTTTGAGTTTGAGTCCATTTTGAGTTTGAGTGCATTTTGAGTTTGAGTCCATTTTGAGTTCTGAGTACATTTTGAGTTTGAGTCCATTTTGAGTTCTGAGTACATTTTGAGTTTGAGTACATTTTGAGTTTGATTACATATTGAGTTTTGAGTGCATTTTTAGCTCTGAGTACATAGGAGTATAGAGTCCATTTTGAGTTTGAGTACATATGAGTAGCCTAGCAAGCAGCTATGGTTGGCTGTTAAGTTTCATGCGTCACTGTGGGCTCGAATTCAGGTTACCTGCGGGTACGGCACCAATCGCGATCTGCATGATCGGTTGGGAGGGAGGGGGTGTCTGATTTTTTTTTAGTTTCTTGTTGAATTTTTATGGCCATAAGCACTTGCTGTATACCTAATTTTCGCGGTTGGGCGCGTGAGTGAAAATTGACTGGTGAGGTCACAAGAAAGGGTTGTCTTAACTCTTCCTCCTGGCGGATCCACTAAGAGCGTGGGAAAGGGTGGTGGGAAAGCACACGGTGACGCTGGCGTGCAGGTTGTTCGCCTGCTATTGTTAACGGCTTTATATGCTAGGGGTAACAAAGGAAGAGGTG
Source organism: Haemaphysalis longicornis (assembly GCF_048455015.1). Classification (NCBI taxonomy): domain Eukaryota; kingdom Metazoa; phylum Arthropoda; class Arachnida; order Ixodida; family Ixodidae; genus Haemaphysalis; species Haemaphysalis longicornis. The sequence continues at coordinate 166,247,906 of NW_027526361.1, read as the reverse complement.
AGAGCCGGGGGGAAATGGGGGCGGGGGCTGTCCTTTCTGCTGTTTCAAATGAATTAGCTGAATTGACTGGGCGGCGCCCCTTAAAGGAGCCATGAAGACAAAATGCAAGTTGGGTTTATTAGAAAGACTGCTTAGTCCCGATAACAATGATACCAATATCATCGCAATCTTCGAACAAATAACGTAGATATTAAGGAAAACGTGTGAAGCAGTCACGACCCCCTAGCCAATTTCCCGCAACTTTTCTATGACGTCAAGGAACCTTGTTCGTCCGATTGGCGGCCGCCTAACTGACCTGTCGCGACGACACATGACTGGACGTCAGTAATGGGGCCTCTAATTCTATTTGACCGCATCACTTCAATGCTAACGCGCAGTTAACGCACTGAAAATTATGTTTTAATATTGGCCCGCATGACGTCATTCTTGCTCATAACACGTCACTGTGGCGCGAAATTTGAAAGTTTTTAAGTACTTCTTCCTTTTTTTCGTTAAAAAACATCTTTTGTGGCTGTAATGGAGCTTAGTAAGATAATGAATCCTAGTTCTTTCAGATTAAACGAAGTTGTATTTTCTCTTCATGGCTCCTTTAAGACAGAATAATGACGACATTAGATTGGGTGAAAAGTGAAACTGATGACGCTAAGGCGTGTAAGGTATCACATGAAAGGTCCGGATTAACGGAATCAAGTGGGGTAAATAAAAAAATGCTTCCTGATTGTAGTCATCAGGCAGTCATAATGGGTCATAGATTGGGTTAAAATTCAAAATGACGCTGCGAGTGCATGTGGGGAATTCAATTCAAGGTCTCGATGTGGGGAATCATTCGGGACGAAAATGAGTTATGGATATATCATGACGTAGTCATGGTAAGTCGTAGATTCAGTTAAAATTCAAGTTCATGACGCTAGGGCGTGTGGCGTATCAAATTAAAGGTCTCGATAAGGGTAATCACGTGCTTCCTGATTATTATCATGACATAGTCAAAATGGGTCATAAATTAGGTTAAAATTCACAATGATGCCACTGGGTGTCCGGGGCATCAAATTAAAGGTTCCGATAAGGGAAATCACGTGGGACAAAAATGTGGTAGGGCTATATCATGAGATAGTCATGGTTAGTTATTGATTGGTTTAATTTCAAATTTATTCCGCTAGGATGTGATGGGTATCAAATTAATGGTCTTGAGGAGCGGAATCACGTGGGAGAAATACCAAAATGCTTCCTGGTTATAACCATTAGGTTGTCATGGCGAGGTTGTCAAAATTCGCAGTGACCGCGCTAGGGCGTGTAAGGTATCAAATTTACAGTCTTGACGAGGGGAATCACGTGGTGTAAATAAAAAAAGGCTTTGTAGTTCGAATCATAAGATAGTCATTATGAGTCATAGATTGGGTTAAATTCAAGGTGAGGCCGCTGAAGCATGTGGGGCGTCAAATTGAAGGTTGCAGTTAGGGGAATCACGTCGGACACCTAAATAATGCGTCCTGGTTAGTCATGAGAGTCATGGTTATTTTGACTGGTATGAATTCCATATGACCCTGCTAGGGTGTGTGGGGTATCAAATTAAAGGTCTCGTCGAGGGGAATTACGTGAGACAAATATAAGAATGCTTTAGGGTTATAATTATGAGGATATAGCAAAAGGTACACACACACTCGCACTCCCACACTCACTCACTCACTCACTCACTCACACTCACTCACTCACTCACACTCACTCACTCACACTCTCACTCTCACTCACACTCACACTCTCACTCATACTCACACTCTCACTCACACTCCCACTCACACTCTCACACTCACTCTCACACTCACACACTCACACTCTCACTCCACTCACACTCTCACTCTCACTCTCACTTACACACAACTCACACTCACACTCTCATTCTCACTCTCACTCACACTCTCAATCTCACTCTCTCACTCACACTCTCACTCACACTCTCACACTCACTCATACTCACACTCTCACTCACACTCACACTCTCACTCTCACTCACACTCACACTCTCACTTACACTCACACTCACACTCTCACACTCACACTCTCCCTCTTACTCTTACTCTTACTCTCACTCACACTCTCACTCTCACTCATACTCACATTCATACTCTCACTCACACTCACACTCACACTGTCACACACTCACACTCACACTCTCACTGTCACTGTCACTCTAACTCCACTCACACTCTCACTCTCACTCACACTCAACTCACACTCACACTCTAACTCACACTCACACTCTCATTCTCACTCTCACTCACACTCACACTCTCACTCGCACTCGCACTCGCACTCACTCTCACTCTCACTCACACTCACACTCTCATTCTCACTCTCACTCACACTCTCAATCTCACTCTCACACTCACACTCACACTCTCACTCTCACTCACACTCACACTCTCACCCTAACTATCACACTTTCACTCTCACTCTCAGTCACACTCTCACTCTCACTCTCACTCTCACTCACGCTCTCACTCTCACTCTCACTCTCACACTTACACTCTCACTCTTACTCTTACTCTTACTCACACGCACACTCTCATTCTAACTCTCAGTCACAGGCACACTCATTCTCTCACTCTCACTCTCACTCCACTCACAGTCACACTCTCACTCTCATTCACACTCACACTCACACTCTCACTCTCATTCACACTCACACTCTCACTCACACTCTCACTCTCTCTCTCTCACTCACACTAACCCTCACACTCTCACTTACACTCTCACTCTCACACTCACATCACACTCACACTCTCACTCTCACTCACACTCTCACTCACACTTACACTCTCACACACTCACACTCTCACTCCTCTCACACTCAACTTACACTCAACTCACACTCACACTCTCACTCACACACTCACTCACACTCTCACACTCTCACTCTCACTCACACTCTCACACTCACTCTCACTCTTACTCACACTCACACTCTCACTCACAGGGACACTCATACTCTCACTCTCACTCACTCTCACTCCACTCACTCACACTCACACTCTCACTTACACTCACACTCACTCTGACATTCTTACTCTCACTCACTCTCACTCACACTCTCACTCACACTCTCTCTCACTCCACACACACTCACTCTCACTCTCACCCTCACACTCACACTCTCACTCTCACACTCTCACTCACACTCACACTCACACTCTCACTCTCACTCTCACTCACACTCTCACTCACACTCACTCACACTCTCACTCTCAGTCACACTCACACTCTCAGTCACACTCACACTCACACTCTCACTCGCACTCACACTCTCGCTCTCACTCACGCTCGCACTCTCACTCTCACACTCACACTCTCACTCTCACTCTCACTGACACTCACACTCACACTCTCACTCTCATCACAGGCACACTCATACTCTCACTCACACTCTCACTCTCACTCACACTCAACTCACACTCTCACTCTCACTCACACCCACACTCACACTCTCAATCACTCACACTGACACTCTCACTCTCACTCTCAGCCACACACTCACTCTCACTTACACTCTCACTCTCACTCACACTCTCACTCTGTCACTCACACTCACTCACACTCTCACTTTCACTCTCACTCACTCTCGCTCACACTCTCACTCTCACACTCACACTCACACTCACTCTTACACTCTCACTCTCACACCCTCACTCGCACTCTCTCACTGTCTCAATCTCTGTTCTCAGTTCTCAGTTCTCAGCCCATTTTGGGTTCTGAGTTCATTTTGAGTTTTGAGTACAATTTGAGTTTTGAGTCCATTTTGAGTTTGAGTACAATTTGAATTTTGAGTACATTTTGAGTTTTGAGTACATTTTGAGTTTGAGTACATTTTGGGTCTTGAGTACATTTTGAGTTTTGAGTTCACTTTGAGTTTGAGTACATTTTCAGTTTTGAGTCCATTTTGAGTTTTGAGTCCATTTTGAGTTTGAGTACATTTCGAGTTTTGAGTCCATTTTGAGTTTGAGTACACTTTGAGTTTGAGTACATTTTGAGTTTTGATTACATTTTGAGTTTGAGTACATTTTGAGTTTTGAGTCCGAGTGAGTTCTGAGTTTTGCGCTCAATGTGAGTTTGAGTTTGAGTGAGCGCAGATGTGATGCTCAGCATTGAGTCTGAGTTTGAGTGAGTGGTGATTCAAAAAAAAAATTGTGAGTTTGAGTGAGCCGCGCCAACTTTGCCGAGGTATGCCAATGAGTGCGTCATTCTTTTGCTGTATAGCACATGACACAAAACTGTAGCTAGATTTGGCCTTAGAAGGAACCAGGTGACAGGCCTCAATTTCGTCTGGTGTCAGTGGAACGCCAGAAAGGGTTCTAAGTGTTTGCACCATCTCGAGGACTTCTTCATTAGGCATCTCATCGTTTCCTGGAATTGGACATGAATAAAACCTTAGAATACCAGCATAAATTCACGGCTCGTTTGTATGCCGCTAAAGTCGCCGCACTATCGCAGCAGATATCGAACACTCTAAGTGACTACTCTACGACAGACCTGTTCTTAAAACTCTCCTCGCTCCCCCGCCTTACCGTTTTACGGCAAGATCAGAGCCATTCAGAATGTGAGTACGTTTTACCGACACTCATAAATATGCTTTCGGTGATTCGATTGCCCCCTTGAAACTCCAACATGTGCAATGCAACCTATAGTTCGTGAAAATCGATAAGAACCGACCCCCCCCTCCAATTCAACAATTTCTATGCCTCCAACAGAAATACCAAAAGTCGGCTGCAAACGAACCAATCTGCCCACAAAGACCACAACGTGCAAGACGGGGACGAGGGCTTCCGTCCTCCGCATCCTTGCTGAATGCAGAGAATGCGACACTGAAACACACGAACATTTACCCGAATTCCTCGGAAGACGCGAACGTTTACCAGAACCCCCCTGCTCTTCGTTGAAAACAAACCCATGTGTGTATGTTCGCGTTTGAGTTCTTTAATGGCAGATGTTTTTAAAAACCATTTTATACCGCACATAGCCATTCCATTGATCTCTTCTTATGAGGACCCTGCTGGAAATAACGAAGGAACTCTGAGCTGCGTTCCTATTCACCACCTCTGGTTTCTAGCAAAATGGCTCGTAACACTAATAATTTGTTCTAGTAAAATAAGCTAACATTTTTCCACAATCCAAGATAAAGAAGCACATACCTCGAATTCATTAATCTGCAGAACATAAAACCACAGTGTTTGGCGCCCTTCGGTCGCGTTTGCTTGCGTCGACAAAGAACACACACCGAAATGAAGAAAAGGGCACTAAACGGACGTGGGCGAAGGAGACGCGACAGACATATAGGCGCCAAGACAGATATACAGGCTCCTTCACGAAGAAAGACATATACAAGCAAGAAACACATATACAGGCTCCTTCGTCTGGGTCGCTTTAGCGCCTTTTATTTCTTTCCAGTGAAAGAATGAACCAACTAGCTCAACAGGTATTGTTAACGGACACACATAGTATTTATTCCGGTCATTTGATAGAATAAAGCGGCGATAAATTACAATTATCTCGTAATGTTTACTCAACTTCTGCCGCAAACATGCTGCAATCAGATGTAGCATCGAACACGTATTCGTCCGGATTGCATTTTCCAAATTTTATTCCTTAAAAAAACAAAACTTTTGTATTTTCATAAAAAAGTGAGGTGTGTTACTAAAAACATGCCAAATATTGGGCGCCCTGACATTGTGCGTTCCGTAAGCGCACTAAAATCCCACGTGAAGGTTTACACTCAGAATCCTTGTGCTCCCCCTTGTTCTATAAAGTAAAGCATTCATTCCTGTATTCTTGCGGCAAACAAATTTTAACACCTTATCGTATTCATGCCTAAGATACAGGATCGCTGTTATTTACAGTTCACGGAGCTGGATACAGCAAACAGATGTTTAAAGGGGACGCCAAGAAGCCTGCCATAAAACATGAACACAATTGGCGGCAAAAACTCGTTCTTGGAGTTGAAATCTTCCAGATTGCATGCCTTATTCTTGGAATTTACATTGTTAGTATGTTACCATAGTCTTGTTCAGAAGTTCAAAGTTTCCAGCTTTGGCTTGGAGTACGGTCTGCTTTGTTGCTAGTGTCTTGCTTGATAAGAAGCGCAGATTTCATGCTAAGGTGAAGTGTGTCATCTTTTCTCCAAGCGATGCAAAAACTTCTGTTTTCAGGAGGCAATAGGGCCTCGTGTTTGTTTGCCTCCATTTGTAGTTTTTCGCTGTCGGCAAAATGATCTTGTAATGAGGGAATTTGTTGACCACTTTTTCAGTGTCATGGCCGAATTGAGTATGATGCGATGGCTTGCTCATAGATGCGTAGAGTACTGTCTTTTGAATCAGCTACGGCAAGAAAGTCGTCTACGTAGAAGAAGTCTTCGAAGAAGGTCAGTAGTTTCGGCGTTTCCTTGTCCTCTTCTGAAGCCTTACTCAGGTGATACTGCATGGTGGCCGAAAGGAGAAATATGCTTGATGTAGCTCCAAATAGAACGTTTCATCCACCACTCTTGTAGATGGTCTGACGGGGTTCTAGTTGCTATGCCTGAGTAGTAGAAGAACCCGAAGGCTCCACGGTCTTTCAAATCCTGGATGCCGATTTGGAGGAATGCCTTCGGCACGCCCGCACTGAGTCCAATTCGGCGCACTGTTAACATCAGCGAAATTATTGAGTGGATGATGATGCATCAAGCACAACTTGAAGTTTGGTGGTCGTGCGATCTTTTAGCACTTCTCGGTGTGGCATATAGTAAACCCGCTTCCCCGCCGGGGGCACCTTGACTAGTCAATGTGTATGGTGAATAGCGCCACCACTGTCCCAAGCTCCTCAGGGGTGCCTACACCTGTAGGCACTTCGTATTTGCAACACCAAGGACCCGAGCACATGTGGGTTGACCCCACCCACTTCCTGGCTGTGCGTGGCTTACCCGTGTCTGGGGAAAAGGGCATGCTGGTGACTGAGACAAAGCCAGGGTTGTTTTGGATCTTCACAGACCTTCACTGGCAGCGGCAAAACGCCAGTTTGGCCCCCGCTTCCCGCAGACGGTGTCCCCGGTCTGACTCGCCCTGGGGGGGAATCAGCCAGTCGCCTTTTCCTGTCCTCGTCTCAGCTCTTTCTCTTTCCTATTTCCTTTCCAAACACTGTCCTGTCATCACATTTCTTCCTTATTTCTAGGCTTTTCCAGGCGGGGAGGGCTAATCCTGTGCAAAGACGTCACTCTCAATGCCGAGCATAGGATTATAGTTGCAAGGTACGGCTGGCGTGTGAAGTCGCGTTCCCTTGTTGTGCTCGGTGTTGGGCGGCCGGCCTTGCTACCGAATGTGCACCATGTATTTATGGCTTTTTTTGCACCCCAAGAAAAACTGACCGGTTCCGAAAAGGGGCCGCACCGAAGTACTTAGCATCAGAGCAGCTCCACCTGTCGAAACCTTTAACAAATACCTTGTGGTACACTCCGAAGAAGAAAATGCACCTCTAGCAAAAAAATCGGTGTTCCTCATTGCAAAATGCCTCGAGAACATTGTTGGGAAAGACGACCTTGCAAAAACACTTGCCTCGGGTGACCTGCCGGTAGAAGTACAAAGAAAAAACCGAAGTGAAAGCCTCCTGAAACAGGACACCCTGGCTCAACTAAAAGTGATGGTCGGACCACATCGTACCTTAAACACAACCCAACGCGTCATCTCTGGACGAGAACTACTTCATGGGAGTCAAGACGATCTCCTCGAAGGGCTCAACGACCAAGGCGTAAGAGCTGTTCGGAGGATAACTATACGTCGCGCCGGTGAGGAAATCCAAACTAAGCACATTGTTTAGACTTTCAACCGTTGAACAGTTCCCGAATCAGTCTATGCTGCATTTATTTCCTGTCCAGTGCGTCCATACATACCCAATCCGCGGAGGTGTTTCAAGTGTCAGAAGTATGGCCATGGAACTGTTGTGCCGTGGCCGGTCCATCTATGCTCACTGCGCAAGCACTGACAACACCAGTGACGATTGTAACAAGCAACAAGTAAAATGCCCAAACTGCAGTGGACCACACTCTGCCTTCTCACGTGCATGTCCATCATTCAAAAAAGAAAAAGAAATCATCCAACTGAAAATCACTGAGAAGTCGCCATTTGCTTCTTGGGAGCCAAATTATTAAATAATATACCAGTCGAATTAAAACAAAACCGACATAGCACTCAATAAAAAAAATACTTCATGTCTGAGCTTTATGCTTCACCGTGTTAAATTTGCACAATATACTTTTCTCGGGCACATTGTATTTTATCTTTGTATTATTCTGTTGGATCGTGTTTTTGCGTATATTATGTTATGGATCTATTAGCCATGTCGGCTATGGATCCAGATGACTTCTCACCTATTTTGTGTATCTGATTTTCTTCATGAAATAAAGATTTCTGATTTCTGATTCTGAGCTTAACGTCCCCACAAGCACGCCTTAAGCATGCCTTGCTATCGGGCAAAAGTTACGCAGAAGCAGCTCGCCTGGGGGTGGGACATCGTCTGGTAGATGCGGGCACCCAGTACAGAGAGGCTGACCTGGTCCCATCGCAGCCCCCCACTCAGCAACAGAAAGTCGCTACCGTGGCTTCTGCTGCTGCACTCCGACCTAGTGCTGGGCCAGAGGCCGCCAGCACGAATTCTGTCCAGGTCAGCGATGTTGACCTGGTCTCGTCTCAAGCACCTGTGTAAGAGCAGAAGGCTGCTCCTGTGGCTACTGCTGTTCCAGCTGTGCCCAGTGCTGTGGCTACGGCCTCTAGCACAAAGTCTGGTCCTGACAATCTTTCAACCTCAGAAACCGCGGTTGAGGCCATGGATGTCTCTCCAAGTACGTGTGCTCCGGAGGCATCAAAGGAGCGCCGCGGTGGCACAGGTCGTGGCAAACCGACCGAACCAAAGGCCCATAAAGTCGTTGCCCTGGGAATTGACCCCACAACCTAAGTGAACCTGTTCAAAAGGGCCCCGAAACACGGCCTGCTAAAAAAGGGGGGAAAACATGACCCTTGTTTCTCTTTTGGTGATTTTCATGGCTCCTGAAAGTGTTATGTACTGTAATCGTAAGGGGTTGTTAAAACTCTACACGATATTTATGCAATCCTCACCAATCACAAACCACAAATGTTGTGCCTCCAAGAAACACACCTGCGCCCATCACAGACAAACTTTCTAACAAAGTACATTGTTTGCTGTAAGGACAGACAAAATTGCATCCGGCCGTCTGTTAATGTGTCAGAAGTACTCCAAAAATCTGTGCCTTTTCAGTACCTCCAGCTACAGACGTCACTCGAAGCTGTAGCTGTCAGAGCCATAGTTTTTGGAAAACTAGTGACAGTTTGCTCTCTCTACAATTCACATGACTATAGCCTTTCCAATGGCGACTTTGAAAACGTCATCAATGAGATAGCTGAACCTTACATCATAACCGGTGATTTTAATGCTCACCACCCCATCTAGGGATCTGTGTGCGCCGATGCTCGAAGGCGACTCTTTGAAAGGTTTGCCACGGCATTCGGTTGTTGCATCCTTAATAAGAAACGCACAACATATTACAACTCCACACACCACACTTACTCAGCAATAGACCTTGCAATTGGCTCTGCAATCTTACTGCATATGCTTGAATGGAATGTATTTAACAACACGTATGCAAGTGATCATTTTCCTGCAAAACTAATGGCTGTGAACAATGACTCTCAAGGCACAGAACCGCTTCGAACATTTAAATTACAAGCAGCTGACTGGAAAACATACAAAGAACTTTCAAGGCTACCGTCTACAACAATAAGCCATTTAAATTTTGAAGCGGCAAGTTCATTGATTACAGCCCACATTCTTGACTGTGTTCAGAAAAGCATTCCAGAGACTACTTTTAAAACTTTCCCAAAACCCAGACCATGGTGGAATGAGGACTGCGCGTGTGCATGGTCTGAACAGGACAAGGCGTGGGCCCTTTTACGCCGCTATCCCATGGCCGACAATCTACTCAAGTTTAAGCAGGCACAAGCCAAAGGGAAGCGTCACGGCGTATGGCAAAAAACGAAAGTTGGACCAGGTTTATATTGTCACCGAAGCCAAAGACGACGCAGTTGTCTTCAAAGAAAATAAGTTTATTGGAGCGAACTTGTGCTCCCCTAACAACTCAAAGAATACACAGGCGGCGAAACAGGAGTCAAGAAAGGGACGTGCGTAGTCGAGCGTCGAGAGTAGAATACCCGACGTCTGCTCTGCAGGCTTTTTATCTTTCGGCGTACGTTGTTCTCGAACCGCCGATTCGCATCTAAAACATTGTAGATCAAGTAAGATTATTCTGGGCTGTTCACGTTGGATCGGAATGCTCTCCCTATCAGAACAGATAACACATGTGGGATAGAAAGAAAGAATGGAACACGCTCTTCCCTTGGCACAGAGATAACACAGACCGGCGCAGCGGGGCGGTAAAAGCAAAACACAAATAAACAAACCCACTGCATCCTTCGCGGCATTACCCCCCCCCCCCCTCTAAGTGTGCATCGACCCGATGCTACCATAAGTGACAGTCCGAACAAATAAAAATAAATGTTTGTCATCGTCCGTAGAAAGGTTTTAAGTGAACCACGTGGACAGACTTCGCGCCGCGTGTGTCGTCGGGATCTGCCGGAGTCAACATCGGGGATCACTTCGTAGGTAAGTTGGCCAACACGTCGTAGAATCTGGTAGGGTCCAAAATACCGTCGCAGAAGTTTTCCACTCAGTCCGCGTCGTCGGATGGGAGTCCAAACCCACACACGATCCCCTGGTTGGTACTCGGCGTCTCGGCTTCGAAGGTTGTAGCGGCCGGCATCCACCAGCTGCTGGTCCGTTTTACAAACTCGAGCGAGCTGGCGGGCCTCCTCCGCACGCTGAAGGTATCCTTGGACGTCGGCGTTCAGGTCGTCGTCTTCTACGAGCGGAAGCATGGCGTGAAGCATTGTAGTAGGCCGTCTTCCGTAGACAAGCTCGAACGGTGTCATCTGCGTGGTTTCATGGATGGCCGCGTTGTACGCAAACGTGACATACGGGTGCACTTAGTCCCAGGTCTTATGTTCAACGTCGACGTACATGGACAACATACCCGCAATTGTCTTGTTCAAACGTTCCGTCAGTTCGTTCGTTTGGGGGTGGCACGCCGTCGTTCTTTGGTGATCCGTGTTGCTGTAGCGTAAGATTCCTTGCATGAGCTCCGCAGTAAAGGCCATTCCGCGGTCCGTGATTAGGACTTCAGGGGCTCCATGTCGCAGCACAATTTGTCTTATGAAAAACTTGGCGACTTCTTGTGCAGTCCCCCTCGGAAGAGCGGCGGTCTCCGCGTAGCGCCTCATGTAGTCTGTTGCTACGACAATCCACTTGTTCTCGGATCGTGACGTAGGGAACGGGCCCAGAAGGTCCATTCCAATCTGTTGGAAGGGCCTTGATGGGACGGCGATCGGCTGCAGAAGTCCGGCGGGTCTCGTCGTTGGCGTTTTAAATGCGAATGCATTTCCTAGTCGAGCCATGTCAGGCGCCGTGCGGCGTCCACGCGCCCGCAGGTGTTATCTCTCCGCTCTCACCCCCTCTCCCATAGCAACAGCTGCGAGCGCGCGCGCTCCTCCTCTCCCCTAGCAACCGGAGCAGGTGGTGCGGGCGGATCAGCGGCGAGTGAGTGGAGAGGAGGAGCGCGCTCGGGCGTGTGAGGGCACTCGCATCGCGGGAGCTCGCCGGAGCTCCCGCGTGTGTGGGAGAGTGTAGGCAAGGGTAAGCGCGGTGCTTCGGTGCTTCTCATCTCGACGCTCGCCCCACTCTCCCGTTCGCTCGGTCGCAAGTATATATAAATGGAAGGTCTGCCGGCAACGGTACCTCGAGCAAGAAGTGTAATTCAATCCAGTTCGAGCATTACACCTATCGCTGGAGGTGACGTCACTGTAATGGCTTCAACGTCATCTTCAACCGGAGGAGAAGAAGAAGCGGAAGACAAGGCTGCGAAGCGAAGAGCGCGTGATGCCGAACGCAAGCGCTTGAAGCGAGCTGCCGACGCCGAACTCCGTGCTCGGGAAGCCGCTGCGAAACGCCAACGCCGAGCCGAAGACCCCGAAATACGTGTTCGACATGTGCATTCGCATTTCCTCACGATTCCCTTCGGGGAGGTGGGGTGAATTTTTTTTGTCGCTGGCAGTCACCGCAGCTCTGGACGTAGTGGGTGACGTCGGATGCAAGGCGGGGCCAGAAGTACTTGGTCTTGATTTTTCCAATAGTGCGAGCTGGGCCGAGATGTCCGGAAGACGGGTCATCTTGGCATGATTCCAAAATTTCGTCACGAAGGTCTGTATGAATGACAAGACGATAATTCGTTCTGGTTTTGGGGCTGAAATTTTTCACGAGGACGGAGTTTTTGAGGCTGAATGCTGGTAAGTCCGGTTTGAAGGTCCTAGGCACGGCGACGTTGCGTCCTTCGAGGTAGTCGATCATTACGCGTAACTCGGGGTCGGCACGCTGCAGGGCGGCTAGGTCGCCTTCCGTCACGACTCCAAAGAATGCGCTATCTTCGTCGGAATTTTGTGGTGGTGGGTCGACGGGGGCGCGAGTCAGGCAGTCGGCGTCGGAGTATTTCCTCTCGGATTTATAGACTACTGTAACGTCGAATTCTTGCTGTCGCAAGCTCCACCTACCAAGACGGCCAGAGGGGTCCTTCAAATTGGCGAGCAAACACAGCGCATGGTGGTCTATCACAGCCTCAAAAGGTCTTCCATACACGTATGGGCGGAATTTCGAAATGGCCCGTACAATCGCGAGGCATTCTTTCTCGGAGGCTGAGTAGTTTTTTTCTTCGTTGGACAGACCACGGCTGGCATAGGCGATTACTTTTTCGCACCCGCTGTGCTTTTGGACGAGGACGGCACCCAAACCTATATCACTGGCGTCCGTGTGCATCTCCGTTTCGGCGTTTTCGTCGAAATGCGTGAGCACGGGCGGGCTTTGCAGGCATTGTTGCAGCTCGCAAAATGCTTTCTCTTGGGCATTTTCCCAGCTGAAAGGGGTGCTATCTTTCGCCAAGCGCGTGAGTGGCTGTGCAATGCGTGCGAAGTTTGAGACGAAGCGCCGGAGTATGCGCACATTTCGAGAAATCTTCGCACGCCCTTCTTATCTTTCGGTCTTGGGAAGTTCGCTATGCCTGAAGTGTTCGCCGGCTCAGGCAGGACTCCCGCGGCGTTGACGACATGGCCAAAAACTTCAGTTGCTCGTACACGAAGCGCCACTTTTCAGGCTTCAGAGTTAACCCCGACGTACAGATGGCTTCGAGTACAGACTGCAACATAGCAAGGTGTTCGTCAAAACTCCTGGAGAATACCACAACGTCGTCGAGGTATACGAGGCAGGTGTGCCACTTCAGGCCAGCTAGCAGTGTCCATGCTGTAGCACAGTGTCCATGCTGTAGGTTGCTGCAGAACGACGGGAGGATTGGCTTGGTTCACCATGGTGCTGGTTGCGACGTCTTTCTTCTTCGCTTTCTCCTGGTAGTTAACCGAGCTCGGGTCGTAAACCTTACAGGCGGAGGCTGGCTCTTGTTGGACTGGCTTGGCGGCTTCCAGAGTTTGAAGAGCTCATGAAAGGTGCGTACCTCGTACCTCCACCAGATGTCACGAAGCCAAAGACGAGGCAGGTGTCTTCAAAGAAAATAAGTTTATCGGAGCAAACTTGTGCTCCCCTAACAACTCAAAGAATACACAGGCGGCGAAACAGCAGTCAAGAAAGGAACGTGCGTAGTCGAGCGTCGAGAGTCGAGTACCCGGCGTCTGCTCTGCAGGCTTTTTATCTTTCGGCGCGCGTGGTTCTCGAACCGTCGATTCACATCTAGAAAATCGTAGATCAAATCAGATTATTCCAGGCTGTTCACGTTACATCAGAATGCTCTGCCTATCAGAAGAGATAACACATGTGGCACAGAACGAAAAAATGGAACACGCGCTTCCCTTGGCACAGAGATAACACAGCCCGCGCAGCCGGGCGGTAAAAGCAAAACATAAATAAACAAACCCAAGGCATGGTTCGCGGCAATATTCTATAAACTCTTATACAGATTCTAGGAAAGTATGGACTAGAATAAAGAAACTAAGAGGACACAAGAGTCATCCTATTCCCCTGGTAAGTATTGTGGGTACCTCTGTAAAAGATCAAGCATATGCTCTTGGGAGACACTTTGAACATGTATTCAGTTCTTCACATTATACACAAACATTTTTAAAGCAGAAGAAGACAGCAGAGCGTCAGCCCCTTTGTGTGAACCAACGCTCGAATGAGGGATATAATGCTCCATTTACCATGCTTGAATTGATGAGTGCACTCTCGACATGTGGTAAGTCAGCCCCTGGAGCTGACCGAATCAGCTATGACATGATCAGACACCTACACAGTGAAACCCTGCATGCAATACTTTCTCTCTTTAACAAAATATGGCAAACAGGTCGTTTTCCAAGAACATAAAAAGAGGCTATCGTTGTACCGCTTCTGAAGGAAGGAAAAGAATCCTGTGTTGCTGCGAATTACAGACCGGTCGCCTTGAGCTGTTTATGTAAGCTGCTCGGAGAAATCATAAATCGGCGACTATTGTACTTTCTCGAGTTTAATGGTCTTTTAGTCAAAAATCAGACAGGCTTCAGGTCTGGAAGGTGAACTACAGATAGCCTGGTTGCATTTGAATCATATGTGAAAGACGCCTTCATCCATAAGCAACACTGCTTCGCTGTGTTCTTTGACGTAGAGAAGGCGTATGATAAAACATGGCGATACGGTATATTTCTAGATTTTCGGTCATTTGGCCTTACTGGTAATAGGCTCAATGTTATTGAGGACTATCTCTCTGATCGCACATTTCGTGTTCTTGTGGGTAACGTGCTGTCTAGAACATTTGTTCAAGAAAAGGGTGTACCCCAGGGGGGAGTGCTGAGCTGCGGAATTTTTCTTGTTAAACTTAGCGCACTAAAAATGTTCTCCCATGAACTGTGTCATGCTTCACTTATGTTGATGACATTCAAGTTATTTTTAAGTCCTGTAATTTATCGATATGTGAATGCCAAATCCAATGAAGTGTCAACAGACTCGTTACATGGGCTGACAAGAACTCGTTTATGTTTAATGATGGTAAAAGAGCTGTTGTGGTATTTTCCAGGCGGCGTGGTGTCCATCCCCCTCCTTGTATTACATTACAAGGTCAGCCTGTAAAGATCAGAGGTCCAACTAGAATCTCGCGCCAGACGTACGACTCGCTCCGTTGCACGTTGTCAGCACTTGTATTTCCGGCACGTAAACAAGACCACAAACGAAATACTAGCGAATCGTTCTCAGGACTTAGCACACCCACCCCGGCAGTTCGGCACAACACAAGTCTCTGGAGATTGTCCTCGCGGCGTCTCACCAAACCCCAGTCCCGGCTCGGATGTCAGCGTCGGTGACCGGCCGAGACTGCTGAGGGGGCGGAGTTCCTCGGGCCTACGCCGCGAGGCAAGCGGGCACCAGGGCTGTTTGAGCGCACCTCCGGAACAAGGACGAGAGGTACGCCGTGTCTTCCCGCCGGCCTGGAGGTCCAAGACGCAGGCCCGAACCACTAATCGAGCAGCCTCGTTTTCTTCCTCTCTCGTTCTCCCTTCGCGTGCCCCGTCTTCTTCCTTCTCGTCGTCGGTCCCGCCCGTCATTTATACTTTCCCGCGCTTTCCCAACAGTACAATCCCACACTTTGCCACACAGCCCATACCAGTGAAAAATGATCACAAGTTCCTGTGTATTTTACTTGAGCACAAACTCACATTTATACCGCATATTAAATTACTAAAAACGAAATGCCTGAAAACGATGAACATTTTAAAGGTACTATCACATCAGTCATGAGGAACGGACACGAAGTGTTTGCTTTCACTTTTAAATAGCCTAGTAAGGTCAAGGATTTACTATGGATGTATTGTATACCAGTCTGCAACCACAACAGCACTCAAAATGTTGGACACAGTATACAACTTGGGGCTTCGCTTGGCCACAGGTGCATACCGAACAAGCCCCATTCCATCCCTTCACGTTGAATCCAATCAGTGGTCCTTGGAGTACCAGCGCACGTACACAGCTCTGATGTATGCTGCAAAATTTAGTTCTATGAAAAAACCCTTTGAATGCACTTATGAAAAATAACGCTAATATTAAACTTTTTGAAAATCCACTATCTATAGCACCACGCTTTCCTTTGGCAGTGTCACGCCCCTCAAAGGACCTACAAGTTCCTCTCGCTTAAGTTTACTGCACCTCCAATCATGAGTTGGTTACTCCGTGGGACATTTGCCAAATTCAGTGTTACATAACTTTCAGAGAAATACAAAAGAAAAATGTTTCAAACTTTGTAATTACTCAGCACTTTCTGTCACTCAGAGACAAATTCGAGGCATCTGAATTCTACACAGATGCCTCGAAGACTTCTGCAGCGGGGTCTTGTGATGCAAATGGCTCCCTCTTCTCTTTGTCCAAAACAATGAACAGAAACACAATATATATGCTGCTAGCTTTAAACCACATTCCCCAAAACAAAATTAAGAGCTCAGTTATTTATACAGATTCGCTGAGTGTTGCTACAAAGCTTTCATCTCTGAAGGTTAGTAAAAACCCTACTTTTAATGCTGTTCTTAGAGATCTGTACTCAGCTTATAGTCTCAACCTTGCTGTCACAGTGTGCTGTGTTCCGGGCCACTGTGGCATTGCTGGAAATAAAGCCGTTGACCAAAGTGCTGCAGCTGCTACCCTTCATGAAAGCATATATATTAGGCTGGTTCCATATCAAGACCTCAAACCTTATGTGAGGAGGAAGCTGCGAGAGCACTGGCAACAACAGTGGGATAAAGAAATAAGCAATAAATTACATGTCATTAAACCTAATATGGAAAAACCACCTTCTGAGTAGTACTAGTGGTAGAAAACATTTATTGAGATGAAATAAAATGACGGCGTCTTCTCAGACGTCGGACGGGGTGGTTCCTTGGTTTCGGGACCCATTTACGGCCAGCAGCTCCTGGCCCCTGGTCGCCAGCGCGAGCTGGATCGGCAGGGCGGGGCTGGACCGTAATTCCCATCGCTCATGGGGTGGGGTAGTGGAGGGTGGAGGGGGGTCGAGGGGTATAGGGGACTTAAGTGAATTGCACTCTGTCAGGATGTGTGCGAGAGTGCTTATGCTATTTGTGCAAAATGGACAAGTGTCCTCTTCGGTTTCTGTGTAGAATTTGTTCATCAGGACTGGGTGTGTAAGTGAACCCGGCTGAATGCGCCTGATGATTGTTTTTTGTTCCCTGCTCCGGGTGCGGTGCGGCTCGGGGAAGGTGCGCCGATCCTCCCTATACTCGCAGGTAATCTCTCTGTACGTGAGCACCGGGTTGGTGGTGTCGGTGTCCTGCCCTCCCGGAGGGTCATCGCTCGGGCATGATAATCGGCTATGACGTTGCCGGCTACCTGTGTGTGGGCAGGCACCCATACGAGCTCTACGGCTCGCTCCGGCGCCCTCTTCGTTAATACCGCTGCTGCCTCTGAGGAGATCACCCTTTTCCGTATGCTCTTTTGGAGTTGGTGACCACAACCTCTGGCACCCGGTTGGACGAGCGCCAGGGCTATGGCCAGGGTGTCGAACCGGAACCGGAACCGAACCGAAAACCGGAACCGAACCCGAATTTTTGCCCGGAACCGGAACTGAACCGGAACCGTATTTTTTCCGCCATTTTGGAACTGAACCCGAACCGGAACGAATCGAAGGAACCGTTCCGAACCGGTTCCGGGCTTCAAAAATGTGATTTCTAGTTTTCCAGTTCGGTACCCTACCTTGCGTCTGAAGATATTTTGCCACTCCCCAGACAGAACCATGAAATATTTTGCGTAGTCTGCAGTTCCCAAGGCCCATCATGTTCTCTTCTAATTATTTCCCTCAATTTAATGTAAAGTTGTCCGTATATACTATCAGTTTGCGTTAGGCACTGCCCATCTCTCCCAATTATCTTTTACATTTGGCATAACTTAATTTAGAACGCATATTCCGAGGCAACATATCATGGAATATTCTTCATGGTTTCTATCTGCATGGTGTTTAAAATCGTGTAAAGTTTTCAATGTGCTGTTAATTCGCATGCATCCCTGTCTGCTTGTGAAGGCCTTCAGGGAAACCAACAATAAATCCATATCTTCCACTTATTTTAGTTTGAATGCACAGTTATATACAAACAGCACTGAGACACAAACACTCGTAGTTCTGAAAGTTAACGTCACTTTTTCTTGTATACAGTGCCGTTGTGTCCTTTGGTTAGTGCTCTAAGAGAACATCAGATATAAAAAAATGGGGGATCCTAATTTCCACTTTTATCCTAATTTCCACTTTTAAAGTATATTTGATAGCATTTTCATGTCATCTCGAATCTGCTTAACCTTAAACTTAAGAGGCGGATGGATTAAAGTCGATTAATGCGGGTTAGCGGGTAGACTCGCCACACCCCCTCGCCACATCGCCTCGCCACACCCCCTGTTTCCTGGACCATGTGTGGCTTTCGTCACGAAGTGGATCCTTTAAAAGAACGCTCCGTCCACCTCAGCATCACTTGGCACGGAGGCAGCGAACAGAACGGTCGCCTGATGGTCGCCTTCCTATTTCACAGGTTTGAATATTCTGCAGTAATCTTTGTTCGCTTACTCAGTGACTTTTTCTGTTGCCTCTGGTGCCAACCACCCAGTGTCATTGCTATTGTGTGCCCTTGTGTATAATCCCGCATTGCTTTGGTCATGAAAAATGACATTGCTGACCTAAGACGCGAGATCGCTGATCTTCAGCGTGAATTTCGAAAAGAAGTAAGGGAAATGCAGAAAATCTACGAGGAAATTAAAAAAGAATATGAAACCACTAGGAAATAAAATGTGGAAATGAAAAAAGCTGCGAATTCTTCAACAAAAGCTACGAGGAAATGAACGAAGAATGTGAAACTACAAGAAAAGAAAACGCAGCTTTGAAAGTTTCAAGTTCGACGTTGTCATGATAACGGAAACCTGGTATACGAGTGACACAGAAGTGCTGCGCCTTTCGGGCTTCAACACGTTCTTTCTAAATAGGTCCCACCGCGGGGGGGGGCGGGGGGGGGGTGTTACAGCTCGTGTCTACACAGCTTTCTTGTAGTACAATGAACGAATTTTCGACAGTTACGACAGATTATGAAGCTGTAACGGTGCAATGTAAAAATGCTATTTTTGTTGTTGTGTACCGCCCCCCTGATGGAAAACTCGAAAATTGTTTCGCATTTTTAGAAGACCTTCTGAATTTTGTTTCGTCTTATGGTTTACAAATAACTATTGGTGGGGACTTTAACATTAACATATTACAGGCAAGCGCACATTCGCGTGATCTAGAGCTTTTTTCGGTTATTTCGGCTGCATGAACGTGATCAAAGAACCGACTCATATGGGCCGTCTTTCCCAAAGTCTTATTGATGTATTTATAACCAGTGATACAAGTAGCAGCACCATGTCCGGTGTGATTGGTGTACATATAGGTGACCATTTACCTATATATATGTTCTCAATGCACACAGAAATACTAAGATGTAAGCAATGCCCCGAATCTTTCGCTTTTCACGATATTAATCAGAATACTTTGACTACTTTTCGTCAGAAGATTCCCTCTATTTGGTGGAACCCTTTACTTCTGTGCACCACTGCAGATGATGCCTACGATACTTTTCTATAATATATAAAGATGCATATAAAAAGCCTTTTCCTCTTAAGATGGTCAAGAAAAATAAGAATATAAGGAAACCATGGATTACAGACGAATGTCTGAAGATGATCCGTAAAAAAGATTTATTGTACCATAAGTTTGTAAAAACAAAGAACAGGGACGATTTTGTAGCCTTTAAAAAGTAGCGAAACTTTGTGACAAAGTTCTCACGCTATACTAAAAAAATGTACTTCGAACATGTGTTTTCTGAGGCTTCCTCCCGGCGTTATGTCATGTGGCGGGAATTGAATAAACTTTTGCACCCACTTGCCCCCCGTAACGACGACTTTGAATTGAGGGTAGATAATAAACCGCTCAAGGGTCAAGAACTGGCAACCAGGTTTAATCACTATTTAACGAATCTTATGCAATGCTCCCACAATGAAAGCGCTATGAGCTTCCTAAAGGATTCTTACCCCCACAGAGCCTTTTTTTCTCCGGTAACGCCTCAGGAAATATCGTCGATTTTCTTGTCACTAAAAAATAGCAAGGCCATAGACAACGATAGGCTTCAGATTCGGCCTATTAAGTTTGTACTGGACATTTTTGTATCGCCGCTTAGCCATATATATAACTTATGCCTTACTACTGGTGTTTTTCCGAAAAAGATGCAGCAAGCTAAGGTCACGCTACTGTTTAAAGCCGGGGAAAAAATCAATTTCTCCTATTATAGACTGGTTTCTGTACTTCCAGTTATTTTAAAAGGCTATAAAAAGTAATCGCGAAACACCATGTGTCCTTCTGTGACAAACACTCTATTATATCATCAAAACAGTTCGGTTTTCGTAAACATATGTCGACGAATTAGCTTTACTAACGCAAAAATAATTAATAATCCAGGGATTTGAAGAAAAGAAGGTAACTTTAGTTATATTTATAAACTTTTTCAAAGGATTTGATAGAATTAGTCATTTAACATTGCTTTAAAAATTACAACATTATGGATTCCGGGGGCTTTACTCTTTTTCAATCTTATTTAAGTAACCGGCAACAGGTCGTAGCAATAAAGGAACACAATTCTTCACAAGAAGTAAGGGCTGGAGTCCGCAAGGCAGTCTTCTAGGGCCAATCCTGATCAATATTTATATGAATGATATCGTAGAAATTACTGACATTGCACATTTTATTATTTACGCAGATGATACCAGCATTTTCTTTCAATCGTGTGATACTACTCAGCTTTTGCAATTAGCAAATATAACCCTCCAAAAGCTTCACAAATGGACTAAAGCAAACTCGTTAAAAATAAATACTAAGAAAACTAAAGCGGTGTTATTTTCACCAGCTTAAAGATCTGTTGACAGAAACCTCAGTTTGTACATCGGATATGAAAAGATTTGTATAGTTAGTGAAATAAAAAACATTAGGCATTGTTTTTAATGAACATTTAAAATGGGATGCCCATGTCGATCACATCTGCACTAATTTATCTCGAGCGTGTGGGGTGCTTTGTAGGTTACGGCCTGTGGTTACATCAAATATTAAACTTATTCTTTATCATGCTATATTCACAGCTCACATCAATTACTGCAGCCTCGTACGGTTAACCAGTTCCGCAAAAAATATTAATAAGCTGCATTTATTTCAGAAAAAGGCCATTCGACATATCGCAACTGTACCATATGACTCTCACACCAACGAACTATTTCTGCAGTATAATTGGCTTCCTGTCCAATGTATCTACAACTTTAATCTTCTAACAAAGTATAAAAATAGCTTGCAACACAACGGTGCAGCATATCTAAGTCTATGTAGTTTAAGAAAACCGTTGGACGTACCGTACGAAATTAGGGGAAGGAGTACATGGTTCGTGCCGTTTTCAAGAACGAATTAGGACAATGAATGGTTGCAATCCCGAACTGCCCGCCTTTTAAATAACCTAGCCGAGAGTGGCATAGCTATAAATACAATTTCTAAGTGAGACTTAAGGAAACGTTTACTGCTGATTATAGAACATTTTTAACTGACAATCTATTAAGCGTTGTCTCTCGTGGCAACCTTGGTTTAGCCAAAATTACTTGTAATATTTCTCAAGCGTTTTATTGGCATTGTCTTCATTCCCTGCAAACTTTAGCATCTAAAAAGTACCGTACACTGATTTTTGCCAATATTGTGTGTATTTATTTATGTGGATACTTCTGTGTTGCAGATTTCAATGAGTGTATGCATACGTGTATATAACACGACTTTTTCTTCAAGTTTTGTCTTTTGCTTATTTTGTGTCTACACAGGTTCCGTACATATCCAATATTTCTCTTTTTATGTACCTGTGTTCCCTGTTTTGTTTTGTAACCTTTATATGTATGTATATACCTATGAGTGCCTATATGCGTGTATGTATATCATTTAATAAGTATCTTTTACAGACGGTGAGCTATAGTGCGTTTTAATGCTTTGTTTTATGTTTGTATGTAATATCGACATGTTAAGGCGAGATTTATTTTCTTGGGATTATTTCCTGTGCGTATGCTTTAAACTCCTGTTTCTGCTCTGCCACGCAAACCGTAAGGTGCAAACACCTCGTCAAGCTGCAGTTTTGCAGCTTTTTGTGTTTGTCCTCGCATTTCTATGTACAAAATGCTCAGTAAAGTTGAAGTTGAAGTTCAAATTAGTTAGTTGAGTGAATGAGCTAATGTGAATTATTGGGACTGGTGTGTTGATTAATTTTGATTAAAAGAATTAGCGGGTCAGTGAAGGCGGATTCGACGGTCGGACCAAACATGATATATTTGGGTTCCTTGGCATTTGGAAATTTTGCAGCGTTCTCGTTCTCGACCAATCAGGAAATTTTGTCACGCACAAAGTAGCCGCAAAGTTATGTGAAGACCGCATGAATGCTATAAAACCCTACGTAAAAGTTCCGTATATACGGAATTATGAGACTACGGAGTTCATACGGAGAGTTACGCCCCCAAGCGTAATGAATATAGATATTATTTCCACAAACACGGGGATTATATGAGTTCGCATAATATGCACGTTTGACACTGTTTTCGTGTTTTTATCTTCCATAATAAGCAAAATCACGCTCCGTATGATTTCCGTATACTCCGTATATACGGAATTCATACGGACAATAATTTCGCGGTTGTAGTGATCATACGGACTTAAAATAGGTGTCAAATTTTTTCAATATGCATGCGCTCTTTCATTTTCTTATGCTTCTCAAAAGTCTTTCTTGTTTTGTGGCGGCTTTGTGTCATGCTAAGAATGCACTCCGCATTCCCATAATTCCGTATATACGGAACGTTTCAGGAGGAAAGGTCTTTCTTTATGCCCGTATTGCGCTATTATGTTGTTGCTATATTAAAATTGACATCTCGGACTAAATTTAATAACTAATTGCCTAATGCATATTGTATATTCATCAACGAGTTTTCAAAACGTGTGTATATATGAGGGGAGACAGTTGGAAAGAAACTAAACTGCAAGAAAAAAAGGGAGGGACGATCAACTGGTTTGATGCAAGAGCCGCCCGATAGCATTCTTCAGTACCTTCTCTTTTTGTTACCGTTCTGCAGCCTCCCACATGTGTAGCATCTCAACCGCCGAACACAGCCCCCTCTAAGCTGAGGAAGCGGCGACAGCACGTGCGCTTAGCCAAAGCGGTGTCAAAACTCTCATAACAGACCCTTAGCAGGCGTGGCCCAACTTTGCCAACGGTCGATTGCATGTTACAACACTTCCGATGATCAATCAGAGACCACCAACGAGACCAGTCACGATTGTATGGGCGCCAGCTCATACTAGCATCCACGGCAAACAAGATCACCAACCTCGTGGTTCGAGATTTGACTCGCTTAGCCGGCGCTAATGAAGCCCGGCCCGAGTGCATGCATCATGCAGTCACAGGCCAAGAAGTTACTCAGCACTCTGGCCTCTTCCATAGAACGTACTCCTCCCCGCACAAATCGCTACCGATTAACCAGGAAACATTACTCCGCACCCTGTGGGCATACACCTTCCCACACAACGCCAGACTTCACCTCTTTGACGGGACACAACTCTCTCCATTGCGTTGCTTCTGTGGAGAGCCTGGGAACCTCATACACATAGTAGGCGGCTGCGACTAGTGTGCCGTAGATCCATCCAACCTTCACGTTTCCATAGAGAATTGGGAGACAGCCATGGCCAGCTGCGGCCTGGAAGATCAGTTGTTCTTGATGGAAACGGCTGTCGATTCGGCCCCCTCGAATGAGGACGCCTCTCTTAAACATTGCCTCGATTGAATTAAACTTCATTTTCAGTCTCTCTCTCCCTCTACAAGTGAACATTACTGCTGCTTGTGACTTCACTTGGCTATCATCTTTCCTAGAGCCCAATCGCTGTCACCAGTCGCTGAAGGACCATTAGCAAGTTCCTATCTCCAGTGGTTCCCTATCCAATGTCGTCCTATACCCGCCGTCCAATGAGTCTTTAGAGCCATTCTTTCTTTCAAACAGCTCTGTTAGCAGATAAAAAATGAGCAGT
The DNA here is from genome assembly GCF_048455015.1 of Haemaphysalis longicornis. NCBI lineage: Eukaryota > Metazoa > Arthropoda > Arachnida > Ixodida > Ixodidae > Haemaphysalis > Haemaphysalis longicornis. The sequence goes on along the minus strand of NW_027526361.1, from coordinate 166,223,644 downwards.
AGGAAATGTTTCTAAATGCCACCTGCCACGCTTGGCAGTCGGCGCCACATACTCGTCACACTACCATAAAAAAACATTTTGCGGGTACAGTTAAAGGAGCTCTTCAACACCTTAGATAAACTCGCCGCGGTGGCTCAGTGGCTAAGGAGTAGCGCTGATGAGCACACAGACGCGGTTTAGATTCCCGGTCGCAGGCGGCCGCTTTTCTGATGGAAGCGAAAAGCGAAAACGTCCGTGTGTCCGAAATTTCGTCGCACGTAAATATCCCCAGGTGGTCAAAATTAATCTGGAGCCATCCACTATGGCGCGCCTTGTCATCGGCGTTGCGACGGTGCGTTAAACCCTACAGTAAATAAATAAATAAATAAATAAATAAATAAATAAATAAATAAATAAAACTAGGTAAATAAATAAATAAACAAATAAAAAGCAGTAAATAAATAAATAAACACTTTCGAAAACGCTTTCAATCTTCTTCGCATCTGGAAGCACTGCGAAAACTATAGCTATTATCAGCACAGAGCAACATTGCGTGATTTGCTCGTCGCTGCGGATACACCTTCCGTTTCTGCTTCGCTTTTGTGGCTTCTTTTAGATGGATATCAAATGCGTTCTATTCTGAAACTTACGGAAAGCCGGCAAACAGCCGCTACACCGCTGTAATGACGTCATTCAGCGGTCGAAGAACGCGAAGACCGGGAAGGAGAGAAAAATATTTTGAGCAAGTTTCTATGTTATCTGACGAGGGGAGAACAGTAATTTTTGGCTCAGGCACATTACGACCCCATAGTATAATGCGTTGGTTGACTACTTTCTGCAAGCACTCAAGATTTAGACAAAAGTTGAAAAACGTGTTGCAGGGTCGCTTTAGTTTGGCGAAGACAAAATATTTGAACAAAGAAACCTTCATTATGAATTTGTTGCTATGCCGATTTGATAAGGAAACAAAAAACGAGCACAAAAAACTAACAAAAAAAAAACACGCCTGCTTTTTTTTTTTCGAACCCGTTTGAACCCGTTTGAACCGGTTCGAACGGGTTCGAACCGGTTCGAACCGGAACGGAATGGTGCTCTGGAACTGAACCCGAACCGAACCCGAAAGGCTTGAACCCGAACCCGAACCGAACCCGAAAAAATTCCGGTTCGACACCCTGGCTATGGCCACTTCCTCTGCTGTCGCTGACTCTCTGGTGTTGACTGCAGCGCTGTTTATCAACCGTTCCCCGTCGGTTACCACTGCTGCTGCTTTGCTGCTGGCCTTGACGAGGGACGCATCCACGTATAGGTCTCCCTCAATCCGCTGCAGTTTGGAATTAATCGCCTGAGCTCTGGCTTCTCTCCTGCCATCATTTTTCCCCGGCATCATGTTCCGGGGTAAGAGCTTGGTTGTGATGGTCGTCATCCATTCAGTTGGGATGGACCTCTTGATTGTTGCTCTCTCCTTGCGCCACCCTATCTTATCCAGCACCGCGTGGCTATGATTTGTCTGGCTCAGGCGGAGTCGCTGGTTAGACAGGTGGGCTCCTGTGAGTTCGTCAAGTGTGTTGTGTGCCCCCATGGCTTGAAGTGGCTGGGTCGACGAATAGATGGGTAGGCCTAGGGCTTGCTTGGTGGCCTTTCTGATGATGGTATCGAGTGTGTTTTTTTGCGTCTTGTTGAGATTGAGATACGGGGCCGAATATGTTATCCTGGATGTAATGAATGCCTGCACGAGTCTGAGGGCGTTGTCTTCCTTCAGGCCTCTGTGTCTAGTTGAAACCCTTCTCAGCATGGCTAGGATGTTCTCCTCGCTTGTCTTGATCTTGTCGATGGCGGCGTGTGCTTTGCCATTGTCTTGTATTAGCAGACCGAGGATTCTACATGTGTCTGTCGGTTTGACTTTGGTGCCGTCAATTTGGATGTGGATGTCTAGTGGGGGCTGCTTGTGGGGCTTCCCTGGTTGGAGTACGAGGAGTTCCGACTTCTGTGGCGGGCAACTGAGTCCACAGGTCTTCACGTACTCGTGCACTCTGAGTGCTGCCGCCTGAAGTGTCTCCTTCATCCAGCCGTCGGAACCCGCTCGCTCCGTCCATATAGTAATATCGTCCGCGTAGAACGCGCGTCCGATTCCTTCGATTTGGTCTAGCAAACGTGGCAGTGGCAGTAAGGCCAGATTTAACAGGAGTGGTGATAACACTGCTCCCTGTGGGTTCCCCGCTCCCCCAATTCAATGGGCTCCGATCGCTCTTCACCCACTGAGATTCGTGCCTTACGGGAGGACAGAAAGTCTTTGACATATCCAAAAGTGCGCTGCCCGAACATCTTCTCATTGAGGTTAGTGAGTATACTAGCATGAGTAACATTGTCGAATGCCCCTTTGAGGTCTAGGGCGAGGATTGCCCTGGGGCTGTTTCGCGTAGCTCTTTTGATTACCAGCTCTTGAAGTTGTAGCATGACGTCCTGTGTTGATAGATGCTTGCGGAACCCGAACATTGTCTTCGGAAGTTGTTCGGTGATCTCACGGTGTTCCTGAAGGCGACGTAGAACCATACGCTCCATCACCTTGCTAACACAGGAGGTCTGCGATATTGGCCTCATGTTTTCGATCGTGGGGGCCTTGCCCGGTTTGGGAATGAATCGCACCTCAGCCTCTTTCCACTCCAGCGGGAGGTGTGAGGTTTCCCAAGCCTTATTTATGTGTTCGAGCAGGGATTGTGCCATACTACCACTAATGTTGGCGAGAAACCTGTAGGTAATAGCTTCTCCCCCCGGAGCGCTTTTCTTGTTGCTCTCGTCAATTGCTGTCCACAACTCAGAGGTCGTGAACGGCCTGTCCAGGCCTTCACTGCTGGGTCCTGTGTATTCTCGCGGGGTCGGGTGTTGCCCTCGCTCGGTTTGAAGATAGCGGTCTTCTAGGGCCGTCATAAGCCGGTCGCCGTCTCCATCGTACGTGTTTAGAACTTTTGTCAGCAACCGGTTGTTTGCTGTCTTGCTGCCAGCGGGGTCCATGAGGTGCCTCAGCAGTTTCCATGTCTTGCGCACGGACAACTTCCCCTGAAGGCCGTCGCATACCTGCAGCCAGTTCTCTTTGCTGAGCTTAACCACGTACTCCGAAATTTCGTTGTTAAGCTCGGCTATGCGACGCGCGAGCTTTCTGTTGCGCCTTCGACTCTTCCAGCGTTTTGTCAGCGAATACCGGGCCGACCACATCTGAGCGAGCCTGCTGTCGACGAAAGGTACCTTCGTTGTAGTTGCAATTTCTTGGGTGAATTTGTCGAGGATCTTCTTCTGCTTATCGGCCCATGTCTTGTACGAGGTATCTTGAGGCTCCCCTTCGTCCGCGCCTTCGCCGTCTTGTGTGTATGCACGCATCTTATCCCAGTGCGTTATGCGAGCTGTTCCCAGCTTGGCCCGGAAGTCTGGGCCCCGTATGGTGAGTGTGATGATGGTGTTCAGAGCCCAAATCCTCGTCCTCACACTTCCACGAGATATCCAGCGTTCTTCTGAGCCATGACAGATCTGGTGTTGTATCTCTGGAGACGCTGTTGCCTCTTCCTGTGAGTACTCCGGGATCGTTGATTAGAGAAACGTCCAGGTCTTCCATAGTCTTCACCAAAGCCTTTCCCCTTTTGGATAGAAATTTGTATCCCCATAGGGTGTGTGGCGCGTTGATATTGCCCAAAATCAAGAGTGGCCTGTTCCCGGCCAATTTCTTCGCGTCCATCACAACTCGATCGAATTCATATTGTTTTTGCGATGGTCTGCAGTAGACGCTCATGACGAAAATATTGCTTTTGCTGCCAATTTCCTTTGCGTGTATTTCTACCAGCGTGTGCTCACACCCTGCCTGTGCAGTAAGGTGTTGAGTAGCTGCTATGCGATTCTCCACTAGAATCGCCGTACCACTTTTGGTTGGGTCGGTGTACGTAACGTAACTTTTGGGACTCCCCTTGTCTCTTGTAACGCAAGAATGGCTGGCCTAGTTTCAACCTGATTCATGTAAAGTGCTAATTCCGTGTCTTTGAATCTAATTCCTCTGCAGTTCCATTGAAAAATGGTCGTGGGCTCTTTGCGGCCCCTTTTCTGAGAACCATGCTAGATCAATAGAAGTGGCCTTATGCCGACTTAGAATCGGCCACACACACATCACACATTCATACCTGTTGACTGACACAAACAAGCCACAGTGTCATCGATGTGGGGGGCAGCTATCTGTCCTTCATGTGCTTATTGAATGCAAGATGTGCAACATTGAAAGGAAACGTCACTTTATTGAAGTTTACAGATATAATATTCCCTTGCACCCTTCATTATTTCTTGCAGACCATCCCATGTTCTCTTACAAAAATGTTTTTAACTACCTTGCAGACGTAGATTTTTAAAACACGTATCTTACTGTCCATAATCTCACCTGCGCTCACTGAAATACATTCAGCAAACCTCTGGGCAATTCATCAAGAGAGGAGTGAAACGAGGAGGGGAATGGCGTGATGTGTGGCAGCAAAGAGCGTAGACCTGCGCCACAGCCCCTCTGGTGAATCACTGCTCCGCGCTTGACAGTTTTCACGTTGAGTGGAACTGATTTACTTATTTAAGGCTCGAATTGTTGGTATGTCCAACCTTTTCCAAATCACGGTGTTCTATTGTTATTCTTCACTTTCATTACTTTGGAGTTTCATTCATTATACAATACATGGCATGCCTTTGCGGTTCGAATTAGCAAGGTTTTACTGTAGAGCATTTCAGCGTTACCAGTGAAACATAAAAAGACACATTACTCAGCCCAGTATATACAAGATGGTATTGGGGCAGAAATCCATGTATTGATGAACTTTTAGCGCCACTTCTTTTAGTGCGGGGCCGGTGGGTATATTTTGGAATTCGTCTCGCACGTAAAACCAACGCTTCATTTTGCCTTAACAGTTTCTTGCTGCGGGAACATTTATAAAATTTTCGTGTAAAGACAGGTGGTGCGGGGGTTGGATTTGGTTTGATTTGCCCATTTGTCATCAAAAGAAAGATCCTATTTCAGCAGCTTTGAATTCGGAAAACTGGTTGGGATATGCCTCTTCCGGATAAGCTGGAGTCTGGATGGAACGATTAGATTTATTTCCTTTCCAAGCTGCAAGATACAAAAGTGAAACGATACTTGCTTTCAGAGGCAAAACAGAAAAACAGACCGGAATGCGGGTGAGTTTGCGTATTTGTGACGCAAGTACGCAATCATATGGGGCAGTAGCTTGTGCTGGTCACTTTGTTTGAACGAAGTGACCAGCATCGTGACCAGCACAGACGATAACGAAGCCGCGTTATCACCTTTTGAATGCACTTATCGATTGCATTGGGATGGTTCAGTGGCAGCAAGAAATTGAAATTGTTTGTCACGAACAGTGTGGTGGACATTCAAGGAACGTCCATCCAACTCAGTGGCGCCATTGCCCAGGATCTGTTAACCCCACGGATGCACTAAATCGAGGCTGTTCGGCTGATGAATTTAGTAGAAGCTCACTTTGGTGGGAGGGGCCGACCTGCAGGCTCAAGCTGCCCGCAAAACATTGTCCAGACGACATTCAAGTTTGAAGCCCCGAGTTGTCAGCGGAGACATGATATGCGGAGATGACATGCTGACATGCTTCAACGAAGATCAAGAAGTACATGTCCTGTCGAGCAGTTCAGCAGTCTGCATAAGCTTATCAGAGAGGTTGCATGGACCAAAATATTTGACGTAAGAAGTTCCCAGTGCCCTACAGGATCAATTCATACAGTAAAAATAAGGACGGCGTAACACTGTTTGATAAAAGCACAGCGAGTGAAACACTACGAGCAGGAGTTGAAGAATATTAAATTAAGGAAAAATCCCAAAACATCCGATATCGTGAATCTTCCGCCGTTCATCGGTTACAATAGACTGCTGCGACAACGAAGTAGATTATCATACGTCGCCGTAAACGAAGACAGGAACCTTATTATTCTAGCGTCAAGATGTTCCTTGACGCAGGTAATGATCGATGCTGTTCACAGAAGACTACTACAGAGTGGAGTCAGAGGCGTGTTTGTAAAATTACGGGAAGTATATCGGATCCCAAAGGCTCGCGACCGAGTTAAAAGCGTCCTGTATTCATGTAGGAGATGTAAAAAAAAAAACAAGGCAAAGTCTGCCTCTGCTCCAGTGGCAACTGTTCCAGCCGAAAAACTCCGGAAGTTCAATCAGTTACATATAGTCGGAGTTAACTTTGCGGGGCCCTTACTAGTTAGAGAAGAAACTCGCAAAGTGTATGTCCTCCTCATTACATGTGCTGTATTAAGGGCTAGACATTCGGAATTAGTTTCAAGTATGACGACAGAGGCATTCATGCACGCTATCCAGAGGTTTATAGCTCGAAGAGGCGTGTGAAGCGTAGTTTATTCAGACAAAAGCCTCACGTTGAAGCGCGGAAGCAAAGAGCTGCGCTCTCTGTAACACTCAGCTCTTCTCCCGCAATGGGGAATTTCGCTTGTGAACGTGGCATACTATGGAAGTTTAGCGTGGAAGCTGAACCTTGGTGGGGGGATTTTAGGAAAGACTGCTCGGTTCTGTATAAAGCAGTAAAGTGGAAGTCTGGGCCTGTTGGATCATCATGTTCAGGGAAAACACAACAGGAAATGCAAGACAAGGACAGTCACTGGACTTACAACAATAGCTGCCGGGTTTCCCACCGAGCTTTTGCAAACAGTGGCAGCAACGCTCCATAGAAAGTTAAAGCAAACCCTCAGAACCTCAAGAAGGCCTGAATCTCGCGAGAACGTGGGTAAGAGAACCGTGGTAATGCCTTACTACCATGCCTTGTCACACAACTTAAAAAAGGTAGCATTAACGCACGGTGTCCGTTTGGTAGTTTCGGCCCCCAGGAAGCTTGCAGGCTTGTGTGCTCGCATTGGCAAGGAGCCATAGGCAAATGCTTGTCCCACGCAGCACCGCACCGAATTCGCTGAATGCGCAGAAAAGGTGGTTTATTCCATTCCCTTGTCGTACAAAAAGGTTTACATCTGGCCAAACGGGCCGGTGTTTTCACGACCGCATGCGGGAGCCCTCTAGGAGCCTCATTGAGGCACAGAAAGTCACTTAGTGCAGCACGTGCGTGATTGAAAGTACACTCCGGATTTGAAAAATGTGCCCATTGTGGGGCGGGGTGCTTCGAAGACTGAGCGTGAACTGGTTGATGCCTTCTTGATCAAGAAAGGAGGAGATAAAGGTACCAGCGAGCCTTCGGTGGATTTAACTGATAAAGAGATAGCGTTTCTTAATGCGGCCTAAGATGACAATGGTGTGAGAGAGAGTTCTGTGGCGATCTTGTGTTATTTGAAGGGGTGAGGGGAGACCCATCTGCGGTTGCGTCGTTTTTAAGTATTTATGGGAGTCCTTCCGCTAAAATTTTGACGCAAGTCGAGTGACTGACCTTTTTTTGCCTCTCCTCTTGTGTAGCGTGTTTTGACTGGTTTTTCCCTGAACTGTAAAACGAGCCGCATAAGTCAGGTTAGACAAGGCATCCGTAACCAAGGAGCAGTTGGGCACACTCTTGCGCGAAGTTGAAGCGATCATTAACTCTCGTCCTCTCGCTTTCGTGGAAAGCTCAATCAACGAGGCAGAAGTCAGCACACCTGCTCCATTTGTCATTAACAGACGTTTAACATCACTACCAACTGTATGCAGAAACCTGCAGAACTTACAAAAAATTCCATTACTAACAACTACTAAACCTTTCCAGGTCACGTTGGACAGAGGACTACGTCCTGAATTGCCATCGTTCCATCGCGTGTAATCAAAGAAGACCGCACCTTTTAAAGTTGGAGACGACGTGCTCATCAAAGGAAAGTGCCCACGCGGAATTTGGATGACAGGAATTATAGCGGAAGCGTATCCCGGGCGTGACGGCATACCTCGTGCCTGCAAGGTCAGAATTGCGAATGGACAGTTCCTGACCTGTCCTGTTCAAAAGTTGTATCCTGTCGAGCTCGCCTAGATCCCCGGGGAGTATTTCATAGAAGTAGAGGCAGACGAAGTGCGCGTGGCGCTGTAGCGCGCAAATAAAGGAAGAGGGAACACGCGTCTTTCTAGTTCTGCTGCGCCGTAGGCGTCTTGCCTCTTGCTCGTCCCTTCTTCAATACAACTGTGCTGCCCCACGCCACATCACTCACGTTTGCCAACGGTGACAGCAGCTACCTCCACGTTTTCATAATCGCTCTTTGATGACAATAAAGAGACCTTCCTCCTCACCGTGGACCACAGCCAAGCGGCGACCGCAACAACTCTCCAGTGTATGAATAGAGCATCACACCTCCCACAACTTGGAAAAGACGCTCCTAGTCCCCTTATCGCCGTTCCTTATCCACGCCTCAGGGTAACTAGAAGGGGAGGCAAGTGGAAGAGGTCCCAGGACAGTCATTATTGCCAGATTACCTGTGTACTGTAATGAAGAAAAAATGAAGTGACTGTTTGTGTGAACAGCGTGGAACAGCTGCTTTGGTGGGCAGAGGCGCTGCTATTTTTGGCATGAGCCTTTCGTTTAAACGTCGTCTCGGACTTGAAGTTGTTTTCATCGGACCGCAGTGGTCAAATCCGGGGTTTGGAGCAGAAGCTTTAAGGCCGACAGAAATTTTTGCAGTGGCCGTTTCACTTTGATTCAATGTTGCCGTTTCAATATGATTTTCATATAGCGTTCTTATGTTTTTCGAATACAATATCGTTTCTTCGTTTAGTTGTTAGCGTGCATATATTTTTTTACTTTGAATATTTTTGTTATCGCAATAGAATTGCGATACTTTGGTGTGTTTTGTGTTTGTTACTGTAGAAGCTGTACAGCATGCATATTTGCCGTCTGCTGCTGACGTTTGAATTGGGCTGACGGGCTTGTCAAGCTGCTTCCATGCAGTTTTTATCGTCAGCCTTGCGATGTAATGACGATAAATTGAAATAAAAGACACCTCACCTCAAAAAAAAAAAAATTGGAGGGAAAATGTTTTGGACCGAATGAACTACGCTAGAGCGAACAATGCATGACGTCATCCTGGGACATATATTTTCTCCGGGAATGTGGAGCAACTGTGGGCTGTGGAACTAGGAAGGTTTATTTTCAGAATGTAGTATCGCCTAATTCCATAGGTCCGCAGGCTCACTCATGAGTGCACTCACACACTCCCCACTCACCACTCATGGGTGTGCGGTGAGTGAGCCTAACCATTGTTTCGGCCTGCTGAGTGCGAGTGCAAGTGACTGCGAGCGCCACTCGCGGTGAGCCCCACACACCACTCGCGAGTGCGAGTTCCACTAGCGGCGAGCCACGCTCAGCACTCGCGAGTGCTAGCGCCCCTCGCAGCGAGCCCTACTCACCACTCACAAGTGAGATCGCCACTTGCCGTGAGCTCCACTCACCACTCGTGAGAGCGAGTGCCACTCGCGCCGAGTCGCGCTTACCACTCATGACTGGCGAGTGCACTTGCGCTTCTTGCGCCATGTGCCGGGGTTGCCTCGGTGAGCATCACTCGCTGTTGGCATTCGTCGCAGGAACCGCTTGATGTGGTTAATTTGTCATGGCGATATCCACTCGTGCGCACAGCCGCAGTTAATGGAGCGATTGCATTTAGCTTCGGGAATGTGCCTCTACTCCCCTTGTTATGGGGCACCGTGGAATCCACCCTCCGGTGATGTGTTGATTTAGGAATACGAGTTGGATGGACTTTCGACGCCATAATGCACTGATATTTTCACTGTCATGACTCATTGAGCGGCTGTCCCCGAATGATGTTTCTGGCTCGCAGCGTTTTGTATTGCAATTGGTGTCGATAACGTCGTCGCAACTAAGCGAATGCACTTTGCTACCGCTGAGCGCTGCGATAGAAGCATTAGGAAGCACCGTGGCATAGTGCCGTAGTACTCGGTGTATATACTGGTCAGGCTTGCTACAGCTGTTATAAAGGCTGTTCTGAAGCGCAAATTGTGACTACCCATACTCATTTGAGAAGGTGTCGCAGATTTTCACGGATTCGCGTATCAGGAATGCGAAACGGTTCGGATGGGCGGGTTGCGTGTTGTGGAAGAAGTAGCCCATTTTCGATGCATTGGCATAATAAACGTATTCTGTTATGATATTTCTTTCACGCGGACCTGGTGCCAGACATCCTCTTACGGCAGCTACGATGCTTTCCTTGAGGCATGTGATTTTCTGCTGTTTTCTTGTTTGACACACCGGAAAACTTCACCGCTGCTGTTATATTGCAACATTCGCCAAAATAATTACGTTTCATTATGTTGCGGGAATGTTGCAATGATTCATATGCGCCGATGCGCGTACATTTGGGAACGTGAAGCAAACGAAGTAGCTCGCCTTCACATAAACCTGATATAGTATTTGTCATTATGACTCGCCGGCTGCACCCCTTCGTTTAGTTCCCAGTCTCCCGCTGAAGTTTGAATAATGAATGAAACCAGGTTTATTCCAGATTATAATGTTTGAGTATCCGTTCGTGCAGATTCACAAGAATGGTGCGTTATATCCAACCCCTCATTCGCCTTACCGAATCTCTGGAGATTGAATCGTTACTGTTGCGAGCAGTTTGTGACATATATATTTCATATCTTCAGATCGGGAAAGGTAACATACGCGCTGTTCGCGCTGCTATGTTGCTATGGACAGTGATTTAACATTACCCTTGTGAATTTGCCTGCCCAACTTGAAATGGGGATATGGGTTCCCGCAGTTAGCTTTTTTCATTCTGTCCGTTCATGATCGCCAACCAGCTAGTTATCAAGGCGAAATTGCTTCTGCTGCTTTACTTTCGTATTTCGCGTTTTGGTTAACCCAAACACTATAGTCCCCGTCATGCTTGCTGCGCTGATTCGCTGAAAATGGCTTCGTGTTGTAGTGTTCCTCATATTTTGGCCCCGTATGTAGATCGTCTTGCGCATGCCGATGGCGTACAGACTAGCGGAGAAGTACTGTGACCACTCTGTGCTGTAACAAGTGGTACGCTTTCTCGGCAATCAGATGGCGTAATTGGTGAGTGAGTGAATGATTGCCTGCGTGCGTGCGTGTTCACGTGTGCGCGTCCGCGTGCGTGCGCGCGTGCGAGTTCGTGTGTGTGCGTGTGTGTGCGCGCGTGATCATGTGCGTTTGCGTTTGCGGGCGTGCATGTGCGTTTTTGTGAGTGCGGGCGTGTGTGAGATCGTGTGTGTTGCGCGCGTGTTCGCGCTTTTGTACGTGCGTGCCTGTGCTTGTGTGCGTGCGTGCATCCGATGACCCTCATTCTATTCCATATCAACTTTCGACGTGAACGCTTTTCGATACCCCGTGCGGCCACGTGACGGTGCAGTTTAGGATGAAGCTGCGGGTTTGTTCTGTGGCAGCCTGGCTCCGTATAAGGAGGGGACGGGGAGAAGGGGGAGGGAAGCGGGTGCCAGCCGTCTCGTTTCCATGAGGACGCCGACGCTAAAATGAGGCGGCGCCGTGCTGGCGCGACAGCACGGTTCCGCCTCTCTCCCTCGCCTTGTCTCTGTCACGCGCTCAAGGCCAAGCCCTCTAGTAGCCTTCCTCCACCTTGCTTGCCGTTCTCTATCCTTTCGTGGCGGTGTTTTGCTGGACACAGCTCCGTGCCTTGCATGCTGAAAAATTATCAGCTGACGTCGGCGTTCAAAGCCCGTGAGTTGCTCTGGTAACGCCTGATAATGGCGCTATGCCGTTATCAGCCGATTGCGCAGCTGGTGAAAGAGGAATTGGTGGTGGCGAGGCTATAACAGTTGTGAAAGCGGTGTCAGCAGTGGCGAGGAGTAGGGGACCAGTTTAGTAGACGCTGCGTTTTAGGTTACACGATGCACAATATTAGAGAGAACTCACGCACCAACGGGACAGCCCAAACGCTGCTATCAGCTAATTTATTTGCATAGGAACCAAGAGGGACAGCAAGACGCCTCAATATGAAGCCTCAAGATCACCGCTACACATGCCAGCAAATAATCCCCTAAGGCAATCTGTCGCTGCGCTGCATTATTGAGAGTGCAGCCGAGTGTCTGAAAATACTTCAGTTTTTGAAAATTAAAAGATGAGCCACAAGCGAGATTTCGGAAGTCTTTCACATATCAAGCCAGCAGAGGGCATGCGTGAGCTCATGCTCAGTTATACTGACCGCGCCTGAAATAGAGTCAATAAAAAGCAGCTTTGAGAGAGTCGACAAAACGAAGGAAAACGCCTCAAGTACGCGGATTCGATTCCCGTCCGCGACGGCCGCTTCTCTGGTGGGGGCGAAAAGCAAAAACGCCTGTTTTTTCGAGATTTAGGCACAGTTTAAAGATGCCGAAGTGGTCTAAATTAATCCGGAGCCCTCCACTACGGCGCGCCTTATAACCTGTGTAGTTTCGACGTGTTAAACCACGGAATAAATCAAAAGCGCCATGCATAGAACACTCTGCTACTCAAAAATTAAACAAAGGAAAAGTGCCTTTTATGAGGTTGCGATTATTTGCCGCCTATCACCTGTGAGTTATAGTGAAAAGTTTTCCCCCCCTGCCCCCCCCCTTATATTTGTATCTTGTAACACTTCCGACGTGTTTGGTCTCCAAGGAAATATTGTGTTTGTAATAAATCAATTTATAATTGTGCTCGCACTGTCCACTTCGTGTGTCCTAATTGTACCATGTAACCTAAAGCGCACTCTACAAGACCGAGGTGAAATTAATTTTTATGTATAGAGGGCGCAACAATCGGCCTAGCAGAGTAGCAAACGCACTTCCTGGAGTTTGTTGTTAGAGCTGAAAAGCTGTCGCCACAGAGAAATATGTTTTGAGCTGCCGCACTTAGCAGCCGCATTGCCCGTTTGGTAGGTTATGGGTTTGTTTTCTTTTCAGTTGGTGCTCTCAACAGTGCAACTGTTGTTGCTGGCCGTAATGTGTACGGTGTGCGGCGTCATCGAAAAAAGTGCGTCATAGTTACCGCCGCCATTTACCGGGCACGTGAGCACGCGCCTCATGAGGAGCGCCCGGCGTCATCCAGGCTGGCGCATGGCGCTCGCAAACAATACCAAGAAAACAGTTCACGTGGGTGCGCGCCTCAAGGGGTTAGCACAAGACAGCTGGCTGTACAGACGCCCAGTTGGCGAAGTGGTTGCTACCTGTGGGCAGCAAGACCCGGGCCCGTCAGACATGCATGAAGATCACAACGATATAGATTGATATGATAATGAATACTACTACCGCAGCGAAAAGCGACGATGCAACATCCAAATAAACAATTTCAAACGTAAGGCAATGCGTGGTGGTGCTTGCATAGGAAGAAAGTGCTTACACAGAAAGAAATCAACCAGCCTCGGTGTGGTTCAAGCCTTGCGCGACTTAGTGCAAGCGTCGCCATTTTTTATGTGAAGCTTTTTATTTCTCCCTGATGGTGTCGGCGTCTGTGTAAAAAGCGCTGTCGGAAAGCCAACGTTACACAGTGGCTTTTCCAAAACGATGATTATGATAAGGGAAGGCCCATCACGCGCCTGAATAAAAAACGCATGCGGTGGTCGGAACTGAACCTGGGTTTCCCGCGGTATGAAGCCGACGTATATCCGATTGCGCCATTCCGACACTGTTGAATGGGTTTTATATTTTAAACTGTGACTGACTCAAGTTGCACAAGCTTCGCGTTTTATTTCTTGAATATAGGTTTTATTTGTCAGTTGGATCAAATTGCTTGGAGTTCATGATTGTTTTGGGGCATGCCTCATAGCTAATGTGAAGGTTCTCTGTTAAAACACCCAGTTTTTTTCTCGCTTTACGTAACAGTATTATTCTAATGTCGGTGTCAATAGGGCCGCATTTAAAGTTTCTAAAAAATGGAACGATTTAAGTGGTTTACAAACAAAGCGAAGATAAACATTCATGCTGTGAAGAAACAATGTTATTTGGATTGTGAATTAGTGGTGCTTGTGAGTGAGCGTGAGTGGGGGATGGGAGTGGTGAGTGCGGGTGAGAGGAGGAAGCGAGTGGTGATTGCGAGTGAGTGTGAGTGGCCATTGCAAGTGGTGAGTACGAGGGAGTTTGAGTGGTGAATGCGAGTGCTGAGCGTGAGCGCAATTGAGTGTGAGTGGTGACAACGAGTGGTGACTATGAGCGCGAGTGTTGACGCCGAGTGGTGAGCGTGAGAACGAGTGAGTGCGAGTGGTGACGACGAGTGGTGAGCGTGATCGCGAGAGAGCGTGAATGATGAGGTCGGAATGGTGAGCGTGAGTGTGAGTGGTGGGGACGAAAGGCGAGCGGGAGCGCGAGTGAGTGCGAATAGTGAGGGTGGAGTGGCGAGCGTGAGTACCCGTGAGTGCGAGTACCAAGGGGGGAGTGGCGCGATGTGAGTGCGAGTGAGTGTGAGTAGTGAGGGCGGAGTGGCGAGCATGAGTGCGAGTGGGTGGGTTAGGATAACTGTACTTTTTGAGCGAGTGTGAGTGAGTGGCATCCAATTCTGCCGAGCTTTGCCTAATTCTGCGGGTGGTTGGGACGACGTTTGAGCGGTGCCTTTTGCGTTACAACAGACACTCTTACCTGCATGTTGAAACCGTCAAAAAGCGCAACACTGAAAACGCGACACAAACGAAAAAGCCACAGGACAACCGCTTACTCTCAACTGAAACTTAATCAAGATAAAGGAAAAACATAAAACCTCCCAGTCACCAGACCACGCATGCGTAAAAAAAACTATGGGAACAACCCAAAAAACATGAAAACAAAACCCCACAAAAACAAAAACATACCACAGGTGTGCAACCTACTAGCTGGCGAGATATGAATTCTCTTTCGCGTGTAAGGAAACAGATGCCTGACTGGCACATTTGTCACCTCTGTGGTTTATCTGGAACGCCCCAGGTATTTCTAGAGAGGTGACATATGTGTCCGTCAGGCATCTGTTTCCTTACACGTGAAAGAAAATTTATATCTCGGCCGCCAGTGAGTTGCACACCTCGTGGTATGTTTTTGTTTTTGTGGGTTTTTGTTTTTCATGTTTTTTGGGTTGTTCTCATCGTTTTTTTGACGCATGCGTGGTCTGTTTACTGGGAGGTTTTATTTTTTTCCTTTATCTTGATTAAATTTCAGTTGAGAGTAAGTGCTCGTCCTGTGGCTTTTTAGTTTGTGTCGCGTTTTCAGTGTTGCGCTTTTTGGCGGTTTCGACATGCAGGTAAGAGTGTCTTTAACGAAAGCTTTAGCGTGCAAAATGAGTATGCTGGTTGGTACAAAACGTGAAATACATAGTTAAATGCCACTGAACCGCAGATGTAGTACAATTTAGTTCACGCTCAAACTCTGCTTCTATGAACTGCGCGTCCAGAAGGCTACGTAGAAATAGTTGGCGCCGGCTAACGCCTAAAACCTAACAAGAATCCAGGAAAAGTTCAATCAGCCGCATAAAGAAAATACAGGGAATTTTGCAGGGAATTCTTGAAAAACCTGTGGGCAAAAAATGCTAGAAAAAGGCAATTTCTCATCCCCTAAAAGGAACTTTTTGTCCCAAGTACGGAACATCACTGCTGCACTAAAGCTTTGCCAATCCCAATCACGAGAAAGGATGCGGCAATACTCTTATCACCAACCGCATGGAAAGCGCAGATGTCTCTATCTAGAGTGATGCAAGGACGCAATACGCACCCAACTGCACCTTGAGACTGCCACCTGGGCTTAGAGAGCGCGAGGAAGCCATTCTGCACAGGATACGCTTGAATGTGGCTTACACAGGACATTACTGGTACAAAATCCACCAGGCATCTTCACCTCTTTCTTCCACATGTGACTCACGAGAAGGTATTCATCATGTTATATGCGTGGGTCCAAAATACACCGTCCACAGACAGAAACTCATGTTACCTTTGTGCAGGCAGCTTGGTGCGGGACTTGAGTTGAGGGATGTTTTGGGTCCTTGGTCGGGTTCCAGCCAGGCTACACGAGCAATCAAATCTCTATTGGAATTTTTCCGGAGCACAGAACTGGACAGTTTTGTGATTGAATATGTTGAATGCATGAAATGACATCTTTTGGTTTTGATAATTCTTCCTTTTTGTTTTTCTTCTCTCATCTAGCGCAGCAAGCCAACGCGATGGCTCGGCTAGCATCGCTGGTCTTCATTGAAGTTGTTCTCTCTCCCTTTTCTCAAGCGCCAAACATAACTTAAGTCCCTGGGCCAGCATGGGCCAATGGTGGCTTAGGGACAGCCACGGATGTGTTCGGTCCTAACTGGAGTTCACTGTTGTCCGAGCCTATAGGAGCGGCCACGATGACACGATTTTCGCACGGGATCCTTCTTCATACACCCTGAAAACACAGCCGATGACAAATGACGTGACTTCAACGTCTAAAGCGCCCTTGCCAATGCTGGAACACCGTCTTGACACGCTGAATTTGGACGATTTCTGATAAGCTCCCGCCCTGAACACTGAACCAATCCGCAAAAAAAGCCATATTTGACGGTCGGGAGCAGCGAGCGTTCCGTTCGCTACAGTAAACCACTTTGGTTACTTGATTTGTGCCTGCGCAGAGCTGCACTGGTTCACATAGCGAATATAATTCAGTGGCAAAACAGAACATTGAGGAAAACGAACCGCTCCGGGCCGAGTGTCGCCAACAGCCAAGAGGGGATTTCGTAGTAGTAGTGGGTAGTGGGTTTGTCTAGTTTAGGTTAGGGAATGAGTATTGCAGATAGATTTCAGCTGCGGCTGCATGCGGATGGTATCACAAACCGTACGTTATCAGCTTAAGCGGCCCCAATACGGCGCGCTGAATAGGCCAGGCGTGCTGCGCGCAATAGCGCCTGTTTCGCTCGAGGTGTATAGGATGCCCCACTATCGTTAGTGTTATAATCCAAGCCGCTAGAAATTCGGGAGTAGGCAGAATTCGGGCCTTCTGGAATAGCGCCCGGCTATTCGCATTGAACCTGTATCTATAAACACAAGTGTTCATAGTAAGGCATTTTGTTTGCTAAAGGCAATCAAATCGATGATTCATTGGCTAAACAGACTGGCTAAACACAGGCGAATGGGGCCAAATTTAAAAACTCTAATCGCAGTCTGCGGAGGTGGAATATTTTATAATTTAGGAAATTGGGTGCGTATTAAATTACGTAGGCCATATAACAGCGCAAACGTATGTATTCATTCATAAAGCGCTACTCAGAATTCGCCCTCCAAGCAGCTGATAAAGCCCCTTGTGCGAAAAGACCAGAGTCGAGAACCCGTCGAACAGACCCATCGAACATGAGGTGTTTATTTGACACATACCCCAAAGAAAAGAAGAAGGAGGTCGTGCGCGCGTTCAGACTAATTTGGTAGGAAACCTGATGTCCAATCTCCGCGTAGATATGTGCCTGATTTGAAGCTACGAACCAGACTACATTTTAAGTGCAATGCACTTATTAAGCGACCCTGAACCTGCGTCCACCGGCGATGTCCGCATCACATACCCACGTGGGGGATTGGCCAGGAATCTCCTCGTCTTCCTTGGCAACGGGGGGAGATGGGCGCGCGCTGCCTGGCCGCTGACATGGCACATACCCACGGTGGGGATTGGCCAGGAATCGGGCGTAAGAAGGGCTAATGCACCCGCTTAAAGGAGTACTGACACGAAATTTCAAAGCTGAGATCCGCTCTAGCAATCAAGTACAACGACAACACAAATAGGTGTCTATGAATAAATGCATCTTTCTTTCTTTGTAGTTGTGTGTGTGTGTGTGATCTCTCTTTCGCGAACATTACCGAACCGCGCAAATTCAACTCGTGCATTCGCACTTTCACATTCTTCCCCTCGGGGAAATGCGGGGAATTTTTTCAAACATCCTCCCGCCGGCGAACAGAGGAGCATTAACTCGGAGCTTCCAGGCGATACAGATGTTGCACTGCTCGTCTAATACGTCATCCGTCCGACTTCTTGAGAAGACAAAGACGAACTCTGTTGTCAGAGCCCGGGAAAGTTTTTTCGATCACCGCCAGATCCCAAAGCGACCTTGGTGTTTTCTCGTTCACAATGAGGACAACATCGCCAACTTTAGCGTCGCTTGAAGATGTATTATGTACAGTGTGGGCGGAAGGCAGATGCAGTATGTATTCTCTACGCCACCTACTCCAAAAGCAATCTAGTAACTCTTTCCTTTGTCGTCAGCGTCCCCAAAATTAAGTTACGTCTTCTGGATCTCTAAGATTACACCTTCCGGTACCGAAAGCAGTCTTCTGCCGATCAAAAAATGTGCGGGAGTTAAGGGTTCCTCCTCTAGGCATGCTGAAAGGGTAGTCAGTGGCCGAGAGTTTACAATGGCTTTAACGTGTATGCGTAAAGTGTACAGTTCATCATAGCCAAAACAATTAGCTTTCAAAACTTTTCACAGTGATTCCATGATCGTTCTTAGAAGTCTTTCCCAAACTCTGCCCTACCAGGCCGGTTGTTCGGCTATGAATTTCCAGTGGATTTGGTTTTCCCTAAATACCTTAATGTTTGCTCATCTCGTATCGTCCTCCAAACAGTTTTTAAATCTTTTGAAGCTCTTTTGAAAGTGAGGCTGTTGTCTGAATGTACTGTCTTGCTATTTCCCTTCCTGGCTGTAAAGCGACGGAATGCATCTAAAAGTCTTGCGTGTTGAGACTTCGCACAAGCTCTAGGTGTACTGTTCGCACGACTGCACAAGTAAAGATGACAATGTAACATTTCTTGGCTCCGTCTCCTTCTCGATAGTAGAGTGGGCCAGTAAAGTCAACTCCAATGATAGTGAACGGTTCGCATTTGGTGACTCTATTCCTTGGGAGAGGGACAAATAGCTCGCTCAGTGGCTTCGCTGAAGGTCTCTTGCATGTAGTGCACTGACTGATCACTTTTGTAACCATTTGACGACCTCTGATGATCCAAGATTGTTCACGTAACTGCACCAACGTATTTCGAACGCCGGCGTGGAAAAGCCGTCAGTGCTCGTTTTCAGTTATTATTGTTGTAAATTCGTCGTCTGGAGGAAGTACGATTGGGTGTTGCTCACTGATCGGGAAGTCGGAATTCTGTAGCTGTCCTCCCACTCTAATCAAACGATCCTCATCACGGTAGGGCAAAAATTTGCTGATCACTGGATGGGTCAACTATTGAGGATGAAACGCGCGTTCTTGAGGTTTGTAAATCCAAAATTTCTTGGCGTTTTCAGTTTCGCAAGTGAGTACGGGTCCAGTTATTTTTCCGCGAGGGTTACGAGAATTGCGGTCAAACCGCATTATCCAAGCCACGATGTCAAAGAGCTTTGTCATGTTGCTGACCCTTGCAAGGTGAAAAAGTTCGGAACCCTTCCTTTCAGTTACGGCTAAAACTTGTGACCGTTCTTCGATGGTTTCCTCATGCTGTTCACCGCGAAATGTTCTATTTGGCCATTTGTCGTTTCTTTTGAGCAGCCAGTCAGGTCCTTCCCACCAAAGTTCGCTTTCTTTCAATTTTTAAGCCGATATTCCCCGCGTTAATAAATGTGCAGGGTTCTGATCTGTCGGGCAGTAACGCCACTGTTCAATATCGGTTACGGAATGGATCTCACTCACTCTGCTTGCCACGAAGGTATTCCAATTTCTTGGGCTCGAGTTCAACCAGCCTAGAACCGCTGACGAGTTTGTCCAAAAGAAAACCTGGCAGCGGGTACCATACTTCTTCTGTACGGTTGACATCAGCCGAACTGCTGTTAGAGCCCCAAAAAGTTCCAACCTTGGTAGGGTCTGTGTTTACACGGGGGTGACTCCTGTCTTGGCGATGAGCAGTCTAGTCATTATGCCACTGGTAGTTTCGACTCCCACGTAGACTGCAGACCCATAAGCTGAGGTGCTTGCATCAGAGAACACGTGGAAAGGTGTTTTGCAGGATTCATTTGACAGCACAAAGCGTCGTACCTGTATCACGTTACGAAGACGAAGGTCTTCGCACCCATTGTCTCATTCAGTTTTTAAGTCATCCAGCAAATTTCCGTCCCAGTTCACCTTCCTCTTCCAAGCCCTCTGAAAGAGTACCTTGGCCTTCACTGTGTACGGAGTAATAAGGTCGTATGGATCGTATATTTTGACTGTGATTTTCAGCGTATTCCTCTTCGTGCTCGGAATAAAGGCTACCAGTTGCATTATTTCAGACGTGTCGAACCCGTAGATGTCCTCCTCCGGGTGCCATAACACGCCTAGAACTTTCTTCCTTTGAGGGATCGTGAACTCAACATCAGAGTTAGCGGTGTCGTCCCCTTCAGCAGCGGTCTTCAGCTGCGGTTCATTAGTCGTCCATTTTCTGATGTGCATGCCTGCTTTGCTAATGCCTTTGGCTGCATTGTCACATAACAACAAGGCATTCTCGGCAGAGTCGGCGCCTGTCACAAAATCGTCAACGTAAAATTGATTTTTCATGGCCTTTGTAAGGTCATCATGCAGACCTGTTGAAGTTTCAAAATGGTAGTGCAGCGTGGCGCTCAGTAGAAAGGGACTTGAGGTAGCACCAAAGGGAACACGGTTCATTCTCCAGACAAGGTGCTTCGGAATGGTCTGTCCAGGACTCGGCAGGTGTTCATACCAAAAGTACCGAAGTGCGTCATGGTCGTTCTCCGACAACAAAATTTGCAAGAATGTTTTGTCTATGTCGGCTCTTACGACGACTCTGTACAACCTGAACTTCAGAAGCAGGGAAAGTACCGACGGATTCAGGCTCGGACCAGAGTGTAACACGTCATTCAATGACAGTTTTCCAGGTGAACTAGATGACGCGTCAAAGACAATTTGAGTCTTGGTTGTTTCCTTGTCGATGCGGATGACTGCTTGGTGCGGCAAATAGTAGACTGGACCGGCTGCTTCTTGTGTCGTTGCGGGTACGACGAAGTTGTTAACAACATATTCGCGTATCGTCGAATCGTAGCGAATGAGAAGCTCTTCGTTTTTCTGAAGACGTCGCGTGAGCTTGGCAAGCCCATCTTTCGCTTCCGTTAGATTGCAATCAAGCTCCTGAGCGTTATCCTTCCAGCAAAGACAAACTTCATACTTGTCACCTTTTCTCGTTATTTTTCTTTTGAATTCAGTGAGAACTGGATCCTCGACAGATTCTTGATCCTTGTGGTTAAAGATACCCATGTGCTCAACCTCCCAAAAGGCTTGCAGCTGTTGAGACAGTTTTTAGTTGGCGTCACTGAAATTCTGGGCCAATACCCTCATGACGCCAGTGGAAAACGCGCCTCGGATATTCTCAGTGGCTGTAGCCTTGTGGCCTTGTAGCGTCCACCCTAAAGACGTCTCAACGACAGTGAAGCCATTTGTAAGCCGCCGAGTCTTTCCAGTTGTGACTTTCCAGTAATAGTCGGATCGTATGAGTACCCCAATATTGTCATCTGTTGAAGCATCAGCATCATCGGCGAGGCGAAGATCCCGAACGACCTCTTCCACGCAAGAAGTACTGTGAACGGAGTTCCACTGCATATTTTTGGTACCTCAAGGGCTTCGATCAGTATGGCCTCGGTGTCATGCCGATTTGTAATCCACAGTTCCACGCATCATAGAGTTTGCTTACATGGGCCCATTGCTCCGAACGTTTGCACAGTTACAGTCTCCTTTCCGACTCCTTTGCAGCTAAGGTTCTTGGCTGTGTCTTCCATGACAAACGTTCGTTGACTACCGCCGTCCAGAAGGCAGCGGACAAGTCGCGGCTGAGTGGAGCCACGTGCCCAAACTTTAGCTGTTTGTAGAAGAATGGTATCTTGGACCTGAGTCACAGCACTGGTCAGTTGAATTTCTTTGGTCACGAACTAACTCTCGGTGTCAATTGCCGAAGGACCAGCATATTTGGAGTCACAGAAGAACGGGAAGTGTCGGCCTTGGCAGTTTTTACAACGCAGAAATCTCGAGTTCCGACCGTCCTTGGCTCGGTGGAATTCTTCGCAACACTTAAAGCATTGGTCGCTTCGCTTGAGCATGTTCTTCTTTTCCTCAAGGGTTAACTTTTTATCACACGCATTAAAGGAGTGTTCTTCAGAACTGCAGAAATAACACGGTTCTTTGGGTTTCGGCACCAAACTTTTGCGAACAGACCAGAGTCCAGAACCCGTCAAGCAGTCCCATCGAACATGAGGTGTTTATTTGACACATACCCAAAAGAAAAGAAGAAGGTCGTGTGCGCGTTCAGACTAATTTGGTAAGAAATCTGGCATCCAATCTTCGCGCAGATATGTGCCTTATTTCATGCTAACAATAAGACTACATTTTCTAACAGCCCCCAGAACGTTCACAATTGCAGCACCGTTTTTCTTCTGACAAAATAAATGTGTGTGTGCCACTGCTGGCATATTTGCTAGCAAATTAATGTGAATTACGCGAATGAAAATCGTAAGAATACAGATTTTTCTTCTACTGACAAGTAAGGCACAGAAGAAGAAACAAAATGTCATTAAGATGTTTACAAAGCCATGTGAGGTAATCTAGAACAATGCACGGAGTGCATGTCATCTTCCCATCTCTTACTGTCAAGGAACCTCTCTGGTCATAAACTGCTTCTTGTATAAGACACCACTTTAGTTTTGGTCGCAAAAAGTCTAATACTGGGACCAAGATCCACAGTGGTGCAGAGTTAGATAACGTTAAGACGTTCATACTACAATTTCAAGACATACCTTTTGCAAAGTTTTGCTATAAATTATAATTTCCCAGCATAGGAGCATAGTAACGTTCATGGCTGAAATCGACCTTAACAAAGCAGATATACTCGCACTTCTATTCCACGTTTTTTTCGTGTCTTGAAGCATTACTGCAAACTACCAACTTGAAGAGCTGTCAGTAATGACGCTTTTAAGAAAAATGATTCATTTATATACTTTTCGAACAGGCTATGCAGCGGCTTTACCGCTGCACCTTCAGCTGGCTGTGTCAGAAATTTTTTAAAGCGAAGTTTTTTATGTCTCACTGATGGCTTACATAGCGTTTCGAACGTACTGGAGGAAAGCTAATTTTGCTTCACGATTATGATGATCGTGTTTGAAGTGAAAGAAAAAAGCGCTACTCGTACTCAGAATCTAGTTTGATTGAATATAGGGTTTAACGCGCCGACGCTACACAGGCGATTAGCCACGCCATAGTGCACGGCTCTGGAATAATTTTGACCACCTGGAGATGTTTACTGTGCGCCGAAATATCGAACACACGGGTGGTTTTGCTTTTCGCCTTCATCAGAAAAGCAGCCGCCGCGGCCAGGAATCGAACCCGCGTCCTTAGGCTCAGCAGCACGACGCCATAGGCGCTGAGCCACCACGGAAGGTGCGGTCAGACTCGAATCTCGGTCCCTGCGTTATGAAGTTGAGGTTTACCCGATGGCGCTATTCCGACATGGTCGAAGCAGTTTGGATTTCAAGAGGAGCGTACGGACATCCTCCCTCCGTTTACGATAGTCGAACGTGAAGCTTCTTTCGAGCGAAATCAAATGGCGAGGGACGAAATTCAAATCCGCTGTGATTAAATGCCGAAACAGCGCGCTTCAAAGCTCAACAAGTCGAAGTTCAAACCGTCTCCAAGTCTGAACTCAGACGACAACCAAGAAATCCCTAACGAGAAAGGTCAAAGCTTAACGAGTAGAAGTTCATACCGTCTGCCAGTCAATGTCCAAACCCAGACAACAACGAATTCCTCACGAGAAAGGTCCGCGTCCAACCATCGTCGTCATTAAACGGAGGAGTGCTTGGTTTTTTAAATTTGCGTTTGCTTTTTTACGAATAAAAACTTTTTGAATTCCAGAACAGTTTCGGAACATTTTACTTCAGGTAACATATATAGCTGCAAAATATCCGTGGTGATTTGTAATGCCAGCGGTTGTATTTAACTACGCTGGCGTAACGACCCAGCAAAAAAGTGCTTTCATAAAAGAAAGGTGGCAAAGAGTCTCAAATATTTTTTCGTGCAGATGTCATTGGGTCTCCTTTATTTAGTACTGCCTTCATATTCAAATTTCCGTAAAAAAGCAGCACTCATGCGTCGGAAGTTTTGCGCATTTACCTACCGACATGCGGGCAACCTTACAGAGGTGCATACGCCTAGAAAGAGTTTGTAAATAAACCAAAGCAGAAATACCGAAGGTAGGTCAGAAACCAGGGTGGGTTTGCACAAAGATGAAAATTAGGATAGCATCTACATCTAAACTACATGCCTAGGATATGTTCAAAAAATTCTCCACAAATAAAGTACTGGAGACATCTAGAGTACGTGAGCAAGATTATCCAATTAAGGTACAAAAATAAAGTACCAGCAACGTATTCTTAACATTAAAAATGTTGGATAAAATTTTTATCTACTTTGGAAGTTCAGTAAATAGACTGCAGGAACACTGACATACAGATATTTTTAGGGTGTCGCGGAAATATCCTTGGTCGGCTAGGACAATATGCACTCAAGTTACCTACGAAAAACCAAGTGTGTCAGAGATGCCAGATCTACGTTGCCTTCGAGGAAAGAGGTCAATTGCTGGTCCTCAGAGACCGCCAGCTGATGGAAGAAATGCTATGAGCTCTACAATTCGGTCCAAAATATTGCATTGAGCTATAAGTCTGCGCAGGCGAAAAACTAGCCTGGGCTCACAGGGTGCCTGGTAGAGCTCTGGACGGCTAACAGGTTTATATCTCAAGGAAGGCGTGTACGCGGTTACAGGCACTACAGGAGGCCCTCGTGGTATTGTTGTTTTAACTGTGAGTGCGGAAAATTTCGTCAATATACATGCGCGTGGTTGTATAGCTAAAAAAGAAGGTGAAGGCAAAAGGCGTATTCTGTGCAAAGCCCTCAAATGCCGTTGATAAGGTCGTTGGGAACGTTTCGGTCAAGCCTCCAAAGTAAAATGAAAAGGTGGGGCAACAATCACCGAGCTGAATTGGTGTCGGCGTCCTGGCGAAGAAGCCCGAGGAAAGACGTTATAACTCTTTTGCAAGGTCCCGCAAGGAAGGCGCTCTATCGCACAATTTCAGCGAACCCGTCAACAGATTGGCAACAAGAGGTGTCAGGATTTTTGTAAAGGCATCTGCCGACTTTGCATAATTTGGTCTCCTTTCTTATTTCGAGTCCGGTGCACGTGACTGAATTCGTACCGCAAAGTAATCCGGGCCTGTGCTCTTTGTTCAGTATTGATGTTGAGAACCTTTTCTACTCAAAAGAAGGGGAACAGCGCACATTTGACAGACACGAGAAGAAGGAGACGACACGCACAGCGCTGACTTACAACAGTTTATTCTTTACCGCTCGGGCACATATATACCACCACGGTTAAAAATACAAGGAAAAGCAAGACTAACACGATAGTGTCTCTTATCACCATTGGTCGTCACACATCACCATTCGCTCTGCGCCACAAAAACACGTTAGTGCAGCACGTGTTTTTGTGTGCGCCACAAAAACACGTTAGTGCAGCACGTGTTTTTGTGGCGCAGAGCGAATGGTGATGTGTGACGACCAATGGTGATAAGAGACACTATCGTGTTAGTCTTGCTTTTCCTTGTATTTTTAACCGTGGTGGTATCTATGTGCCCGAGCGGTAAAGAATAAACTGTTGTAAGTCAGCGCTGTGCGTGTCGTCTCCTTCTTCTCGAGTCTGTCAAATTTGCGCTGTTCCCCTTCTTTTAGTCATGAACCAACATGCCCAAGCCTCAGTCCTTGCTTTTCTACTCCTTCCCAATGAAGTCCTTATTGTCTCTTTGAGGAGTGCATTGCGTTCTGCAACGAGGATGTAAATTTGTGAGTGCTTGTAGGATTTCTATAGATTTTTTCAGGGGTTATTTTGTTCAAAATCAACCGCTGCAGTGGGGGGTAATATGTCTGTAGCTTGAATTTTCTTTGTAAGTGTTCCACCTGCAACTTTCTGATGCCTCTTTTGTAGAGGTTCTCCTTCACATATTCCTCAATTGGATTTGGGCTACGCGTATTTGTACAACTTCGTGTACAACTGATATTGCTGACATATCGCGTGTCATCAGTAACTGTTTTTTGTCCTGTTATTTTAAATTTGATGTTATATTGAACTCTGCGTGACACTTCTTGTCGTTCTAACACCCCTTCCTCAATGCTGTGTAATGGCACCTGTGATGTCATCATCATCATCAGCCTGCTCAGGTCCACTGCAGGACGAAGGCCTCTTCCATTGACCTCCAACTGCGACTGTCCTGCGCTGCTCGGGTCCACCGTCTATCCTCGAATTTTCCTATTTCATTCCTTCTACGGATAACTGGCCTTCCCTTTCTTCTAGACCCACCTCTATGTTTCCACCCTGTCACACTCATTGTACACCGGTTGACGGTTCGCCTCACTACATGGCCATCCCTAGACCATTCCTTTTTCTTTATTTCAGCTATGATATCTTCTACTCTAGCTTGTTCTCTGATCCAGGTAGCCCGTTTCCTGTCCCTGAGTGTTACTCCTAACATTATTCGTTCCATGGCTCGTTCAGCCGACCTAAGTTCGCTGTGTAGTCGTTTAGTAAGGTGCCAAGTTTCAGCTCCGCATGTTATAACCGGCAGATATGCACTGTTTGGAAATTTTTCTTTTGAGTGACAGAGGTAGCTTACTTCTCTTTATTTTGGAGTGCTTGCTGGGTGCTGCCGAACCCCTACCTTTTCTGTTCCGGATTTCTGTCTCGTGGTTGGGGTCAGCACTAACCATCTGTCCGAGCTAGTTGTATTCTTTCACTTCTGCTAGTGGTTCGTTTCCTAAGCTGTTTTACCAGTCAAGCTTTCTAAACACCCCCTCCAGACATTCTGTGAATAGTTTTGGCGAGATCGTATCTCCCTGTCCTGTTTCTTCCGAATCGGGAATTTATAGCTTTGCTTGTGGAAGGATGCCGCGCCCATGCATTCTTTATATATGTCTCCTAGAATTCTTAGTTAGGTCTCCTCTACTCCCTGGCCTTTTAGTGCTTCTAGCACGGCTGCGGTGAGCACGGAATCAAACGATTTCTCATAGTCTATTAATGCCATGTAAAGGGGTGTACTGTATTCTGCGGATTTTTCTATCTTTTGATTGACAGCATGAATGTGGTGCATGGTTCAGTTCCCTTTCCTAAACCCAGACTGCTTTCTGGGTTGTTGAAAATCCAGACGGTCACCTATGCGGCTAACTATAACTTTGGTATAAAGCTTGCACAAAAAGGATCATGGGTCTGTAGTCCTTCAGGTCCGTGGGATATGCCTTCTTATGAATGAGAATAATGTTTGCGTTTTCCCAGGATATGGGCAGGTTTTGAGCATTTAAGGTTTCGGAAAAAAGTACGGCGATTTTTCTAGAACAACATCTCCTCCCTCCTTCAAACGGTCTGCCGTTATGCCACCGTCACCAACAGCTCTCCCTCTTTTCATTACTTTGAGAGCCTTCCTTACTTCCTGTTTAATTGCTAGTGGCACATCACAATTTAAGCTTGTACTCCAAGCAGTTTCTCCGGGTGTAACAACGCTGGCATACAGCCTGGCGTAGAATCGTTCTGTTACCTTTATTATCTCGTCCAATTTATGCGTTATGTTACCCTGCTCGTCTCTGAATGCGTACATCCTGCCTTTGCCGATGGCTAGCTCTCTCTTTTAGTTGTTTTCAAGCTACTCCCTATTTGCAGCGTTTCCTCGATGACTGCCATGCACAAATCTCGTTTGTCTTCCATCTGTTAATCAGTTTCGACAGCTCGGCTTTTTCAATCTGATCTGACGTACTTGAAACTTTCAGGTTCTCACGTAACTCAATTGGTTCCTTCATTTGCTTAGTTAGTTTTCCAGTTCCTTCACTACATGTTGCTTCTCCCACAGCTGCTGCTGTGATTCACTGATTGTCGATGTTAGGTTCTCATTTAGCGTGTCCCCACTGACCTCGTTCTGCTCGTCTAGAAGCGCGAATTTGGTTTGAAGGATTGTAGCAACTCGGCTCCAAAAGAGCTCATCGACTTCGAAATAGCGCTATCGCGTCGTACATCTTAAAGGGATACTGAAGTGAATTTGTCAAGCTCCCGTTTTTGCTTGCATTGCGTAGACTGGCTCAAATTAACACACTTTTCATCGTTTATCCGGTTGACAAGTCGGTAATTATTTTACAAAGCTTGAAAGAAGAAAAACTACCATGCGCGGTCTGTGGCGGCCGCACCAACTAAACGCTGTTACGACGGGAGGAGGTGCACCGTTATTACACGATTCCCACGATTAGAATTCAAACAAGTTTCGGTTTCGGTTCTGTAAAACAACATGCTTGACATCCAACGTTATCTGATGGGCATTATCGATATCTCAGTAATCGTCATAAACAGCTTCTGCCATGTTGTCGGCTGTGAAATGCCTAAGATAAGCCACCCAGGACGGCTAGGAATCGTAGCAATCACTAGCCGAGGCCTATGCACTGAATGAACGCCCTCCGCGTAACCGCAGACGCTCAAATTCCATGCGCTTTTGCCCCATATTTCGAGCTTGCCTCACATATGCCTGTATCGTAAAAAGCGTGTTCGCACCAGGCCAAGGGTCTGTTGATTCGGGCCCGTGCCCACCTCCCACAATCAGTCGGTGCTCTTGCCAACAGCACGCCAACGAGGACTCGATAGCGCGTGAGTGTCAGTCTGCGCGCGTTCTGCGAACTCGTTCGTGGAGCAGTGAACGTTACGGCCCAAAAATGGTGAACTCAGTATAAAAACATCGGCAGAAAACGAAAAAACTCAACTTACAAAAAAAGTATCATTCGGGATTCGAACTTGCAACTTGCAAAATAACATGCCTAATGCTCCAGACTACTTGGCCACGGGCCAGCGCCGCCGGCGTTGGAAGTTTTAACATTTCACGCAGCTTAGGTGACTATTTGTTGTATAGCGCTCGTGCAGTAAGCGTCCCCCAAATTTCCACAATAGGCATGGCAGCAGAAAAACCGGCACCAAGTCCAGCAACCCTTTTTGCTTCGTTCGGCAGGTTCTGCTTTCGACACGGCTCGTGGTATCGGCGATCCACCCTGGGGTGGCTTGTTCGAACCACTTCGGCGTGCCAGACGGGACCGTATCAAACACTAGTAGTTTAAAATTTCCGGATTCTTCGCGACACTGTTGGGCTGTGCCTGCGCAGACATGGACGACCACTTCGGTGACATCCCATCACGTGACTGAGCAAGGCCCTATAAAGGACGTTCGAACACCGGGAATCATCAGTGGGCATGGTAGCAGCAAAACCGACAGCATGTCCACCAACCCTTTTTGCTTCGTTCTGCAGGTTCGGTGCTATCGGTATACAAAATGTTACCGGAGTGATAACCGTTTTCTGATTGTGCTGCCATGCCCGCTTTGTGCTAAGTGCAGATGTATTTTTGTTGCAAAGCTTTTCTTGCTGGGAGGTTATGTTGAGCTTAATCCGGGGCAAACTAAAGCCAGACTTCCAATACCTGTTGAAAGCACTAGGCGAGAAGATTGATCAAAACCATGCCGAAGTATTGTCGCAGCTGTCTAATGTGAAGGCGATTCAGCTGAGTCTCGAGGAACAAATGTCAGACGTTAATACAAGGCTGTTAGCTGTTGAAGATAAATTAGCTGCAATTGAAGGCCAAAGTGACCTTGACACAACCCGCACAGTATGTGACGCTGTACGCACCGAAAATGCTTCCCTCGCTTGTCGTCTTGATGAGTTTAAAGACAGATCCCGGCGCGAGAACTTCTTATTTCATGGATTTCCTCATAACACGAATGAGACATGGGAGGATTCTGAAAAAAAGGTGCGAGAGCTGTTGCGATCCACTTTAAAACTGCAGCTTTCTGATGAGGCTATTTCACGAGCGCATCGGCGGGGAAAATTTTCTTCCGATAAGTGCCGTTCATTGATTGTAAGATTTTCGAGCTTTAAAACTAAAGAAGCCATTTTATCTGCCCGAAAAAAGCTTAAAAAGGGAGGTGTTGGCGTAAACGAAGACTTCTGTGTTGCCACACGTGCATGGCGGAGAAAGCTTATCGAGTTCGGAAAGGCCAGTGGCGAGCAGTACTCTGCTAGGTACAACAAATTGTTCATTAACAAAAAATGCTACGTGTATGTTCCTTCGGCCGACTGCGTCTCCGAAATTGATTCCCAGAACGACACCCCGGCTCAGGATAGTGAAACTAGTGTTTCCGCATCAAAAGACGAGCTTTCCGCATAGCTATGCCCAAATCGCCTCCTAAATTCTACGACTGATGCTAAGTTTGTTTTTACTAATGTCCGCAGGGTTATGAGTAAGCGGGACGACCTGTCATCATTTGTCGACACTTGCGGTGCTGATATTATAGTCCTTACTGAAACCTGGTTATCAGCCAAAATTCCAAACAACGAAGTGTTTAACAAGGAAAAGCATTTCAATTTGTTTCGAGCTTACCGTTGTGAAAGATCAGGAGGAGGCGTACTAATCGCGGTTGCTGACAGCATTTCGTCTTTTCACGTACCCTTACAATCTTGCCTTGAATTTGTTTGCGCGTGCATGCGCATTAGCTACCGCGACTCCGTACTATGCGCATGCTATCGGCCCCCCCTGCTTCTTTGACATTTTTTGCTGACCTTCAGGATGCACTAAACAGTGTTATCCTTCGTTTCCCATATGCTCCTATAACTCTGCTGGTGACTTCAATTTTTCAAAATTACGTGGCCCGTTTCTGATCTTGCCACTCCTGGTTTAACTAATGAAGCGGTGAGTTTTATTAATTTATGCTCAGATTTTGGTCTCACCCAAATTATAAATGAACCAAGGATTTCTGATACAAGCGCTAACCACTGGACCTTATTCTAACTGCGTGTCCTGATCTTATTCATTCCTTATTATTTTTACCTGGCTTAAGCGATCACCTCTTGATCAACGTTGCCCTCAAAGGCGTAATTGCTCATCCTCCAACAAAATCTAAATAAATTCTAGACTACAGTAAGGCTGATTTTTCATCTATTCACCATGAACTTGCAAGTTTTTTGGACAGTTACATGCCCAACTTTTTCGAACGGTCTGTTGAGAGCAAATGGCTACATTTCAAGTGTAAAATAGAGTACCTTGTAAATACGTAAACACCACTGCGCGTAACTGCCTGTAAGCATCGATCCCCTTGGTTCAACGTATCGCTGAAACGCTTATATAACAAAAAAAGCGGCTGTTTCGTAAAGCCAAAAGAAATGATAGCTTTGATTGTTTGTCCGCATATCGAGCGTGCTCAGCCATTTATAAAAATGCGCTTAAGGATTCCAAACGTGTTAATTTTCATGGTACACTCCCTACGCTCCTTGTTGACAATCCAAAGAAATTTTGGAACATTGCTGGTAGCAAACCAGTGAATACTGTTTCATTAACCGATTGTGAGGGTACCGCAATCGCACCGTCTCAGTGTTATGTTAAACTCGGTATTTTCAAAATCATTTTCGCACTCCGCTGTTGTTGAAATGCCACATTTTCTTCATGCTGATTTTCCTACTATGGATGCTGTACTCTTCGATTTGGATGGTGTGGTAAAATTGATTAGAGACTTAAAAATGTCGTCGTCATCAGGTGTAGATGGCATCAACGCAAAGTTTTTAAAAAATACAGAGATGTACTCCGCTGTGATATTATGCAATCTATTTCATCAATGCTATATTACGGGCTTATTACCTAACGATTGGAAGATCGGTAAAATTGTGCCATTGTTTAAATCTGGTGATCCATTTCCCCCACTTAATTACAGGCCGATATCAATAACGAGTGTTTCTTGTAAGATTTTTGAGCATATAATATATTCTAATTTGGTTAAATTTCTGGAAGATAACTCATTTTTCCCCCCTAAGCAACCTGTATTCCGTAAAAAAATTATTTGTGAGACTCAACTTATTTGTTTTATACATGACATTGCCAATGCTGCTGATAACGGAATTGCATCGTCTGCTTTTTATTGATTTCTCTAAGGCTTCTGATTCAGTTAATCACCAATTACTATGCATGAAGTTAAGGAAACTAAATGTTGATCCAAACATTCTTTCTTTGATTGAAATTTTTTTATCTAATAGAACTCACGTTTCTATCTGCCAATGAATTTGATTCACCTCACTCTCTAGTGACATCAGGGGTACCACAGGGTTCCATGGTGGGTCCTTTGCTCTTCTTGATTTATGTTAATGACTTGCCTGCAGTAGTTACTTCAATCATTAGGTTGCTCGCAGATGACTGCGTTATTTACACAACTATTACTGCAGATTCTGACACTTCCATACTTCAGAGTGACCTCCATAACATTACCACATTTTATTTTTACCGCCTTGGTTTTGATTTCCTGGAGCCCCGGGGCCCCGCTGCAACAGACGGACATGTGGGCCGAGAGGTTGGCGCCGCATTCCTGGGAGATGCCTACCAGGTCGGCTTACAAGCTACAACGCTATTCATTCTGCGCCGGGCACGGAGGGTGAGAAAAGAACGCCAAGCAGACTCGTTGTTTCATGTTTCATGCGCGAATGCTTTATATTGCTAGTTCCAATGTTTCGCAGCATCATCTTGATGTGAAAAACAACGCGGCTTCGGATGCGTGCCGTTCGTATTGTCCCCCTCCTCCTTCTGGAGGATATTCCGCGCTTGCTGGCCTTCATACATGGCGCCCGCAACTGACACGCCGGTCTGCCATCGGCGCCATGGACAGTCTATGCCTCAAAAAGCCTGCAACAGCCTGATGAGCCGACCTAACATCGTCACCGGCCCGGCGGCCAAACGCGCTTGCGCTGCCGCAGGCTGCGCGGATTAGGTTATTCGAGATGCCGGGTATACGTTCTCGTTTTCATCGCCGGTGCTTCATTTGAGATATACCGACGCAGTAGTCGCCACAGACTAATTAAGCAGCCGGAGGGCGCCAGGGACCTTGACGTCGTCGTTTAAAAAATACTATTCCATTCCCATTCCATTCCGGGAGAATGCGCTTAATTAAATTCCCATTCCATCCGTCCAGCCATTGTCCTAATTCAATTCCCATTCCATTCCGGCACCTCAAAAAGGTGGAATGAATCCGGAATGATTCCAAATACGGAGTGGAATCCGCAACGCTGTTGTCAAGTTCAAGTTTTAAAGGCGGCCTGTCCGGACCCAGACATTCTTAGCACCGTCTGCTGTATAGTTCTAACCGCCGCCGAGGACAGGTGCTCTAGAGCTGCTGGGGACTGCGGGCCGAAATGTAAGTTGGTCGGTCGTGGGGGCCAGAGCCAGGGTGGCGAGATCCTAATCTGGTGATTGAGGGCTGTTTGTGTGCCTAAGAGCCCTTCTAGCATGGTTGCACCTATCTTGTGTAGCCCTTCAGGTATCCGGGATGGTGTTTTACTTCCGGACAAGGAAGCACTCCATACTTGGGATGTTTTGACAGAAATAAAGAAGTAAAAGGGAAGAAACAGAAGAGGAGAGAAGAAGGAAACCTTCGCGTATATATTTTCAAATTAAATCTGCGCGTATTCCGCCAGTTAAAATCTCAGATGGTGGTTAGCGCTTGCTAACCAAGGCTTTGTAGCTGCGGGAAGCGAGTTGGGAGTTGCAATACGGGTGTTAATGCTGTTGGCTGCCTGCGAAATCAAAGTGTAACACGTCGCACGGATTATAACATTTCGAGCAGGATCGTCTGCTCTCTTCTCCCCTTACAGCGGGCGCAAACATTCGTGCATAGCGACAAAAAAGGCTAAAGACGTCAGATCGCCGGGTCGACGAACCGAGGCTTTGTAGCCGTAGAGATTAAGACGACGCGAGTTCACTGCAGGAAGAGAGTGGGGAGTTGCAACGCGGGCGCTAATACTATTGGCTGCGTACGGAATCAAAGCCTATATACGCGTCACGGTTGATGACGTGTTGAGAAGGTTCGTCTGCTCCATTTTCCCTTTACACATGGCACAAACACGTGTTAATAGCAAAAGAAAGACAAAAGCTGTGACAACGGGATATCGACATACCAAGGCTTTGTGGCCGAAGAGATGAGGACGACGCGGGTTCGCTGCAGCAAGTGAGTTGGGAGTTGCAACGCGGGCGCTAACACCGGCGTGAATAAGTAAATAAAACACATTTGAATGTACCGGCGTGGTGGCTCAGTGGGTAAGGCGTTGCGCTGCTGAGCACGAGATTCCCGGCCGCGGCAGCCACGGAGGCCGCTTTTCTGATGGAGGCGAAAAGCAAAAACGCCCGTGTGTACGAGATTTCGTCGCACGGCAAAGATCCCCAGGTGGTCAAAATTAATCCGTATCCCTCCACTACGGCGGGCCTCATCGCCTGCGTTGCATCGGCGCGTTAAACCATACAATCAAATCATCCAAAGTACATTTGAATGCAAATGGGATTTGACCGCGGGTCTTCAAAGTAGCTGCCAAAGACGTTCCACGCTATACCAGCACGTTGTCAGCTGCTGACCACATGCGTGGCGCACAAACTTCACACCGCGCAACGTGCGAGCCTGACGGAACGTGTGTAGAAGAGGTTGTGAGAATTGAAAATAAGGCGCGTGAGGCGCTCGAAGACGGCACCAACCTTGGGGGAAACTAGTAGAAATAGTGTGGCAACTACGGCGAGGTTCTCTTGCACCCGGGTAGATGGTGCCATCGCTTTGGCGCCAGCACGGAGCTCGAGGGATCACCCGGCGTGGAGCTGCTTCGGCGGCGCTCGGCGCAGGCGGGTGCTTGCGCCGAGCGGGGACATTAAGCTGTGCGGCGGCGTAGGATCCCTTCCAACCAGAACCTGCCATAATCCACCGGTTACGCCGTTGTCGAGCTACTCCGACTGCTCGAGCAACGCGGGACCCATAGACGACGTAGCAGGCGAGAGCACAAGGGCGCTTTAAGGATAAACCCGCTTTGAGGTTGCCGTCGGTTGCTTGCCTGCCTACCACACCGGCGCCGGGGACATGCCTGTGGAGGATCGTACGTGTGGAGGCCAGACCCACACCACAATGTTCACCGAGTCACTGAGAACTCTTTCTGCAAAGCTCGGGTGTCAAAGGTCACTTTTTTTATTACAAATACCTACAGCGCCCATTGGGAATTTTTGTAGGGGGGTTAATTATTAATCGCAAAAAACACAAGTAATCATAGAAATGCAAGCTATAGAATCAGAATACAGGTTTGTCTCGGTAATCAGAACGCAGCAGAACTTAGCAACAGAACATAATTTAGAACATAGCAACAATATACGGTCAAAAGCAGTGAATCAAATGTTAGCATTCAGGAAACACTTTCAAGAGCAGTCAAAACAATCGGTGAGCGCACAATTTCATTCGGGAGCACGTTCCAATCGTTATTTGTATTGGGACAGAAGGAATACTTCAATACATTGATGCGGCACTGGTACGGTTAAATTTTTTTTGAATTGTCTCTTCATGCGGACACGTAATTCGGCGATTTTAGGTAAGTGTTTTTGTTTATTCCAGTTGATCCTATCTTAATGTTATGGTGAAGCTTTAATCTACAAATTTTTTCTATGCGAGCATAATGTTTGCCACCCTAAGTTATCTCGGATGACAGAGCTTCTTACATTGAAGTTGAAGTTACCTGTAACAAATCTGGCTGCACGCTTGTGTACTTTTTCCAGCTGTTCTTTCAACACTTCCGTATATGGGTCCCACACTGCGTACGCGTATTCCGAAATAGGCCTAATGTTGGTGAAATAAAGTGTTCTTTTAGTGATTGAGGGGAATGTTTGAAATTTCTCTGAAAAACGTACAAGAGCCGAGAAGCCTTTGCAGCTGTTGCATGAATATGGTCTGTCCAATTTAATTTAGAGTTCAATATTACACCTAGATATTTCATTTCTTGTACACTTTGTAATACATCATTGTTTAAAAGATAGCTACATGGCAGTGATTTTTTCTTATTAGTAAATGTTACATGGTAGAATTTAGCTATGTTTAAATTCATCTGCCATTGCGCACACCATTCTGATACTTTGAATAAATCTGCTTGTAATACATGTGAATCACTGAAACTCTTGACAGGGTAGTACAAGACGCAGTCATCGGTGTACAATCTGATATTTGACCGGATACCATTGGGTAAATCATTGACAAAAACCAAAAACAGCAGCGGCCCAAGAACTGATCCCTGGGGCACGCCAGACAGAACTTCCACTGGTGATGGTGAAGTCCCACTTGTGACTACCCGTTGTTCCCGTGCAATAAGATACTGTTCTAACCCACCAAGAAGGCGACTAGGGATTCCCAAAAGTGATAACTTATGCAACACGAGGTCGTGTGGCACTATGTCAAACGCCTTTTTAAAATCTAAAATACTGCGTCTACTTGCAGGCCCTGGTCGAAAGAGAAGGGAACATCGTGAACGAACTCAGTTAATTGTGTGACACTCGATAAACCAGAGCGAAAACCAAGCTGAGCTGGCGAAAAGAAATGATTTCCCTCAAGATGTCTTATGATAGACGAGTACAAAATATGCTCAAGTGTCTTACAGCGGACTGACGTTAAAGGTACCAGTCTATAATTGCATACTTGATTCCGGTCCCCAGCTTTGTGCATGGGTGTGACATTTGCACTTTTGCGATCACGAGGTAGCATTTCAGTTTGGAGTGACACATTCAAAATTAGATCTAAGAAAGGAGCTACTGCGGCTGCGCAGCGCTTTAAAATGTGGTTTGAGATACCACCAGGGCCATACGCGGAGTATGGATTAAGATTACTGAGTGATGCCGTCACGCCCGGTCGGTAATAACAATGTCATTAATATCTGGCAATTGTGGAAGCGAATGAGACACAAAAGTGGGATTTTGAGCTGAAAACATTGAATAAAAATATGCCTTAAAGCACTCGGCTTTAGTGAAATTATCTATCAGTAATTTGCTGTTATCCGTGATAGCAGGAATGCCAACGGGGTCCTTCTTGTTATTTTTGATATAACGCCATACTTCTTTGGGGTTTTTCTTCATTCTATCAGCTAGGGATGATAAATATCGGCGCTTTGAAAGTTTCAGGTCGTTTTTAAGCTTCATACTAAATTCTTTTAGTTTAGCGTATAGGTTGGGGCTTTTTGTTCGTCTAAATGTCTTGTACATTCTAGCCTTTCTTTTTATGGACGTTCGTAACTCTTTTGTCATCCAAGGTTTGTGGACGCGCGGTTTCTGTCTTTTTGATGGGACAAACTTATTTGTTAATGAAATTATTTTATCCTTAAATGTTGTCCATAAGCTCTCGATGTCCAGGTATTGGCTGTAGTAAACAAAGGACGGCAAGGAAGAACTCAATTCTGCCCTCAAGGAATCGTAATTGCCCTTGTCATATAAATAAATGTTTCGTGGACATGGTCTACTGTTTAGTCCAAAGTTCGACAAAAACTCATCTGGTGAGGAAATAACATTTCCGGGAACCAACTCACGCTCGCCAAAAAGTAAAAACAATAGGTAAAAACAATGACGTTTCGGGGCCCGTACGGGTCCCTTACTCACATATGATACTAAAAGCGGCTCGGCCGTAATTATACATCAGTGGAACGTTGCAAAGCGCATGCGTATGTCGTAGGCATGGGCCCACGTGTCCGATTGAGAGCGTGCGGGGTTTATTGGATATGGAATAATTCTCGGAGTAGGCGCGTTGATAATATTTTCTCGGTGGCAATGATTCTGGCCGAGTCCCAAACGATGACATGACCGGTTGCGTTTTTGTGCTCTGCCGAGACGTTTAGCTGGGTGTGGCCGTTAGCAACGTCGTTTTTGTGCTTCTTTAGGCGCCTCTTGAAGTTTCCGGTTTCACCAATATAGGCTGCGTAGCAAGTCTGGCAAGGGATCTCATAGGCCACCCTGTGGAATCTTTCACGTTCTAGCGCGTCTTTGGCGTGTACAAGTTGCTGCCCGAGCTTACTTGTAGGCACGTGGCAAACTTGGACGTCGTATCACTGAAAATCCGTGATACCGTTTCGCTTACACCGACAGCGTAAGGGATAGCAGCGCGCTTACGCTGCTTTCTCGGTGAAGTCGGTGGGTTTGCCGATCTGCGTTGCTGAGCGCTTAGGACTTGTCAGGGATAGCCGTTGCTTGCGAGGTCCTTTGTTCTTTACTTCTGACTTCCGCGCCTTGGAAGAAGAGCACAGGCGTTGGGCGCGTGAGAAGGGCGCCGAGGCCACAGAGCGCGTGTGTCCGACCTGGTGCGCCGAAGCGAAATCCAGGTACTGACCGATATGCGTTGGGCTTCCGGTAGACCGTCGTCACGAAGCCCGTTTCCTTGCGTTGTACTTCAACATCGAGAAAAGCGATGCGGCCGTCAACCTCCTCTTCCATCGTGAACTGTACCGTTGGCTGGACGGAGTTCAGGTATTGCAAGAGTACTGGCGCGTCTTACCGCTTTACAACACAGAAAGAGTCATCCACGTAGCGTACAAATATTTTTGGACGATGACTAAACAAGCTGAGCGCGGTCCTCTCGATGGCTTCCAAAGCGAGGTTTGCGCACGTCACCGAATGTGAAGCACCCATCGCTGTACTGAACACCTGCCTGTAAAATTCCTTGTTAAAAACGAAATATGTGCTCCGCAAGCAGACGCTCAAGAGGCGGCAGAGGTCAGCAACTTCAATCAGAGTGCGGTTGGCGAGCGTCTCGTCGTTCTCGAGCACCTTCTCACAGCACTAGTTGGACCGCGAATTCCACGGGTACACAAGTGAACATAAATTTCACGTGGAAACACACCATTATGTCATCGTCCTGGATGTTGATGTCGCGTAGCACCGTTACAAAGTGACCAGAATTCATCACGTAGTTCTCTGTCGTCCCAACAAGGGGCCGCAGTATGCTGTGCAGATATTTGGACAGATTATACAGAGGGGATCGGGTAAAGTCGACAATAGGCCGCAAAGGAACGTTGGGCTTATGAATCTTGGGGACACCCTAGATGGCTGGAGCTGAACCATTGTGACATAAGAGCCTGTAGTACAGATTCTTGCTTTGAGGGGGAACATATTTGAAGACATCCGTCAAAAGATTGTTCCGTTCGCTCTCAATTTTCCTTGTGGGATCACGTTTTACTCTTTCGTACGTACAATCGTCTTGCAGTAGTTCGCCCATTTTAGCCAGGTCTACTATTTTTGACCCGCTTCCACATTAATGTACCACTTACAACTTCATGATCGCTAATTCCTGGTAATGGTGTAACCGACTGAACAAAATCATTTTGGTTGCTGAATACCAGATCCAGTACACTACTTCCAGAAGCTGTAATCCTAACAGGAAAATTTACCGACTGGAAAAGACCATATGCACGAATAATTTCAAAAAATGCAGTGTGAATTGCGCTTCGAATATTTTCAACCGGAAGTGTATCATTCCAGGTAACGTCAGGCATGTTAAAATCACCACCAAGAAGAACAATATCTGACGAAAGGCCAGTAACGAGGCATTATGCTCTTATTAATAACAGTTCAAGAAAGTGAAATATTTAAGAGGTGGAAAAGTTTAGAAAAGCGTAGCTAGGCTGCTTGTAAGGGCGCCAAATTTAAGAAAAAGGTTCTAACTCTTAAGAGTTACATATCTTATTTTTTAATTTTGAGGAAAACGCAAAAACACTTCCGCGTTCAAGAAACAAAAGGCAAGAAAGAGATCTCGATAAACTAAGAAGGGGGGCTTTGCTGACACCACCAGGGGGTCGATAAAAAGAACCGACAACAATATTCCGTCCGTCCGGAAATATTACTCTACACCACACAGATTCGGAAGAAGTGTCATCACCACGGACCGGAATACTCTGTACAGTATCGCGTACTAGAATAAACACGCCACCACCTCGCGTATTGCGATCTTCCCGGTAGCTGGTATACCACGAAAGAAACACTTCATTACTTGAAATGTCACCATCTAGCCAGGATTAGGTTCCAATAATAATATGCGGTTGCGTGATGCTGACCAGGCTTTGAATTTCACTGGTTTTGTTTTTCAAGCTGCGGCAGTTCACAAGAACAAAAGGCATGTTATCGAAAGAAGCATTATTTCGGTGAGACATCGTATGCGTCGGCTGCTGTTGAGCGCACACACAAACCGAATCACTGGTGCCATCGTACGAGTAGGTCTTGCCATTTAGCGTGAGCTCATTGTACCTAAGTTTAATTTTGGTACCGCGTTCCCGTGCAAAAGCGATAAGCTTTTCTTTTTCTTGTCGAATGTTTCTAGAATAATCCTGACTTATTGAAATTTTTGCACCTTTTAATTTTGACGCCGAAGAGTGCACTCGTTGCTTGTCCTTAAAAAGAGCGAACTTCACACAATTATTGGTCGGGGATTATCATCGTTAGGCTTGCCCATTCTGTGAGCCCTTTTTATTGATGCCGGGTTCACTGTACCCTGCAATTGTTCAGCGCAAAGCGATATAACCCTGGCCTCTGATTCATCCCATGTCTCTTTTTCCTCTCCTTCCACACCAAAAAACAGAAGGTTATTCCTGCGGGAGCGATTTTCAATGTCATCCTGTGTTCTGAAAACCTTTCGCATCGGATGTGCAAGTTGGTTACTTAGCGTACGTATTTCTTCACTTTCAACATGTAGACCTGAAGGGGGTGATCCTACGAGTTTATCAATTTCCGTTTCAAGGTCTGCGATTTTCTTGATTAGCATTTCGTTCTGTGTTTTCAGCGCATCGAACCCTTTTGGTAACATGTCTTGACTTTGTAACATCTTTGGCAAGTCGCGAAGCGTTTCCATGAGTTCCTGTTCCAATTTTTTTGATAGCGGGCCGGGGTT
This sequence comes from Haemaphysalis longicornis, assembly GCF_048455015.1. Taxonomy (NCBI): domain Eukaryota; kingdom Metazoa; phylum Arthropoda; class Arachnida; order Ixodida; family Ixodidae; genus Haemaphysalis; species Haemaphysalis longicornis. The sequence goes on along the minus strand of NW_027526361.1, from coordinate 166,183,029 downwards.
TTCCTCAACATCGCCGGCCAGTAATAACCGTGATTTCAATACGCTCAACACAGAAGATGACTCCAACACGCAAAAAGCAAAAAATCTCTGAAGGGGTCCAGTGGGCTCCGGTACCGAATTTGGGATTACTGTAGTTCTTTTGTATCGATAGAAAACACCAACCTGAAGAAATAGGAGCTGTAAGCGCCTGGTTCCCATGTCGGCACCGGAACGCAAATGGCCGTCACGCAGCAAGCGCTCAAGCAGCCATTCGTCTGATGATGTCTCCCAATGCCGACAGGTGGCGATGCTATCAGTCAAGCGGTCCATATCTGCTGCATCGCCTTGCGACCACGCACGTGTAGGTTGTTTCGAAGATGCGATACTGACGTCAATGTGCCATCAGGTGAGCATTCCGTGAAGCTGGCCTCGTGCGCCTCAACCGTAGCACGAAATGGCTGTTGTACCACTTGTGAATCCGGGGAAGGCGGCGCAGCTGCCTTGAAGCTGGAGACCTATCCCACGTTATGTTGCCGGCTTGCTCCAGGTAGTCCCTTGTCTGCCTGTCGAGGAAATTAGTTCCAGTAGACTAAGAAACTAACGCCATATAGATATACAAACACTATATAGCAGTAAAAGAAGTTCTCGATATGTATCGCCTGGAGAAGCCGTACTGTTTTTGCCTTTAAAGCAGGTGAGCAGGGGTGCAGCTAGGGGTGGTGTTTAGGTATCCCAACGACCCCAACATTTGTCCATTCAGAAAAATGACTAAGACAATGTGCTGGCGTGTGGCACAGTCAATGTTTCTTTTTAATTTTTTTGGCCTGTTGGTGTATAACACCCCCTAAATGTATGTCTTGCTAGGCAAATGCACGTTAGCGTACCTGGGAGCCGAAAGAAATTTGTCCAAACAGTAGTTTTTTTTTTGTGCTTCCTTCGAGCGCTGAATAATTGCGTTTGCTCTGGCCCTTTTGTGATGTCTGATGCGTTTCAGCACGCTTTTTGCCGATATGAATTGAAGATGGTTTATAGGAACATAAGCGCTGCCGCAGGGTTTTGAAGGCTACTCTAGGCATTACTCAAATCTGCATCTATAATGGCATCTTCGGAGTCGTGCATGGAGGCTGAGGGGGCCTATGCAGGGCCCTTCTGAAAAAATGAGAGAAACGTTTCTTTTCCCTTCTTTTTTCGGGGTACTGTGATCAGCTAGGGCGTTCCCTCGCTTTTCCTCCAGCTGTGCCCCATTTCTCGCGATATGCGGGCCCTATCCCGTCTTTTCGCCCTATCGCCAGCAAGGGAACACGCAGTTTTCAAGACCATTTCAGGAGCAGTTACTGTAATTGGAAAAGGGCGGAATCCGCAAGTATGTTCGCCTAGAGGCCGCATAGAAAAGAGGAAAAACTAATAAAGCACGATGGCATTTTCAAGTGGAATTCTTTCGCTCTTTTTTGTGGAGGGCAGTTGCAATTGTAAACAGTTTCTCATTTTTTCTTCCCTCTGAATAGGGCGCGGAAGGGAGCGCTTCTAGAAAAATATTTCAAAGAAAAATATCGCTAAATTTATCTCTACGCGAAGGGCGCGGAAGGGAGCGCTTCTAGAAAAATAATTCAAAGAAAAATATCGCTAAATTTGTCTCTACGCGAAGGTGCCTTGAAAGGCTATATGCTAATTTTGCAACGTTCTGGCGTCCAGGAATTCAACGAAGAATGTGATGGTGCGGGGCTGAAAAGTCGCTGGTGCGCCATAATGGCGCACCCAATGGTTTTTCATAGTTTTTCTCCTCTTTTGCAGAAGGACCGTGTCCCGCCTTCGGTAGGCCATTCAGTGTTCTGCCCCGAGGCCACGCATCAAAGCAGTGTATTGGGGTCTCTTTCATGGCGTCGCTTATTGTGGGAGTTCTAACGCCGAAAGTAACTACTGTGTTGTGTAAAATAACACTGTGCCAATATTGATTTCGAAAAAAGCAAGGACAGCGTTATTGTCCCAGACACATGACAAAGTTGTTGTTGATGTCGCAAGGCTAGACGATAAAAGCAAATCGCGGAAGTCCGGAGTCTCCAAACTCGAAAAAACTAGCATACAGCACACGACCTCTACAAAATGTCTGCTGCACTAAAGGAATTGGAGTACCACCGCAAACTCAACATTGAAATTCATGTTATCAAGCAAACCAAAGATGAATGCCTCTTCTAAAGTAAACGACATCACTCCCAAACTTTCACTTGAGCCTCTAAACGAACAATCTGTCACTCCAATACATCATTTACCTTCAAAGGCAGACAGGATCTCAGGCATCATCGTTCGCTTCGCGACCCAGGATACGCGTGATCGGTGGCTTGACGGAAAAATACATATTCAAACTGTAGCGCCGGATCACTTTAGCTCGAAAAACCTAACCGCACACAATTGAGTACTACTGAAACTTGAAAAAGAATGGGCATCTGAAAATGGCCATCGTTTCGCCTGGCTTCGTAACGGGTGGATACTCGTTAAGAAGGATGCAGGTAGAGGTATTGTCTGAATAAATTGTGCCACTGATCCAGTCAGGTTAACTCCTCTCAGCTATTAAATAATCCCCAAACTGCAATGTCTTGCGCAGATTTGGTTTTTCCTTCTAATCTGCTGAATTTTGTTGGAAATGAACCGGCCAAAGGCACACGTTGTTTCCATTTGAACTGACAATCCAGCAGAAATAAGACAGGAGAGCTGGACTTATTTTTTAGCAGCCCTGAGTTCAAATATTATTTCATAATGCTGAGCGAAACCTGGAACGATGACTGCTGTGTTCATTGGCATCTCCCGGATTGCCATTGTGTTACCAAATCAAGAACAGCGTCACGTAGTGGTGAAGTGTCCTTGTTCGCTCGCAAAAATATTTGTGTAGCTCCTGTCGACTAATCTCGCTCTATTACCTAGAATTACGAGGTATCATCTGTTTTATGTTCAAAAACTGCGTATTCCGTGTTCTACTGACCTTCGCATAAGAACGACGATTACTGATACTTTTATTCAATACCTTTCTGACAATAAGTACAATGTCATCTGAGACGGAGACTTCAACATTATTATGCTAGCTGATAGCACTGTACAACTGCAATTTCGCACACTGCTAACAGCACAGGGTTACTATACTCTGATTTCCGCGCCGACAAGAAAGGCGGTCAATACAACTACATGTATCGATTTATTTGTTACTATTCTTAATCCCAACTGTGTTTTTTGCCCCAGTGTCTGTGATCGCATGCCCATTTTCCTTAGTGTAAAAATACAGGTGAAGACCATAAGCGCATTCACGCACGAATTTCAGCTGACTACACGGGTTCGATTAGAAGCTTTTCTGAAATGAAATATGATCTATTTATTGCAACAATGTTTTTGCGCAGACCGCTACAATCTTTTCTGCACATATGGAAAATTGATCAAAAACGCTTCCACTGGCGTAGAAGTACGAAACGCCCTGCCAAGAAATCCAAGCCATGGGTAAGAAAATAACTTCTTGGTAAAACTTTTAAAGCTAAAACGCAGCTACACCTGAAGTTCATCGCGTAGCCTCACCGAGCTGACTCTAATCTTTCCGGAACAAGCTAAATAACGAGTTGCAAAGGCCGAAACAAACTATCATTACCAGTAACAGCCGCAATGACAGCCAAACAACGTGGAAAAAAACTACTCTATACTGAACCCTAATCCCTGCTCGGTTCAGCCGATTAAAAGTAAAAAAAAACGATGTTAGCATGCCGGAGCAAATACTCGATAATATTTTAATAATCACTTCACACTATAGCGGGCACTGCTGCGACACGTGCTGCCGTCACATTACAACGTTTTGCAGCGCAGTATTTCCCTGCAACTTGCCAATACGGCTGAGATTATTAAGACTTTTAAAGAAATAAAACAACAGCACCACTCGCAATGTTGATCAACTGCAAATGAAGCCGCTAGAGATTAATTGTACTTGATGCTACCGCACCAGTGGTGACATACCTTTTACAACCTATGCCTATCTACAGACGTTTTTCCGCGAAAAAATGCAAACAAAGAACTTCATAGCTTTGTTCAAGAAAGGTGACAGAACTGATATTTCCAATTATAGGCAAATACTCACAGTAGCTTTGTTTTCAAAGTATTTAGAAAAACGTAGAGTCAGACGTTTGTGCGATTTCTGAGAAAGTAGAAATATTATAACTTAATGTCAGTTAGCATTTCGAAGATGCGTCAGTACAAAACTCACCGTGTTAGAACAAAAAGAATTCATTCTAAAAAATATTTGATGATAATTTGCTGACCTGGAGGGTTTCATATACTTCAGCAAAGCGTTTGACTGTATAAATGATGACCTAGCTTCTACTTCAGAAAATAGCTGAGGACGGTATTCGGGGCGTCGCCCATGATTTTATAAAATCATATCTTACCCATTGCAGTCAGTACGAGGAAGTAAACGATATTTCTTGTCAGCTCAAGCCTATCAAACTAGGTGTGGCTTAAGGCAGCATTTTAGGGCCTTTTCACTTCAATAGTTATGTGAATTATATTGTTTCGAGAAGCAGAAGTGGACGCTGGAACATAGCTCAAGGGGACCCACACCAATGACTATGAAGCACTCCGGAGCACGGACTCAGATCGAGCTGTCATGGACGCATTGTAAATAGATTCATTCTCTTTGTAAATATATCGCTTCACCACTAACCATCGCTCGTCTTATTACACCTGCCACCACGTAACCATATCACTAATGTTTATGCCCCTACGAAATATGTGATCTATGCGGACGAGACGACATTGCAGGAAAAAATATATAAGTGGTCGTTGAATATTACCTAACCTTAAACAAATAAAAACAAAACAGTTTTACTTCAACAGCAAGAACATAAGCCTTAAAAATGACATAAGGTTAAGCCATTCCAAAGTTGATGTTTTGAACTTAGCCAAACCACAGGGTATCATTTTTTATGATTATATGTCGTGGAAGAGCCACATACATTACCTCGCTGAGAAACTTTCGCAGATCGCAGATCAAGTATTCCCACTTAAATTCCTTCCTCTCAAACTTAAGCTACTAGTTTACCATTGTCTGCTCGCCAGTCACTTGAACTATTGTATTCTTGTATTGGGCAGGACCACTGATAGTAATAGTAGTAATAGTGATAATAATATTTATTTTCATCTCTTGAAATATACAAATCAACATCGGGTCAGCCCAAGCCATGCAAGGCTTGTCAGGCCGTACCCGGCAGTCAGCACAGGCAATAAATGGTATTAGTTAGAGGTAGACAAAACCGAAACATTTTTGCGCAGAAACGTTCTTAAGCCACGCAGAGAAGAAATAGAAAATATCTCATCGGGTAAGGAGATGAAAATGTTTCAGACATAGTGAGGTCTAACATAGGATCCAAAACGTGTGTAGCAACGCGGTATAACAAATGGAGGACTATTTCTGAACGTTCGCACTGGCACATGGGGGGACAAAAAAGAGCTGCACCAGAAGTTTTTTTTTTTAAATTGTTCGGAAAAACAGGGCATCAAATGTAGGCAGACTGAAATAAGTGAAGCAATCAACGCTAGCGGGGATATATACAATGTAGGCAACGTTGAGGACAATGTTTTTTAACATACAGTTTACTTTGGAACGCCAAGTGCAAAAGCAATGATAAAACAAAGATATCCCATATCTGAGAATGCTGTAAGCGAGCGAGTGCGCAATAAGTTTGCGCGTTGGGACTGGCATGAAGGAACGAACATTATATAAAACGCAAGATAGCCCCCGAAGCTTGTTACAAACGTAGTTCATCTGGGTGTTCCACGTCATGTCGCTATCAAAATATACACCTAGGTACTTTACGCTTGTCGAAAAGGGAAGAGGAATACAATGGCAATCTTAACACCTTGAGTTATGGAGTAGAATCGGCGTACAGTCATTTTTTTGTGAGGATTACGGAAACACACACATTTTGCTTTTTGTGTGGTAATACAAATACCGTTGTAGGAATACCAATCCATAACCGCTATTGCATCTGCTTGAAGGTCGCTGAACCGTAAAGAGAGTGAGTAGACAGAGGAACAGTGTCGTCTGCATACTGATACAGGCGACTCCTTGTTGTGACAGAAGCCAAATCTTTGACGTACACGTTAAACAACAATGGCGCTAAAATAGCCCCTGTGGCACTCCTGATTGCAAAAAAGTTTGAAACTCGAGAAACCGTTTATCCGCACAATTTGAGCCCGGTTATGGAAGTAGTTTGTTAAAAGTTTAAGAAAAGGACCCCGAAAACCTACAAGTTCAAGCTTTTGAAGCAATAATGAATGAGAAACAGAGACAAATGCTTCGCTGGCATCCAGGAAAAGAGCACAGGAGACCTCATTATTCTCGAAGGCAGAATAAATATGATCACAGAACTCTTCTAAAAGCGTTGTAGTACTTTTTCCTGCCCTAAATCCAAACTGAGAATCTTAAAAAAAGGTTATTATTTTCGAGAAAAGAAGTCATTGTACGAAAAAGATGCTTTTCTAAGATTTGTGCGATACAAGGTAGGATAGATAGCGGTCTGTAATTCTCAATCGTTTTAAAGCTTCCTCCTTTATGGAGCGGCTTGACCAGGGCGATCTTAAGCTCATCAGGGATGAAACCATGTTCCATAAAGGAATTGAGCATAAAGAATAATACGTCGCATAATACGCTGAAGTTTCGCTGAAGTTCATTAACGCAAACACCGTCTATTCCTGGTGCTTTTTTACGCTTGAAACTAAATATTATGTCATGCAAGTCAGCGCAAGTCATAGGGAGGCAAGTATGCCGAAGTGACGTTGCAATGCAAGGAACGCAGCGCTGCACCGGGGGAAACCTGCGACCGATTTGAAGGTTTCGAAAAGTGGTTATTAAAGTCATGCACGGAGTGACCAAGATTAAGGAAGTGTTTTGAAATTGTTACATCGATCGACAGTTGTGTTTTCCGGCCCAGTAACTGGTTAATGGTTGTCCAAGTTTTCCTGGGGCAGAATCGATTCTCATAGAAGGATTTGTTAAAGTACGAACGTTTCGCCGATCTCAACAGAGCTGTAACTTTATTTCGCATAGATCTAAACGACATCCTCAACTCGGGATTAGAAGAGCGCTTACAGCGCGTCCAAAGCGCGTCTTTTTCTTTTATATCTTGCAAAAATTTCATTTGTTATCCAAGGGCTGTTTATACTGCGTTTCTTTATTTGCACTGTTTTTTGTGCCTGTTGTTTAAGTTGTTTCCATATTCCTAAGAATTCGTGATACACGCCTTGAAAAGTAACCCTCTGTAAAAATCTTCCCAATCAAAATCAGCTACGGATTTCTGTGAAGTGCAAACTGCCTAATGTATGATAGTGGCGTTCACGTGGTTTGGATTACCGGCGAAGGGAACAGCTTCTGGGAAAAGTTTCATGGCCATGGCGGCGACGCCTGAAACAAGAGTGAGGAGTAGCCAGTGATAGAGCCTTTGCTTCGCGTGCTGCCCTCCTCCTCACCCTTCACCAGACGCTCCTCTCCGTTTTCTTTCAGCCGTCGCTGCTGCGTTCGGACGCCTCTCCCGCGAAAGCCAGGTAACGGCTGCCAGAGTCGCTGGATTCACTCTTCGTAGAACCACGTGTGTGAAACCAAGTGACGTCCCATGGGTAATCATTGGGGGTGTCGTTAACAGCTTTGCAGTCCAATCACCTTCACAGCGTGGATTCGAGCCGAACTTTTAGAACCTTTCTAAGACGTTTTTCTCCATGACGAAAATTTCTAACGGCGCATTTTTCTCTTTTGGTCATTGTTATCATCATGCCTAACACATTTAATGCCTTTGCGTTTTGGCGTGTAGCATGGCCCGCCAATATTGTAAGCACTTAATGTCATATTTCGTGCACCTATGGCAGGGGTATCACAGTTAAATGTTGTGGGTGAGTCTGATATTGATTTTTTTTTCATGGCACAATGACGGCGTTCTACTATACTCCGAAATTCTACACCCACAATCGTGCGTACTTCTGTTAATCTACATGCTTGCGTCAATTCTCCTACGGCCCAAGCTAGGCCTGCTTGCTTTTTCTTTTTCTTCTTTTAATGTACACTATCACATGTATTTACGCTCCTGTATATGTATGCATGTACACATATATGTGGTTGTTTTCATTATGTTTTCTATATTGTGCTTATCCTTGCGGTTCCGCCCCGCTCCAGCCATTCAAGTTGCTTATATGCAATTTTTTCTTATATTTACCTGTAACCTTGCACAGCTTATCGAAAGTACCACTTGTTCAAAACTGGCGATGTCAGGTAAACAATAGCGCCAAGAACAGGAGACCACAAAAAGATCAGACAGAACTAGCCCTGTCGAACGACTAATTCGTTCTTTGAGAATATTCACCCTATACTGATGTAGGAAAGCCCACAGAATACAGGTGTTGTAAGGAGAAGTGGAGGAAGACGAAGCAGGAAGGCCATAAAGAGGAACGCCACAATCAGACGACGTTGCAACAAAGACGCACTCCAGTGTCCGTCACTCACACTGGCCCACCGCACCCAGAGCTCGAGGTAAAAACACGAGCGCATGCAGGCCGCTACTCAACCAGAAGTGCAGAGCGAGCGGGCGGGGGAAACGTATCTCAGGAAGGAAGAAAACAAACGTGCGTGGAGTTTGACCGGGACCGGGTCGCTCGCCCGGACCCTTGCTACTGCCCAGAGGTTCTCCACGACAGAGTGTCAGATAGGCAAGAAAGCCCAGCTTGCCCCACTAATGTATCGCAGAAGGTTGAAAACCTCACACCATTTCCTCTGCAAGCAAGCGGTCTCGCGCTTCTTGCTAGAGAACAGCGACGCTTCCAAGGGAGCAGCGCTCGCGATGCAAGCGGGAGCTGAGAAAATCTTGTTGTTTGTTAAAGCGCTCTCAAACAGGTACGAAGACCGGAGGAATAGACGACACGGCGCTAACTCGGAACTATTTGTTTATTGAAAGAAACACAAAGATCGGCTGACTGCGTCCCACGTCGTGCGTTCATCTCGCCCACGATGACAACCACGAAAGCAACTTTAATAGGAAATGTAATTACAGGTACACGCGGCTTGTAAGGGGAAGTACATTGAGAAAGGAAAACCACAAGATATAAAAAAATCGCTACACCCGCAAAGGGCGACAGAGATAAAAGTATTTTTTGCCTGCTATGGAAATGGAGGGAGTGCTAACACATCCATCGCCGCCCGTTTTAAATGCAGAGCATTTGTTAGTCGCACGATGTCCGGCGTCGGCGCCGTCCTCACGCTCACTGCGCAAGCGCGTCGCATCGAGGCGATAGCGAACACTCTCTCGCAATGGGCATTGGATTGGATTCGATTGGATTGGCTTGGATTGGATTGGATTGGCTTGGCTTGGCTTGGATTGGATTTGGATTGGATTGGATTAAAGTGGATTGTGTTGGATTGTGTTGCGTCGTAGCCGCGGCACGTTTGTTTCATTCCCGCGGCAGACGCGCTGGGGCCGGCGCATGTGCAGTACTCTCTCTTCCCAGGTTTCCTCTCCTTTGGGCGCGCTGCGCATATAACCGGGGTGCCGTTCTCTGGCGAAGCAACATCCGCGCTTGGCTCAAACACCTAGAGTCCACGCCGCTTTACAAGTACGCCAACGTCGTCATCGACTGGGACCGGCTTACGCAGTCCCCTCAACGTATATAAGCGGCGGAGCGCGCGTTCGGAATTCAGTCAAGGGCGTCTTTGCTTGGCTTTCGCTTGACGTGACGCTTTGCTTGACTCGAGTAGATGCGACGCATTTACTCGAGTTCCCCCCGTGGGAAAATGCGGGCGGTTTTTTTTTTATGTGAAACCCTTACATTAGCTCACTAGTAGTTCTATCGTATCGCAAAAGATAGGCGAAAACCCATGCGTGGTACAATGTTCCCATAATTTGTAGCAAGGGCCCTGCTTTGATTTTGCAGCGTTTTAGATGCGAAGCATCTCATGCTCGTGGCTGTGTCCCTCCCTCCCTTGTCGTTGGTGTCCGCCGTCCGCACACCCACTGCGCATGCCTGGCCAGGCACCTCTGATGATGATTGTGGCTGGATGCCCCTAGGGATTGGCCAATCAAAGAATCCATCACGAGATAACTTCGCGTTCAACCACAGTCGTCATCTTCCCGTAGGGGAACCCTGAGTAGTGTAGAAAAGAAGGACGAAGCGGGCGTGAGCACGCTCCACAATCATCATCGGTAGTGGTTCGAGGACAGCCAATAAAGAAACACGGATCGCTCCGTCTAGGGCTCTGGGCCGTGACTCGCGGTAGCTTCCGCGACATCTTTGGTGCCGATCAACCCGGGAAATCGCCCTTCGGAGCATCACCCGCATGGCTTCGTCCATCGACCGCCTTCGGAAGGCTCGTGGCGTCGTCAGGAGCGGCGTCACGCGAGCTCTCAACCAGCTGAATGACCTGCTGCAGCAGCCCTCTCCCGACGCGGCGACCCTTAGCTCCCACGTCGACTACATCGTGCAGCAAGACGCTGAGCTCACCGCCCTCAACGAGAAAATCGCCGATGCCACGGATGACGACGGGCTGGAGCAGGAGCTCGAAGGAGCGGCAGAGTATACCCGCAAGATATCCTACGCCGTCTCTCAAGCACGCTTCCTCCTACGAAACGCCCAGCAAGCGCCCAGCGCGACCGATTCCAGCGCCAGCGGAGGGACAGCAGCTCCAGTTACTGCTCCCACGGGTGCGTCAGGCGGGCACACGCATGCTTCACGTCATCTGACGGTTATGCTTCCCAAGCTCCAGATCCCAGCGTTTTCGGGAAATCTGCACGACTGGCAAGCGTTTTGGGATCATTTTAATGTGACGATCCACGAAAATGCCGAGCTGCCGAAGATTGAGAAGTTCAAGTACTTATTGACATACTTGATCGGCGACGCCAAACGAGCCATTGAGGGAATCCGGCTTGCTGACGCGAACTACGACCTCGCGGTGAAGACCTTAGTTCAGCGGTTCGGCCGACGAGACTTGCTCATCAATGAGCACATTGATCAACTCATGGCAACGAAGCCGATCAGAAGCTCAATGGACATCGAGAGGCTCCGCGAAATGTACGACAAGGTGCCATTCCGTGTCAGCGCCCTCGAAGCCTTGGGAGTTCCGCGAGAGCAGTACGCCGTAATCCTGAACCGTGTGCTCCTCCGATGCCTGCCGGATGACCTGACTCTGATGTACCGGCAGAGGGTTAAGGAGACGGACAAGGGGCTAACGGACGAATCCGCGACGCGGTAACAAGGAGCTGGCCAGGTGAAAGAGCTAATGGAATTCCTAAGAATTCAAATCGAAATTCGCGAGGAAGGAAGACAAGGACAGCCTCTCTCCAACACAGGTCGTCGGTCCGTCCAAAATGCCGACTTGATCTCTCCAGCGCAACCGGAGGCACCCGTCCCCTCAGCGTCAGCCTTGGCCGCGAAGTCTGAGTCCGTAATAATACCAGCGTGTCCCTTGTGTGACAGCCATGGTCACAAGGTGGCGGACTGCCTAGTTGACATGTCGGCGAACGAGAAGAGGACGCGATTACGCAACGCTCATTGCTGTTTTCGGTGCGGCCGACGTAACCATGTGGCGCGTCAGTGCAGAGCTTCCCGCAACCTGACCTGCAGTAGTTGCAATCGGCGTCACCTAACCGTCCTGTGTGACTTGTTCAATCCGACTGGCAGCAGCACGCCCAGATCAACACGCCAGGTACAAGCTGGAGAAAGCGCACCTGCTGTCATAACGGCTTCGAGCGGACACTCCGGGGCAACGTCAGTGTTGCTCCAGACGGCCCGAGCCTTGGCAGAGGGTGTACGGCGACGCCTTGTTGTTCGAGTGCTGTTAGACACTGGCAGCCAACGCACCTTCATTCGCCAGGATGCGGCTAGGGCCCTGAAATGCACGGTTCTCGGCACGGAAGACCTATCCTTAGTAACGTTCGGTACTGCGAGGTCACCCAAGGTTCTACGGTGCCGGCGAGTACAGGTGACGCTACGCGGACAAGCTCGTGGAAGGTCGGTCGTGTTGGAAGCTTTAGAGGTTCCGAAGATCTGCTCCCTTACGAGCCCGGAACTCGACACCGCGACCGTAAAAACCCTTATAGAAAAGCGGTACGACATAGCCGACGCCTTCCATCCGAGCACATGGAAGGCAAATGAAATCAGCGTACTGGTTGGTTCTGACGCCTACTGGAAGGTGGCCACGGGCAGGGTGGACAGAATCAACGGAGACCTCACAGCGGTAGAAACAGTTCTAGGCTGGACCGTTCAAGGAAGGCTCGCTTCTACCGCATGCCCTTTTACCAGTGCCATGTTCCTGTCGTGCACCTCACCCGGACATTTGGACTTTGACGCGTCTGCCATGTGGCGGCTGGATGCCATTGGCATTGATGACCCGAGTCACGAAAAGTCGCTGCAGGATAGCCCGATGGAAACGTTCGAGCGAAAAATCACCCGTATCGAAGGCCGGTACCAAGTACCCCTCATGATCCAGGCTCCTGGTTTACCTCCTGGCAGCGACAATCGTCAGCTCGCGGAGCACCGTCTGCGAACGCAACTGAACCGATTCCGGGAACAACCTGAGTTGCTCGAGCAGTTTGACAGGGCAATTCGAGCATATTTTGACGAAAACCACGCGGAACGAGTTGCGGAACAGCAGCGTCCAGGCGATAACTTGTATTACATGCCCCACCATGCCGTCATCCGAAAGGACGCAGTGACAACAAAACTCCGAGTAGTGTTCGATGCTTCTTCGCATACAGCCGGCCAGCCATGCCTAAACGACGTCCTTTGCAAGGGCATGAAGCTTGGGGTCGAAGTCGTTCAGCTGCTCATGACTTTTCGTTGTCACCCTGTTGTCATCGTCGCAGACATAAAAAAGGCGTACCTGCAGTTGCTGATTCGACCAGAAGATCGCGACGCGTTGAGATTCCTCTGGGTGGAACGACTGCCTACGCGAGATAATCCGGCGTCCCCCATTGTCACCTGGAGGATGACCCGCGTACCGTTTGGCGCGTCATCCAGCCCATTCCTTCTGGCTGCCACGATTCGCCACCATCTCCAGGCCTGTCGGGAGCAGTACCCGGAAACAGTAGCGCTGCTGGAAAGGGCATTCTACGTGGATGACCTCATAATTGGTGTACCTAGCGTCGAAAAGGCAATTGAAGTGTACGAGGAAGCTCGCAAAATATTCTCCGAGGCCGGAATGGAGATACGAAAATGGGCATCAAACTCAGAGGAGCTCGGACATCAGTTTGTGCGGGACAACGTCGCAATCGAAAATGAAGCGGGAGACGCAATCAGGATGAAGGTGCTGGGAGTCCCATGGGAGCGTGCTGGAGACTGTATTTACCTGCCGACGAAAGACGCATCAGAATTTCTGGCAGCCAATCCGTCAACCAAGCGCACCGTGCTGCAGACGTTTGCGAGGATGTATGATCCCTTGGGATACTTTGCACCATTCACCGTAACGGCCAAGCTTGTGTTCCAGGACTTCTGGAAAAGGAGCCGCTCATGGGATGAACGCCTTCCAGATGACGAACAAGCGCGATGGAACAGCTGGTGCGCCCAATTAACAGAGTTAAATGAGGTCCAGGTTTCACGGTTCATGTTCTCGCACTCGTTCGATGTGGAGGGTTCAATCGAGATCCACGCTTTTTGCGATGCAAGCCCGCGAGCTTACGGCGTTTCTCTATACGTCCGAAAGCTGGGTGACAATGGCCTATATGACACCAGATTGTTAATTAGCAAGAGCCGAGTCGCCCCTATCAAGCCCATCTCCCTGCCTCGGCTAGAGCTTCTTGCCTGCGTTATTGGAGCACGACTCGTACGTTATGCCAAAACCACTGCAATTCTGGAAGACTCCCCCGTCAGTTTGTGGACGGACTCTCTTGTCGCGCTGCACTCGATTACTAGCGCCGCCACAAAGCGTGACCAGTTCGTAGAACACCGCGTGGCCGAAATACGACGACTAACTGCTCCTACAGACTGGAACCATTGCAGCGGGAAAGACAACCCGGCAGATTTAGTCACACGAGGTATATCGGCGGCGGCTCTTCTGCACTCAACCCAATGGTGGCACGGACCTTCATGGCTCCTAGGTCCAAAACAGGAGTTCCCTGAAACGCAGATTGATCATGTTGACCCGAAGGAACTCGCAGTGTCACAGGAAACTTTGGTTTGCCCTTGCGATGTCACAAAGCACGAACAGCTACTGACCGTAGAGAATTACAGCACCCTCAGGCGCCTTTTGCGGGTCACGGCCTGAATTCTACGTTTTCTGCAAAATGCCCAGCGGCGAGGGCCATCAGTAAGCGGTCCCCTCACAGCAACTGAGATAATGAAGGCCGAACGCTACTGGATGCGGCACGTACAGCTGGAGTTATTCAGCACTGAAGTACGCGCACTGTCAGTCGGTCAGACCGTTCCTTCTACATCAGCGGTGCTTCGACTTTCACCCTTCATGGATGACGAAGGTCTGCTCCGCGTAGGAGGCCGATTACACCAATTGAATTGCAGCATCGACGTCAAGCACCCGATTCTGCTACCTGCGCGGCACAAGTTTACGTATCTCGTTGTTTTGGCGGCCCATCACCACACTCTTCACGGTGGAGTCGAAGCCACGCTCACGGAGACACGAGAACGGTTCTGGATTGTGAAGGGACGCCAAACCGTCAAAAGGGTGCTGGCCCAATGTCTGACGTGCAGACGCCGGAGGCTGACTGCCCAAACTGCACCGTTTTCTCCATTGCCAAGCGACAGAATCACGGCAGCACACCCGTTCTCTGTGGTAGGCCTGGATTTCTGTGGACCACTCTACGTGCGGTGAAAAGCTCCTCCGGCAAAGGCCTACATTTTATTATTTTCATGTGCTGTCACTCGTGCCATACATTTGGAGCTGACGTCGGATATGACAGCGGCTACCACGCTACTGGCCTTCCGTCGGTTCGTGTCAAGACGCGGCATACCGAACACTGTTTACTCTGACAACGCTCAGTCGTTTCATAGTTGCGCTCGAGCATTTAAGGCCGCTGCGTCAGCCCTTCAAGAATATGCGGCTGGGCTCAACGTGCACTGGAAATTCATCGTTGAGCGAGCCCCTTGGTGGGGTGGTTGGTGGGAGCGTCTCATTCGCTCCACCAAGGACGTTCTCAAGCGTTACCTTGGGCGCAGTAGCCTTACTGCCGAAGCTCTGTTCACCACCCTTTGCGAAGTGGAAGCTGTTATTAATAGCCGAGCTCTACCCTACGTCGAAGACCACCCCGATGAAGGAGTGCCACTTACGCCTTCCCACTTCCTGACAGGCAGGCGTGCGCTCTGCATGCCCCAAGAGTTAGCGGTGACCGAGACGTCGTCAACCCCAGCTGACCTGCAGCGACGAGCACGCTACCATCAAAGGCTGACGGCTGAGTTATGGCGCAGATGGAGGAACGCATACTTGCTGTTACTGCGTTCGGCTCACACCTGTCCCCAGGCAACTTCACCGCAGCTGAAGGTGGGCGACGTCGTAATAGTGCATGACGACAACGCTCCGCCAATGCAGTGGAAACTGGGACGAGTGACAATGCTGCACCCCGGCGTCGACGGCGTCGCTAGAGCGTGCTCGGTGCGGACAGCAACGGGTCACGTGATAAACCGCCCAGTGCAAAAACTTTACCTGTTAGAATCAGCTGCCTAATCATCCTGGGCCCGCGGGAGGATGTAGAAAAGAAGGACGAAGCGGGCGTGAGCACGCGCCACGATCATCATCGGTAGTTGTTCGAGGACAGCCAATAAAGAAACACGGATCGCTCCGTCTAGGGCTCTGGGCCGTGACTCGCGGTAGCTTCCGCGACAAGTAGTATGCGGGGCATTCCCCCTCTCCTTTCCGGCATTGCTCCTCTCCTCTTCAGGATTGCGCAACGAATGGAAACACCTGCGGGTCCGCGCGCGATAATGCGAAGCAGCTTAGGGTTAGAGACGCGACGGTAGTCGGTACCGCTGCATACTCCGCTGGAGGCGCCACTGTAGCTCCGCGCTATAAATGACGCGCGCGCGCTCCGCTCCCATCATTCTCCTCCCGCAACGCCGAGATCGAGCTGAAAACTAATGGGAACTTGAGTCTACCCCATGGCTCCTTCGCATACTACTCAGGGTTCCCCTACGGGAAGATGGTGAAATTTTTTTAGTGCAGATCACTTTTGGGGTTTGTTTTGTCTTTAAAGCTCGCTCGCTGGACCCAAATAGAGCCACACGGTGGACCGTCGTAGCGGCCGTCGTTGCGGCGTAATTTTTTTCTTTATTTCCAGATATGTTTCAATATTACAAACACAAACAGCAGTACAAACAAAATGAAGTTGAACTAAATGACAAAATAACTATACCTACTTTGAGGTATACGCTAGTGGCTATCATATTTTCATCTGTGTTAGCTTTGCCACGTGTGACAGACAGTCCGGGACATCAAATTGTGGCTTTACAATTTGAATGAATGAGACCACGGCCTCTTGGAAATAGTCCCGTACTGGACGCACATCAATGTCGGAGTACCGGACTGCCATTGGACAACTCCATATACGGTGCAAGCTCAGTAGCATGATTAAATACAATGAAATACCATGTTCGTTTTGAACTGACAAATACCGAATGCCGTGCGCGTCGATTGGAAGTTATTTTTTCAGCGTTCGTTGCAGAACATCCCAGAAGGAACTCCGTCGCAACAATCAATGAAAACATGTCCAATCATTTCCGTTTTTTTTGAAGAACCAACAACGTTCACCCCACGGCATCAAGAGGCCCTTTTCTTGCATCCATTTCTTTAGAAGGCGAGTGCTAGTATGCAGTTTAAAGAAAAACGTTTTAACCCCCGATGCAACTGGCAGTCTTTTAAACCCTTTTAACCCGTTTTAAGACCTGAGCCTGCAGAGTAAATGGTCATATACAAGGGAACAGGAAAAACAGTGTCACAAAGACCCCCATAATTTTTTTCCTAGGTACTGCACTGAAATATTCAGACGAAAAACGGGCAATTAGAAAACAAAAAGAATGAACAGCTTTTTTGAAATACCCGGGGATACCTCCGGGCAAACACAATGTCATAACTGTAAATTCAGGCAATACTCTGCATAATCTAACTTGGCAGATGGTGCGCAGAAACGGATCTTTTATATCTCGCAAGAAAACATAACGGTTCACCAACTGTCGCAAAAATGGATGTGCCAGCCCTAACCCCTCTTCCGTGCCCGCCGGAAGAGATACGGCTCGTTCGCTCCCAGGATGAACTCTAGATGAACTGCGAAAATCCTATGCAACTTTTGAACATTTGCAATTGAACAGTGGAGTGCTTGTAACACATAGCACAGTTTGCTCACCATGAAGAGGTTGCACACCGTCCCAGGAGCAAAAATGGATAAATAAATTTTCTGTCTTCTCCCGTAACCCCACTGCTTGTCTCTGCCAGCACGCCTAAGTACTTAGCCGGCATCGCTACCCACTTGGTATTCTGGAATACCGCCGGGGCTGTGTTCATCTCTCTTTGCCAGATACCCAGGCACTTACCCCAGTTTACGGCACACCCACTTACGTATCAAAGCCATTTCACTTTGGTAAAACATCGAGCGCAGTTGAACAAGGGCGACAGAAAGAAGATAAGCGCTTGTGTTTGTCTTCTTTCTGTCGCCCTTGTTTTACCAAAAATACACCATTTCACTTTGTTTACGACGTCAGTTACACTCTGTTGGTCTGTGCAGAAAATGCAATATTATCCGCGTATGCCGAAACCCGAACTTCCGCGGCATGAAGTTCAAATCGCCTGATAGCTTCGTTTGTTATTATGCTTAAGCACAGGATTTGACGTACATTGCCACATTATGAACGGTAATTATCCCCGCAAGGGTATGCGCCTACCGCCATGACCCCCAGGCGGAGTCAGGTATGTGGGTAGATGAAGAAGAAGCTCTGCCTGCTTGCTCGCTACCTTGTGCGGGCTTTATACTGATTAAAACTAGCCTTGTGATTGGGAACCATCTGTCCCTGTCTTGACAGTTTGGTGGAGTGTGCTGGGTATCCAACCCATGTACTTCGGTTCTGAAGACCTGCTTATTTCAAGCCCCAGCGCAGTGGACACAACACCAGTTCACAAGGCGAGCCGAAGCCTGAGAGGCTTGTAACCGGAGTTTGGGCTTCTCAGCACACCTGTCAGGTCAGCCATGACTTCTACCACGAGCCAAACTAGCCAGATGGCATGAGTGGCTCAACTGCTTGTCCTGCGTACACCTCGCACCCCGAAAGCATTTCACGGGGATAGGTTTGAGGACGTCGGCGATTGGCTTGACAGATTTGAACTTTGAAACTAGCCAGTTGGCACGAGTGGCTCAACTGCTTGTCCTGCATACACATCGCACCCCGAAAGCATTTCACGGGGATAACTTTGAGGACGTCGACGATTGGCTTGACAGCTTTGGCCTCATCAATGTATAGGATGATCGTCGAAAACTCAGGATTGTTTATTTCTCTCTGGAGAATGCCGCTCCGACCTGGTTCGAAAACCATGAATGTACTTGGCAAGAATTTCGGCGGCAGCTCTTAGCTGCATACCACAGCGGCGAACGAATAGAGCGGACTGAGATCACCCTTCAGGCACGTGTCCAGGGTCCAAACGAGACTGCGGTCGTGTTTGTAGAAGACATGGGCCGACTGTTTAGACTGGCTGACCCCGACATTCCCGAGGAAAAAAAGGTGCAGCATTTGATGAGAGGAGTAAAGGAGCAGCTGTTCACAGGCCTTGTTCGGAATCCACCGGGTAGCGTTTCTGACTTCCTCAAAGAAGCAGCAGCAATGGAACTCGCGCTGCCGCTAAGTGGGATGCAATACGGCCGTCAGTCTCATCCCCAAACCTCAAACTGTCATGCTCTAGCGCCGGGGAACCCGGATGACTTTTCTCTGCGACAGCTTATAAGATCCATTGTTCGCGAGGAACTTGAGCTGCATAAAGCCAACCTCGTGGGTCGTCAGCCAAGCGTGGCCTCTGTTTCCGACGTAGTCCGCGAGGAGATACGGCAGGTATTGCAGCCCACAGACCACCACCGGAGAGCACTTCTGCTACAACTTTCGACGTGTCTGCACCCCATGTCGTGGCGTACGCAGACGCTCTGCGCAGATCTTCTCCCTATGGGCCTCAACATTATCAGCCTCCAACTGCGCCCAGGCAGCAGCGGTTCACCAGCACCGCTGCGGGGACTGATCCAGGCCAGCCTGCTGGAAAAACGGGGATATGGCGCACGCCGGACAACAGACCCCTCTGTCATCATTGCCGGGAAGCGGGCCACGTTCGGCGCTACTCACCCTACCGCAGGATGGACATGCGAGGGCCTTCGCCTGATGCCCCTTTACCCCGCTATGGCGAACGACCCCCTAAAATTCAGGAGTACCTGGCCTCCCATCTGCTCCCTCCGCCGCAGCAGCAACGTCAGTCCAGATCGCATTCGCCGCAACGCCTCATGTCCCTTGGACGGCCACACTCTACTACGACGACCGCCGAGACCGGTGAAAGCTCCTGTAGCCACTGCTGGGGAAAGTGAGGATGGCGTCCTCTGGGGGTAGGGCTGCCGCCGCTCACATTTCGAAACACCCTTCACTGGCTCGACGACACCAAGCAAAACCCGACGCCCCGGTCTCAGCACCGCGACGACCCTACCCCAAACCCGCTTTTGCAGCGACTCGAACAGACGACGCCTAGTCCATAAACGCACCACGGGGACGCTGGCGTTGTATCCGCCGAAATTCCGATTTCAGCCGACGACTACACTTTGGCGGCTCTAGTGGACACAGGAGCGGACTTTTCTTTATTGAGCAGCCAGCTTGCTGGCCAGTTAAGAAAGGTGGTAGCACCATGTAGCGGCCCGCCGATTCGCTCGGCTGGCGGCCACCTCCTTACATCGATTGGAGTTTCCACGGCCAGAATTAAGGCACGAGACGCGTATTTCCCGGTCTGCTTCCTCGTCCTGCGGGACTGTTCAAAGCCACTCATCCTCGAACTAAATTACTTTATGAGTATGGGGCCATAATCGACCTGCACGAGCTACTGGTCACGTTTTCTACCAACCGAGCTGTCAAAACCGAAGCCGAGCCGCGTTGTATGGCATTACGCATTCGCGATGTTTACGTGACGCTGTCCCCCCGAGCATTTGTGTTTGTTTCCGTCCAGTGCGACAGCCACTTTACGTGCGGAATAGCTGAAGCTAACGTGCCCCTTCTGTTGGAACGACAGATCAGCGTGGCTCGGGGAGTGGTTGAAACCCGGAACTATCACACGGACATTCTCCTAAAGAATTTCAGTGCCACACCCCAGCATCTTAATCAGGACGCAGCTGTGGCCCATCTCGCAGAAATAGCGGCTACTGGTGAAATAGCTGCCGTACAGACTACATTAGCTCAAGATCGACAAGAAGCCCTGAACACTTCTACAGTCACAGCGACTACTGAGCCCACCAGTCTTGTTGAAATTAGCCCCACGCTAACCCAAGAGCAAATGCACCTACTCCAGGCTCTCATCAGCTCGTTCGGTGAGTGCTTTGCTTCGTCGACCAAGGTAAAGCACACTGGCCTATTTAAACACCGCATTATAACCGGATACGGAGAGAGACCTGTTCGGCCACAACCGTACATGGTTCCGTCAATAGAACTAGAGGCCATTCAACGCCAGGTCAAGGAGATGCTGAGGGATGACGTGATACAGCCGTCTAAAAGTCTGTGGGCATCACCTGTCGTTCTCGAACGATGGTACCCCCTGCTTCTGCGTCGACTACCGACGACTTAACAAAATTACCAAAAAAGGATGTATATCCCTTGCCACGTATCGATGACTCCCTCGATCGACTCCGCCATGCCAGATGTTTTTCTTCCGTCGACCTGCGTAGCGGATACTGGCAGATTGAAGTTGATGAAAAAGACCGTGAAAAACCTGCCTTGATTACCCCTGATAGATTGTTCGAGTTTAAAGTGCTGTCATTCGGCCTTCGCTCTGCACCTGCCACATTCCAGCGAATGATAGACAGCGTTCTCTCGGATCTCAAATGGCGCCCTTGTCTCGTTTAATTGGATGATGTAGTCATGTTTTCAGCCTCGTTTGATGAACATCTCGAACGCCTCCACGCAGTATTCGATGCCATCCGTGAAGCCGGTCTTTCACTCAAGCCAGAAAAGTGCCACTTAGCCTTCGAAACACTTAAGTTTCTTGGAGATGGGGTGAGCTCTGAGGGCGTGAGCCCAGACCCCGAGAAGACCCCTGCGGTATGCTCGTTCCCAACGCCAACTCACAAGCGTGCCATCTGCCGATTCATGGGTGTTTGTGCAAATTTTCGACGATTTGTGGCCAGCTTTTCAAAAATAGCGGAGCCCCTAACTCGCTTGACAAGGGATGACGCACCTTTCGTTTGGGGAGAAGAGCAGTGCATAGCTTTCGAGGAGCTCAAGAGGTGCTTGTAAAGGAACCCTATACTTGGTCATTTTGACGAAGATGCCAAGACGTAGCTGCACACAGATGCAAGCAACGTTGGTCTCGGCGCCGTTCTAGTACAGCGGCAAGAGGAAGTTGAGCGAGGGATTTTCTACGCAAGTTGCACTCTGTCACTGGCGGAGAGAAACTATTCGATGACAGAAAAGGAGTGCTTGGCGGTAATATGGGTGATTACAAAGTTCAGACGCTACTTGTACGGCCAACGACTTCGCATCGTTAGTGACCATCACTGCTTGTGCTGGCTGGCAAGTCTCAAGGATCCGTCGGGACGCCTAGCGCGGTGGAGCCTCAAGCTTCATGAGTTCGATGTCACCATCGTTTATTAATCCGGCCGACAGCTTGTCGCTGACTGCTTGTCGCGAGCTCCCCTTGAGCGTAATCCTGGTGACTCGGAAGAGGACAAGGCTATCTTCGGATCCTTGAAAGGTACAGATCTTCCCCAGCAACACAGCGACTACTCGGAGCTCCAGCCACTCATTGAGTACCTCGAGGGACATAGCGTGATTATCCCCCTACTTTTTTAGGCCCTCACTTTCATCTTTCGTTCGCCGGGACGGTGTGCTCTTTAAAATAGGATTTCACCCTACAGGATACGAATGCCGTCTGGTTGTAATGACATGCCTGCGTGGCGACGTTCTACGCGATTTCCACGACGAGCCCTCATTGGAGCACTTAAGCTTCTTTCGCACAATGCCGCGCATCCGCCAGAAGTACTACTGGCCAAAGTTAGTCGCAACAATCCAACATTACGTCACAACGTGCCGTGATTGCCAGCGCCGCAAATCTCCATCTACCCGGCCAGCCGGCTTCTTACAGTCTATCGATCCACCGAACCTGCCATTTCAACAAATTGGCATGGACTTACTCGGCCCATTTCCTTTGTCGTCAGCTGGAAACAAGTGGATTGTGGTTGCTACCGACTTTCTTACACGGTACTGCGAAGAAAAGGCAACACTACGAGGAACATCAGCGGAAATTGGAAATTTGTACTCCACAGTATCGCGCTCCGCCAGGGTGCCCCAGCAGTCATCATTACTGACCGAGGAACTGCGTTTACATCAGCGCTTACTGAACAAGTAATGAAACTTCCGTACACCGACCACCACCACACAACTGCATGCCATCTGTAAACCAACGGTCTGACCGAGCGGCTCAACAAGACCATCGCTGATATGATTTCCATGTATGTTAATGATGACCACAAGAACGTGGATGAGGTACTACCCTAAGTTGTATTCGCATACAACACGGCTCTGCAGGAAACAACCGGCTTCACTCCGTTTCATCTCGTTCATGTGTGGGAGGTCACCACAATGCTTGATGCGATGCTTCTGCCCAGTGGAACTGAAGCACCCACTTCAGGCGCTGAAGAATTCACTAGGCGCGCCGAAGCAGTATTCGCAAGCTCGCGCGATGTAGAACACGGAACCAACAAAAAATCGAGGCACGCCGATAGAACAACCGGCACAGAGAGGTGGCTTACCAGTATGGAGACCAGGTTTTGGTGTAGAGCCCTGTGCGCCTTCGAGGGAGATCCGAAAAACTGTTGCGGCGCTACTTCGACCCCTACAAAGTGGTGCGTCAACTCAACGAGGTTACGTACCAGGTAGTTCCTGAAGGAACTGTTCAATCTCGGCAGTGGGCCTTTCCAGAAGTTGTTCATGTGGCCAGGATGAAGCTGTGTCGTTGAGTGCCGATGCCCGTTCAAAGGACTTGACGGACTCCCGGTTGCTGAAGTTGCAATCTCGATCCTGGAGGAGTGCCAAAGACGCCTCCAAGACTGTGAAGGACTGTCGGAACTATAGTAGCAATTGTGTGGTGTTTAGAACCTTCCTTTTTATTGTTTACACTTTTCTTTCGCATCCGGTTGATGCTTTTTGAAGGAGAGGGATATTGTCACACTATGAACGGTAATTATCCCCGCAAGGGTATGCGCCGACAACCCGGAAACCGCCATGACGACTAGGCGGAGCCAGGGACCTGGGTAGAGGAAGAAGACGGTCTGCTTGCTTGCTCGCTATATTATGTGGGCTCTATACTGATTAAAACTATACTGTTTGGCAACCATCTGTCCCTCTCGTGACAATATGCAGAATAGGACTATGCACGGACCTCTGCACTTCTATACGTTTTCCCCATACCTTATTTACAATTATTCTAGTTGTACATTTGTTTTAAGCCATGCGCGCACCTTCTCGGATGACAGATCCAATGTAAACATGCTCCGATACCATCATCAGCCCGTCATGCGACACACAATCGAAGGCTTTTTCCAGATCGACTTGCAGCAACGCAACGCTGGTTCTCATCCCATCGGAACACTCGAGTACACTACGAGCTTTATGAATGTTCGTAACAATTAATCTTCCTTTGATCCTGCATGTTTGATCAGGCCCCACTATAATCGTAATAGCAGTCTGTAACCTTTTAGCTAGAATTTACATCAATATTTCATAGTCGACATTAGTTAAGCTTATAGGTCGATAAGATGTAACCTGACGGAGTTTGACGATGTTCGCGGTCTCAGGGATTAAAATCGCGTGGGAAGACGAAAACGATGGTGGCGGCTGGCTTAACTCAAACGCTTCTCGATATACTACAGTTACAGCAGGGGATACCTCGTGTTTCAAATTCTTAGAAAGTTCAACCCTAAGGCCATCAGCGCCAGGTGACTTTCCTTAAGTCATTAATCGCTTTTTCAACTTTTGCGACAGTAATGGGGTTGTCGCGTAGCCGGCACGGCGACACGTAAAAGCAAACATACTGCACCACAGTATGACCCATGACAGTAACCTCCTTTAATCAGCGAGTATCGCAGTGGCGCCATCCATTGTGTGTCCACTGACTCAGAAGGCCATCTGGTGTAAACGCACAACACTACATCTACCCCCTCCCTTAACAATAGAACACAGATTATGTGCATAGAACAGAAACAGTCACTACCCGTGACTGGAAAATTATAGTAAAGTCTCACTGTAAACGAGTCACTGCACATAGTCCCTGAGCCTCTCTGGTGGTCTTCGCTCCCGTGTAGAGCGACGGAGGGGCACCGGCTGCTCCTCTGGCTGATGGAAGACCTCTGGTTCGTCGACACGATCAGCACCCAGCCCTGAGGTCATGGTCCCCGTTGGTGAATGCCGTGGTGGGCTTGGAGTACGAAGAGGCAGTGCTGACCCACCCCCCCTGGTTTTAGAGACTGTGCACTTCCTGTATTGCGATATTTTGGGATGTGTTGCTCATTGCCTCAGAGGACGGTGGTGTCCGTGCTGTGGTGTTTCCTGCCGACCCGTCTGTCTCCATGTTCTCCCGCAGCAATTCTTGTCTTGTCCATGTTTCTTCGTGAACAGCTTCATGAGATACAGCAGACAGTTTGGAAGCATTCGACGTATGGCCGTCCTCCAGGTGGAATGACTATAGGCCTACCAGCTTCAGCATTTTGAGTCGAGCAGTAAAACTAGGGGTGCCTTTTATTCCACGTATCGGGCGTTTCATTTGCACGTAGGCGCCTACTTTAAATTTAGGCTCCCGGGCTACTCTACGCTTGTCTGCGTACGCCTTATTTCTTTGTCGGTATTTGCAGACACGACGCCGAAGTCTACGCAGTTCACGGGCAGGATGGGTACCGAAATTACCCATCCTGATGGCTGGCCAACAACATCTAACGATGTCCTCATGTGGCGGCCATGAAGCAACACAGCTGGGGAGACGCCAGTGGCGCTGTGGGGTGTGGCTCGGTAAATACCCAGGTACTCTATAACAGGGGCCTTGATGGATCGCTGCTCTAGGAGAGCTAGTTGTATATACAGTTTCACGACCCTGTTGAATCTTTCCACTAAGCCATTGGCTTGAGGGTGGTAAACTGCCGAGAAGAACTGCTTAATGACCCTGTCGGCAAGGAAGCACTCGAATTCACTCGACGCAAACTGTCGGCCGTGATCTAAGACTAGTTCAGTAGGGTAACCCTCTCGCGAAAAGACAGCAAGCAGGACGTTGATCACCGTGCGAGAAGTGATGTCACTGCAGAACGCAATCTCTGGCCATATAGAGAAATATTCCACCACCACGATCACAAAGCTACAGTCGTCCTGTGCACGTTCATACGGGCCAGTTATGACTATTGATATCTTGTCCCAGGACCAATCAGGAAGCGGGACAGGCTGGAGTGGTGCTTGCCAGTTCTTGACACTCTTGTCCGAGGCTTGGCAGACGCATCAGCTCCGGACGGCGGCCTCCACATGCTTGTCAAGTCAACGCCACCAGTACTTTTCCCTGATGCGCTGCTTAGTCTTCGCAATTCCCGGGTGCGACTCATGTGCTAACTGGATGAACGTATCCCTTAGGCTGGCAGGCACCACAACGCGTTCTGTGCGCAGAACCAACCCATCTACTACCGAGAGCTCGTCTCGTATTTCGTAGTACGGAGTCAGTTCTGCGGCAAGTCTTTTCCTTGTTGGCCATGATGACTGGACAAAGTGCATGACCTGCCGTAGTATGTCATCCTCAGTGGTAGCAACTTCAAGATTGATCCGATGTACAGACGATGTAACCAAGGACACAAGCTCTTCATCACCCTAGAAGCCACCTTCTGTGTCTGGCCCGTGCAGTCTGGAGAAGGCATCTGCTACCTGGTTGCGGGCTCCGCAGCGGTACTGTATTTTGAAGTTGTAGCGCAGCAGTGAGGCGGTGCACCTTGCGATACGAAGTGGCCGCTGTCCTGTGATCCCGGAGAGAAAGCAATGCCACCAAAGCCTCACCAAAACCTCTGGGGCCGATCATTTACTATAAATGATCGGCCCCAGAGGTAAACGTGCCACTTTTCCCGGGCCCACAGACAGGCAAGGGCCTCACGTTCTTCGGCCGACTAATTTCGTCCTGTCTGGTAATTCCCGCGATGAAAATGCCACAGTCCACACAATAGGACCCCTCCACTTGCTGCAGTACGGCACCGAGACCGTACGCAGAGGCATCTGTTGCGACAATGGCAGCTAGCGTCGGGTCAAACATTCCGAGGAGCTTGTGGGATGCTAGAAGTCCTACAAGTTTTTTACTCTCACGAAGCTCTTTCGCGGCGTCATCCCAGTCGAAGTGTACGTCTTTGCGAAGTAGACGGCGCATTGGTTCTACTTCCTCTGCCAGTCGCGGCACGAATTTAGAATAGTATTCAACTATCCCCCAAAAGTAGCGGAGCGGGGCTGCATTTTTAGGCGCAGGAGCATTAATGATTGCATCAACCTCGGCCTGAAGTGGTGCTATAATTCTGCGCTGATGCGATGTCCTAAGAACGACAGCTCCGACGTGTTTAAGACGCATTTTTCGTTGAGCTTGAGCCCAGCTCCTGCTATTCGTTCCAGTACTTGCTTCAGGTTTTGCCTGTGTTCGTTCTCCGTCTTGAGAAGAATGATTGTCATCCAAGTAGCACAAGACCCCTTTGCAACCTCCAAGAATTTTCGTCATGATCTGCTGAAACGCAGCTGGAGCCGATGCCAACCCGAAGCAGACCCTCTTGAATCCAAAGAGGGCCTCGTGAGTTATAAATGAAGTTAGGTCTCTGCTGTCTGGGTGGAGCACAACCTGGAAGTAGACTGATTCCAGGTCCACCTTGGAGAAGCAGCGTGCTTCGTTGAGGGCATTAAGCAGCTCCTCCAATGGGACAAAGGGAAGTTGTCTGCTACTATAGCTTTGTTGTGTTTCCGGAGATCGACACACAGTCGAATGCTACCATCTACTTTGCGGGCTGCTACATTAAGAGATACCCACTCGGAGGCATTGACTCTCTCAATGATATCAGCAGCAAGTATTTTCTCGATCTCGTCAGAAACATGCTCGCGGACTGTAAATGGTAGGGGCCTCTGCTTCTGTGCGACTGGTGCGATGGAGGTTTTAATATTAACTTTGTGTTGCACACCTCTTACAAGTCCCAGGCCAGACAAAAACAAGTGGTCAAACTTGGGACACAGTGTTGGCGGCATACAAAACTTGGGAGGGCCAAGGGATTTTTTATGCATGGTGCTTTGGGGAAGGCGTGAACTCATAGCTGGAAGCTCTCGGCATTCCTGCGTGGTCATTTGCAGGGTTTGAACAGCAACTAAGGTTCCAAGGGTTTGAACAGCATCTAGGCCAAGGAGAGATGCACTACATAGCGTAACATGAAAAGTTACAATGGCTTCTTTCCCCTTGTACGAGACTATGGCGTGAAATGACCCAAGAACGGGAATCTTCCTACGCGAAAAATCCAGCAATGTAAGATGGGAACTTGTCAGTTGTATTGCGTTGAAGAACAAGCTTTGGAATCAGTGCTCACCCATAATAGACACGGCAGAGCCTGTGTCAACCAAAAAGTTCATGGTATTCACCTTGACATCCACGTAGACGCCTGTACTCTTATCAGTACGGACCGCCAAGATGCTAATGACACTCGTAGCATCATCTTCCGAAACGATTTCATTGACCTCTGTAGAATACCCTTCTCGGCCGCGACGGCAGCTGCGAAGTTCTCTTAAAGTGGCCGCGGCGTCCGCAGGCAAAACATGTGCGACCGCGTGCGGGACATTCCGAAGGCGAGCAGCCTGCTGCACCGCAGTTTCTGCCAGCATTTGCACTTATAGGACCGGGGACAACTGCAGCAGCGCCATTCACACCAGGCGAAGGTGCCCTGTACGCACGCGAGCAGCTGAAGCGGCGACGCCTCGGGAGGCATGCGCCATTATCGCAGTTGTCATCTGGTCGACCCCGCCTGGCTGAGCTGTCTCGCAACTGCAGCTGAATTCGCTAAAAAGGATTGGCGAAGGATTCGGATTCAAGCTGGGTTTGCTCACGAAGCCGTGCTACCTCGACAGCATGATCGAACATCAGGTTATCGCCTTCCAGCAGCAATCGCTCTCGTAGCTGTGGGCATGTGACGCCTGCTACGAACTGTTCACACATGTTTTCGTCCGCTTGGGTGGCGAAATTGCAAGGAGCTGCTAACTCGCGAAGCGCTACTGCGAAATCAGTGATGGGCTAACTCTGCAGTTGACGCTCCCGGAATCGATTTGCAGCTCGGTAGCTCGGTCGCTCCGTACGCCAGCAGAAATCTCTCGAAGAGGCGTGACTATCGGGCCCACGGCACATCGGGCGTTCAGGGGGTGGCAAGGAAAGGAGGCGGTGGTAAAATGCCCGTGGAAGACATCCTCTTCGCGAGAATGTCGTGTAGCCGGCACAGCGACACGTAAAAAAAACACACGCAAAAACACACGCAAAAAAAACAGCGTCGTAGCGATTCGGATGCATTACGTGAAGACGCGTAGGCTGCGGGAAGGAGCCCGGATTGTATGAGCCGTAGGGTAGTTTGTTGTTCTCTGGAAAGGTCAGGGTAAGGCGAAGGTACGGTCTGTCTCAGAAGGCGATAATGCTGGATTATCTCCCTGGACGTGACAAGCGGGTGACTGTCCTCGTGCAGCTCCATAGCACGGGAGGTAAAAGCGCAGGCTTGTTGGGTGGGCGTATTTGTTGCCCTCCATTGAAGAGTGAGGCGGTGTCCAGATGAGCTGAATGGAACCTTTTGGGGAGTTGTTTTTTAGCACGCACAGGGCCGGTCAGGACACCCAACCCGACTGGTAATTCCAGTAGGCTTGCTGGGAATCGGTGACTACCCTCTGAACCCCTGGTTGAGTGAGAGCAAAGGTGAAGGCTGCCTCTTCTGCTGCCGTCATTTGTTGGGTTCTAAGCGAGGTACACGCAAGGAGGTTGGTTCTGGAGGTAGCCACGATGATGGCGTGTTGCTGCCCTCGATGTTTGGAGAAGTCTGTGTAGATAACTGCATGAGCCCCACTTAGGGTGGTGTTTAGCGCTTGAGCCCGTTCTTTTCGTTGATCCTCGTCATGTGAGGGGTTCATATTTCTAAGCAAAGGGAGCATCTTTAGTTTTAGTCGCCAAGAGTCTGGGAGTATATCAAGCCGAGTGACATTCTGGGCTGCCCAGCCAATCTGGTGAAGCATGCGGTTACCCACCGCAGTTCTGAGTCGGACCTTCTGGTTAGAAAGATGGCCTTCTATCAGCTCTTCCACCGTGTTGTGGAGCCCGTGCTAAGCAGCCTCAGTGTAGACGCACTCATGAGAAGACCAATGGCCTGCTCAACCGCCTTTCTAATCATTATACAAAGCATCTCTATGTCTTCCTCGTCGAGAAGAAGATAGGGGTTTGTCGTAAGTAACTCTCGAGAGGACAAAAGCTTCAATTAATCGAAAGGTACCGGATTCTTTCTGGCCTCGCTTCTTGGTGGCAACTAGCCTGATCATGTGTATGATTAGATTAATGCTGTTTTTGAGGCGCTGCAAGGAGACGTCACTCTTCGTGTTGGCCTGGAAATGTAGGCCCAGGATCTTGATGCTGGGGTTTGGAGTGATGGTCTGGTCATCAAGTAGTATTTGAATGTATTCCTTGATTTGGCGTGAGGGCGGACGACAAGGAGCTGTGATTTTTTACGTGAACACTGAAGCTACAGGCTTTAGCACATTGGCGTACTAAAAGTGAGATTCCATGGATTGGTGTGAGCTTCCTTTAATTTTTGTAACTCTTAGCACATGAGCAAGGTGCGCACAGGGCCGCTAGACGGGCGTGAGTGGTCGTGTGACGCTTTCACGTGGCATTCAGCGAGAAGGCAGGGGGTAAACCCGTAAATGTGCTTGGTGAGTCCACCATTTGTATTCCCGTGTTCGCGTGGGCTCGTAGCTAAATCGGTAAGACAACGGGCTCTCGCTTTGTTAGGCTATTAGTTCCAGGTTCGATTCCCGGCGGTGCCAGCAAATTCTTTTATTTGTTGGCTGGAGTTTTTTGGTGACACCAACGGTCGCGAAAGAACCCTTGGGGGGTAGAGGTAGAAAGCTTTGCTTTAAAAAGTTTATATCTGTATTTTCGCTACTAACTGTGCGTTGGTGCTCAATTTCTTTTATTTCATTACGGCGAGCATACCTTTTTTCGTTCTCGGAGCTCTCTTGGTGGGCTGTTCGCCCGCTATCATTCTTTCCCCTCGAGCTCTGACGAGGGCTCCCCGATAACGTTCAGCTTCTATCAATTCAAGCTTTGCCTTTGTGGCCCGTATCTGATCTCTAAATGCACCCGGCGATCGGGTTTCTACTGCAACCATCGTTTGCAAGGTAGAGCGTGAAAAAGCTTTATTGTTGATTTTTTAAAGGTACTTCTTCTTTCGATTGCTCGCATTTTGGTTTCTTGTTTGAAATGTTATCACTGGACGCCGTATTTTTTACTGCTACAGGGTACCCTACTCTCGGCTGGAGGGTAGGGGTACCCTCCAGCCGAGAGACGACGTGCAGCCTGCTGGTGGGGACGGTGACTGACTGCGAGCAGCCGTCCTCGTCGGTGTTTATTCACCAGCCACACACAATGTTGCCCACCGAACCTGGTGGGGCCACTGAACTTAGCGGCCAACGAATATCAGGGATGGGGGTGGGGCGCCACACACTTGTCACACCCCTCACCCCCAAGTTTGTTTGTCCACACAAACACAAAACACCTGTCACCCCGGCGAGTAACGGTCTGGCGGTCTCCGCTGTCTCTCACTCCGCCTGTGCACAGGTGTCGATACAGGTGTGGCTGCATCGGGTGCCGCCTGTGTCACTCTCGCCCCGTCCGCCAGCCTTGCAGGTGTCGCAGGACTTGCACATGGCGCCACAGTGGCGCGAGTAGCACCAGCCCCTGGTGCTGTGCCGGCAGCGGTCGGTGTAGCTGGCTGCCCTGCCTGCTGGCTTCCTGAAGGAAAGGCTGAGGTTGCCAGGCGAGGCCTCACATGGTCAGCATGCCGGTGCCACGTGGTCCTGTGCGACATGCGGACGAGCAGCGACGACACACTGGCAGGAGAGACCACGTGCCCGGCAGACCAGGGTGGACCAGGCCGGAAGTTCCTGGCGAAGACCGGAGCCGCAGACTCCGGCAAGGGCCCAGGAAGGAGTCCAGGCTGAGGCAGTGTGGCGGGCTCGTGGCCAGGCAGCCCGGCTGCGCCAGCAGGGACGCCAGCACCTGCTCGGGCGCGTACGGGTCCCTGCACAGCATGCACAGCATCAGCCGCAGGTCCGGCCGGTGCCCCGCGGCCGCGGGCAGCGCCTGGTAGATGCGCAGCCGGCCCGCCCGCCGCTCGATACTCTCCATCAGCGCGCCCAGCGCCTGCTCCAGCCGGACGGGGTCCAGGGCGCCGCCCACGTCCACGAAGGGGCACTGCAGGCTCTTGGCCCGGTTGATGCCCTCCTCGCGCAGGAAGTTCCCCTGGCCCGCAAACACCATGACCAGGCCGTGCAAGGGCACCAGGCCGTGCAAGGGCAGCCGGTCCTCCTGCTCCAGGTTTGCCAGCAGGGTCTTCTCGAGGCTCTCGCGGATGTACTCCAGCCCCGGCTGGCTGGCGTACACGCACAGGCAGCCGTGGGGCAGGGGCTCTGTGCGGAACGAGTTGTGCGGCTGGCCCACGTCGCCGTCGATGATCTTGAAGTCCAGCGCGTACTGGGCCTGGGCGCTGCCCCCGACGCCCAGCGGCACGAGGCGCACCAGGCGGCCATTGGCGCCCAGCACCCCGCCGCCGTTGGTGCCGGCCCCCGCCGGTGCAGCAGCTGCTCGATGATGCCGTCCATGCAGTCGGGCTGGGCGGGGCAGTGCTCCCTCTGGCACATGAATGCTTGCCGCCGTGCCGGTGAATGTCCCCACCCCGGGCTGGAACAGGGCCTCGAACTTGATCAGGACGCTCGGGACGTCTTCCACCGCACGCACAGCTTCCTGGTACTCCGGCAGCCGCACGCCCAAAGCCTGGATCCAGTTCCGGCCCAGCAGCGTCGGTGACGACCCCTTGGCCAAATACAGGGGCAGGGTGGCCTCCCTGTCGCCAAGGCAAACGCTGACCTGGGCTTGACCCTCGACTTGGGCGAGCTGTCCGGAGTAGCTGCGCAGCATGACGCCCGACGCCTCGACGGACACGCCAGGAAAGCTGCGCTTGAAGGCTTTCCCAGCCATGACCGACACACTGGCCCCTGTGTCCAGCTCCATGGAGATGGGGCGCCCGCAGACTTCGACGGTCAGCATGTATGGTGGCACTGACGGCTGCACTGTGCCCGCGTGCCACATGTCGAAAATCTGCGGGTCTTCGGACACGACGTGAAGCCTAGCCGCTGCACCCGAAGCTGCTGCCGCATGCCCCCGCCGCCTACCCTTGCGCCGACTTCCTCGGCCGTGGGCTGGCACAGAACCTGTGCTCGACGACGGCTGCTGCTTCCGTCCGTCCGCCGTCGTCCCCCCTCGGCACGCCCGAGCAATGTACCCAGTTCTATCGCACGCAAAGCACTCCGCTTCCGCGAACTGGCACTGTGAGGGGGGGGGGTGATCACCACCGCAGCGACTGCACCTGCCATGCCGTGTCGCCATCTCGTTCATCGCCGCCTCCGCCGACGGTGAGCTGGCCGCACGCGCTATCTCGCCCGCATCCTTGGCCGCAGCATCCATCGCCAGCGCTGCCTTCACTTCACGGCGTCGTCCAGCGAGGGGTCGGGAAGCTCCAGGAGTCGCGTCTGCACGGCGGGGTAGTTAATGCCGCAGACGAAACGGTCCCGGAGCAGCGAGTCGAGCTGGTCCCCGAAGGTGCAGCCGCTCGACAACCCTCGCAGCGCCGCGACGAACTGCCCGAGCGTCTCTCCGTCTCGGCGGCTCCGGTTGTTGAAGCGGAAGCGCTCCATTAACGTTGACGGAGTCGGGCTCAAGTGTGGGCGCAGCGTGGCGAGCAGCTCACCCAGCGACTTGTCGTGCGGCGTGGCCGGCTTGAGCAGGTCGAGCAGGAGAGCGACGACGCGGGTCCCGCAGCTGGCCAGGAAGATGTCGTGCTGTTTAGCCTCGGGGTGTGTCGTTCGCCCGGAAAAACACGCCGACTTGTTCCTCGTAGACCGTCCAGGCGGACCCTTCACCCTCGAACGGCTCGAGCCTCCCGTACAGCGGCATGGCGTAATGGCGGCTGGCTTGAGGGGGCGGTGTCTCGGCGTTCTCGGTGGCGGCGCTCACGGTGGCCTCGGCCGCTCCGCGGGCTTCTTCCCTCGTCGCCAGTGTCACGATTTAGCTCCGCGTTCGTGAACCTGGGAGGGTAGGGGTACCCTCCAGCCGAGAGATGACATGCAGCGTGCTGGTGGTGACGGTGACTGACTGCGAGCAGCCGTGCTCGGCGGTGCTTATTCCCCGGACACCCACAATGTTGCCCACCGAGCCTGTTGGGGCCACTGATCTTAGCGGCCAACGAATATCAGGGATGGGGGGCACCACACACTTGCAACACCCATATTTTCCAGTGCTTCTCTTACTTGTTGCATAAAAAAGTCTTCTTCTTACAGTTTATCGTTTAATTTCCGTAAATCCCATGTAAATTTACGATCGCGTTGTTTCTTATTGCCAAGGTAAAATTAGCAATCCAATGATCGGTGAAAGAGGCAGATAACACGTTGCAGTGACAGCAACGAGGCAATAATTTCGCAGAAATATATGCCGTATCTAAGCGGGCGCAGCTTCTTCCTTGGAAATGCGTATACTGCACATCTCTTCTGCTGCCGGCACACTCTCCTACGTCCTCCAACCAAAACTCCTTAACCATTTCACGCAACAGTGCTGTGCTAACGTCTCGATGGGGTGTAGAGCTAGTTTTGTCGTGCGCAAAGCATACACAGTTAGTCCCCTATAAGTACGATGTACCGTTCACAACTGCAGTTAGTTCGGATTTGCTCAAACAATTCACGCCTGAGCTCTGGTTGGTCCATAGACACAAATTACTTGCCACTAAGCAGTTGACAAAGAGAAGTCCCAAAATACGAAGCGTCCAATTTGGCATGCTGCCACATTTTCTTTTGCTGCACCTAATGACTTGTGTATAAGCAGAATACAGCCGGCCGACGTACCAACCGCGTGGCTCACACAGTCATACAACGTTGTAAAAGGACGCACCATACAATAGCTCTCGTCCTCGACTTTCATCTCCCAGCTGAATAGCGACTACGTCAAGGTCTCTCCCCGTAACCATACGGTACAGTAAATTTGGCCTCGTCTTACCTGATAGGGCTCGTACGTTGAGGGTTGCTAGTCGAAAGGGCTTTTGATAGGACACTACTTAGAGGGACCAGACCAAAAGCAGTGTTGTACACGCTCCTCTAAAACAGGAACGAAAGCTCGTTCCTGGTTCCTTCCCTATTTTGAAACGAGTTCCCGTTACAAGTACCTTTATTGCGAAAGGAACGCGTTGCAGTTCCATTTTGAACATTTGAACGTGTCGTTACATTAACGTTACATTTCATTTTCAAGTAAGAATATGTTGTCGGATCTCGAGGCGACATAAAGAAACAAATTTAAAACTCAGAATCCTCGATAATGAACCCCACTGGTAGAAGTTTATCAGGAGATAAAAAGAATCCAAAGAAACGCTGCTAGACGATTTTTTTCAGTGGGTACCGGACGAACTCCAGGCATGTCTAACAGCGATCTTGGTGCTCGTCTATTGTAGGTGCAACACATGTGACACTTTCCACTACGTTCTTACAAATGCGCAGTCAGGTTACTGCGCTTCAGATATGCAAATAGAAGGTTACTCACACCCAGGAACGTAATCAAATGTCTTGCGCAAGAAACCGCGTCGAAAGGAACAATACATGGGCCTTTTTAATGCTGATTCAATATTACAGTTTCAAACCCACGAGACGCCGACCAGTCAAAAAATCGTTCGTAACGTATTCTCCTGGCCAGACAGGATTCCGTCCCTGTCTCGACTTCAATTATACAGTTTATATAAAATACCTTACAGGCCCTTTTGGAGATAATTTAGTAAGACTGTTACAAAAATGAAGCTTTCCGTATGATACAGCACAAATTTATTAGTAACAAAACACAACAGGACAAGTGATGGCTACGAGCTTCGCAATCCAAGTTTAGGTCGGAAGACGATAAAAAGAAAAAATAAAAGCCGACAGCCTAGTCACACACGAAATCTACGCGCAATAATTGCAAAGTATGCCGAACACAATCAGGGTAGTAGATAAAGGAAACAACCAAAGATAGCCAAGTATGTGGACGCGACGCACAAATCAGTTGCTGCGGTTAGAAATACTCATAAGGGAAAAACACAGGAAATTACACGGAGCCTAATCTGGCACGTAAAAACCGTTTACACTATAAAAATATAAGTACGAAACTATAAAGTAGAAGAACCAACAACAAATGCATAACAATTTATGAGAAAATAAGGAAAGACACACGGTGGTACAGAAATGAGATTCTTTGGTTCTTCAAGCAGAAAAAACTTAAGTACATAACAGAGTTAGAGGGTATGGCACAAGAGAAAAAAAAGTAGAACGAATGAAAAAATGAGAAAGCAATTACTGGGAAAAAATGCCCCACTACATAGTCGCAAGCAACTAGAGCCCTTGTTTGAACTCAGCGAGAGTTGCATCTCGATGTTGGAGTCAGACACACGAACACGTTTTTTCATCAACACTTCGTTGGCAATTTTGAAGAGCCGTCCCACGGAAGCGCCTGAGGTTACTGACGTGTTGTACTTGAAGAAAAGTTGGTTCAGTGACTCGAATTTTTTCATCTGCGACAGCGGGTAGTGAACTGGTACTAGCAGGTACCGCCACAGCTCATCCTGTACCTCGGCTGGAAGTGTTTGCTACCCAGAGGAAAAGAATCCTCGTGCGCGGACGAGGTTGCAAAATCTGTGCTGGCTGGCTCGATCACCGCAGCCAGCTTTGTCTTGATGTCGTTGGTCGCCTTATCTCGCATAGAACTGTCTGCGATCCATGATAGCTTAAACCTTGGGATTAAACAACTGACGACAACGAGCTCGCGCTTTCCTTTGAGGGGTCCAAGCCTCCAATCCCGAACAATTCCCGGTGACCCGGGGACCCGCAATCCCGGTGACCCTTCGAATAACCTCAGTGCGAGAGCAACTCCCTCGACAACAACGCACCCGCGGCTCCCGTGCACTAATGCGGTGATTATTCCTGACAATATTCGGTGGTTTCACAAGGTACCTGCAGCTGCGCTCGGTCTTACAAACCTTTCCCCGGCAAGGAACAATTCTGTCGGCCAGACGCGCATCCTGTCCTCCCATACAAACGATTAAAGGTGAAAGGAATTCTCGCGGCTGCGCTTTCAACTGTCGGACGCGGCGTAAGCTCAACCGGCATGAACTCAAGCACGAGCTGCGGCCCGCTTCGTGGTTATTCTTCTGGCTTTGACCTTCAAGGAAGCACGTTCTGCTGAAGGGCGGAAAAATTAGAAGAGAAACAGAGTAGTGACTTGTGGATTTTTGTACTCGAGCCTTGGCATCAAATACAGCCAATTCCTAGCGATGTAAGGTTTGCAGAAGGAACGCTGTTCCTGCCGTTCCTTCAAAAACCTAACAAGTTACCGTTACAGTTCCACCGACTTTTAATATAACGGTGGCGTTCCTCCGTTCCTCTAAAAAGGAACGAATTCCAGGAACGCCGTTCCGTACAACACTGATTATATGTATACCCAGTCGAAAAACACAACAGAAAAATACGACAGAATGATCCTGTGAGGGAATGGGACATCCTGTAGTCTGTAGTAAACCCTGTCCTGTAGTCTGTAGTAAATCCTGTCCTGTAGTCTGTAGTAAATCATGTCCTGTAGTCTGTAGTTAATCCTGTCCTGTAGTCTGTCGTAAATCCTGTCCTGTAGTCTGTAGTAAATCCTGCCCTGTAGTCTGTAGTAAATCCTGCCCTGTAGTCTGTAGTAAATCCTGTTCTGTAGTCTGTATAAATCCTGTTCTGTAGTCTGTAGTAAATCCTGTCATGTCTGTTTTCGTAGTAAATCCGGTCATGTCTCCAATTTCAACTTTGTTTGGCATAAGAAATTTACTTCCTGTCATGTTTTTTTCTATTAAGTACCTGAAGTATGCAGGATATGCATAACAATTTCAATAAAAATATGACCAACAAACATAAGCATTTGGGGAAATTCTTGCCTTTCTGGTACAAGCTTGAAATTGTTTTCAGTGAATAACTGATTTCAGAAAGCTGTACCAAAAGGCATTTAAGCAATGCAGCTAGTGGTACATTCATGCATGCAATACAAAAGTTTGATGTTACGCAGACTGCACATGCCTGAGCACAGTCCGAAAAAAAGCAGTTTGCGGTGCTTATCCATTTTATTTTCCTTTTTTTACAACACTGTTCCTGGGCACTACCGTGGCTTCACTTTTTGTCATGGAGAGGCTTTTACTGCCCTCTTATGTTGCTGTTACACCAAACAAATAATTTTTATTTCATTGCCAAATTAAAAACAAAATATGGCGCGTTATAAGATCGGGCTGACTTGGAAACGGTCAGAACTATAATTTCTTTTAGTACAAAACAGCTTTCATCCGCACGTCATGCGAAACTGCGCCTGCTGCAAATTCACGGGGACCTGGACGCTGGTACACGCCGGACGCGGAAACTCGTGGATCCAGCAGCCGCTGGAACACGCCCGAAACCACGCCGTCTCCAGCGAATAGCGTGGCCGATGCTCGCGCTCGGCCTTTTTTTCTTTAATAGCCGTGTAATTGCAAACCCGCGTAGCTGTTAACAAGAAATACAGAAGTCATTCCTTCAGGGAAAGCTCAGTAGCGCTACAAAATTTAGCCAGACTCATTTGGGCACTTTTCAGCTGATTTGGCCGTGCTTCGGAAGCAGGGCCAAATCGCGTCCCATCATCGCGTTCCGTCAATGACGCTCAACCTGTTCATAAAAGCAAACTTATTCTCCCCGATAGAAAAAAAAAATATTAAACGAGCATCGACAATAACCGTTCGAAAATTCGTTCCGTATATTAGTTAGGGCCATTAAAACACAAGTGAACAAATATTTCTTTTACACTGCAAAACGTGGGAGAACGGGAGAAAATTAAAATGGAAAGTCAATCTTTAGCTGGAATGCTTGCCTTTGTGAACTTTGTTCCGTTGCATTCGCACAGCAAGGCGTGGAAGGGTATCCTGTAGCGAAAAGCGCACGTCTCTGTGGTGCTGCCCTATCTTGAAGAGTACGCACCCACGATACCTGCCGAAGTCACGCAAGGATCGTTGCAAGTTCGAGTCGATTGTCGGAGCACATCGCACGTATTCCAAATCACGCTGCCTGCGAGATTCGTCGAATTCACTTACATTAAAGTGCCAATTATCCCAAGCACCCCGGTTAGTCGTCGCTGGAGGAGTCCTCACATCAAGATGCTTGAAATCCGGACCACTGATCTTGCTTTTACCACAGCTTCCGAAGCTTCAAATGTTGCTGCTGACACTCCGCTGAGACATAAGATGCACGTTTTTACAAAAAAGTTAAGCCTAACTTCAACTAGGCAAAGCGCCGATGTGAAATATGAACGAGCCACTGGGCCACGCAGCCACCGCAAATTTTGACCGGGAGACAAAAAGCTGGAGGGAACGAAGGAAGGGTAAGGAGGGAACCGGCCGATCACGAGAAGTTGTTTCGAGACCCCTCCACACCACTCTCGATTCTTCGTATTGTGATCTCCCCGTCCCGCGAGTTCTGCCGCGCCGCGACATGCCTTCAGTGGTGACGATGCTTCCCCGAACTTCTTCCGAAGGGCCGGGCTAGAGGGAAGGCGCCCGTTTTCTTTCTTTCTACATTTACTTTTTTTAACACATCTCGGTAATGCAGCGAGTTCACTGGCGCCGTTTCTTTTTTTTTTTTCACACAGGTAGGGGCAACTGGTTCGCTGTTTTTAAAATCTTATTTTAACTATTTCGGCTTGATTGGACACATGTTTCGCGTTAAAATAAACAAATTGCTCGCTAAAAAAATAAAACAACAGCACGTAGATTGAAACAATGGTGCTCTCAAAGACACCCAGAAATACATGTCAGAATGTGCACTGCAATTATTACAACACGTCTTCAGAAAGCACATCTTGCTTGTTTTTTATGCGTCCGTTCTGCCGAGAGGCTACCCTTGTTGCCTGATTTTGATTTTTTTATCAAACATTGTCCACAGTACAATATATGAA
The DNA here is from genome assembly GCF_048455015.1 of Haemaphysalis longicornis. NCBI lineage: Eukaryota > Metazoa > Arthropoda > Arachnida > Ixodida > Ixodidae > Haemaphysalis > Haemaphysalis longicornis. The sequence goes on along the minus strand of NW_027526361.1, from coordinate 166,143,536 downwards.
ATTGCAATTCACTCAAAGAACCCAAGGAATTTCCGAAGTTCTCTATGTATCCATTTTTTTTTATTATGGGGCTACGCTTAGATGCTCCAACATTAGTGTGATTTGTGCTAAGTTGCGTTGTTAATTGCAAATTTGTAGCGAAGGTTTTTTCCAACACGGCCGGAATGCTAAGAGAGAGAGAGAGAGGTATGAGACTATTCGGTGTGCTTCAGTCGTTGACACCACGTATGCTGTAGCACCCGCAAGCAAGATGCCACATCGCGCAGAGTTCCGCGTTCGTCAAGACCTTGACGCCGTTTCGGAATGCTAATGGCCGCAATGCAACAAATGTTCATTACAACAGACGCTTGCAATGCAATTGAACGAGATGACCGTCACTCGCACGCAGCATTGTTTCCGTGCAGCGCACGCTAAAAAAGTGGGATTTTGCGGCACCGCACGGGCCGCAAACACCAAGTTTCGGAGCATCTGCGTCGATCGCGGCGCTGGAATACAACCAGTCCAACCCTTAACCGGCGCGCGGCATTCCCGTGTCCAGCCAAGCAGCGGCACCATACCATCCCGTACTATCCCGTTCGTGCTATCCCCTTCGCATTGGCTGAAGCCCTGTCCCCAAAGGCAATGTCCCCATGTTATTCGATGCTCTCCAGCTACCTCCCCGCGTTGCTGTCGTTCAGCGCGGCGTTTTCCTGTGTATTCCGTTCTTTCCGGGCTATTCCATCGCTCTTCTAATGCCGGAAAACGCGGGGTTTTCCGACAGGGTAAGCAAGAGATTTTGTAGCAATACTGAACGGTCTGTCATGTGACACTTTCGCAATGGATCTAAACTTCTCTTTCACACTATAAAAATCTGCAGGGACTACAAAATGATCTGTGGCATGGCAGATAATAATGGTAATTACGGAATACTCAATGTAGTGGCTGAAGGACAGTCTGTGGGCCAAACAGAAGTTTGTGTAGTGCCTACAGGGTGTTGCACAATAACTGTAGTACAACAGAAATGTCCCATGCGACATAAATTTTGTATAGTTCTATTACAAAGGTTTTTGTAGGGGGGACTGCAGAATGTCGGTCGCATGATAGATATGTCTGTTGTACTACATAAATGTCTGTCGTACGACAGACATTCTGTCATCAGTCTGCAGAGATTCCTGTCTCACAACAGACCATCCTGCATTCCCAACAGAAATTCCTGTTGTGCGACAGAAATGCCTGTCGTACGACAGATTTTCTGTAGTTGTACTACAGAGCTTCCTGTCGCACGACAGATCATCCTGTAGTCCCAACAGAAATCCCGGTCGTGCGACAGAAATTTCTGTCGTGCGACAGAAATTTCTGTTGTGCGACAGAAATTCCTGTTGAGTTTTTCGACTGGGAACGGAGGTAAGATGGCGTCCCAGTTGCGATGGTCAGGGTGAATATACATAGAGATCATATCAGAGAGAGTTCGATGGAAGCGTTCTGTGAGGCCGTTTGTTTGGGGATGATAGCTGGACGTCATCTTGTGACAGGTGTTGGAAGCTCGAAGCAAGTCGGCGAGAATTTGAGACAGAAATGTCTTGCCTCGATCGCTTAGCAAAACGCGGGGCGCTCCATGGTGTAGCAAAATGTTGTTTAAGAAGAAGTGAGCGATCTCGGTGGCGCTAGCTGAAGGAAGTGGAGCGGTTTCGGCGTAGCGAGTCAGGTGGTCCACTGCCCTAACTATCCAGTGATGACCGGCCGCTGTCGGAGGCAAGGGACCGTAAAGGTCAATACCGACCACTTCAAACGGGCTTGCTGGACACGGAAGGGGCTGGAGTAGACCGGCAGGGGGTGACGTGGAGCGTTTTCGGTGCTGACAAGGCGCACAAGAGGCGAAGTATTTGGCGACACTCGTAGAAAGCCCTGGCCAAAAGAAGCGCCCTCGGACACGGTCGTCGGTCTTCTAGAATCCGAGGTGGCCTGCAGTTGGGTCGTCGTGCAACGCTTCCAAAATGCGTGGACGGAGGGAACGGGGCACAACCGGAACCCATCTAGCTCCAGCGGTGTGGTGGTTGATGCGGTACAGTGCGCCGTGCAGAATCTGGAACTGGTGCAGCTCACGACGTAGGCGGCTGTTCGGTGGTTGTGTGGAGCCGGTGAGCCGATCGATTATTGTCCGACAATAACTGTCGGCGTGTTGAAGGGCAACCAAGTCGGGGGTATCGTTGATAGGAATATCGATGGGTGCAATGGGCAACGGCGGCACATTAGAATGTCGGGCAACGTCGTCTGAAGACTTCACCAGCGGACACCGGGAAAGCGCGTCCGCGTCGAGATACTTGCGACCAGACTTATAGATCACCGTGAAGTCATATTCTTGCAAGCGGAGAATCCAGCGCCGAAGTCGTCCTGACAGATTTTTCAAAGAAGACAGCCAACACAGGGCATGGTGATCTGTAACGACTGTGAAATGTCGGCCGTAAAGGTATAGACGGAACTTTTGAACAGACCACACAACAGCCAGACATTCTTGCTCTGTGGTGGGGTAATTTTTTTCTGCGGACGTCAGAGAGCGGCTTGCGTAGGCGTGAACGAGTGGTTACTCGTTCACGCGAGTGAGCATCGCGCTGTAGCAAGACGGCGCCAATTCCATGCCCGCTAGCGTCAGTATGAAAAAGGACTGGCTTTGTGTCATCGAAGTGGCGAAGTACAGGACCGGAAGTAAGTGCTCGCTTTAGGTTTTGAAAAGTCTTCTCGCAGTCGTCACTCCAGACAAATGGGTTACCGGAATGTGGCAGCTGATTGAGGGGCGAGGCCAGGGTGGCGAAATTGCGAACGAAAGGACGGAAATATGATGCCAAGCCAAGGAAACTGCGAAGGGATTTTTGTTCTTGAGATCGAGGGAAATTAGCCACAGCGGAAATTTTGTCTGGGTCGGGCCGTATACCATCTTTGCTGACAATGTGACCGAGAACTTTGATGGATCTGCGGGCGAAGTGGCACTTCTTGGTGTTCAAAGCCAGTTCGGCTTTGGCCAGATTAGTCAGAACTTCATCGAGACGCCGGAGATGCTGAGGAAAATTCGACGAGAAAATAACAATGTCATCCAGGTAACACAAGCACGTCTTCCATTTAAGGCCACGAAGGACTGTGTCTATCATGCGCTCAAACGTGGCTGGGCCGTTGCATAAACCAAACGGCATTACGTTAAACTCGTATAAGCCGTCTGGAGTAGCAAACGCTGTCTTTTCTTTGTCGGGCTCGTGAATGGGTATCTGCCAATAACCAGATCGCAGGTCTAAGCTGGAGAAAAATTCCGCCCCCTGTAGACAGTCGAGCGCGTCATCTATACGCGTCATTGGATAAACATCCTTCTTGGTGATCTTATTAAAGGCTCGATAGTCCACGCAAAACCGCACGGAACTATCCTTCTTGCGGACTAAAACCACGGGGGAAGACCATGGGCTGGAAGACGGCCGAATGATGTTTCGTTGCAGCATGTCCGCTACATTTTCTTCAATGAGTTTTCGTTCGGACGATGACACACGGTACGGGCGACGGCGGACGATGTGGGTCCCATCCGTCTCGATCCGATGCGCTGTCACAGATGTCTGCCCCAGCTTGCTAGAAAGGCAGTCAATTGTGTCCCTGTGTTTACCCAGGAGTTGAAGTAGCTGGTTTGTTTCGCTTTCTGACAGATCTTTGCTGATGGTAGCTTCAAGTGTGGAAATATTTGGCTCAGATTTTGCAGGCGTCGGAACGGAAGATACGGAGCACAGGGGAACTAATGACAGCGTATCGTCAGGCAGAACAGAAGTGATAGTAGCACCCGCGGGGAGCAATATGGATTTAGAAGTGGTGTTTGTAGCCAGAAGCTGTGCTGATCCACGTGCGAAGCGGACGAGGCATGTCGGAATGACGACACCTTTGGGCAGAAAACGTGGAGAGGGAACTATAAGCACGTCTCCGTCACTGATTCGGTTTGAGCAGAGAGAAAGCAGCGTCTCGCGGCGGTGGTTTAAAACACAATCTGCACTCGCTGTGAGGTGTAGCTGTGGTACTTCAGAAATGCCGCTGAGCTGCTCTGTATCCGTGAGTTGAATTTCAGGGTGATCACATGAAATGACGGCGGATGCGGATTAGACAAAATCCCAACCCAAAATAAGATGATGAGCACAGAGGGACAACACCGCACACTGATCATGATGCCGAAGAGAACCAACTACAATCCGCACTGTGCATTGTCCGGATGGCTTAATCACACTGCTATTCGCTCCGTGTAGAAAAGGTCCCGTGTAGGGTGTTCGTACCTTGCGTAGACGAGCACACAATTCCGCACTTATCACTGAAACGCTCGCACCAGTGTCAATAAGGGCATCGACGCAAACACCTTCAACCAAAACAGACAGCAAGTTCGACGGACGCTCTGGAGGACTTGTAAGCTTCGCAGGAGATGCAGGTTTTCCTCCCAAAACTGCATTAACAAGTTTTCCTGGCGGTGGTTAGCGATGTAAGACGCAGGACGAAGAGGGGAAACTGAACGGCGACCTGGTGAAGGCGAGCGGGGTCGTTGCGCACGGGAGCTGCGAGGGACGTCGTCAATCTGAGGCGGAGACGGAGAGCGGCTTGGAGGCGACGGGTACGCACGCCGCCGGTAGTCGTAGTAGTTCGGGGGTACGCTTTCGCGCTCATAGGCAGCATAGCCACGTCGTTCATCCCGTTGGCGTCGTCGACAAAAGCGGGATATGTGACCTCGAATGCCGCAATAGTAGCACACGGGCAGGTTGGAGAAGGCATCCTGACTTGGTGGAAAGTAGGGCTTTGGGCTCGGCGCGTGGGGCATGGCCGCAACATAGCCAGACGAAGGGTGGGTCATGATCGGGGACAACGGCAGAGGTGTCCGGCCAGCGACATCCAGTAGGACGGTGTTGATGGGGCAACTGAATGGACAGGCGGCACTAGCACAGGCATAGCCGCAAGCTCCTCTTTAACCATCTCGCGAAGGCCAGGAGCCGTAGCGGCTTGGCGAACACCGTGCGCAAAATGAGAGGTGTTGCCGTACACTTCTTCGCGAATTATAGCTCGAATCATCGCACGAAGGTCTTCGTTCCCAAGATGAGGGGTAGACGCCGTGTCCCGTGGGAGGCGGATCGATTTAAGTTCGTCGATACGCTGACAGGAGGATGTTACGTCTGCTACGGTAGAAAGGTTCTGCCGGACAAGTGCGTTGAAAGCGAACTCGCCGATCCCTTTGAGAATGTGACGAGCACGGTCAGACTCCGGCATATCTTTGTCAACGCGGCGACACAGCGCTAGAACATCCTGGATGTATCATGTGTATGACTCATTAGCTTGCTGCACGCGGACCTCCAGCTCCCTCCTCGCGTTGTCACTACGCGCTTTAGGGGAGCCAAAAATCTTTTGCACCTCCGTGGTGAAGCCAACCCAGTCGGTAAATTCATGTTTGTGGTTTAAATACCACGTCTCGGCAATCTTCTTCAGAGAGAAGCCAACGTTGAACAATTTGAGGCGATCATCCCACCTATTTAACTCGCTGACGCGTGTGTAGCTGTCCAGCCACTCCTCCACGTCTTCGCCCCGAAGACCAGTGAACTCGGGCGGGTCGCGCTGGGGAGTGGTGACGATTCATTGCAGAGGCGCAGAGGCTGCGCTACTTGGAAGGACTTGCGACATGGACATTGGTCTTGAGGGCAAGCGGCGACCTGAACGGAGCTCCAGGGGTGTCGAAGGAGAGGTACAGCTCGGGATCGAGTTGCAACTCCACCACTTGTGAGGCCGTAGATAGAAGGTGACGGCACCGTTGCTTTCGCAGCTCCTTTATTCCAAGGCGTCAGGCGGGGACGAACCAAGATGGCGACCCAGCGTCCCTGCTGATGATGATTAGCCGAAGACGAGGTTGTGCCGGTGATGATGAGTATGTGCAGCAGATGATGCGGTAGCCGCAAGCTACTGGTGATGATGATTAATACCAATGGGGGCAAATATCTCCTAGCAGGCCGCAAGACACAAACTCAGCTCCCAATATATATATATATATATATATATATATATATATATATATATATATATATATATATATATATATATATATATATATATATATACATATATATATATATATATATATATATATATATATATATATATATATATATACAGTCGAACACGGGTATATCGAATTATTGTCTATATCGAACTCATAAATTATCTCCTCGAAACTTCTGTGTAAAAGTATAGGAATTCGTACGTTTATATCGAACGGTATTTTTAGCGACATTGGGTATATCGAACGCCGCGTGAGTTGGAAGGTGCTCTTCGGCGGCCGCTGCTCCCCCGATTGAGGTTGAGAAGGATGTCGAGGAATGCGCGGGCATGGTGAATACTGGCTCGCGGATATAATCCCCCCTACCGGAAGGAATTTGCGCTTGCCCAGTCAGGCCCCGCTACCGGCCGCCGTAGCGTTAGCGGACGGAGCCCGGTATGCTAAATCTCTCTAGGCACACAAGCTTGAACGCTAAGAAAATGTGACAGTGCGAGGTAGGGATGACCCGACTGGGCACGTCCATTTGTTGTTCTTTTTTCTTTTTTTTTGCGGCTGCGTACGTTCCCCGGCTTGCCGAAAAAGAGTTTTTTTCTCTCTCTCTGGGTCTGTCTTCCCCCGATGTCGTCTCGGGAAAGGGAAGAGGGAACGAAGGCGCTGGCGGCCTCCTCCTTCTTTTGCATTTTGATGCGGTTGCTGCTGTTTGGAGAGTTGTCCCGCACCTTACGGAGATCACTAATTCTCTCGGAGATGACCATCGCGAGCGCTTTGTTGGAGTCCGTTCAGAGAGCCTTGGAATTGTTACCTTCAAAGTTCTTGTGGTACGTGCGCGTTGTTCTTTTGCGCGTGTGTTGTGCATGGTGTGCGAAGGCGCAGCGTACTGCTGGAATTTTCTAGTTGTGCAGCCTCGAGAATATCAAGAACAGCGTCTTTAATTTCATTTCGAGGACTAAGAAGCAGGCCAAGATCAGCGATTTTTTTTTACGGAAATAAAGCGTCCTGTTGCGTCGTGAGTGCGGAATTAGTCGTCATTCTTGAATGCGACGATCGGTAAGTGATCGTCCGCCATAGGTGAGGTCTCAGAGCCCATATTTTTTATATCGAATTTTTTATATATCGAACTATTTCGCGATCCCCTTGGAGTTCGATATATCCGTGTTCGACTGTATATATATATATATATATATATATATATATATATATATATATATATATATATATATATATATATATATATATATATATATATATATATAAGTGGTAAATAAGTATTGAATGATCTATGATATAAATTCCTTCTCAAATCAATATAAAGGCCTAATGCAACACATTTGGGCTTAAATGCCTGTATAATTATTTCTTTCTGCATTAGGAGGGCTGTGCCTGTTTAACGCTGCGTTCAGAAACCATGCTGAAAGTAGCGGAACAATAAACTTTACATGAACCGGACTACCAGCCTTTGAATTCCTTGAAGTTTGTTATGTGGTTTGTTAATGTGGAGTTCCCGCAGCCTTTAGCTCTGGAACCTCCTTTTGTATTGTCACTCATTTATACATTATCAATGAACAAATAAACTCTTTTTCTGATTCTGATTCTGTTAATGGGGCTCTTAGTGTGTGGATCCCATATGATAGACGCGTATTCTAGACGAGGCCTGATTAGCCTAGTACATACGAGAAGCTTAACATGGGAGGGCATTTTTTTCCGTTTGTGTCGTAAGAGGTTGAGTTTTTGCTGTGTTGCACAGATTTTGTCGATATGCATTGACCAGGTTAGATTATTTGTAAACGTTATGCCGAGATATTTAAAGCTACTGGTGTGAGAAATTTGCACTCCGTTTGCTGAGAAATTGAGGTCACCTAAGGGGATATTTTTATTACACCTACGTGCATGTGCACTGTTTTGGTTTGGTTCATCTTCATTCTTCAAAGGTCGCACGGTATGGATAATGAATTCAGACCGTCATTGAGGGTAACTTGGTCGTCAGTTGATTTAACAGTTCTGTACGAAAGACAATGGTCCCCAAATAGACGAATACCAACGCTTTCATGGACGCAAGGAGTTATGTCGTTGATGTATACGAGAAATAATAAAGGCCACTTCGGTTTTTTTTTCCAATAAACCAATAGTTGCGAGTTAGCGCCGTGTCGTCTCTTCCGTATTACTTCGTACCTGTTTTACAGCGCTTTCAACATCAAGATTAACAGTTACGCACTAGCTCAATTGTACGTTCCACTGCGGCTGAGAATACGCTGTGCCACTGTGGACACGGACGGGTGACCAGGGGCCGCATTCTCTAAAACGACAAGGCGTCGCTTTGAAGCGACGGGGCAGCGCCATGCAAATGCATGTGTTCTGGGGTCGGGGCTGTCGCTTTGGGGGAAGCTGTGCACTCAGTATGAGCCGCAAAAAAGCACTGTGGCAAGGGGGCGAAGCGACGCCCACTGCCCCCCCATCGTTTCACTTGTCGCTTCGCGCCCTTGCCACATGGCTTCTCTACGGCTCACACTGTGTGCACAGCTTCCTCAAGCGACGGCCCCAACCCCAGAACACATGCTTGTGCGTGGCGCTGCCCAGTCGCTTCAAAGCGACGCCCTGTCGTTCAAGAGCATTGGGCCCCTGGACCCGCAATGGCGCAGTTTTCGCACAATTAGCACAGTTAGGCGTGGTAGAATCTTGGAAGCACGTTCTGTGCTCCTGTAGGCGCTTTGGTGTATTCTTTGTTTGCTGACTTAGCCGTTCCATTTCGCAGACACCACACGATCATTGTCACCGGTTTTTAAGGATTGGAAAAGTTTTCAGGAGGGGAGAGCGGTGAGGAGGGTGAACACCGGAATCATATCGACAACAAACGCAGCGCAACACCCAGAAAGCGAGATTGGAGAGCAGGTACGGCGAGAAAGCGACAATAACTTATGAAGGTGTGGAGCGGGCGTGAAGCGAATTCAGTTGTCAAAAAGATCTGTCACGCGACTATAATTGGCAGACCACACCTCAAAACTCACAGTGGTCACGTGTCGCCTTTGCACAGTGGAGCTGTTTCCAGGAGATCTATGTGTGCGCAGACTGCGCACGTAGATCATAAAATCTCGCAGCGTTGATACAACTAAAGGCAGCTACAGCGTATACCGTCTCCATCATCTGTGCATCGTCGGCGCTCGGTTCACAGCTGTAGGAACTGTCTATTTTTGAACACCGGTGTTCCGATCGTAGATCGTGCTGTACGTACAAAAAAAAAAATAAACTACGTACAAATCTAGAAATAGTCACTGTGTGTCCCGTTGGCTGGTGCTGTTGTCAGTAGTGTTCCTTAGTTCCGCTGGTCATCCGCCTTCATAGAGTGCAGTGGTACTATTTAACTAAAGCAAGCCAAATTAGCCCAGCAGGGTGCACCTTCTGCAGTATATGATTCGGGATAACAAACATGAACAGATAACATCTGCTACATATGTAGTAGTGTAGCATAAAGCACAGAAAAGGAAACAAACAGGGTCAATCAACAACCGGGAGCCCCCGCATTAGAAAAAAAATACGAAAAAGACCTTTTCCTAAAGCACCACTGAGAGCTAGCCGGGAAATACCTTCCGTTGCAAACTGCACCAACGTTTGCAGGAGAACATCAAAACCAAGTTCCAGATGAGAACGGCAAGCGGCAATTGCACGAAGCGCAATTGGCGATGTTACACGACGGAACAAAAAATCAGTCAAGCGAACGAAATGAAGGGCGGCATCCAGAAGCGACATGTATCGGTTGCCAAAAGGGTAGTTCTTTATCGTGGCTCGAGAGAGGAAAAAAAAGCGCCGGAGTTAAAATGGACGGGCCCGGATCGATAGCGGCAAAACCACGCGGGAAACCTCCGAAGTCCGTCTCGACAGAGGGCGTACCACCGTGCACGCACGATCAGTCGACGATGGAATTGACAACGTCGGCCGCCGCTCCCCCGCTTGCAATGGCCCAGGGAGCGCCGTTCTTAGCCGGCCACCGCGATTGCGCGCCCATGCCTGTGACGGGCGAAACCTGCGCGAGGCGATGACGACGCTCCCTGCCAGCGCCAGACGCGCACTTGAGCTGCGCGCTGGCTAGTCGACGCCTGCGATTCGATTGCGCCCGCCCTCTCCTTTGTACAAGGGGCTTGGAGAATCACGGCTGCGTCTCTGTGGAGGTCGCCGGCCGACGATGCCTCTTGCAGTCGGGCCTGGGGGCGTGAACAGCAAATGTGCTGACAAGAAAACTTGTGGGCTGCGCACAAGCGAAGAACAACGCAGGTATAAGCTGCTTCTAGGGCTTGTAGATTCAGTGATAGATGATAAGGTTACAGCAGAGTCCTTCAATGCTTCTCTGTTCATGAAACTCCCGGCCAAGATTCGTACGGGGACAAAGGCGCAACCGCAGATCGGAGGGCATCGGGCGGCCGCCGCTGCTCTGTAGCCAGACCTGCAGGCAGGAACGCAGTAACAGCATGCCAATTCGCACCAAATTTTTTCGCCAGTCACAAAATGATAAGTCCATTTGAGCGGCCGACGACACGTAAAGCGAGAGCGCACTGCTGATAAGGCGGCCAGCGTCTGTTTTATCTTACTCCGTGGTCCGTTCCCGGCCAAACGCGCTCTGACCACGCCCACAGCTGCCCTCCGATCAACACCAGCGCCGCGGCGCGGCAGCGTACGAAGCTCTCCCATAGCGTGACGGCGAAGCTTCATGGCCAGAAAGGCATTGAAGGACTCTGGTTACAGATTCTGCTCAATGCCAGTCGGTGGCCTCTGCATTAAAAGTTATTGGGAGTGACCGAGAAACAATATACACGGACCGGCTGCTACAGTGATCTGTGACATAATGCCAAGATTAGGTAAAACAAGAAACTCATTGAAAAAAATTGCAAATGAAACTGGAGGACTCCTTGAAGTAATAACACAGAAAGGCTGAATAACCACTCACGCGAAAAAAAAAAAAGCCGCAGACTACATAGCAGAATGGCAAGTCGATTGGCTTCGCATTCTGCATTGTAGTCTGTGGCTTTTAATGCAACTCTTCCTTCCATAGGAAGTGTTCATATGGTGCTGCTTGAACGCTTACAGCCCATTGGTTAGAATAATTGCGGCGGAAGCCGACGAACACCGAGCCAGATATTCGTCGCCCTCCCATAAAATGCCGCTACTCCCGGCAAGCAAGCTCGGTGCATGATGCCGTTCACACGACTTTGGGATGCAAACAGCGCGGTTCGTAACTCCAGTGTTTGAATTAGTACTTACGTACAACTATCATAAACTAACGCACTTTGCTGGAACATCGTCCATAACGTGTCCCAAACAAAATGACAAGTGTCTGCCACGTTGATTGCTAGACAGAGGACAAGCATCGCAATTGCCTGGAGCCCTTCGTACCGCGTGTTGTTGGGATAGTTGGTACGGCATTTCAAGGGTACAAAAACTGCGCTTGAGAGGACAATAAGGAAGGGACAGGACTGGCGCAGGCTCACAACCAGCTTTATTGAAGAAACGAACATGAATATATATCATCTATTGCACATGCGCAAAAAGCAGCCAGTTCTTTATTTCCTACCCCTTTTCCTTTTCTTTTTTTTCTTTATCAATGCACCATCCTGTTGAACAATTCAAATTCATTTCCGTGCCACATAACAAAAGGTTCGCTCACACAATTTTTATGCTTTTTACGGATAAAAAAAAAGGCTTCTGGCAACTCGCGACCGACTCGTTCGGGGCTTCTGCTCAGCACTCTTGTTTCTTTCAACAGCGGCTGAAATGGCTTGTCTTCACAGGCGAAACAATGGTGTGGAAGATGATACCCTGTTTTGTTTTTCATTGATTGCTGCTGTTCCCTCAAACGGTCATTGACACAACGGGCAATCTGGCCCACATACACCTTCCCGCATGTGAGCGGTATAGAGCATACAACCCTAGTTGTGCATCGCGCAAACTGAGTAGCATGCTTCTTTAGGCATGCTGTGGCCTTCTTTGATCCTTTGAGGATCTTGGGGCCCAAGTTAGCTAGCTTGTGAGGGGCAGAAAACACTGCCGGCAGCCGTGTCTGTTGGCTGCAATCTTTGTATTGCGCGCCGTTCTATGGACATATGGTAATACCACCGGGTTATTGCGCGTAGGGGCGTCACCCTCAGGGGTTCCGCTGCACTTGACACTTTGCAACAACGACTCGGCCACCGCTATCAAGACCGGTGGCCGAGTTGTTGCAAATGGTCAAGTGCAGCGGAACCCGTGAGGGTGAACACAATGCTACTATCTACCTTCTCTTATTAATCAACTTAAAGGGACAGCGAAGTAATTTGCAAGCATTGCGGGATTACTAGCGCAAATTGTAGTCCGGAATCCATAGGCCATGTTTCGACCCCTCTGAGCACGTTTACGCGAACTTATTTACTAGAAAAATCAATTCGAAAATGCTGTCCTCCTTTCTGCACCCTCGCCCATTTTCTGTGGCGTTTTTGTGTGACGTCAGGAGGAGATGATCTGGCAATTGGCTGCGCTACTGCACGGCTCGCCGACCTTCCGGCAGAGTCGGTCGGCCCAGCGTTTAGTCTGCCGGCCGCCGATGGGTCGTCGCAATTCGCTCGCTCGCTTGAAACTAAGTCATGTGCCTTTTTTTACATTGTTAGTTTGTACACTGTATCAAGCTCCGAGTCCGGGTCGTTCCACACAAGCGCTGCACAAGTGTACAGCGACGCTTCACTGACTGGTACGCCAGTAGGAAAACCTAAGGCCACTTGAAGCCGGAAGAAGAGTCAGCGAAGTCAATATAGGTACTAAGGAAATAAAATCAACTGAAACTTTTACCGTACAGCGAAAAACTAGGGAGCAGGAGGCACTTTTTTGCGCTGGGTGAACATGCACAGCGGTCAGCAGCACGACCACACATCTGCAAACGCTTTTCCGGCTACGAAATGGAATTGCTAGGCGTCAGATATTGTAGAACTTTGGGGGACGCTTACTGCACGAGCGCTATACAACAAATGTTACCTAAAGTACTTGCAATGATAAAACTAAATAAAAGTGTAAACTGGTTATACTTTATATACCTAATACTTCGGTTTTCACAGCGCTGGCTCGTGGCCGAGTGGTCTGAAGCGCTAGGAGTATTGTTTTGCAAGTCGCAAGTTGGAATCCCCGAGGGTACATGCTTTTTTTTGTAAGTTGATTTTTTCGTTTGCAGCCGATGTTTTCTAAACTGAGTTCACCATTTTTGGGCCGTAACGTTCACTGCTCCACGAGCGAGTTAGCAGAACGCGCGCATACTGACGCGATAGCGAGTTCTCGTTGGCGTGCTGTGGCCACAAGCACCGACTACTTGCGGGCAGTGGGCACAGGCCAGAATCAGCAGACCCTTGGCCTGGTGTTAACAAGCTTTTTACCATACTGGCATGAGTGAGGCAAGCTCCAAATATGCGGGAAAAGCGCATGGCCTTTGAGCGTCGGCGGTGACGCGGAGCGTGGTCATCCACTGTGTAGGCCTCGGCTGGTGATTGCTACGGCTCCAAGCCGCCCTGGGAGGGTTATCTAAGCATTTTACAGCCGACAACATGGCAAAAGCGCACTACGACGATTACTGAGATATCGAGAATGCCCATCCAACGATGCCATCGGATCGTAAGCATGTTGTTTTACAAACGGAAACCGAAACTTGTTTGAATGCTAACTTCGGACATCGTCCAATCAGGGTGCATCTGCTCCTTTCGTCACAGCCTTTAGTTAGTGCGGCCACCAGAGACCACGCATGCTAGTTTTTCTTCTTTGCCGCTTCATAAAATAATTACCGACCTATCAACCGGATAAACGATGAAAAGTGTGGTAATTTGAGCCAGTCTGCGGAGTGCAAGCAAAACCGGGAGCTTGACAAATTCACTTCAGTGTCCCTTTAAAGTAGACGCTGCTGTTCATAGATAAAAAAAAATAAAATTGTTCCTGTGCTTATGGCAAACCTAAATCCTTGATTAATTAGTTAAACACCTTCACAATTTACACGCTTATGCTCATATTCTATAGGCTTCATAAACAGTTGATTTAAATTTGCATTGTATATGCTATTCCTTTACATAGTGTTAGCATAAAACACATTTTGTGGTTTTGTTCTTTTTTTATTAGTCTCTGTGGTGATATAGTAATTGTCCTTCCCTAGGAAATTCCCTCCTCCTCTTTATCTTTGTATATTTCGTGAACAGCATAGGCATGCACCCCGTGCACGAAGTGTTGCTGGCCAGCCCGCTCACAAGCATCACTGGACAAATGGGCTGATTTCGCCAGATGAGGGAGTCGCTTAGCGTTGTGTTCAAAAAATGGCGCAGGAGGCGGCAGCATGCAGCGAAGAAAAACCGGCTAACGCTCTACTGAAACTCTACAGGCAGTGCCCACGTTGCGTGCCGCAAAAAGTTTAACGTTTAGCGTACGCGAAGGCAGAAAACACTACAGTAGAAGCAATATCGCTAATGGTTGTTTCAATAATTCCTGCGCTTAGTACTTATCGTCACATTCTGCAATAAATATACCTAAAAGGATCTCACCTTGAAGTGTAATGTGCGTGGGTTAAAGAATTACTTTTTAGAGCATTTTATTTGAGCAGCAGTGAATGCACATCATCAGTTGTTTTTGGATATCTTATGCTAACATGGAAGTCACTACCTATTGCTGGTGTCTCTTTAGTGCCGTTTGCGAAATAAAGTTTACAGCAAGAAAGAAAACAATCAAGGTTGGCGCTTGTAGGTCGGTGTATAACTGTGAATATTTTGTCACTGCACATGACAGAGAACAGCCCGTCGTTCTCAGATGATAACGTAAAATGTGAAAGAAAATTCACAGAGTTCGCTTTTGCTTTGTTGTAACTCACCTCCGCCAGACTTGTTTTGCCTGTTCAAAGAGAAAGATACATATGGGGCTACTACGTCACTGCCGCAAGTATACGACGCTTCGAAAGCATGGTGACATTAAATTCAAAGAAAATGCTTTTGAGAAGCGCGCCTATGGACTTATATTTATTCCTCGCGGATTTGACGGCGCAGGAAAAAAAGTCAAGCATTTGTGGTGTTTGGGGTACATGAATTGGGGTACATGAATTTGGGATTCACTTTTGACACTGGGATAACGATCATACAAAAAAGAAACAATCGCGGACCTTATACTGCTCGGTTTCCGAGTTTCCACTGCTGTTTTCCTAAGCGACATCTAATATTCTCATGCACAAACTCCACGTTGCATTCATTAGCCTAGTGTGGAAAAATCTTATTACCTCTGTGTATTTTGTATTGAGCCTAACGATCCTCGTTTGTTTTTTCTCGTAAAGAAGGGAGTGGACTGCAAATGTTTCTTGTCTCATCGTTTAATTGCCTGCAGTGAAGAGTGTTCAGAAGCTGATTAGGTGCGCCGAATCATCTGCGGAAGCAGTGATCGACCCCCGCCCTTGGAAACAGAGGGACGCAAGCGGCTAGAATCAAGCGTTTTTCGATAAACATCTTAACGCGCATATAAGCTGTGTCCCTGGGGCAATTTACCGCTCACTCCAGACACTTATCTTTGTGCGTTTACCTCAGCGTTCAGCGAAAAAGCTGCGCCAAGGGAACAGTCGCGACGTGGAAGAGGAAATGAGAGCCATTACGATGCGGAAATGATATTTATACCCGTTGCGTGCAGTTTCGGCTGCCCCTCGACTGCCAGGGGAGACTGCGTACAGTCGTCGAAAATGCGCTCTGTCGAGATGGCTGGAGGAGACAAGCACTCTGGTAATCAGGACCGCGCTGCGTGTGAAATGCTGGCGAGACCCACTTCGTTCCGGAAATGGGATAAATGCGACCAAGTACACATGTTTCTTGTTCATTACGCAGTAACGACAGCAGAAGGAGAGAAATAAATTTAGACATTTTGAGAGGAGAGCTTCCAAAAAATAGCATACAGTGAACTGACGTCAGGACGGACTCGGGGGGACCATGATAATTTGTCGGTCTTATCAGTAGTTCGTCTGATCAGAAGCCCTCCCCCCAAAATTCGGCAACACGCCTAAGTGCATGCAAATATCTTCCTTCAACAAGGTGAACGAAGAAGACTCACAATAGAGGAAAAAGACAGAAAATCATTTGAAAATAGCTACAGCGCGAATATAAACAAGGACAGAGGAAGACGACGGGACGAGCGCTGACTTTCGACTGAATTTAATATGAAAAATCATGCTCGTCATGTTGTCTTTCTGTATCCTTGTTTATATTCGCGCTGTAGCTATTTTTAAAATGAATTACCAACAGTACACCTTCTAAAACATTACTTTGGGTTCGAAACTTGACTGCCTGCAAGCGCTCACGCCTGGTTTTATCCAGCCCTGAATCGGCAATGCAGCAGAGACAGAGAGGGAACTCCTCGCTTTCTCGGCGGTTCCGTCCGTCGTCGCTGTTTTTACTTTTTTAATCCTCCTAGCTTCCCGCCTCTCTCCTGTGGAGCAGAGGGGCCACAAATACCCGCCCTCGCTCTTTTTTTATTTGCCTTGTCGCTGGCTCCGCGGGATGAAGGTGCGAGAAGTGGTCGCTCTAACTGCGTGTCTTCTTTTCTCGTCCTCCATGGCGCGAATTCGCTTCTTCGCGTTGTGGTTCTCTTTTACTTTTCCCCGCCGCACCCCGCCAAGACTGCCATGTTCACTACACAGAATCTCCAGCAGTGGTGGTCGTCCCGGAAGTTTTTCGTCCTAACCGAAGAGTGCGTGCGAGGCTGTTCGTCTTAAGGAGATTTTTTTTTTTTGCATTGGGTCAATGGAAAACGAAACAAACGTTCCAACGCTCTTCAGCATCAGCGAGAATTCGTCTCAACCGAGTTCGTCTCAACGGGAGTTCACTGGCTAGCTTGAGGGACACTGGACAAACTGAGCTGCTCCAACGCCGGGTACACTGGACGATTTCAAGTCGTTCCACACGCTGAACTCCGATGGCGAGCGAAACTTATAAACACACAACATTGAGGCGCCACAGCATTTACCCGAAAGGTGTGAGCTAATTTTATTCCTTAGGGCGTTGTCAGCGGTCATCCAAGAAAGACACATACATACACACACCCACTTCTGTCTTCACTCTACTAATCTCGAAGTTGGCGCCCTTTTTCAATAGCCATAACAAAGTAACGAGGTGCACAGACACTAAGAGGCGCTCAGTCAAAAGTACTAACCGGCGGAAATAGTCCTTTTGGAGACAACGTGTTGCCACTAACACTACTACGTTTTTGACTAATGGCAAGGGTACCAACTGTTAGTTAATCTGCACTTAGACTCTTCACCGTTCAACTATTGATCCACCATGAAGATCAACTGATGCTTCCTTGCAGATCAACTGTTAGCCTCCCCTGTTAGTCCACCTGAGACTAGCCGTTGTTCCTGTGAGGATCGATCGTTAACCTTTTCCGTTACTCCCCGTAGAGAAATTGATGCTTTCAGCATTAAACATTCATCTGTGCACATGCTCCCCTCTGGACTACTCGTTCATACTGAAAGAGGATGTGTTGTTTAGTGCAAACGATTCATGGGGAGTGACTGCTGTTCCATTAGACCGCCTATTCAAAAAGCAAAGGTAAACATAAGTGACCAGTAGCAATATTTCACGCCCACCTGAGATAATCCCGACAAAGAAAATGCCACTTTCAAGGTTTTAATGCAGCGCTGTGTAAGACATACACAACACAAGTAAACCGAACTCTACTATGAATGTCGGGAAGTCTCAAATTCCAAGGCCTGCTGGGCACACCTTGTAATGACATTGCGCCCAGCATTGGGTTATACCGGGTTCGCAGGGCAGCCACGTGGCTACTGTCCTCAGAGGAAGTGTGCTCCACTTGCATGAGGTACTTGCTAATTGAGAGGACACAACTGCCCTCTATGTCGCTGTCGGCAAGGGGCGCATGTCGTCACGCTCCTGGAAGAAATATGGCAATAAAACAAGCGTTAGGGCGACATTCAAAGACATTTTAGGCAAGCAGAGACTGCATAGCACAAAGAAGAAGAACCGAAAAGCTAGAAAAGGGTGGTATGTGAAGAAAGCACTTGAACGCGGGTTTTAAGTGAGGGGAAAAAAACGCAAAACAGAAGTTGCACTGTGATCTATCTTGCGTAGTTATATTCTCAGGTTAGCTTTGCAATATTGCGTGCTTTTAAACTAGGGCTCCCATGCTATTCGGACGAGTCTGGCAATGAAGTCATTCGTGCGAGGTCGCAAAAATGAGAACAAACGCAGTTTCCAGCAGCCGTAACAAAACCGTTTTATAGATACCCCATAAAGCAAAACAGGTAGAAGCAGAACTAATGCTTTATGTAGAGCAGCCAAACATGTCCTGTGACGTGTACTGAGTACAATACTACTAATTAAGTCGCTGGCCACGGTCGTTAATACGCGAAAGAATCTTCTACACTGAGGCACTCTTTTTTGATCCCGGGAGGAAAGCCGCCACTCGAACCAGAAACAGAACCTGGGGACTCAAGCTCCCTAACACAACGCATTGAACCACTGCAGCAGGTGTACACAAAACCGTGGCGCTATAAACACTGCTCATAATTCGCATGCAGGTTCGCTATCATGCTCAGAGGATAAGCTAGCACGAAACAAAAGCCTCTTTCATCTCTTTTACGAGACAAGTAAGGAAACAGACACTTCCTGTCTGCACCAGCTCTTAAACAAAATGGTATGACTGCAATCAGAAATAAAAATCCAAGGATTATTTCATTAATGAAATCGAAGCTGATTTCATGCGCTTAGGGTGCCGGTTTGTAGAAAACGCTATATTGATTCTTGGCAGTGATGTCGCAGAATGTATTTTTTATTTCCATAAAATAAAAAGTTCGAGATTTCCCTAGTGAGCCAATTTTAGATATTAGCTTTTTTTATTGACTGCATGTTTGACGTTATGGTGATGAAGCAAATTTTCCAACATTTGGCCCCAAAAGTAGAGTTGGCGCAATGCGCTCCCACAGCGCCTAACGTCACTCTCCCGTAATTTTCTGCCTAAAGTCTCTATGTCTTGTTTGTTTTGTCTCTATTTCTATTTCTAACTTGTTATGCAGTCCGGAATCTTATCAGTCGGGCGCTGTAATTTTTAGTCATGAAGGTCTTGCACGTAACCTATAACGCTGAAAGTGTCTTGACTGCGAGGTGGACTTGCCTTTCGCATTTCCGGCTTGCGCATTTACGGGGGGAGGGCAGCGAGCGATCGAATCTTCATCCTCTGTTTCTCAATTCTAGCATTCTTTGCGAGTACCGACCCCCAGCCAGGACCGTGTAACGCCCGGCATTTCCACAAAGATGCACATATCGCGGAATTTCCATTTGAAATCGTTATAATAGCGTAAATGACAATAATTGATCCTACGAAATTTTGAAAAAAAAGATAAATAGCAAAATTAAAAAAAAAATACGTATAATGGCAAACCGTATAACGCGTGGAATTTCCACAATTCAACTGTAATCGTTATAATAGCGTAAATAGAGATAATTGGATGTACGAAATTTTGAGAAAGTAAGAAAATAAGAAAAGTTATAAAACCTTACAAAAAATGGCGCACCGTGTAACCCCCTGCATTTCTACAATTATGCAGATTTCGCGAAATTTCCGCCTGTAATCGTTATAATAGCGTAAATAGAGATAAATGGTCGAACTAAATTTTGACAAAAGAGTGACTAAGAAAATATTAAAAAACACAAAAAATGGAGAAACGTATAACACCCTGTATTTCCACAATAATGCAGATTTTGCGTAAGTTGCACCTGTAATGGTTATATCGGCGTAAGATAAATTGGGCAAAGAAATTTTGAAACTCTAACAAAATAAAAAAAATACAGGCAACTCAAGGAAAATGGCGAACCGTGTACCGCTCTCCATTTACTAAATAATGCAGATTTCGCGAAAATTTGCCTGTAATCGTTATCATAGCGTAAATTGCGATAATTGGTATTCCAAGGTTTACAAAACCCAAAACATTTGGCTGTAAAGAACTCACACTCAGCACAAGAGGCTTAAGAATGCTACGCATTAGTAGATAATTCTCCGAATTTAAGCATATTTTTTACTGCTAATTTTCTCCGTCCCCAGGTGCAGCCGTTTTGTCGCGCCGACGGAGGGAGTAAAAATGAAAATACCAAGTTCTCGTTCTTGCGTGGGCCAAGCATCGGTTCAGCCGGGCTAGAGCTGCCTGTACGCTCCCTGTAGTCTGTTGGCGCTGATTGCTTGCCGCGGTGCACCGAGCATACTCCATACGCCAGCCAAATCACGGCGCATTTGAGCGCTGTATGTGGTATTTGGATGGTTAACGAGCTCAGTAAACCCACTCCCAAACGCTAGTCCAGGTAGCATAGGTCAGGCTAGGCGACAGCATACGAAATGGCCTCAGCATGAATCGCACGCGGGCTCTGTTAATAAACCTGACAGACATCGCATCCTCCCGAACTACTCGTATTACCCAGCCCACCATCTAACCGACTCCAATCACACCTGGCCCCAGGCACTAACGTAGGATTACGTCCCAGTAGGGTCATACGGGCCACTGCCTCAATACATCGGTGACCCTAACCTTGCCAGTGACGTCCCAGTCCTTGAAACGGAAGTGAGGACAGTCCTATAAGTTCTCCGACCCCAGTAAACTCCCTGTGGTGACCGGATTATCAACAGCACCCTCCTCCATGCAGTATATTACCAATCTATTTAACGCGTACTGGGACACAAGCTGCATTTCTGAGCTCATTTTGTACTGTTGGAACTCCGGGGAAGGGTGTCGCCCGAGTTTACTTACGCCGAAGTCGCTCTAACTTCTAAACGAGGGAAGCCCAGCGCCCTCACCAACTATCGGCCTTTATCGTTAACTGCCTGCGTAGGTAAATCGATCGAGCGGATACTACTTGCCCGACTCAATACCCAAATGTACCCTGATAATTTCACCCTTTTGTTAACTAACGGCAGCGTCGCGGGTATAGAAGCAACATTTCAAGGCGGAGTCTCAACAGTTGAAAAGGAGCTTAGAAAGCCCAATTAACATGCTCGCCATCAAAATCCGAACTCCTCGTGCTATCGCCACACACCACCAACACCACAACAGCATCCAACGTGCATCTGCTCCTGGGCAATGTTCCCATTCCCACTGTGAATTGCGTGAAAAAAAAAACTGTTTGATAATTGGTAAAACACAAAAGTGAAATGTGCAGCGAAATTTGCAGCTGACCATGATTTGCGGGTCGGCGGCTGTCTTGTGGGTGTGCTTCGCGAGCGACGTCCTGCTGGTGGGTCGATTCGGCAAAGGTGTACCAGAGTCATTCTCGTGAGGGATATGACGTCAGTGAAACCGGTGTATCCCGGCATAAAACACTTTCGTGTAAAATGTAAAACACGAAAATGAACAACCCTAAGTATAACATACTATTTAGTGCTAAGAGTTGCTTCCCCGCAAGAAGACCCTGTGTGCAAGGGTGCAAAGGCGGCGTGCTTAGTTGCACTGGCGTCATTTCCGTGACGGATATGACGTAAGTCAAATCTTCGTGAATGACGCAATAAAACACTTTCCTGTTAAAAACTCGGTCTAGTCATCCAGTCCTATCGCCGAAACACAGCAGTCATGGTGATCAGGCCGCCATGGCGATCCCCTAGGCCGGTATTTAAATAAAAGTTTTTATTTCCCTCACTCGCTCAAGACCTACCGGGATGCCTTGGCCGCTGGGTTCACCGTTTACGGAAGTACGACTTCACTGTCACTTGCAAGTCGGACAGGAAAAGCAGTGATGCCTAAGCTCTTTCCCGTTGCCCACGGATATCACTTCGGGTAGCTCGCCGCCTTCTGTAACTTCGTTGGTGTTGCCAATGAAGCCTTCCCACACCACTGGTTAAAATAACCACGAAACCTTGTTTCTCTCCAAGAACCCTACCCTCATTGCGGACAACTAGTAGACCTACTCGACGGTTGCGCCTCACCACGCAGCAGCCGTTTACGCCGCCAACTAATGAAATTCCGTGTCTGGAATGATGGAGCCCTATACCACCACAATTATCAGCACAGGTCGAATTACACTGTTGCTCCCCGCCTTGGTTTGCACAAGGCCTCCGACCGCGTCAAAAGCTATTCTTGTGACCGGGCCTCTTCACTAGATGTGTAACGACATGCCCTTCGTGTCAGCGTTGTAAACACCCTCACCTCAGTCCGTGCAGCTACGCCACAGCTTTTTTTTTCTTTATTGCCTGCTTCGCGACAACACAAAACACACTGCCCAGTACAAAAATTAGTAGCTCCAGGCACCAATCGGCTGAAGGGAGTAGCTTAAAACATCTTAAATGGCGCTAGAACATCCAGAATGGGTATTCACTCAGGTTCTTCCGGCATGACTCTATAAACTTCTCATATATAAGCAACGCTTTCAATAAAGTGCTCTCGCACTGTGCAAGCATCCTCTTCGGCATTTTGGACCGCCATGCGAGTTTTCCACATATAATGCACACTAAGTGCCATGAACATATCATAGGGCACGCCTCCCTCATTTTTTAGGGGCAAAAAGCGATTGCCTTAAGGCGTTAATGGTAAGTCTTTTTTTAAGGTTCGTTGGAGGATGTCCCAGTGGAACCCCGCATCCCAACAGTCCAGAAAGATATGTTCGATTGTTTCCAGCTTTTTACATAATCGACAGTTAAGTGTTCATGGGTGTACATATAGTCCTTTTTCCTGCAGCCAGGGTTTTACCGGTAGCGTGCCGCTATTAAGTATAAAAAAGAAAGATTTAACAGATGAACGTACTGGCATTGGTTTCACTCTCTTTCGAACATCTTTTCCTGAACCCACTGCACACAACTGACGACAAACCGGAACAGGTAGACACGCATAAATCATATCTTTGTACAAACGTTTCCGCGGTACACTACTAGTGTTTTTCGAAAACATGCCTTGGACGACAACTCCGGCATCCCGCTTATACTGGGCATCCAACTTAAAACTACCAGGGCGCCAGAGAGTACTGGGACGGAGAAACTGATAGAGTTAAAGAAAAATTAACACAATGGGGGGGGGGGGGGGGGAACGGATCTGTCAATGTTTGCCCGTGCATTGTATGTAATGTGGTTGCCGTTGCCAATGTATGGTACGTCCTACAGGCGATTTGTGTGTCAAGAAGGAACATACAAAAGCTGCACAGAGTGTTCGCGGTGTTTTTGTGGGGCTCAAGCTGAGAGCGCATGAGTCGAACCAATTTGTTTCGCTCGGTGAAAAGCGGTGGATTGGGACTGACACATTTGTTTATCCGACAAATAGTTTCTAGGTTTATGTTTCTGAGAGAAGAGGGAGATTTCTTTCTACGTACTGTGGTACAAGCCCGACTACGCGATGTTATTCCAGACTATGAAGTTTCAACTTGTGATATGCGATATGTACGTGTGCGTGGGTTCTTGCGCGATGTCGTTGATGCTTTTAGGATTTTAAGGGTCAGGTTTTCCTCGGAGTATTTGGCTATGCCACAGCCTTTGCCTGGTCCGCCTTCTCAATTTGAAGTTTTCGGCACCGACCTGTATGACGACCTGTATGACCTGTCTGGATTGTGATCGCTGTTGACCACAGGTATCGAATGCTGAGACAATTTCTCACCGTACAGGCTGCGCTTTTTTCCAGCAACTTATATTGTTACGCCATATACCTCGCACACATTTAACTGACCGCGGGGGCGAATTCCTAGCCGCTGATACTGCCAACAAAACAATGTCAAGTTATCATCCCCACTCACATGTACTGACAGGGTTTCATTGTACCCTTTCCTATATTTCTCTTTATATCAACCAGGACCGCAAGAACTGGGCCTTGTAGTTCCCTTTGTCGCATACGCCTATATTACCGCTGTTAGAAGTACAAATGGGTTTTTTTCTTGTCAACGGCCGCAATCCAGAATAGATTCTTGATGCATATGCATATTTTTCTTCCTTCCCCGTGGCTACAGCAGGCAGCATGGCAGATAAGTTTTCTTCTCGTCCAGTGCATTGCCGGAACGTCGCACGGTTGAACACCGAGTCCTGCCAACACGACTGGAAATCCCGCTGGAAAGATGACTTGAAATCCCAGCAGACCAGGGGATTGGGTGTTCCTTTGGACGCGGATTTGTGCGCCATAACTGTGTAAAAAGTTTATTCCGCACGTACGATGGCGGCCTTTGTTGCGTGGTGTTTAGCCATCCGAAGTTTTGGCGTCACCCCAGCGTTGAACATGGTCGCAGTCTCAACTTCATTTATTATGTATTGAGAAGTACAGGACTCGGACAGAAAACGGAGGAGTGGGGGACTAGCGTGTCCTGTACATATACCGCGTACTTCGACCAAATATTCACTAGCTAAGAACAAGGCAAGGTTCTTGTAGTAATCGAAACTTATTAGAGCGAGCTCCGCAATAATATACGACCACACAAACGTCGAAGCAGCAGTCAACGTAGTAACGTACACAGTCGATGGTCGGCGAATTGAATGTCGCTGCACTTGCTGTAAAAGCTCTATCTCGGTATGCTATCCTTTTCGGAATCACCTTTCCGGAAGCATCGGTGTGCTATCCTTTCCGAAATTTGCTCGACACAATTAGTCGATCAAATAACAACCGCATAAGCTAGTGACGAAGGGCGTGGACTCTTTCCCTCTAATCAAAAACGATTACATAGCCCGGCATGCAACAAAGCACCAAACGCATGCTCTGCTTGGCACGCAGAATAAGATGCAGCAGCAAAAGCACGCAAGCAAAATATATCGCCAGACAGGCTTCGCGGCAACACCGCATTTGGTGATTCGCCTCACAACCCGTTTTTCTTCCATTTGTTCTCTTGTGGTTTTAGTTTTCCTACTTGTAGAGCAACAGCCATGGTTCGGATAACGGAGTCAAAGATGGAGCGAGAAAGTACCTAATCATGCAAACGTTTGCGGGGCTGAAGGACTGCACTAGCTACAGGCAGTTCAACGTTTACGACCTTGAGTTTTAAACGTAACCATAGATTCCCCTTGGAAATTTGCGGACGCGTCCAAGAATGTAGGTAGCAGAGAGAGAGAGAAAAAAACACTTTATTGGTGAGACACCGGGTTCAGGTTGGGGGGGGGGGGGGGTGGAGTGGCCTCAGACCAAATGGCCGAAGCGACCTGTAGTGCCCGTTGCGTCAGGGTCCGTTGATCCACGAGGCAAGAGCTACTCAAGGCCTGCTCCCAGTAGGTGGGGGTGGGGAAGGGGGGGGGGGGGGGGGAGGACGGGGTCCGCTGGGCACTCGCATAAAGAGTCGTATAGCGTGTCGAGGTTGCGGCATCTCGGACATTCTGCGGAGAGGAGGAGGTGTTGGTGGGAGTGCTGTGATTGCATGCGATGGGAGAAGGAGTGGGTTTGTAGAGAGCGCCACATCTGTACTTCCTCTATCGTAAGTTCTGCGTTGGGCGGGGGTAGCGTTCTGCGGGTGAGGCGGTAGTGTTGTGTGATGTCTCGGTATGTGGTGAGGGCGTACCCAGTGACGTCGAGGTAGCGGAAATGGAGGCAGTCGTGCAGAGTGAGTCCGTGAGAAAGGAAGGGGCCGTCAGGCGAAATCACTTTAAAACTCGTCTTGTCAATTATGCGAGTAGTTTAGCGTGCTCGCAAGTGACGCCTGCACTGACGAGCACACCGTAGCAGCGGTGCTTATATAGCCGCGACTGGAGGGACACACAGTGTACGTGGGCGCCAGAAAAGACTGCACGCGAATCGCGCCTGCTGCGCGATCAAGCTCCGCACAAACCGTGCAGGCCCATGAGCTGTTTCTAAGACTAACACCGAGAAAGCTTGCCCGTCGGTGCCAACGACAGCAGTTGAAGGTGTTCATTCCCGAGAGAGGCACTGAGAAAAACAACGACGAGGGGTACTTGTTTTGAAATTATGGTTCCTCCACAGCGGTCACTCCGCCCATTGGTTCGTGCCAAGAAGAGAAAGCTTTGCGCTTCTCTCCCCCTGCTTTCTCCCGTGAAGACGGAAGCCGAGCGAAGTCGAGCGCAGCCCGGCCGGCCCCCCCGAGGGTACACCAGCTGTAAGACGGATGGTTTAATGGATTGCAGCCGTACGAGGAAGCCTGGCCGTCCGGAGGAGAAGGGGGGCGTCCGTTGCAGAGACACGGTTGCAGCCAACGTCGACTCCGGCGGCCATCGGCTGCAGCGGGGGCGGCGGATGGCGCAGATGTATGGCCCCGATAACACACTGCGGCGCAGTTCCCGCAGCAGACAATGCACCCGCGTGCTCTGGACGGAGTGCCCGACATCCCGCTTTCTGCGCCTAACGGTCGCATTGGCTCTATCTTTTTGCCCCGCTGGTTGCAACCGCGCGCGCTAACGTGATTACGTGTCACCATTGCGAAAAGCACGAAATTGAAAATCGGGAGCCGCAATTAGCTCCGGGATTTTTATGCGAGGGAATATATTGCAACACGGATTGTATAATACGTCTAGGTAAATACACTATTTTGCGGCGTGATTCGCGCACGAAGTTATCAATTGAAAATGCTGTGTAAAGTGCGTAGGTGTTGAAATTAGCTGAATGAAGCTCTGCGCCCACACACGCGTGTTCACAATCTCTCTGCGGATCATGTGCACATGGAAAAGTCAATTGTGCCAAGTTTGCAGCTACAAATGAAAGAATATCGTTCAATCCAGGTGGCGGAAACGTGCGGCCCTGCGGAGCAGTATTATGCGGCCCGCAGCAGCATGTCAGAACCGTCACTTCCTACCTCATGGCCAACATGGCAGTTTTTAATGCGCAGCATCCTTTGCCGAGTACCCCCACTGCCGGGACCAGGTAACGGCCTGAATTCAGACGATTATCCTGTAATGCGTAGCATTCTTATGCCGATTGTCTTGAGTGTGAGTTATTTCTAGCGAAATTTTCTGGTTTTTTCTAAACACTGCCCGACCTTTTATCTTCATTTACGCTAGTATAACGATTAGAAGTGAAAATTTCGCCAAGTCAGCATTTTTGTGGACATGAGAGACGTTACATGGGTCGCCATTTTTCGTAATTGTTTTATATTTTTCTTCTTTTTTAGTGTTTCAAAATTTCGTTCTACCAATTATCTCAATTAAGCTAATAAAACGATTGCAGGTGGAACTTCCGTTAAATCTGCATTATTCGGGAAATGCAGGTCGTTATACGATTTTTAATTTTTCCTAGTTTTTCCTATTTTTTGTTATTATTTTGTTTACTATTTTGTTTTGTTATTTTGTTAAAAGCGGTTAAGCATGTTTTAGATCTAATAGCGGAAGTGTTGACACACATTTATAATGCTGCACTATCAACCGGTGTTTTTCCAGAAAGCATGCAAACAGAAAAAGTAAGCGTAATACATAAGGGAGGTGAAAAGAATGAACTTAATAATTATCGCCCAATCTCAGTGCTACCAATTTTTTCTAAATGCCTTGAGAAAATTATTTGTAATCAAATAGAAGTCTTCTCCCAGAAACACAACCTTATAACTGACTGCGAATTCGGCTTTAGAAAGAAACGCTCTACTGAAAGTGCTCTATTAGTGCAAAAGGACACTATCCTAGAAAATTTTGAAAAAAGACTACTTACACTAGGTATTTACCTAGATTTCAGTAAAGCGTTTGATCGTGTTAATCATGCAGTACTTCTTACTAAATTAGAAAACTACGGTTTTCGCGGTGTATCCCTTAATCTCGTGCAGTCTTATTGCGGACACGTTTACAATACGTAGAAATAAATAACCATAAATCACAAATTAAGCCCATTAAGACTGGTGTGCCACAAGGCAGCATTCTTGGACCTTTTCTTTTTTTTATTCTACATAAATGATTTTACGCGCATACAGACAAATTGCAAATTTATCATATATGCTGACGACTGCACTGTATTTGTTTCTGGGAAAAATTTAGAGACTATAATACCTATATCATGTTCGATATGTTACAAAATACAAGAATGGTCCCACAAAAACTACTTAACTCTTAACGAATCAAAAACTAGAGGTGTACTTTTCCGCCCTTTAGGCACGACAGTGGTTGTACCCGACAGTATGCTTTTACACCCATTTAAAGTTAGTATTGTAAAGTGTGTAAAGACCCTTGGGATCATTTTTAACGAGAACATGTCGTGGAACGAGCATGTGAAATTGTTCTGCTCGAAAGCGCAAAAGGCCGCCGGAATCATAAATAGGTGTCGTCATTTCCTACCCACTGGCATCAAGCGACTTTTATACCAGGCGCTGTTTCATTCGCATCTTAACTACTGTGCTTTAGTGTGGGCAAATACCACCTTGCAAAACCTAAATAGAGTAACATTACTGCAAAAGAAAGCCATTCGGGCAATCGAAAATGTTCCTTTTCTAGCACACACTAAGGACTTATTTTCAAACCACCAAATAGTAAAGGCCGAATACATATATCAATATAAACTTATCCGCACATATAGATCTGCTAAGCGAGGCAAAATAGACACTTTTCTGGACCTAGCACATTTAGAGGAAACCGTAAATGTATATTCACACCGATATAAGCCACCTTGGAAGATCCCATCATCAGGGACTCATCATGGACAGCAGCTGCTCAAGCATACACTTCCAAATACACTAAATCACTTGCACAGACAGGACGTTGACATTCTGACTTAATGATGCCCGCATATTGGATACGTTTTTGTAGGTGTTTTACTTGTAGATTTTCACTGTTTTAATTATTTTGTATAATCGTTTTTTTTTTCAATGTACGTCGTAAGTGACCATAAATTGCTGTGCCGTCATTGCTGTCATTGCCGCGTCGGCGGACGGTGCCCTGTCAAGCTGCATTGTTGCAGCTTTTTCGCCGTCCGCTTTTTTCACCTGTGTAAAAACATTCGTGGAAATAAAACTTTGATTGATTGATTGATTGATATTTATATTTTTTCAAACTTTCGTCCTAACAATTATCTCATTTACGTTATTATAACCATTACGTTTGAAACTTTCCCGAAATCTACATGATTATAGAAATGCAGGGCGTTACACTGTTCGCCAGTTTCCGTAATTATTTTATATTTTTCTTAGTTTTTAGGTTTTCAAAATTTTCTTCGACCAGTTATCTCAATTTAGCCTATTATAACAATTGCAAGTGGAACTTTCGCGGAACATGCATTAATCGGGAAATGCAGTGCCTTACACGTGTTTTTTCTTAATATTTTAATTTTTTTTATTTTAAATATTGTTCGTAATTTTTCAATATTGTTCTTTAGTTTTTCAAAATTTCGTCCGAACAATTATCTCATTTACGTTATTATAACCATTACGTTTGTAACTTTCCGAAATCTGCATTATTATAGAAATGCAGGGCGTTACACTGTTCACCAGTTTCCGTAATTATTTTATATTTTTCTTAGTTTTTAGGTTTTCAAAATTTTCTTCGACCAGTTATCTCTAATCACGCTAATGTAACAATTGCAGGTGGACATTTCGCAGAACGTGCATTACTGCGCAAATACAATGCCTTACACGTGTTTTTTTAAACATTTTTATTTTTTTTTATTTTTAGATATTGTTCGTAATTTTTCAATATTGTTCTTTAGATTTTCAAAATTTCGTCCGAACAATTATCTCATTTACGTTATTATAACCATTGCGTTTGCAACTTTCCCGAAATTATTTTATATTTTTCTTTAAAATTTCCTTCAACCGATTGTTTCAACTTACGCGATTATAATGATTACACCTGAAACTTTCGCGAAATCTGCATTATTGTGGAAATGCAAGGCGTTACACATTTCGCCATTTTCTGTAGTTTTTATATCTTTCTTATTTTTTTATTTTTTCAGAATTTTGGGCAACCAGTTATCTCCATTTACGCCATTAAAGCGGTTACACGTGGAAGTACCGCGAAATCTGCATTTTTGTGGAAATGCAGGGCGTTACACGGTCCTGGCTGTGGGGGTACACGGCCAAGAATGCTACGCATTAAACATAAAAAAAAACAAAATAGCGAGAAGCACTCAACAATGTAACGCCCTGCATTTCCAGAAAAATGAACATTTGGCGGAAGTTCTACCACTAATCGTTAAAACAGCGTAAATAGAGATAATTGGTCGGAATTTAGACAGAATTTAGAAAAAAGAAAAAAAATGGCTGTAAAGAATTCGCACTCTAGACAAATGGCATAACAATCATTCACATTAGCAGACAGTTTTCTCACTTCCTGTAGATGTTTTTTCTTTTTATAACACGTGTTATTAAAGTGTAACCTCGTGGGTGTCATGCGGGCTGAAAAAAAAAAGGATTTCTATTCCACTTTTGTAATATATTGTCGATTCACCGATTTTTTTTCTCTTTGCCTGCAAAGCCCCTTCTGATATTCCGTCTGGCCCTGCCGTGTCGGCTTCATGCCGGGTGAGCAACCGATGGCTCGTACGTCGCAGCAGCACCGGCGTGCGCCTATGGAACGAGCTTAGCTCTGGGGCGATTGGTGACGCTGCGCCGGAGCCGCTTGATAAATATACATGTGTCACATAATGCGTATACCGTGTGTGTGTCATTAAAGCAGCTGTAAGCATGATAATCAAGCTAATCCGAGACAACCAGGAAAGCTAAGAATAACCAGCTGAACTTTAGCTCACGCTACGTATATCCTGGCATAGCCGAGCTAAGCCACTGCTAATTTTCTTTTTTTTTTTTTTAGCAGGCCGAACCCGAACCGTAACTGAACCGAAAGAATAAATGCCCGTTACCGGTTCACGAGGAAACGGTTCGACCACCCATGCTTGATACTGCGCTGTCAATGTCATTCAGGGCTTTTTATTCCATCCCGCAAGATCAGCTTCGTAACTTCTCGCGCACATTTCTGCATAAGAGCAATCACCGCACTATCAACCCTCTACGCATGGGCGCAACACGACGAAACGTGTGCACAACACCGTTGCATTGGTATGCCGCTGGCTACGCATGCAGAATGCGAGGCTCAACGGCAGAAATGATAGACTGTAGGAATCTTGCAGGTGATACGAAATGTCGTCGTTGCCCTTCTTTCAAAGTGACGGTAGTATTTGCCGCTCAGTGATATACGGTGCGCCTGACAGCACAGGCGTAGCTTCGTGGATTAATGCGCTAATATTTTTCGGAAAGTGTGTTTCTGCTGGAATAGAAGAGGAAAAGGCCCGTCCCTTTATTTTAAATTATTCTCTGCGGGGCTGATACCGGAATAATGTCTTCTCCTTCTTGCTGCCTTCAGCCATTAAATAAGCATAGAACTGAGAAGCAGATTTTCACAGCAGAGTTGTGTAGGCCCAGCTTTGTCCGTATGTCGCACCAAAAAACCCCGAAGCCCCAAGAAAAAGACGTGGTTAGGGAGGTCCTCGGAACCGAACCCGGGACCTTGACGCCGTGAAACCGGCAACCGAGCCACTGGGCCACGCCAAAGGTACGACGGCTAGGGTGTTATAGCAGCGGCGGAGAACAATCTCATCGTAATCATCATCATCATCTTCAACAACAACAACAACAACAACAACAACAACCAGAACAACAACAGCAGCAATAACAACATCAACGTCATCAACAACAATAGCCTATCTACGCCCAATGCAAGGCAAAAGGCCTCCAAAGGGGATGGATTTCCAATTACCCCCGTCCTGTGCTAACTGCGACGAATTTATCCCCTCAAAATTCTTGGTGTCATCTGCCATCTATCTTTCTGCCACCCCCTGCCACGCTTGCCTTCTCTACGGATCTACTATGTTACCCTTAATGACCAACTGTAACAACGATTGGGAGAAAAAAATCCCGGGCCTTCTCCAGTAACGTGAAACCTGGGGAGGGGCGTATCATGCAGTGTATCGGTGTGTTCTGGGCGCCTTGGCGTTTTTGCCAACGGAGATGAAACTGTTGGGGTGGAGGTATACAGCTTTGCTGTAAATGTTTCTTGTCTTTGAAGCACGAAGCTTTCTTGCGCGAGGCGTAAAGAAGTGTCCCGATCTTTTTTTCGAACGCGTTACGTTCTAGCGCGTGGCGTAAACGACTTTCCCCGTGTTTTATTACCGTAACTACATGAAACGACGATTATGACGACGACGACAGGAGACCCTCAGGGACTTCGCCCTAAAATACGCTTCCGAGGTCGGAATCGAACCTGCGTCTTTCGCGTTATGAAAGCTGCGTCTGTCGGATGGAGCTATGATCCAATTCCGGGCGCACAGTATTTCCATGGGCATCCTAATGAGGGCGTTTGCTTTAGACAAGAGACGTGAAAGGCTGCGGTCAAAAGTATCCGGGCCTGCCAGTCATGGAGAACTTTGAGCGGCAACTTCGGAAACCCATGTGAGCGGCCGCCAGCTGCGCCTCTAAGAGCTGCGCTAATTTTTTAGGGGCGAAGCACCTTAAGGCCGAGGCTCGTCCGGAGTCCGGCCTCCGTGCTCACGGCACAGCACCGTGTGAATAGAAACATCTGTGAACAAAAGGTTCACAAAAGGTTCACAAGAACAAAATAAAAGGTTCGCAAAAGGTTATAGTATATATATAGAGAGAGTGCGTCTGGAGAGCCATGCTGCGCATGAGCGAGGAGCATTGGATTGGATTCGATTGGATTGAAATGGATTGGACTGGATTGAGTTGGATTAAATTGAATTGTATTGGATTGGATTGGAAATCGTTTTAGCAGCATTAAGCACTCTCGCTGGTTATTTACGGCAAGAACGATTCCCAGTGCTTCGCCGACTCATCATGATTCACTTCGTGGAGATGCGGGAATAACCATCAACGGGGGGGGGGGGGTGATTCTAGGTCACGGTGGCAATTTTTTTTTCTCTAGGCATCCCTTCTTATGTCTGATATTTCACGTAACGAAACTTGTTCGCTACGAAGGCAGCGCGAGACGTCATGCCTGAAATATAGTCGTTAGATCTTAAGGTGGAGCAGAGGGGGCAAGTTTGTACCGGCCATTTCACGTCTGGCGTGCACGACGGAAGTTTGTTACGAACCAGTCTAGTATGCCAGCATCTTGTGCTCTGTAGCCACAAAACTTCATCAATAATGAAACATGTTTTTAAGAATTGTAATAACGAACAACCCTGGCGTCGATCTGTTATAAGCTCGAAAAAAATAGAGGATGGCCATTGTATATTGCTTTTTAAATTGAGTGAAATTTCCCACTTACCTGCAATGGAGTGCACTTTTGAAGTTGAAGTTTTTTATGCAACCAAAAATTGGCACCAGAAAAGAATGATGGATGAGCAATACAAAAAAAAATGGGCACACTAGGTTGTTTAGATGCAGAAAAACACGCCCGGCGTTTGGGTACATTGGAAAAATGAGTCAGGCTCGCAAATTTTAAGGGAAAGAATAGTTCATTTAAAAGTATGCAAAGCCTGGACAGAAAGAAATTGCGGCGATGGCTGGAATAGTTTGCGTTTTAGTATGAATAGTTTGATGGCTTGAATAGTTTTGCTGTAGACGTTTCAGAATTCTTGCGAATTTCCCCTGGGCAGGATTCGGCATTTTTTGAAGAGAAACACCTTTTTCCTCCGAAATAACTTCTGATATCTTATTCCCTGTGCACATGTCAGTTTTTAGCCGATAAAAATTTCGACATCGCGCATATTTCCGATCTCTCGTGAAAACACTGATAATCAGTGGTAGTCCCTAGGATTGCGATCCAAGGAGAAGCTCGAGCCCGTCTCCCCAAGCCTGACAAAAGTGACGGCCACGGAAGCTCAGGTGCTTCTGAGATAAATTCGACACCGTAGTCATGACAAAGAATCAGCCTTTATTATGGTCCCTACCTTTATTCTGCGCTGACCGAACAACTCGTATATACAGGACCCGCGTGACGTCACCGGTCGGAACTGATAATAGCCAGGCGGCTAAACACGCAGGGAAACCAACAGCGTCCGGCGCTATCACCGCTCCTTGGCCGTCGCTATCACGTTACCACATCTCGTACCTCCGTAAATGAAGGAATCATTTCACTTGCGTAAGTCCTCATGTCGGTAACGGTCTGGTGGCTTCCGCGCCCTTGTGCTACGCCGAGGCGCTGGGGTGTCCGCACTCTTCGGCTAACTGGCCACTACCGTGGGAGGGGAAGTCACGTCGAACTGTGCCGGAGCCTCAGGTGCCGTTGTGGCTTCGACTGCAGCATGGTCACTCGGTTCACTCTCCGGCGGACGTGGAACCGGTGGCGAGGGGGCTGCAGTCGCGTGGTCCGGGCTCAAACGCACCGGGGGTGCGGGAGGAGGATGCTCTGGTGGACGGATGTGAATTTCGGGTCTCTCCATGTCGCACGCTCTTGCGGTGTCCGCATGTTGAGACCGCAGGTAATCAGCATGTACAAACCGGAACTGGCTGTGCACTTTCACCACGCAGGTCACCGCACTGACCACCTGAGTCACCACTGCTTCCTGCCACGACACATGTTCTCCGCGCACTGTTTTCACGTAGACGCGGTCACCCACACAAAACACGCGTTCCGCACCACGCCCTTTATCACACTCTTCTTTCACATGCTCTCGCTTATGCCGCATAGCATGACCAAAATCAGATTTCAACAGAGAAAGTTATGTGCGCGGTTGCCTTTTCCAAAACAACTGAGCCGGCGAGTGCCCGGTGACACTGCTGGGACTGTTGTGATAAGCACAAACAAATTTGTTAACGTGTTCTTGGAATGAACTACGGCTATCCGAATCGTTCTCTTCCAGCACTTGTTTAAGCGAGGCTCGCTTGATAGTCTGAACCATGCTTTCGGCTGCCCCATTCGATGCAGCATGATAAGAAGGAATGCGAACGTGTTTCACACCATTCCGCAAATTCGGCGGACGTGAACTGCGGTCCGTCATCGTGTACTATACGGCGAATTCGCCTCGAATTTTTTCAATGGTTTTAGAGGCAGTCGTGGAAGTCATAGGCCACTATTCTACCCATTTTGAGTACGCGTCGACTGAGACCAAGAAAACGTTCGCATCATTTACAGCAAAATCCACATGCACTCGCGACCAACATTTTGCTGGTTACAACCACGGGTGAACGGTACCGGTTTCGCGGAGGGCTGAATTGCCTGACAAATATTATATCGCTGGACATACTTTTCAATGGCCTTTTCATACTTTTCAATGGCCACCAAACAAAACTTCTTGAGAGCATTTTCATGCGGCTAGTCCCCGGGTGTTCTTCGTGTAACCATTCTAGCACACGATCGCGCAGGGTGTCCGGAATAACAACTCCCGAACCCCATGTTACAGCCTTGTTCAAGCGACAGTTCCCACCGCCTGACGTAGTAAGGCTTCAGATCGTCTGCGCATTCGCTAGGCCAGCCCTTCAATGTGAACTCGGCCACGCGAGACACGGTTAGGTTCCTTTTTGAGTCCTTCGCTATCGCTTCCGCGGTTAAGGGAAGGCACTGAAAAACTGCCAAACATTCGGATGGCTCTTCTCTGCTGTCATCTGCGCGGGGTAGCCTCTACAGAACGTCCGCCAATTCGACATTTTTTCCGCGTCGATACTTCAGCACATACTTGCAAGCCGCAAGCGTCATCGCCCATCGTTGCATGCGGGCTGCTGCTATGCTAGACACTGGTTTATCTTACCCTAGAATGCCCAAGAGTGGCTGGTGGTCTGTGTACAGAACGAACGGCCTTCCGTAGGGGTATCGGCGGAATTTTGTCAGCCCACTTTGCACGCCTAACCACCACCAACTGGAAAAGGAGAAGGCCTCAGTTCTGCGCCCTTTCCACTCGCACTACGTCAGCTAATGGGGCGACTGCATGATGCGGCTGACGAGTTCGAGTGAGTCGACCTCCAGTGCATCTGTCACCCCGACATCGCAGTATCTCACGTCCGGCTGAAGATGGACTGCCCCACGGTGCAACTTTTTTGTGTGCATTTTGTCGCCGTTAAGTTGCTAGTGTTTTTCGTGCTGCTGTGAGCCTTTCTGTACCTGTGAGCTTTGGAAATGTCAAAAGAACTACGCTTAGATGCTGTGAAAGTGCTGTGTACCACGATGCCGCGCAACTACACTGGGGACACGAAGGTGCATGTGCAAGTTCCGGAGGGAGGAAATACTGAACGGTGCTTGGATAGGAGCTGTGCGGCTGGAAAGCGTCGGTTTCGCAAAGAATTCCTGGGTACTTTTTGTGTCAAGTACCGATGAGTTGGCTCATGGGAGTAAAATTTATTTCTAGGTATTCGTACTTCAGTTCACGGATGAGGAGCCTCGCATGCCAATCGAGCCTCTGGCGGCACCATCACAGTGGCGCTATTTCATCGGCGCCTTCTACCGGACGCAAGGGTTTATTCGGAAGTTTGATTTTTGGGGGTATCGGAAAGCTCCTGGGGGATGTGGGGGAGGTGTAGAGATCCCTGGAAAGATGCTGTACCATCGAAGTTCTTGAACCGTCCGAGCTACGTTTCTGGAAGCTACGAAAAGGGAATACCCTAACCCTGACTCCAAGCAGGCGCGCCAAAGAAGTGTGACCCTGAAATTGATTTTTAATGTCTCCCAATTCTTTTTTATCGTGATGCTTTTTTGTCGTGAGTTGGTGGAGGTTGCGGTTTCCGCAGCTACACCACACCACAGAACTTCGGAGTGGGCGACACATTCGTCGACGCACGATGCCTCCTGCCAACGAGACAGCACCCACCGCGCCCTTCACCATCGTTTCTCAGCCCCGTGAACCAGGCTTTCTCACCGGTGAGGACGACACCGACGTGGAAGAATGGATATGCATGTTCGAAAGTGCCAGCTCACATAACAGGTGGGATGGCACAATCATGCTGGCAAACCTGCCTTATCATCTATGAAACACAGCCAAAGTCTGGTATGAGACCAATCAACACACTTTGACCAGCTGCGACGTTTGCAAAGAAAAGATGCGCGAATAATTTGGTGGACCCGTGTGTCACCAGCTCGCTTCACGCGCCTAGTCCTCCACTGAATCGTACGTCACGTATATACAGGACGTTCTGGCTCTCCGCTCAAAGGTTGATCCCTAAATGTCGGAAGCCGCCAAGGCAGGTCACGTACTCAAATGCTATCAGATGACGAATTGCATCTGCTGATGTGTAAGGATGGCACTACCGTCGACGCGATTCTTAAGGAATGCTGATGCTGTGAGGAGGCCAAACGCTGCCGCATTGCGCGCCAGTTTACTCGGCTGCCTCACACGGCGCCAACATCGTCGTGTCAAGATGAGTCGCTGCCACCACGCCCAACGCTGACGCCTAACACGGGGGCTCAGACTGAGAGCCGGATGAAAATAGCATGCCGTGGGATCGAGGCTATGACTCCAGTCGCTGCTTCTCACTACGCGCACGACCAGAACAGCCCCACGATTTCTCATCCAAGCCGTCGTTAGAGACGAGTTCATGCCTCTGGGCCTTCACTCGGTTTGGGCCTTGGGACACCAGGATCGCTGCGACGGATTCCGTACACCTTCTTTCCGTACTAATGTCCCGCCGCGCTACGATATTCCACCGCGCTACCGACGGCGCAGCCCTGGTAAATGGAGAACAGCCGATGACCACCCCATCTGTTTCGACTGCCATCGCGTTGGTCACGTCGCCCGTTATTACCGCAGCAGCTGGTCGTCATTTCCCCGTCAACGGTTTCACGAGAATAGCTACCCTGACGATCACCCTCGACATTTTCCCCCACGTCCTCAGCAGCCCTTCGCAGTCGACAACACACGACGCAACCGTTCTTATCGCTCGCCGTCACCTCAACGTCGCCAGTCGCGTTCGCCGCAGCCCCACCGCCGGACTCCGCCGCCCACTTTCTCAACCTCCCTCTCAGAAAAGTAGCCAGCGCGGCTCTAGGAGCTGATGCTGCAATAACGACGCGGCCTGCAAATACTCTGTTGACTACGATTACAAGACATATATTGATAGATGTTCACGTTAATGGTTTTCGTGCTAGTGCTTGATCGACACATGCGCCAATATTTCGGTTATGAGTTCAAACCTTCGCCGTCCTCTTCGGACAGTTATGGCGCCCGTGATATGCCGTGCCGTACGAGTCGCCGACGGAGGAACGACCACCGTGGCCGGAATGCGTGCCGCCCGTGTCTTAATTGCCGGACATGACATCCCTGTCTTGTTCACCGTCTTGGACACATGCCCTTACGATATTATATTCGTAGTGGACTTTCCGACTGACCCCGCCGCCCTCATTGACTGCGCCGCCGGTGTTTTACGTATTGAGCTACCCACAAGACTCCTTAACATCACGCCCACTGAAGGCCGATCCACACGGCGGACAAAACGATTATTTGGAGCGCGGTAGCGCATCACGTGATAGGACGTCACCAGTTCGCGCGGACCGCCGTTGGACCGCGCAGGACCGCGGCCTTCGCGGTCCAAATATTCTCCGAGGCTTTTCGGTCCGCAGTCTCGACGGCGGACCGCGGCATCAATCATCATGGTCTGACAGCGCCCGCGTCGCGTGGGCGGAGCTGGTTTCAGTTGCGCCAATAGAGAACAGTGCGGGCAGCGCGGCTGTTTCGAAGCGCTCGAAGGAGCCTGTCAATTACCCCCGGTGGGATAGGCGGCGGGCTAGGCTTACAATCGCGACGCATACTTAATCCGTGCTTTTACTAGCGAGTCCTGTGACTCTTACTACTGCGATGCTAGCCATCATTATCACATTGTTTCACACATGTAAACCTCAATTTACGGGAAGAGTTCGGTTCCAGCGAGCGGTGACGAGCCGTATGCAGCCCGGGTCGCCCCGCCGTCGCCGCTAGTCGTGTCGCCTTCGTGCGAACGACGCTGGCGGCTGCGTGAGCGCGCCCACTGGGCATGCATGCGGGTGGCCATTATTGTGTGGATGAAACGCTTCGTGCAGGCTTAGGTGTTACAGCATGTTGTCGCGGTCAAACGGTGCCTGTGTTCGACCTTCTAGCTTGCGAGTTCAGACGGTCGGCCATTCGCGGTCCACTCAGCCGGCCCGCCGAGTGAATGCGCTCTGCTCTGGATCGGACCGCGGCGGACCACGACGTCTCATCACGTGACCGATTGGACCGTGGAGTCGGTCCGTCGCGGCCTTTACCGGCTTTGCGGCACTGAACATGCTCGATTAACCCCCTAGGCCATTACCTTTATCTTCGTGCCTGACTGTCCCAGATGGTGACTAGCTTGTCTCGCCCGACAACTATATACTCCTTGAACGCAACATGACCCTTCCTTATACGGTCGTGACTGTCCCCTAATGTCGTTCGCTACACTCATCCCCTTGGCCGAATCCGAACTTTCCGTTGTAACCACTGATGCCTCTGAATCCTCTACGGGTGGCCAACGGGATATTTCAGCGGCTACCAGTGATTTTATGAAGATGGTAGCGTCGGACCTTTCACCTCCGGAAGCCTGTCACATCCGCTGCCTTCTAGCGTCCTGTCAGGACATTTTCGACTTGGACAATGGTCGTTTTGGTCAGACTTCCCCTGTTGCACAACGCATAAACACTGACGATGCGACCCCTATGCACCGACATCCATATCGTGTGTCATTCAGCAGGAACTAGAGAAGATATTGCCAAATTGTGATGTAATTGAGCCCTCTTCTAGTCCATGGGCGTCACCAGTCGTGCTGGTCAAAAAAAGATGGCTCATGGCGACTGTGTGTTGATTACAGACATTTAAACAAAATAACCAAAAAAGGTCGTTTCTCCAGCTCCTCGCATTGGCGATGCTCTCGATTCCGGGCATGGCGCGTCCTATTTCTCGTCCATTGTCCTGAGATCAGGATACTGGCAAATTGCAGTCGACGCCATGGACCGCGAAAAGACCGCTTTTGTAACACCAGACAGACTGTACCAATTTAAGGTCATGCCATTTGGTCTCTGCAATGTGCCAGCCACGTTCGAAAGGATGATGGACTCTATTGATGGATTTAAATGGACGACATGCTTTTGCTATCCGAATGACCTAATCGTCTTTTCTCACGCGTTTGAGAGACACCTGCATCGCCTATACTGGCAGTATTTCGCAGAGCCGGACTTCAGCTAAATTCATCAAAGTGCCACTTAGATTGCCCTCAAATAAAGATCCTTGGGCACCTCGTCGACGCTACCGGAGTCCAACTAGATACAGAAAAAAATGCGGGCCGTAAAATACGTTTGTTCCTCGATCGGTGAAACACGTTCGAAGCTTTGTAGGGTTCTGCTCGTACTTTGGTCGCTTCGGGATAAACTTCGGTGAAATTGGCAGCCCCTTCACGGATTTGCTTAAGCAAAAATAACCCGTTTCCAGGGGCCCTGAGCAAGCTTCCGCTATTTCAACTCTCGTCAACCAGCTCGCTAATCTACCTATTCTGGCGCACTTTGACGCTTCCGCTCCGAACGAAGTTCACACGGACGCAAGTGGCCACGGCATAGATGCTGTACTAGTTCAGAAGCACGCCGGTCTCGAACAAGTGATAGCGCATGCCAGTCGCCTTTTGTCACCTTCCGAGCGGAACTATTCAATCACCGAGCGCGAATGCCTAGCTCTTGTATGGGCCCTTAACAAATTCCGCCCATATTTATAGGAAAGGAATTTTTCTACGGTAACTGACCACCATGCCGTATGCTGGCTTGCTTCCTTGAAAGATACCACAGGTCGTTTTGGTCACTGCGCTTTACGCCCTCAGGAGTTTGACTACTCCGTGGCCTACAAGTGTGGCAGGCTCCACAGCGACGCCGACTGCCTGTCCCATCAACCGGTCGGCCAACCTGATACAGCTGACAACGACATTGATTCTTCTGTCCTTGCACTAACTGACTTTCTCAACATCGCAGACCACCAGCGCCACGGCCAATCATTGGAGTCGATCATTGCACGTCTCCCCACCATGCCGTAAGACCCGTCATGGAACGTGGTTTTGCTCAGCGACGGCGTGCTGTTCCGCCAGAACTTTCGCGCAGACGTCCCTGACGAACTTCTCGTTGTTCTTGAACCTCCGACCTCACATCCTCCACCAGCTAGTAGCACTACAAGCCGACAGCTGCCACATTGGCGTGGCTTGAACTTGCGACTGAGTACGTAAGCGCTTTTATTGGCCCAGACTCTACCGATTAGTCCACCGATACGTAACGGCGTGTCCAGCGCCGGGAAACCCCTTCCTGGTGACAAGCCGGCCTGCTCCGAATGATACAGATTCCTTCCAAACCTTTTTTCGTGTTGGTTTGGACCTGCTTGCCCTTTTCCTCTTGTTCGGGAAATCACTCGATCGCTGTTGCGCCTGATTATGCGACCCGCTACGCTATTCCGCGTGCTCTCCCCACCAGTTGTTTCACGAATGTTTGATTTCTTGCCTCTCAACGTCATCCTACAACACGATGCTCCTCGACAGCTCCTTACCAGTCGCTCTTTACCTTATGGCCGGTACTTCCTGAGACGGGTTGTTGTCGACCTCCTCCGCTCTTACCGCGCGAAGCACAAGCTAACCACCGCCTACCACCCCCAGACCAATGGCTTGACGAAAAGACTGAACAAGACCATCACCGACATGCTCGCGATGCAACTTTCCACGGATCATCTGGATTGGGACGTCACCTTGCTGTATGTTACGTTTGCATATAACTCATCCTGCCATGACACCGGCGGCTATTTTCCGTTCTTCCTTCTCTACGACCGTGAACCCACTCTTGCACTATATACCCTACTTCTTGATGCGACACCTCTGGCTACAGAATATGCTCGCGATGCTGTCACTCACGCTGATGTGGCCCACCAGATTGCCCGTGCCAAGCTCTCGGCTTCCCAGTCCTCTCAAAACACCGCTTTGAGGAGCAACATCGCACCGCCCACTTTACGTCCGGCTCTTTGGTTCTTGTCAGCGCCTCTTGCCGCCGCATTGGGCGCTCCGAGAAACTGCTGCCGCGTTTCAAAGGCCAGTATCGGATCAACAGTATGGTCACAACTGTGACTTACGAAATTGTTCTCGTCAATCCCTCCTTACCGTCACTGGGCCCAACAGCTCAATTCGTCCACGGCGGCCACCTCAAGCCTCAAACGGCCCCACCTGTTCCCTAGGCCTCATTTTCAATGTGCACCGAGACGGCGCTTCTCTGCGGGAGGAGGTCATGGCACGGAACTCTTTACATTTCACATGGTAATGCACTAGATCACCTAGTGGTCAATCCATTGTATACTTCATCTATGGTCGCATCAGTTGGTCGAGCAAGGCAAGATGAAGCGAAG
This sequence comes from Haemaphysalis longicornis, assembly GCF_048455015.1. Lineage (NCBI taxonomy): Eukaryota > Metazoa > Arthropoda > Arachnida > Ixodida > Ixodidae > Haemaphysalis > Haemaphysalis longicornis. Next base: position 166,101,402 of record NW_027526361.1, on the reverse strand, counting down.
ACGAAGAGGTCGCCGAGAGGCAGACTGGAACCAGTTGCGCTGGATTCTTCGGCTTTAGACTATTCGCATTCGAGTGTGATTTTTTGAGAATAGATTGATTTTATGCAGAGAGTGTAGATAGTTCGCTTCTGCCTCGTAACAATATCTTACATTTTGCACTAACTGGCGCTTCGCCGTACATGCACGTGTCTTTTTTTTCATATGTGTCCATGGTTACTTGTGGTTGTGGGGAATCTACGATTTGTTAGAACTGCTCAAATTGTTATTGTTACGGCGACTGTACCAATGTAAAAGCCCTAGTGGTGTTAGGGGCGCGCAAGAAACGTCAATAAATGAATGAATCGCTGAATCGGAACAGACGTTTAAGAAAGCACCTGAGTGGGATAAGGCAAACTTTCTTAAAGAACTATCCTATTTTAGGAGCCAGAAGACGAAGTTCTGGCACGTGACAAAAAAATCGCGCCAATCCACCCCGTGAATGTGGTTGGAAAGCAAAGTTGTAAACGGCACCCATAAGGATTACCCATGCAACGTCACTTATGTTCACTCACATCACTCTACAAATAGCAAAACCAGAGAGAAGTGAAATGCACTTAATCACATCATTTATTACTTAACAGAGATATTCTTGTTAAGGTTAAATCAATGCATGAAGCATGAGCGGCGTTTGGTTGAGTTGTATTGGTGTAGCACAAGAGTGGAAACTTTTTTAATAATATTAAAGTAAGCTCCAACCCGGTGTTAGACGATCTGTCTTCTCCGTCTCTGCGCCGCGGAAGGAGGCGACAAGATCAAATCAAATCAAATCAAATCAAATCAGTTTATTTTCCACAAGTGGATGGTTCCTCGGGTAAAAGCCACTTTTGCAGCTTGACAAAGCCCGAGAAACCGGTACACCAGACAACGGTATGCAATCGGTTTGCATGTGACACGGAAACAAGACAAAATACATTCCATGATAAAAAGAAAAAAAATCGCCACGTGTTCTATGTTTTCGAAAAATGACACTAACAAATACTGCAATTTCTTCGTCTTTTTGTTGGGTATTGCATATAAAACTACATTTGCACACATAACTACATATATTTGTGGACATTTTTATAATATATTCATATATACTTATACATATCCCATGAAATCACACCCATGATATATGCACATACGGCAACAGGAAAGAGAGAAAAATAAGGAATATATAAACAGCAAATAATGTGAGAGTACAAGATGAAAAGAAAAGTAAAAACCCAGATAATATTTCTATCATAACAGAACTGTGCGCAAGATAAGAATACGCTTTGCACGCGTAAGATAAGGATAGTAATTAATTCACATTATAATCACCTTTTGTTCATACTCTTGAAAAAAAATGAGAGATGTTAATCGCAACAAGCAATCATTCCTGTAACAGCACGAAATGATTTCGCAGCTCCTTGCGAGTCATTCCGCTTGTGTTTTTGTGCTGATTCAGCAATGTTGGAATGTTATATGTTAATGTTATATGTTATATGTTTAGCAAAAGTAACACCCATTTTTAAATCCGGCAATTCCTTATCACCACTCATCTACAGACCGATATCAATAACAAGCACTATTTGTAAACTTCTCGAACACATCATCCACTCACAGGTGATTAGCTACTTAGAAGAACATAATATCATCTTTAAATACCAACACGGGTTTAAGAAAGGGTATTCGTGTGACACTCACCTCGCTGGTTTTATTAACGATATTCACTCCTCTGTTGGCGCTGGGCTTCAAATCGACTCAATATTTCTAGATTTTTCCAAAGCTTTCGACCGGGTACCTCACCACAGATTGCTAATCAAACTTACACAACTTAATATCCACCCTCTTGTAATTGCATGGGTTACAGATTTTCTGTCATCAAGGGTTCAATTCACATCTGCTAATAACGTTAATTCTTCTTTCGGTCAAGTACACTCTGGTGTTCCACAAGGCAGTGTCCTGGGCCCTTTACTTTTTCTCATTTTTATCAATGACTTACCAAATTGCGTTTCTTCAAGGATCAGGCTGTTTGCTGATGACTGTGTTATTTACCGTACAATAACCTGCTCTACTGACCAACTGGCCCTCCAAACTGACCTTGACTCTATGTTCCACTTGGTTAATGACGTTGAATAATTCTAAAACTAAACTTATGTCCTTTACAAACCACGCATCGCGCATTCTAACTTCCTATTCCTTAAATAACACAACTGTTGAGCTAGCGGACACTTACAAGTACCTGGGTCTTAACCTGCACTGTGACCTGACATGGAATCATCATATCGGAATCATTCTTGCATCCGCCAACCGCTCATTGGGTTTTTTAAACCACAGACTAAAACATGCTCCATCTAACCTCCGCAAACTTGCATACACAACTGTCATCAGACCTAAAATTGAGTACGCATCTGCCATTGGGACCCTGACAAAGCATACTTAGTTGACAAAATTGAATCCCTTCAAAATCGTGCCGTTCGTTTCATCTTTTCAGATTATTCACGTCATACCAGCGTCACGGCTCTAAAAATTCGCGCATCTTTACCTATCCTATCAGATCGGCGTAAACTTTCACTTTTATCGTTGTTTCATAAACTGTACCATCACTCTTCTCTTGATCCTGATTTCTTTTCATCGACACCGACCATCTTTCCCCGACGGGACCATGCCTTAAAAGTGACACGTGTGAACTGCCACACTTCCAAATATTCACAATCCTTCATACCTCGCACAATTGTGGATTGGAATGCCCTACCATCTCACATTGTAAATTTTACAGATCCGACCAAATTCCAAGAACTTTTACACACTTCGTATGTTAACTTTACTAAAAAGTGCTTTTATAGGTTCTAGAGGTCTTTCAAGATTTTTTGTTTGTGTTCCTTCTTTCTTGCTTTCTTTTTTCTTTCTTTTGTTTTCTTTTTTTTTTGCCTCACACCCACTTTATTTATTTGTTTGCCTATTAACGTGCTGCTAGTACTCTTTTTTTCGTTCTCAATGTAACCTGCCCCTATATAATAGCCTCCTAGTGAGGGCTTTAGGGGTATTTTTGAATAAATAAATGAATAAATAAATAAATGACTGTAGTTTGTAGTTTGTGCGAAATAAAGGTACAGCCCATAAAATTGCATTTCGTGTATTAATATTAGTGTAGTGACTTTGCAATCTAGCTAATTTCGTCTTTTTTATTGACTACTGAGCGCGCATTTAAATGTAAGACAGATTTTGATTCTGCGCCTGCCTCTTTGATAGAACGCGGTGATGCTAGTTCCTGATAATCTGCCATTTGTGTGCGTCAGAAATGCTTAAGACACCACGTCAGCCATGCGCTGAGGTCATATTTTTGCAAGATCGTTTTCATTTCTGATGGGCACTATAGGGGAGTCGTCAGTGCGCTTTTCAAAACTTCTACCCTTAAATGACCACGCAGACTTCCAGTTCGGCTCGTGCTTTTTTTTATTATTGCTATAGCTAGAAGCTTCTTGAGAGCAGGGCAAAGGTGCTCGTTTACGTAGATCGGTTCGGAACTGTAGAGCGCGATGTCATTGTTTGTCAGACGCATCTTTTTTGCCTTTTTGAGTACAGTGTCAGGCTTAGCTCGTGACTTAAACTGAACAATGATGTTCGTTTTGTTTGCGTTTCGCGTAGGCACACGATGACATATCTCGATGTCCGATTCAACAACCGGTTCACAAATAGCTTCACCAAATTTGGACATGATGTCGACAACAGATTCGTTTTCTTTTTGAATCACGCCTTGGATTTCTATGTTAACGTTTCGGAAGTACTGTTCTGACTGGACCAAACGCACGTCCAGATCACGTGCCTTGTTTTCAACATCTGAGCATTGCTCACGAAGCGCCCTGTTTTCTGCTTCAAGCCTGGCATTGTTTGCAGTTTCAACATTAAGCCTCGTTTTCAACTCGGCAATTTCCGCGTGAGCAAATTCGAGACTTTCGCACATGCTGTGTGTTCGTTTTTAGGTCGCGGATTTCATTTCGCAAATCCCTTTCGAGCATCTCGCGGAATGCTTTTTGTTCCTGCTTAAGTTCATCCTTAAGCTTTGTGAACTCAGCTTTCATTTCTTCTTTTAGCTTGGTGATGTCCTTAGACATGCTGGGAAAATACTATAGTCTAATTCAGACAACAAAAGCAGCAGCAAAAACTTGGCAGCAGTGACAAGAGTAAAAAAAACACTTAAAACGGAGTACTAGGCTATGTGCTTTGCACCAACCTGCAGTAAACGACAACGGGGATTCAGTGGGCGGTCCGTTGCTTGCCACCGCTGCCAAGTGTGGTGAACATCGATGCAGAGGCCCTTATGTAGCGGTGATTTGCGGGAGAGAAGGAGGAGAAGGAAAAAATACTTCTGTTCAGGTTTCCGAACGGACCAGAGTGCAGCCCTGGGGAGTGATTCCTTCTTCTGTGGGGCCCATATGCAGTCCGCGCGGTCTGTGTTCTGTCCACCCGCCGAAGCTGGGTAGGTAGAGAGGGCCTGGACAGCAGCATCTCGCATCGTTCTTGTTGGGTAGTTGACGGAAAGAGAGGAGGGTGCTCAGAGCTGAAGTCGCACACCCCGATTACGCGGCGGAGTGTTCCTACGTCTGAGTAAAATTTACATTCAGCGTCGTAGGAATGCGTATACATTATGTGAAGACGCGTAGGCTGTGGGAAGGGGCCCGGATTGTATGAGCCCGTCGGGTAGTTTCTTGCCCTCTGGAAAATCCAGGGGAAAGCGAAGGTACGGTCTGTACCAGAAGGCGATAATGCTGGCTTATCTCCCTGAACGTGACAGGCGGGTGACTGTCCTGGTGCAGCTTCATAGCACGGGAGGTAAAAGCGCAGGCTTGTTGGGTGGGCGTATTTGTTGCCCGCAATTGAAGCGTGAGGGGGTGTCGAGATGAGCTGAATGGGACCGTTTGGGGAGTGCTTTATAGCACGCGCAGTGCAGTTCAGGACACCCAACCCTACTGGTAATTCCAGTAGGCTTACTGGGAATCGATGACTACCCTCCGAACCCCTGGCTGAGCGAGAGCCAAGGTGACGGCTGCCTCTTCTGCTGCCGTCATTTCTTAGGTCTTAAGCAAGGTACACGCAAGGAGGTTGGTTCTGGAAGTAGCCACGAAGATGGCGTATTGCTGCCCTCGATGTTTGGACGCGTCTGTGTAGATAACTGCATGATCCCCACCGAGGCTGGTGTTTAGTGCTTGAGCCCGTGCTTTTTTTTGACCGTCGTCATGTGTGGGGTTCATATTTCTAACCAAAGTTTTAGTTTTCGTCGCCAAGAGTCTGGGAGTACGTCAAGCGGGGTGACATTCTGGGCTGCCCAGCCAATCTGGTGAAACATGCGGTTACCCATCGCAGTTCTGAGTCGGACCTTCTGGTTTGAAAGATGGCCTTCTATCAGCTCTTCCACCGTGTTGTGGAGCCCCGTGCTAAGCAGCCTCTGTGTGGACGCAGTCATGAGAAGACCAATGGCCTGCTCGACCGCCTTTCTAATCATTATATAAAGCATCTCTAGGTCTTTCTTGTCGAGATGAATACAGGGGGTTCACGTAAGTAACTCACGAGAGGACAAAAGCTTCAATTAATCGAAAGGCACCGGATTCCTTTAGGCCTCGCTTCTTGGTGGAAACTGGCCTGATCATGTGTATGATTTGATTAATGCTGTTTTTGAGGCGCTGCAAGGAGACGTAACTCTTGGTGTGAGCCTCGAGATGTAAGCCCAGGATCTTGATGCTGGGGCTTGGAATGATGGCCTGGCCATCAAGGAGTATTTGAATGTATTCCTTGGTTTGGCGTGAGGGCGGACGACAAGGAGCTGTGTTTACGTGAACACTGGCGGCGACAGGCTTTAGCACATTGGCCAACTAGAAGTGAGATGCCATGCATTGGTGTGAGCTTACTTTAATTTTTGTAACTCTTAGCACATGAGCAATGTGCGCACAGGGCCGGTAGACGTGCGTGAGTGGTCGCGTGACGCTTTCACGTGGCATTCAGCGAGAACGCAGGGGGTAAACCCGTAGATGTGCTTGGTGAGTACACCACCTGTCTTCCCAGTCTTCGCGTGGGCTCGTAGCTAAATCGGTAAGACAACGGGCTCTCGCTTTGTTAGTCTATTAGTTCCAGGATCGATTCCCGGCGGTGGCTGTAAATTATTTTATTTGTTCGCTGGAGTTTTCTGGTGACACCAACGGTCGCGAAATAACCCTTGATGGGTAGAGGTAAAAAGCTTTGCTTTAAAAAATTAATGGCTTTTTCTCATTAATCTCGTAGACGATGAAGCCCCATGCACGAAATACTCTGGGTGAAACCTTCACGTCACGAATACGGGCGTAAGAAACTATTCACAAATATGTGTGATCCCGAAACTGCTAGCAGTAAAACGGTACCGCGGAACTCCTCGAAGGCATCGAGAATTGGGACGGTGATCTGATGTCCAACTCAGTCACGGAAATTTTTCAGGCTGGCTGTTTACTGCTGGATCGGTTGTCGACGTTCCAAGCAGAAGAAGAAGCCGACTGCATTCGATTTTTACGAGAGCAAGTCACCTTATTCCTAGTGAAAAAACACCGCAGTTGCTACTCTGCTTGCTTAACCGTGTTCTCTTGAACTCTTTTCGCTATATTTTTACCATGCGTACGCTTACATGCACAGCCAAGCATCAGCTCGCCGCACCTTATGACCTTATGACAAGATCAGTACGCTGGTCTTGTGGTGTGAGTCCTCAACAAGAGCATCAGAGCGAAACATTCCTCAGCTACATGGCGAGAGTAATTTCTGTCCTGAAAGATGACCAGCGCTTTGTCAGAGGCACGGTAACGAACTACATGTAAATCTCCACCTTGACTACGGTATTATTAACACAAATAACACTAACCTGTCTGGAGAGCTATACGGCAAGCTTCATCACGCTGCCGATAAATAAAAAAAGGAAGCTGCAACTCTGCAGTTCAAATTGGTGATTGCTCCTTCTTTGCGCCAACACAAAATAAAACTGAATTGTGCAAACAAATATTTTGCTACTATTATTTTCTTTTGGTTAAATTTCTTTTTAATGTGCATGATGCTCGCTTTTACATAAAAAAATTATGCACTCTGCATCTACGCGGCAGTTTTTATTGAACAGCGCTCCGCAGTTTTACCTATTCGCCATATCCTGGGACGTCACGGAAAGAGAGCTAAGGACTTTTACCTTTAAAGGGGTTGTTGGCCTATTTCACCGTGAAGGGGCTTTGAAAGATAATTTCTTTCTCCCCTCCCGGCAGGTGGAACCGCAAGGCCCTGGCACCTTTTGTCGCTTCCCTCACGGTGAATTAGGCACCCTCAGTTGACGTACTGTTGCAAAAATGTAGCCTCGACAGTACTGCATGCAGCTTCTGACATGAAAATAGCAATAAGGCCACAGATAGGCCATGAAGGCAACGTGCAACTTCCACGCTAATATAGAAAACCTAAGTTTGCCTTATTTTTCCTGGCCTAGCACTGACGATCCGGCCCGACTGAAGCATTTACATTTTGCTACAAAGTGCACACAGGCTGTATTTATCGTTTCCAGCTTTTCTTCTGCACGTGTAGACAGGGAGGCAGGTAGATGTACGATCGTCTTTTACTCGAAGGTACACCGTGTCTGGTACTCGATCGAAACTACAGCAGTCATTCAGGCATTCGACAATCAGGGTGTGGGCGACCATTACGTAAGAATACTAAAGGATATCTACAATGCGTACACAGCTACCATCGTCTTCCATAAGGAGAGCAGCAATTAACCTATAAGGAAGGGTGTCAGGCAAGGATGTACAATCTCTCCAATGTTATTCACAGCATGTTTGCAAGCGTTATTCAGAACATTGGATCGGAAACAGCTGAGCGTAACGGTTAATAGAGATTACCTCAGTAACCTCATACTCCCTTATAACGTAGCCTTGCTAAGTAGCTTGGGGCAGGTATTGCAAAGCATGCTTATCGCACTGGACAAGCAGAGTAGAACCGTGGGGCTGAAAAGTAATATGGAGAAAACTAAAGTAATGCTTATAACCTCGGGAGAACACAGCAATTTTAGATACGTGGCGAGGCAGTGAAAGTGGTAAGCGAATATAGCTACTTAGACCAAGTAGTGACCCCGGATTCCTACCATGCGGAACAGATAATTAGAAGGAGCTGAATGGGTTGGAGTGCATACGGCAGGCATTCTCAGATAATGAATGACAGCCTACCATTGTCCCTGAAGAGGAAAGTGTAAAACAGTCTGCATCATACTGGTACACACCTACGGCGCAAAACTGTGAGGCTCACTAAATAGGTTCAACTTAAATTGAGGACGACTCAGCGAGTAATGGAACAGGAGATGGTGGGTGTAATATTAAGGGACAAGAAGAGAGCAGACTAGGTCAGATAAAAAACGCGTGTTAAGGACATATTAGAAGAAATTAAGAAGAAATGGGTGTGCGCAGGCCATTGTTCATTAAAGGTAACAGCGTGGATCCCTAGAGAAGGCAAGCATGGCAGAGGGCCGCAGAAAGTTAGATAAGCAGAGGGGATCAAGGAGTTTGCGGGGATAAATTGGTCGCAATTAGCAAACGACGGGGATAATTGGAGATCTATGGGAGAGGGCTTTGCACTGCAGGGGACGTAGACAGGCTGATGATGACGATGACGACACCGAAACACCACCTCCGAGAAATTTACAAGGCCGGTGCTTTCCCAATAGGGTACGTTGCGTTAGGCTACGAGGCCCTTTCGCAATAGGCAACGTCATGACTACGGGATGGTGATATCAGATGGCGGTGGAGAGTCAGCGGATTGGCTGCAATGTTCCGCGCACGAGGAGCCGGGAGGTAAAGGGGCTGGCGAGTAGCGCAGTCTCCCGTGCCTCTTCCAGAAGCATACTGGCCTGGCTAGGGGTGTGGCTTTCACCGCTCTGACTCGTCGGTGTAACATCGTGCAGAAAAAGAATGTCTGCCTTCGTTTCCTTTTTTTAGAATTGAAATTTATGCGCGGAAGAATGTTTACTAGCTTGACATGCTGTTGCAAGTTTTAACTAATAAATAATTAATGAGAAGAGAGTAACTTTCCTAAGAAATCATGGATTGCTTGGTCTCTTTTTTTTGCCTGCTCAAAGCAGCTTTGAGCAGCTCCAAGCAGCTCCGTATTTTATTTGCCCATAGAACATCTATGGCGGGAGCAGCTTTGGGCTGCTTGGAACTGCTCAGAGCTGCTCGGAGCAGGCAAAAAAAAGAGACCTGCTGTTCGTGTATGTTGGCAACATGGGGTCATTCATTCGGTGGCGGCGTGCTAGCTGTGTTGGTGCGAAGTTTCAATTTGTCTTGTACCTGCTGTCAGTTATGAGGGAACGTTGCTGTTGGCGATAGTTATCGTGTGCTGCCACGCTTGAGAATGCCTATCTCTTGTTGGGCTCCGAACTGCAAGTCTAACTCCAATGCGAACGGTTCACGTGTACGCCTCCACCGGCTCCCGAGTGACCTGCACTGGAGAGCGGCATGGACAAAGGGCTTTTTTCGTTAAGATTTTACGCCTTCAAAGCACACAGCGGTAAGCGGTGATTTCGCGGTTATGCTATGAGTGCTTGCACCCTGTAGCATCATCCAACACCATTCGCTTGCAAATTTATCCTCCGCAAATTTATACGTCCGCACGCACCGACCACGCTCACAAAGTTAGCCCATTTTTTGCCCGAACAAACAAATATCAGAACTCACCCCTTGTACTGGCAGTCAATGAATGGAATTATTTACCTAGTAGCCTAGTAGACCAAGCAGACGCCTCTTTTCAAACCGCACTCCTCGCTTTTTTAGCGATTCAAAGTACCCTGTAACTTGTCTTCATCATGCTCATCTTTTCCAGGTTGTAAATGTGTGTTCCTGCTTTTCGAATACCAGATTTTCTGTCACTTTTACACATTTTATTTTTTGGATATAATGTTACACGCTTTATTTTGCAATTGTACACTTTTTGTGCATTTATGATATTGTAATGACACCTTTGTTGTGTTGATTCTTTTCTTCTTACAATATTGTACGTTGTGTCGGCTTTCAACTCATTCCCCCCCTAAGTAATGAACACTTGGGCCCTTAGAATAAATAAATAAATAAATAAATAAATAAATAAATAAATAAAATAATTCTGCGTTGTTCATGATGTTCTCTGAATTGCGGCCCTTAGATATCTCGCTTGTAGGATGTCGTGTGGTGCTAAAACGTCCCACTTCACTCCAGCTGAAAAATAACTCCTAAAAATACAATAAATTGACTGGTTGTATGACAAAAAGCTAGTCAGTATACAAAAAATAAAACTTTGAAAGATTTGTGATTTGCCCTTATAGTCTCTGCACAGAAGTAGGTGGTGGTACCTTGACAACATATAGCCAAGCGTTTTTTTTATGAACGTTTATTTTGCCACAGGGCATATATATGGGATTATAAGGTGATGGTGATTAGATGAAAATGAAAATGTTCGCTTCGTGGATGAAGTTCTTGGTAACCGATGCTGACGGGTGTATGCGGTCGCGCGCTTAGCATTAGTCTGTGTTTTTCCTCTTTTTTTAGCTCTGCGGCAACGGTTTTGGTCCGACAAACTTCGTCAGAACGGCAACGTACACGGATGTACAGACCGGAAAGGTGATTGAAGTACTTCAGGAGCGCGTGCGCCCTAGGGAAACCGCAGTTCCCAGCGTGTTCGCCAACTGTTTAAGTATATGTCGTGCCCTACAGTGCCCACCCGAGATACACCAGATGAGAAGAAAGCTCCCTTAGAGGTGGCATCGCTGCGAAAAGCTATTAAGCTTTCTGTTACCGCACGAGAAGAAGACCGGAAGAACCAAGACAATAGTTACGGAGAGTTTTTCACGCACTTTCCAACTTCTGAGTGTCAGACCTCTGGACGGTGATTATCAAGGATTTAAAGGCCTTGTTTTTGGACCTGGCACTTCACAGTGCTCCCGATGTGCACGGTTCAGTGACAGCGTCACCTAATCTGTGTGTTGACATGTTTTTCCGCGAAACCCGTTTTGAGAACCTTTGTGGTGTGAACGTGCCCTCACTGTTGCAAGACTTCAGGCAACTAAATGAAGTGTTGCAGTTTGTTTGCAGCTACAGATCTGTTGCACTATGGATGGCCACCAGAAAGCTCACCGTCTTCTGGAAATTGTGTTGGGGCTGCTGCAGGATGTATGCAGTGAGTACGAGCTGCAAAAATTCCGTGAATGGCGCCTGGAAGTACTAAAATTTTTAAGCGCCAAAACTGCGCTTCGTCTGAGAAATTCTTTCGCTCCTGAAATGCTTGTTTTCGCAGCGCTGCTATGCGCTATAACGCCGCATGCATACAGGTATTAGAAGTTCAATGAAAGAGAAATTTCCTCACTCTGATACAATAGGACGTCTCTGCTCTTATTATAGAGTGAGCCCTGCCCTCTAGCAGCAAGACTCTTGTCTTTTAAACTATGCAAAGACTATCTGGGACGTTATAAAAGAGCAAGAATGAACTGCGACTCTCATGATAGGTGTGGTCCACATACAAGCGTACTTTGGTTAGATGGGGGTTGTGTCACAGGTGCTGCTGCAAACAGCTCGAGTACAGCTAAAACACCTTTTTTTTCACGCTGCAAAGCCTCCTCTGAAATCACAAAGATGATGTTCTGCCTGTAGCAAAATGCCCGTAGCAAAATGCCCATCCTGCCCGTAGCAAAAATGGACGCAAAAGCACAGCATGAAATCTCAAGGAAACTAATCACTGACCTATAAATGCTTGGATTCAGTGTTGTAGCAGTTGTTTAAGGCAACAACTCGATAAATCGAAAAGCACTAGAGATTTTTGCAAACCTCTCCAGGCAAGCATTGTGTATCCGCATCCAGCTGATCCATCTTGGCCACTATTTTACGTTGTATACCCAGTTTAGTGTTGAAGTCCGTGATAAATAATTGGCTGAACAAGCGCAACAGCGGGAAGTGCATGTTATTTACCGACCCAAGTAGCACTGACCCTACGCCGCCTATCCTCACAGCATCGTTTCAAGGGTTGAGCGAGTTGCACGAAGCAGAACAAAATCAGCGATTAAAGATAGCACCAACACCGTCTTTAATGCTGCTAGACCCGTCGAATATGGAAAGGCAAAATGGTAAGCTCGCTTTGCGAATTTTCACCGGGTAAACCATAGCTGCAATGAACTCTACCACCATCCAGCATGCAAAAGGGATTGCAGCATCCGTATCCACCATTCTAACTTTGTGGCGAATCGTAAACATCAAGATTCCAAGAAAAGGCGAACGCCTGCAGGATTTTATGCAATTCCCGGTAAGTTCAGCATCCTGCTCACAATAGGAATTCATAACGGAGTGGCTTGATTACTGGGTAAGCATAATGCGGGACATTTCACACCAGAAACTGGCAGGACTCTCGGCAGAAAAGCCATGCTCTGCATGAAATTTGATTGAATGGTTGTGTAGGGCTTAACGCGTCGACGCAGTGAAAGCAATGAGGAGCGCCGTAGTGGAGGGCTCCGAATTTATTTCGACCACCTCGGGATCTTGAACGTGCGCCAAAATCTCGAACACACGCGCGTTTTTGCTTGTCACCTTGCATGAAATTTCGCAGTACTGTTTGCAGGAGCTGGGATTAAATTATGTACTGCTTGGAAAATTTAAGACCGCTTCACTTGAAGAAAGGTTCCGAAAGTAACGCCAGCTCTGTGGTTCCCAGTACAATTTCTCGGTTCGATTTATTTTTGAATGTCAGGACAAACTAAGTCTGTAAGAAGTTCTAGACCTTGTCGTATTGAAGGTCATGGCAGTACACGTGTCGAAAATCCCTGCAGGTTCAGTTTACGAGCAGTTTCCAATTAAAGTTACGAATGAAGTCATGGAGAAGAAAGCTTCGAGGATTCGGGCTGTGAAGTATGTTGCAGGATATTGTGCATATGTTGCATTGAAGAAGCTCATGTGTACATTTTGCAAAGAAACCCTCGTGTTCAATACATACATTTGGACCATGACGAAAGCGTACTCATCGGAGTAATGAACGTAGTGCTCTTCACTGAAATTGTCCTCGACAAGCTGAGAGGCGAGCAGTATGATTCCCACTTTCTTGCTCTGACCAACCAGAAGCAGGCACTGGTAGCACTTGTGTCTCGGGCTCTCAATAATTTGAGGTTCCCGACTACTGCGACTCGAGTCGTTCCCCACAGGATCTCATGCATCATATCTTGAGTGCAGCGGCCAATACATTGCTCAACAATCTGTACAAAATGGTCAACAGCCAACTGGGCACTCGGAAGGGAGGCAGAAGCCGCAAACAGCAAATGACAAAATGACAAATCCAAAAGAAGCTAGAAAGCTGCCAACTCTGCCGAGATAAAAATAATTTCAATCTTGTAAAGGTAATTCCGTCATGCTGACAGAATTGCATATATCCATCCTCTGTCATATTTTTGATATTTTATTGCATTCGTTTTAAAGCGTAGCATTGTTTGCCCACTACCCCTACAGCCAGGACCGTGTAATGCCCTTATTTTCCACAAAAATGCAGATGTCGTAGAAGTTGGACCTGTAATCGCTATACTTGCATAGGTGGAGATAACTGGACACAGAAAATTTTGGTAACCTAAAAAAATAAAAATATATAAAACAATTACGGGTAATGGCGAACCGTGTAACGCCCTGCATTTTCACAATATTTCAGATTTCGCGAAAGTTCCCAAGGTAATCGTTATATAACAACGTAAATGTGTTTAATTGGTAGGAGAAAATTCTGAAAACTAGAAACTAAGAAACATATAAAAAATTCCGGAAAATGGCGTAACACATAATTCGTGGCATTTCCAAAATAATGCACATTTTGCAAAATTTTCACCTGTAATCGTTGTAATAGCGTAAGTGGAGATTCCTGGTGGAACGGAATTTTGAAAAAGTAAGAAAATACGATAAATAAAAAAATACGGAAAATGGTGAACCGCGCAACGGCCTGCATTTCCACCGTAATGCAGATTTCGCGAAAGTTTTAAATCTAATCGTTATAATCACTTAAATGAAGACATTTGGTCGGACGAAATTTTGAAACACTAAAAAATTAAGAGCAATATAAAATAATTGCGGAAAATGGCGTGATGTAACCCAGTGGTGTCACCAAGGGGCGTCATGTGACAGCCTGACATCAGAGGTCCAAAAGGTGCCGAAAATGCTCTCCTCTCAAAGTGACGCACAACAACTCCAAGGTTGCTGCCTTCGCTTCTCGGCATTTCCTTACGCAGGTTATCGCCCGAACGGCCACTCCGACGCATGCAGGAGAACCGCAAGTCCGGCAGCGTGACTTCCGACGCGTCGAAAATAAACCCATACTTCTCTAACAGCCACGGGCGCGTGCTGGAGCGCCCGCGGCTGTCGTCGAAGGCACTTCTTCCGGCGGGCCGAAAGGAGAATGGCGAGTTTTCAGCGTGCGTTATCCAGCTAACTCGGCGCGCTTGAGTGAAACACACACACAAAAAAAGCGTTCGACCTGCCCGTTCTCAAAAACCAACATGCCAGCATTTTGTCATCCATCCATAGTCAAAAGGTATTTCCTACAGCAAACCAACGGGACGAATAGCTTTATTCATCCACCCTGAAAGAATTTCTTTTCTCCCGTCGCCCCTAGCGATCTGTCGGAATCCCTGGTGACTAAGCTGCAGCCAGGTTTGGCCGATGAAGTCTCTTTGGCTCTTGGAGTATGGTTGCGTAGCAAGGCCTTCCAGGATTGCACGAACTTGTGCTTTCGTACACTGCCGAACAAGTCAACACCATGTCGACTACAGTTGCCACCTCATCGCAAAATTTGCACCCCGTTTTAAATACTTGTGGGTGTAGCTTACTATAGATATAAAACGCAGGTGTTCAGAAGCAAGAGAAATGATCACGCAATAGGTGACGCTAACAACAACAACAAAAAATTGTCGCGTATCTGCTCGCACCTTTGCTAAGTCGTCGAAAGGCGGTAGTTTTCTGCAGTGTTACGAATGTTGGGCCGGACCGCGTAGAAAGTCAAGAGCCTGGACTACGTTCTCCAAACGCACACACACAAATATATTAACCTAAAATATGTACACAGCGGAATGGACACAAGGAATGGACGGAGTAGACGCGGAAACACACTCAAGGGCGAACGAGAGTGGACACAGTTAAAAAGCACTATTCATACACTTGCGACATTTCGTAGAGGCGAGACCGTCATGCAGTGATAAATCAGATAGCTACTCCTCGGTAGTGGACGACGAGTACGGTCGGACGACGGAGGAGGTTGCTGCCGGTATCGAAACGGTGCCTCGCTGGCAAGGAACGGTGGCCGATGGCTAGCGGCGGGCGTGAGGAGCTGAGGCCTGGTCTGCAGCGAGGCCTCGCTGCCCGCGCTCCCCGCCACCGGAACCACGATTACTCCAACGGGCGCAACAGCTTCTGGTCGTCTCGTCGGCAGCCCAGGCAGTGGCTCGGACGCCGGCGACGGTCCTCGGGCCTACACCGCGAGGGTGACCGTCTTCCTGCCGCCGAGAACGAACAGCTTCGCCTTCTTCCTCTTCGTCGTACCTTGCGTCTTTTTTGTCCGCTACACCCGTGGAAATCGGTGGATTGGCTCTCCAGCGACACCTCATCACACTACCCCCACCTCAAGAAAATTCTCGGGAGAACTATTCTAAACGTCGTAGGTGGCAAGGTAATCTATGTCCGTCAGAAGTCCTGAGAGGTTATGACTGAAACTTCAAAAATGAGTCTTGAAAGAATAATCTACACAGTACACAGCACAGTCATTGGGGTGGGTGGAAAGGTTCACCAAAACAGTTCCTTGAATATAACTCCTTTTGTACAGTGAGTTAAACTATGCGCCGTTTTAAACAACATTAAAGGTCCATGGCGTATGTGCCACTTATATGCTGATATGTACCACTCATTTCACAAACCTAGAGTACGCAGGATCAGTACCGGTCTTTGTACAGGAAAAGGTTACAGAAAAAAATTCCCTCGCACTTCCCCGAGGGGGGGAGTGTGTAAGTGCGAATGCACGGTTGTTGAATGCGCGATTACGGTGGATATCGTGATCTTAATGAGTAGTCGAGAGATTACACACACGCACACAACTACAAAGAAAGATATTTCACTCGTTATTGCTGGTACCGTTGCCCGGTCCGCCATCATCGTTATCGAGATGCAGGACCAGCGACCGCTCTCTACGACGGCGCGCGCTCGACTAATACCCTCCCGCGCCACGCGGCCGCTACACGAGCGCCCTCAGGCGTCGGAATGCGGAGCGCCCGCTACGCAAGCGAGAGCTCTCCCGCCCGAAGTGGAGAGGAGGCGCCCAACACCCGCAGTCACTGAGCAGAGAGAGGAGGAGGAGAGTAGCGCGCGCCAATCTCCCCCCGTTGCTAGGGAAGACGAGGAGCTAGCGCACCCGCAGCTGTTGCTATGCGGACGACGGCGGCGGACGATTCTGGCTCGCTTAAGAAGTGCATTCGCACTTAAAAGTTCCAGTGTAGGCGCGGGTCTTCCGGGACAGCGAAAGGTTGTTCGCAATATGAACCGGTGCCTTTTCCGCCTTGGGCAGCATGCACCTTTGGTGTGGTAGACACTGCGGTATCGGTTTCTGCGCCTTCTGAAACAGCGTTTTGGATCACGTTTCGAGGAAATGAAACTACCGCGCCTTTCCTGAAAGTTAAAAAACAAATGGTTTTTCCGCTTTCGACGCCGTCTCTCCTGTCTCTGTCTGCATTGTTTTCGCTTACGCGAATTTTCCGGTCGGGATTTCAAATGCAAAGTGACCTTTCGAGCGGATATGTGGATATAGGAGAGCGGGTTTATGTGAAGTTTGTGCAAGCTTTCATTAGCATGGCACAATAAACCCTGTAGTCTTGATTGAGAAGACAACCCAGCTGGCCATTCACGCTTTACCCTGAAGTTTTTGACTCCCCAAGATTTGCGATGGCTTAGAAAGCTAGGAAAGCAACAGCGCACTCGTGGTTGGGTCACGCTGTTGTTCAAACCAGGGATAGATGTTTTCCTGTGCAATACAATTCCGGTCCTTTTTTGGTTAGCCCTTTTCCGCGACTCCTTTTCCGAACAGGATAAGGGCTCCGTGATGGTGGAAGGTCTTCCAGCATTGATAACCGTTTTGTTGCTTGGATATGTCCGTGCTCCAGGCGAACATTGCAACCCTTCTTCCTGAGGACCCCTTGGAATTTCATTATGCTGGTAGGGTGCTCATACAGCATTGTCAGTTTTGGAAGGACTTGTGACAGGTAGAAGACTCGCCTCTTGAAATGCTGCCACATGTTCCCCTACTGATGAATCGTTCCCTTGCTCTTGGCTCTCTTTCACACTACAGGTGGTCTTTGTGTTAGTCTCAAGTTCCCTTGGACGAGACACCAATGTATCCGACATGTGACCAGGTTTGGAGCCTGTCATAATTTCAGCTACGCCATCAGGAGTCACGGGACGTAACCGAGATTCAAGAAGAGCGATTTGGTTCTTGAGTGCGGCTATCTGTCGTTCCTCCGCCTCCTTTGTCTTCTCGTATTCCCTAAGGGCTTCCCTTTCTTCTTCATCTCTCTTTTTCTTCTACAGACTGACGATCTCTTCTTCCGACTCACTACTTTGTTTCAAAACAGCAACATCGACTCTAAGTCGCCTGGCTGTCTGTTCAGGGCTAACTGCGCCTTATGATTTTCGCTCTCAGTGTCGAAATATTTCCGAAGCTTTGCCCCAGTCAGTCCTAGCTCCTGCCCGGCTTTCATTATTTTTTCCAGTCCGGCTATGTACATTTTGGTGTATGGCGAAATGCGAACGGAAACAATAGCAGGGCTCCTCTGTACAGATGTTAAAATGCGGATACTTGCAGGCTCGCCACTTTTGTTACGAATGTTGGGCCGGACCGCGTAGAAAGTCACGAGCCTGGACTACGTTCTCCAAACGCACACACACAAATATATTAACCTAAGATATGTACACAGCGGAATGGACACAAGCGCACTCACGGAGTAGACGCGGAAACACACTCAGGGGCGAACGAGAGTGGACACAGTTAAAAAGCACTATTCATACACTTGCGTCATTTGTAGAGGCGAGACCGTCGTGCAGTGATAAATCGGAGAGCTACTCCTCGGTAGTGGACGATGAGTACGGTCGGACGACGGAGCAGGTTGCTGCCGGTATCGAACCGGTGCCTCGCTGGCAAGGAACGGTGGCCGATGGCTAGCGGCGGGCGTGACGAGCTGAGGCCTGGTCTGCAGCGAGGCCTCGCTGCCCGCGCTCCCCGCCACCGGAACCACGATCACTCCAACGGGCGCAACAGCTTCTGGTCGTCTCGTCGGCAGCCCAGGCCGTGGCTCGGACGGGAGAGCCGGCGACGGTCCTCGGGCCTACACCGCGAGGGTGGCCGTCTTCCTGCCGCCAAGAAGGGACAGCTTCGCCTTCTTCCTCATCCTCGTATCTTGCGTCTTTTTTGTCTGCTACACCCGTGGAAATCGGTGGATTGGCCTCTGCAGCGACACCTCATCACATGCAGCTCCTGCGACGTAACGTCCTCTCCTTTGCCTCCGCCGAAGCTTCGGCGGTTCGTTGCTTTGTCGGTCCTCACATAATGACAGAAAAAGACGTTGGCCAAACTCAATTGAATTAGCAGTAAAGCCTGGGGCTCGCGGCTTGAGCGCAAGCTGAAGCCGCGGTTAAATATTTTGTGGTTAAATTTTGTGGTTAAATTTGTGGTTAAATATTGTCTTCAATGCGTTTATTGTGTTTGGTCTAAAAGAACAGTGCTAGTATCAGTCATGTGCATACCTCGGCAAACCAGGGCGCCACTCACTCACACTCATACACAAAAATATATTTTTCCTCACGCACTCACTCCCACTCACGCTCACCAGTCACCCTCACCACTCGCACTCACTCGCAGTCACGATCACTACGCGCCCTCCACAACTCGCACCCAATCGCACTCACGCTCACCACTCGCGTCACCACCCGCACTCACTCGCACTCACACTCACCACTCGCCAGCACCACTCGCACTCACTGACGCTCACCATTCGCCGTCACCACTCACACTCATTCGCGCTCGCTCACACAACTCGTCGTCTCCCCTCGCATGCCAGTGTGCGCTACAGACCCTCCATGAGTCATGAAACCGAACAGTATTAGTGCATTACGGCGCCAGGAGGCCATCCGAATCATATTCCTAAATCAACTTGCCACCAGAGGCCCAATTCTCTAAAACGACGGAGCGTAGCTTTGAAACGACGGGGTAGCGCCATGCTAAATGCATGTGTTCTGGGGTCGGGGCCGTCGCTTTGGAGAAGCGGTGCACACAGTGTGAGCCACAGAAAGGCACTGTGGCAAGGGCGCGAAGCGACACCCACGGCCCCCCATCTATTCACCTGTCGCTTCGCCCCCTTGCCACAGTGCCTTTCTGCGGCTCACACTGTGTGGACCGCTTCCCCCAAAGCGACGGCGCCGACCCCAGAACACATGCATTTGCATGGCGCTACCCCGTCGTTTCAAAGTGACGCCCGTTTTTTAGAGAATTAGGCCCCAGATAATTAATTCTAGAGTGCCCCAGAGCAGCTGCTCAGTGACGACATATTTCAGAAGCTAAAAGCAATCCCACCATTAACAACCACCACAGCGAGTGGCTCCTGCGACGAATAGCCAACAGCGAATACAAGCGCAATAGTAGCGCTCACCGCGGTAAGCCCCCCAAATGGCGCGAGTATTGCGAGTGCACTCGCCAGTGGTGAGCGGAGCTCCCCGCGAGTTGCTCTCGCACTCGTGAGTGGTCAATGGGGCTCGCCGTGAGGGGCACTCGAACTCGCCAGTGGTGAGCAGGGCTTACTGCGCATGGGGCTCGCACTCGGGCGCACTGACGCCAGCCAGTCCAAAACGATGGCGAGGCTCGCTCACTCATGAGTGTGGTGAGTGCACACGGGGGTGAGCCTGCCGACCTATGGTTACGTGTTTGCGTTTTGCTTCAAATATATCCAATGTTTTTCAGTTTTATTGCGGTGCAACGCTGATAACTATGGAGTTAGAATGCGGGAACGTGTAGAGAAGGAACGATGCCTTTATACCTACAGTTGATTTTCGTGTCTGTCCGAAAATTTGTGGCGACCTGAAAAACTGGCTGTGTGTGCGTAGGGGGATTTAGTCTAGCACCGGCGCTCAGCAGCCTTCTCCTAACCAGCCTGGACTGATGTATCCAAGCTCCCGTGGAAAAAACCATGACCACCAAAGTATTCAGCTACGTGGATGATTTTCTCGTCGTGTTCAAGCTCCGCACGGATGGTGTCACCCACGAAGCGAGCGATACGTCCGACCTATTTGCATCTACGCCGAGTGATTTCACTTTTCACCAAGCGGCGGTACCTCGATTTTCATACACCTTCACCTACACCTGCAAGATGACCACCTGTACTCTGCCTACAGTCCCCGCGCCCAGAAAGGCTCGTTTCCATTCACGTCCGCGCATTCTAAGCGGGTGAAGTGCGGAATTGTGAAAGCAGCACTGAGGAATTATTCCCTCACGAGGCCCAGCCAAGCTTTAGCATTCTAGTTCGGCCGCTGGTGGCGCCGCTGGTTTTTCCAATGTGGTCGTACGAAGCGTCGCCAAGAAGGAAGGAGAAAACAGCCGAAAAGAAAATAAACGAAGAAAGCTTACACTAACGCGTATGACGAAAGTAGCGAATCTGTACGCAACCTTCACGACCATCACGAAGGTTTAGGTGCACGATTGCAGCTTATTTGCTTCTTCATCGCTGCCGCACTGTGACGACATTTACACCATCGTTGTTGCTGTATGTGTGAGCTTGTTTCATTTTTTTGGAATTGATAATCATTGGACATCACCTTGGAAGGACGTACCTTATGACGTGTCTTTCTTGTGCCACGCAAGTGTTGCCACGATTACGATGAACGCTGGACTTTTTTTTTGGGAAGGGGGGGGGGGGCGGGGGGGCAAGTGTGTATGCTTGGCTAGACAGACACGTGCAGGGGACGCTTGGCGGTCGTCGTGAGGCCCCCACACATAAGCGCTACGCATTTTCTTGGATTTGTTAACTGCCAGGAGGTCGCCGCGAGCCCCGCGCTCACGTGCGCGCGCTCAGCAATTTTGGATTGGATTGGAAAACATTTATTGAGCATAAAAGTGGGTGGCTTTCTCAGTCCAGATAGTCGCAAGCAATTGTTGGTATTTTAAACTGCGGACACAACAAATTACAATTTTCTAAACAGCTTCACTGTTTAAAAAAAGCCCCTAGAGCGCAGTGATTCCGTATGACCTCGGTGAATCGCACCAGCTGAAGAAACTAGCACGCAGATAAGCCGAAGACATCTGGCCTGCTCCGAAATAGCTTTGTACGAGGCGTGCGCACGAAAGTCAACGAAGATGGTCATCTCGCGTAAGAATGTAATGTGCGGCACTGATGCCCTATGTTGGTCTATATATATGTTCGATGCCAAAACGTCGCCTACAAAATACTCCTGACCCTCATTGGTAAGACTGTGCGGCAAACGTGCGAATGGTTGCTTTCGGGAGCACGCCGATTCCCTCAAATTATTCATGGTCGCGGCCCTTGTCGCGGCATTGAAAACACTCCGGAAAAGACATAAGCCGCGTTTACATGAATGCGACAAGTGGCGCATCGCATCGCATCGCATCCATGTAAACGGGGCTAATGCACTAGGAAAGCGCGTCGCATAAATGCGCCAGACCGGGGTGGATTGAGACGCTTAAGTCGACTTTCAAAGTGCATGTAAACGCGAGCGCGTCGCATTATAAATTATGCCGACAAGAAAAGTAAGCCCTGAAAACGCAGCTTTGTATTTAAAAACGTCTAAATCGAGTTTAAGACGCCAGAAAATGCGAGCCGTGAAAAAAGAACAGAACCAGCCGTTCCGGAAGCTTTGGAAGCGCCAGAAACGCTGCTTTACCTTCGATGTGCGACACCGTATGGCGCCACCATCACACCAGGGGTAATGCGCTACATGTAAACGCTAGCGCATCGCATTAATTGTGATGCGCTAGGAAATCTGACGCGCTGGTATCGCATTCTGTCGCATTCATGTAAACGCGGCTATAGACTATTATGTGCCTAAGCCTATCGCTGCGGAATCCTATTTGGGTAGGGCAAAAATGAAAGTTCCTGAGATTGTGCGTTACTCGGTTAGTCACCATTCTTTCAAGAAAATTGTCAATTATAAACGTGGCGAACATGGTCTTCACGTTTTCTATGTTATCTGAGCGGTTGCCTGGTTCATTTATTAGATATACCACAGAAGGTTAGAGATACGCAAGCACAATTTCAGATTTCCATATCTTACTTTAAGGACCCGGAATGTTCATGTTTCGGAGCAGGCACATGTGACCCACCGTTGGTGAGGAGGGGGGCACTTTTAGTTTTGACCCGTTCGAGTGACCCCTGACGCAGTGGTGAAGACAGATTAGGGACCATCTTCGGTTTTAATGTCTTCTTTTGAATATATACTGGAAGTAGTAGAGAGTAATTTCAAAAGATTCTTGAAAGGCGGCGCTTCCAGCGTGATTTCCCGATTCTTTGAGTGAAATCTTGTAGCCAGTGCACTTTTGTCCAGGTTGGAGGAGGGCTGTTTTGGCCTTTGGGTGCGCGCAACGTGTTCGGAGCTTAAGGTAAAATGTATGTTGGCTTTTTTGCTGAATTGTTTTATGTTTTTTAGAGTATGGTACCTTAAACGACGCGTTTCCACCCCCGCTCTTAGCGCGGCATTCCCGGTTTCTAAGGTGTTAGTATTTACCACCTGGAAATCCTTCACGTGCTCTGACGTCTGATGAAATACTGCATACTATTTTCATTACCTTCCGAAAAGCCACACCACTACACAACAGAGCCACCGCGGCAGGCGTTAAGTATCCGTTTATTTGCCTCATTTAAAACCAAGCGACTGTGCGGGATATAAATGTTGCAAGCTGATTTCTAGCACTACATTTGCATCTCATCAGCCAAGCATTGAGATAATTACGGCCAAACTGTCCGCTGGTACGAAGTGTTGCACCAAAACTTTGAGGAGAACCCGTAAAGTAAACATTCTCAGGCTTACATTATGTTACTTTTGCGGTAAAGCGTTATGTAGTTGATTTTCAGTGAGAATCAATAGAACGAGACGTACAATTATTTTTGTAAGAAAACAAATTATGTTAAACTGCATTTTAAAAACCTCGCTTGTGCCTAAAAGAGAACATAAATAAGCAGCTTCCAAATATAAGGACTTCAAAATCTGGCATGAATAAAGAACAAACCGTCTGCCGGTATTGAAGACTATAGCGTCAGTCCAACCGGGGAGTGCTTGGAACCAGCCTCGTGTCGCCTCATAAAATGCAGTGCTAGGACCAATTTCATGAGAGCAGTGCGTTGCACACATAATGACGTTAGCGTGTTGTCACGTAACCAAAGATGACGCAGTTGTCTTGAAGTAACCACGAATTTATTGGAGTGAACTTTCGCTTCCTAACAACTCAAAGAATACAGAGGCGGCGAAGCAGCAGTCAACAACGTGGCTTGCGCAGGCGAGCGTCGGCGAGTCGAATGCCGCGGCGTCTTCTCTGCGGGCATTTATCTCTAGGCGCGCGCTTTTCTGGAACAGTCGAATTGCATCCAGAACACTGTAGATCAAATAGGATTGTTCTAGGATGGCAGACGTAAGTTCGAAACACTCTCCGTATAAACAGAGATAACACGTGCGGCATAAAGAATGGAAAATCCGCTTCACTTGGCCCACGGATAACACAGATAACATTGCCCGGCTCAGCCGATCGGCAAAAACGAAACATAAACAAACCCAAAACATCGTTCATGACAATATCTTCCCTTTAAGTGCCTGATCACGGCAATCGGGACACTGCTCTGACAAAGCAAGTATTAGACAGGGTATGCGCTAGTGTATGCAAGCATTAGAGGCAGCACTGCTGTTACTAGGCTTTCTGGTTGGTAATTAACAACTTTCTTAGTTACACAACATTTTGCTGGCTACCTTTGTGGAACTGCGCATGCAACGCACACTGGGATATCTAAATTGATTGTGTAACAGATGTGCAGCAGTTAGTCTGTGTTCTGGATAGAGTCAAAGATAACAGCATGACAAGAATTTCGAGCCTGCTTCTATACTAATAACACCACCCGGTACAATACATTATCGAGGAACTTATAAATGCCTAAAGAATTAGAAAACTTGCTAGCTCCGAAATCTGGCATCCTGGCCAAGAGATGGCACACAGAATGGGCGACAGCTGATGGAAAAAAAAAAACAGCTCACGTCTCACGACATGTCTCAGTGTTCATCAATTTCTACAGCGAAGCTGCGCTAAGAAAAGTTGAATGATTTAGTACAACGCAAATAGTTGACAGATCTGGGTATATGCTGGACCTGAACACTGGGCCTGTGGTGTGCGACGAAATTGAATTTCCAACGCTCAAAAACTGGATGAGGTGAATCAAGGTGAACTCAGTCAATGCGCTATGCCCTTGGACCTAAACACGTAGGCAGTGACATGTACTTAGGTCCACTTAGGTAATATGAGCGTGCCAATAGAGACGCTGCGACTAGCGAAGTATATTGCCGCTAAATCTGCTCTTTTCTTCGCGATGCTTACGCGGATATGTGGTGAATTGTACTGGAGGAGGGAATAAAAAGACGCGAACGAATGCAGACGGTACTTGGGCGCCGGTGCTTTCGCAAGCACTACATCGTAAGAAGTGATCAGGTGTACTAGTGGATTTTTAATACCAGAGTTTGCGTTTCAATATTGACAAATAATACCACTTAGGCATGAGACCCCCTGTTGCCTTGAACACCTCGAGCTTGGCTTCGAAGTGGTCCAGCAGTTTTGCTCATTTGGCGCGGTGCTGTGTTCCCGAACTATGAGTTCCGACGCCATTTTTTTCCTACGCACTGTTGGGCCAGTATAGTTTTGAAGTAATGAACACAAAGCCAGCGTCCCGTTTGTAGCATCGCAGAATTCCCCATCTGCAGTCGTTGCGCCCCTCTCCGTCGTGTCGCAACGTGCGTTTAGCCGTAACACCACAGTCCGCCGTTGTGTAAATGAACCTCTGTGGCTACTGTTGCGCTGGTTTTATACTCAACAAACTCTCAGCCGTCCCCCATGGATGCTGCAAAATGCAGGAGGAGCAGTTGGAGAAATCAGGTGGAACTACAGTGGAATTATTCTGTTATCGAGATGCACTCTCGATAGAGGTGCACGCTCTGGGTTTAGATACTACAAAAAACAACGCGAAAGAGGATGGCCCCGGTCAGAAAATCAGCGGTCCTATCACGGAAACCTCGGCCGCCGTGCAATGCATTCTCTCGCTGCCTTGAAATCAAGCGGGGAAGGTGGCGCGTTGTGTTATTCCGAAGGGGTGCAAAGACAGGTGCCGCCCGTGCGCCTGCATTGATGCTGGGCTGCAGGGACGAGGGAAATTTTAACGCCGGGAACACTACACGTTGCCGTGGCAAAAGAAAAATCGCCGTAGGCGCAACAACGCTTCATCGGGCCCGCGCTGCTCCCCCGGCCGAGACGGGAGCGCGAAAGCCCGCGAGCGTCTGCCGCCGCTCCCTGGTGGGCGGCGCGTTGCTCGGGCGCGGAACGTGGAATGGCGCGTATCTCCGCAGCTGCAGGGCCCCCGACCATCAGGCGGCCGAGACGGCAGCGCGTGCGGGCTCCTCCGAACGGGGCCCGCATCGCCAGGGAAAAAAAGGGGCACACGGAAGGAACAATGAACGAAGGCCCCGTTCAGCACGGCCGCGTGTGATAACAAGGCCAGTTGTGCGCACCGAAGGCTGCGCCGTAACGACAAATGGGCCGCGGCCTCGCAGCCTGCTCTCATGGCCCCAAGCTGCTCCCCTTTTCTTCCTGCTCGCGTTCCCCCTTTAAGAGCGCGGCCGTTCGCTCACCGGCCCGCTTTCCCTTGCTTCTCCTCGCGGCCGTTTTTTTTTTTTTATTCCTCGCGCTTTTTCCTTTTCTGGTGCATTGGCTCCCCCGTGTGCTGAGTGAGACGTAACTGCTTCATTGCCCTACTGGCGCGCGACGCGCACGACCTTGGCGCCGCGCCGCGATACAAAGTGTGCCCAGATAGGCATAACGGCTACCCTATGTCAGCAACCGCTGGGCCGGAATGGCCAGGTAGACTGGCGCGCGGCATTAGGCGCAGTGCAAGCGAAGGAACTCGTGTAAACTTCCCCGACCAAAAGTACCGAAATGCGCGGCAGTGCAATGCGAGGTTCGTGGAAAGGTTCGCCGTGCTGTCTCGGCACGTTATCATTGAATGGCTTCACACAGCGCGACAATTCCGTGGCGGGAAACGGCACCAGCCCGTCGAACAACTGAGGCTTCCGCCGCCTGGGAAGAGCGCGCACATGACCCCGCCAAATGACTTCAGGTCACTGCGCTTTTCTCTGGCGTCCTCTATTTCCCCCGTAGGATGCAGCTACTGGCGGCGACGTTTGCTTTCAAAACTTTGGTGCGGAAAAATGTCCATGGTGAACACATACCGCAGCTGCTAATGCAAGCTGCACAAGATTCTCTCAATGCCTACCTGCTTCTTCTGTGAGTGCGCGAACACATTTTAAAGGCGGCAGCAAGGCATGTTGAACGCGGAATTCATACCATTCATGCGGGCACCGAGGAAAGCAAGCAGAGAGCGAACATGCCTGTACACACTGGCACTTTTTTGTTATCACTCATGTTTAATATGAATATGCACAAGGCAGGAAATGCCAGGAAAGTAAGAACTACTTTCCCTAGCGTGCGTACCTAAGTAAGAGAAACATCTTTATTAAGCAATCAAGGCCAAGGGGAAGGGATGTCTGACGAATGGCGCGCTCTTTCTGGCGACTGCAGTTCACTGCAACTATATCGCTTCCGTGAATGAAAACGGGAATCTTGATATCAGCCCGTTCGAAGCCAAAAACTTCATAAGAATGGCAGTAAGTGTAAAATAAAATTTTCGTCTGCAAGTGACACAAAAGTTTAAGAAGTTGTAAAATTGAACAAGGCTGTCGCTAACTTTGATATCACGTGTCTTTCTATGTCCCATAGTGACCACCTTGTAAGTGATCGCAAATGTCTGGGAACGTACTTTTGAACCCGCCTATTATTAAGGATTAAGTATAAAAAAATGACATCAACGCATTATTGAATAACTCTTGCACTTTCTTAAGAACGCGTACGTTCAAGAATCGAAACGAGAAAAGGGCTACTCTCCATTTTCTTCAAAATTTGTGAGACTGTTCAACCACTTCAATAAATCTGTAACAGTAACGAAGGGTTCGGGTTGTTGGCGCGAAAACAGTTTGACAAGGGGAAAATTGAATTCACCGTAGCAGACCTGCACCATGTTTATCGCGGGAGGGCAGGCACGGGAGGAGAGGAGCGCGAGAGGCGGGAGGGGCTGGAGAGAGGGGCGGCAGAAGACACTGGCAGTGAAGACAGCAGATACCCCGCCATTTTTTTTAAGTGCGAATGCACTTTATAAGCGACCCCAAACCATCCACCGCCGGCGGCGGCGGCGGCGGCGTCGGCGTCCGCAGTGCTCCTCTATATTTAAAAAAGAAACAGCATCCGGCGCCAGGTTTCGATCCGAGGACTTTGCGGCCGCAGGGCGACGCTCTACCGACTAAGCCACGGACGCGACGCTGATATCAGTGTGAGTATCGCGCCTTATATCTTTAACGCATTCAAACTACGTCGTCAGCGGCGTGCGTTGGCGACTCAGCGGCGTTATAGCGGCTTGATAACTGCGTGGTGTACACGTGATACTACAAACCCGATGGAATTTTCGATGTTTGGCTGATGATGTGCTAACCCAGCTACTCTTGTGCCGAAGAGCCGGTCGAAGGTCCTGTTTTCTGTGCGTCACTTTTTCTTCAGCGAAGAGAAAGACCAGGGTAACAAAAACGTTTGCTTTGACTGTCCATTGCCGTAACCGAACAGAATCGACAGCTTGGCTAGTTGGTGTCCGTCCATCCTAAACAGCGCTTGGCAGCATGACAACGAGGAAGAGGAGACAAAAGACGGCGCTGACTCTCCACTAATTTTTTATTCGGAAGAAAAGAACAGTGGGGAATCCAAAACAGCCAAGGTAACCAAAGAAGAGGCAAGGCAGATTGAAACGAATAAATGGAGGGCAAAAATGGAAGCTAAAACATCGTTAGAGATGTACAGGGCTGAGAAGATGAACATCACAAAGGAAAATTTCTACGATAATTCCCAGGGCAGTGCTTTACTTTTTGAGGCTAGAGCAGGTTGCCTGCGAACTAAGAGTTTTGTGGGGAAGTATTCACAAAATGATGGGGTATATGTGGTCTGCGGAAAAGAAACAGAAACTATGCGGCACATAGTGTTAGAATGTGCGGGTATCCATCCAAATCTACATGAAGGGAATATTGGGCTTCCAGAAGCCCTAGGATTTAAGGGTATCAGAGAGGAAGTTAACTTCAAGGCTGTCGAGGGGTCGAAAAGAAGATTAGAATGCTGGTGGACGAAAAGCAGAGAGGGGAATATTGCCTAGGACAGTTACCACCTGTAACAGGAAAAAGAAAGTATTTCGGCCCTAATAAGCTTTAGTGCCTGCCCTAAGCAGCGCTAGTATTAAACCAAGAGTGTAAAACATGGTTATATTAGTCCTTTTTGGTAAGATGACATGTCATCACCCCGCTTCAAAGGGGAAACCAATAGGAATCATCATCATCATCATCGAGAGGAAACGATAGCTAAGCTAGTTTGTCGGTGAGGTTATTTGACCGAAGCCTTAATTTCACCTTGCGCGTAAACTATTCCCATGATGATTCAACCAGCGTGTTAACGTTTCCATCCCTTTGAGTGGTGGTGAGAGCAATCGCCGAGTTAAACAACCTAGTTCTGGGGTAGAGACGCCACTCCTGTTTGCATAAACGTTGATTCGGTGTGTTTAAGGTTATTGGCCACTTCTTAAGCTACGTCATGTTGCACGCCAGGGAAGAGGTGCCGCCTGAACACAGCTACTAATGCCCGCATTTCGCCATGAAAAGTGCGGGACAGCTCTGCTCCAGCGTGACTAGTTGAAACGTGCTTCTTTTAGCAGCAGTACCGGAATTAATGATTGTTAGTTAGGCAACTGATGCACCCACGCTAGGTGTGTCGAAACATTGTTGCGAGGCAAAGCTGCAAGTGAGTGCTCGTCCGTACCCAATGTTCTTTTTGCCCGTGTGCCAGCTGCGCTGCCTTTGCCCCGGTATTGCAGTGATTGCGTGTTTTGTACACGCAAGGTTTCTGGTTTACATAACATCCCCACTGATTGCACATGCATAAGACCAAACTAATTATGTAGCATGGTGGGTTACTATGCAGCCCACACTTTACGATTTCCTGTTTAATTTCACCTCTGCCATTTCTTGCTTTTTCTCGTATGTTGAAAGAGGTGTAAGGCGTGCACGAAAACTCGTTAAAGTAGTTTGTTTATTCAGGGTGAAAATGACCGCGTATCAGCTCCTTTAGTTGCTAATGCCGGCGAAAGGCGATAGTTGACTGGCGCCCCTGCCAAGTAAAGGCCTTCCTTCGCTTTTCCGCTAACCCCTCCTGCTGTTCCTCTCCCGTCTCGTTCCTAAACACGCTAAACGTTTGCTCAAGTCAATTTAAATTTAACGGGCTCCACTGCTCCAAGTACGGTGCCTCGATGTCGGCGCTGCCATACGGCGGAGGCGCGCGTGAATCGAGGCACACTAATACAACGTATATAGACCCACGTTGCCCTACTCCACAAGCGTCGCAAGCGGAACGTGGAACCTATCTAGTGGAACCTTTCGCTGCTGTTGCCGTTTGATTTCCTAAATTCCGCCAGGAACTATAGCAGCGCTGGTAACACCAGGCAATGGTTTTCTGCACTTGATGTAGTATGTCATTTGCTTCGCAAGGACCAATCATTTATAAATTTTTAAATTAAGGAACACTGCAAATATCTCTTTTGTATCGATTTTCTGCCTTATACTCGCGTAACGTCTTGTTGTTGTTCAACAACGTTGACAAGTATGAAGATTGGCACCAGACTTAGCCGTTTAGGTTTGGCGGTGGGTATATAAGATCATTGCGCAGCTTCTGCTTCACTTTGGCCGGGTGGCGGAATCCGGTCCCATACAGACAGACAGACAGACAGACAGACAAAAATTTCTCCATTTAAGTTGCACGAGAAAACCATTGCCTTTAAAAGTCGGTATCCTTGATGCATTTCACAGAAAACAAAAGTCAAATTCAAGAAATTTAGCTTCAAAGTGAATCGAGCACGCTGTCGGTCGCCGCCTCTCGGTTTCAGTTTATCTCCGCTAACAGCTGTTCTCACGCAAAACGAAGCGCTTCATTTGTAGGAAACCTGCGACAGGAGCAAATGTCCATGTGTTACGTACGAATACAAATGCGCCATATTTCCTGCGTTTGGCATTTTCCTCTGATGACAGTGTCTCACTCGCGCTGTTTCTTCTGTTTCACTTTTTCTCTTACAGCATTCACAACATCGCTAACCGCGCCCGTTCGCACGCGAGTAGCCTGCAATTGATACTAAGACTGCGCGCGGGAGGTTACTAATTGCGCTCACAACCTCGCTAACGGCGTACACATGCGCGCGAGTAGCCTAGCTTCTGTATATACGAAAGCTACCCTGTCGAAGAACGCGGGAGAGCATTGCATCGGGATTGTACAAAGCTCAGCGAAACGGGTCGGCTAACCTCGCCTTTACTATTAGCAGCTAATGCAAGTACTCGCATAGGGCCGGGGGCAAATGAAATATTACACGGGACTGCCTTGGTTTATGCCGGTTGCAATCTGAGCAAGCATTCTGCATTTAAGATATTGTGGAAGGACGAATTGCCGCACACATATAATAGGCGTTCTGACCTACCAACACTAGAGTCCCGCCGCAAATTACATCGACTTAAATTATTACACAGCATAGTAAATGGTTATTCAAAGCTTGACTTCAATACTTATCTGGAATTCAATATGTCACGACCCACCCGGAACAAGCACAACAAAACAATCCTAATGCCTTTCACGAGAACAAACGCTCACCGTCTATCCTTTTTCCCGAGGACGATAGCAGAATGGAACTCTTTGCCACGCGACGTTACTAACTTAACTAATCAAAACATTTTTTCAACGGCCATTCAAAATTGTGTATGATTGAAAGTGCTGGTCCCCTGTTCTATTGAACTTGCGTATTTCACGTGTTATCTTGCAACCATGCCACTAACGCATACTGCTTGTCTTCTTTTTTTTTTTTGCGCAGTGTTTTTTGTTTTTGATTTTTCTTTTATCTTTACACGGCAACGTCAGATTTTTTTTCCCGCGCTTCCTGGACAATGCGCGTAGTGTACCTTGTTGTGTTTTGCATTAGACTAGCATTGCCGGTTTTATTGTATATTCATGTAGCCATTTAATTTGTAACGAGAATTACTGCTGCTTTGCGAATCGTGGGCCGTGTTACTGATTGCGTGCGCTTGTGTTATTGCTTCCCTGTGTACCGCGGGCCGTTTACGCGGGTCGCGTGTAAATTTTGTTCATACTCTGCACTGTACCACTCCTGCTCTGGCTGCCAAAGGGCGGCTGGCAGTATTGAATAAATAAATAAAAATAAAATAGAAACATGCGATTTCTCATGGTCAAACGACTACTAGGACAAGCACAATACGAGTAAAATCATTTTCATATCTGCGTAAACAAGTGTGTTAACAAGTAGATGGAAGACCGGTGCTACGATGAATTTTCCCTTGAAGTGCACTACCGGTACCAGCCTGCGCAAATAGTGGGCAACTCCCGCAAGACACAAAACCAACACACCCCTTCCGTACTAACAGAGGAAAGGTGATCCGGGTGTCTTCTTCCCGCGATTAGCGTAACCGATTGCGATACAGCAGGACACCAGTGCTGATTTCTGCCGGTTGGACCCCACGCAGAATAAGCTGGAGGGTCAGAAAGCAATCCAGCGCTAGCTACACTCTTATCCTGGCAGGGACGGCGAAGTACTGAATAGGCTTAAAGACAAGTACATTGGCCCAGCTTTACCTCCCGTGCCTCCTCGCACGTACTCTGCCCGTCCCAACCCGTATCTGGACAAACCAATAACGGCACAGGAGGTCTGGCAGGCACTTCAAACCCTGACCCGCAACACCAATCCGGGTAAAGACAAGGTCACTAACAAGGTACTCAGAAACCTCGACAGCACAAGCATCTAAGACTTAACGGGGTACTTCAATGAGCACTGGGAACGGGGCTCATTGGAAACACGCTGAAATGGTGCGCATTCCGAAGCCAGGCAAACCTACGAAGCTGGACACATTGCGCTCCCTATTGCTAACGTCGTGCGTAGGGAAGCGTTTTGAGCGTGTGATCCTCGCCCGCCTACAACCATACATAGAAGCCCAAGACGTTTATCCGCACACAATGTTCGGCTTCCGGCCCAACCTGTCAACTCATGACATCCTCCTTCAACTAAAGGAAGACGTCTTGGCGCACATTTCTCCTCACTCCTCGCTCTCGATTTAAAAGGAGCGTTCGACAGTTTGAGCCGCGACACCATCCTCGAAAACCTAAGTGACACTAACTGTGAAGAAGGAATGTTCCAGTATATCCAGGCATTTCTCACGGATCGCACGGCGCCTGTGGGCATCGGACCACTACGAACGGCCCTCCAGACCATGCCCAACAAAGGAACACCGCAAGGAGCGGTGCTTTCTCCAACATTATTTATTATAGCTATGATGAAGCTCCCACAACAACTTAACACCATCCCGGGGATTAAACATGCGCTCTACGAAGATAACCTCACGATTTGGACTACTGGTGCATCGGAAGGCCACATGCAGGATGCGCTCCAGCAAGCCGCTACGCAGTCCAACAGTACGCCAGTGTTCGCGTTCTTCAATGCTCCCCGGAGACGTCCGAGCTCATCATTTTGAGGCGCAAGCCACGTGGCAAGGCCCTGGAACCCACCACTATACAAATTAGAGCTGTAGGGCAGCGGCATCCCCGCAGTCCCAACCATCCGCATACTCGGACTTTACATCCAGCAAGACGGAGAAGGAACGGTAACCATCCAGCGCCTCAACCACACCACCTCGCAAATCATGCGTATGGTGAGTCGCGTCACAAACCGCCACCAGGGTTTGAAAGAGGATGATGTCATCATGTTGGTGCAAGCTCTGATTGTCAGCCGCGTGGTGTACTTTCCGCCATACATTCTGCTGAAACCTGGGGAAATAGACGAACTTGACGTACTACTGCGGAAGGCGTACAAGCACGCGCTAGGCCTCCCTCCTCACACCGCCACTAGCAAGCTGGAAGCGCTGGGGGTGCACAAGAAGATGTGGGAGATCACTGATGCCCACCTCGTCAGCAAACTATAGCGGCTCAGGCAAACTTCGACCGGTCGCACAATGCTGAGGAAGTTAGGCTACCGGATAGCGGACGCCAGCCACCCTCGACCGGAAACTGTGCCACAGAACACCCGCACGCTCATCGGGGTTGCCCGCTCCCGCGAAACATGCACTCTGAGCATCACGCACAGCGCAGGCAAGCACGGGTACAATTCCAGCAAGGGAAGTACTCCGACCACCCGCATGTGCGATTCACGGACGCGGCGCACTACGCATACCATGCAGCCACAGCAGTAAGTGTCGTTCACGGCTCGGGCGATGTCGTCCGCACTGCGACCGTAAGTACCAAAAACATCGTTGAAGCCGAAGAAACGGCCGTCGCACTAGCGATGACGTCTCCAATTTCGAGAAAACTACTTCATATAATTACAGACTGCCAGCAGGCATGCAGAAACTACGGCAGCGGTCTGATCTCAATATGCGCACCCCGACTACTAAAAAAGCACAAGGACACCCTAAACCCTAATGTGAACGCCAGGTCACGAAGGGCTCGACCGAAACGAACGAGCACACGGTACAGCCCGACATGCACCCTCTGGGCACCGCACCAGTCGCTCCGCACCCAGAGCCTATCCAGCAGAAGTACCGTGCACTTCTGCAGACGTGCCCACCCACCCCCGCATCAGAACCTCACATGAGATGAGGCTGTAGCCTGGTGGCAACTACATACAAACACATACCCCCACCTTAGCTCCCTGCACATCATACACCCCACAATGTATCCCACACTGCAGCGAACATCCAACACCGTACCTCACCATGTGGGCTTGGCAAAACACACCAGCAGCCCCCATTATTCGCACCCCCCCCCCCCTCGAGCAGTGGGAAGCCGCGCTGTGCAGTTCGGACCCTGAGGACCAGCGACAGTTGGTGGACCGGGCCCGCAGGACCGCAGCCGCCGCAGGGGCCCTAACCTGAAGGCTTCTCCCGCTTTCAAACGCGAACCTCTTTAACTTGTATAAATGTTTCACCACCGGGCGTCGGACCACTACATTGCCACTGCAAATTAGCAATGTATATAGAAATTTTTAGTTCATCATCGTCATCATCATCATCATCATATATTTTACACTTAAAGGCCTCTCTCGGGGCATTACATAAGGGGGGGAACAATCAAAGTACAAATGGCAATAAAAATGCAGTTCTTGGTTACAGTTTTTGAATTACCAAAACAATACAGGTAGCAAACAAATAACAAAAAGACCGCAGAACATGTAAAACGAAATGTTTAACAGTCAATTCGCAATCCTAAAAATACAGGCGGCTGGAAACAAACAACGAAAAAAGAATAACAGCGATTAAGAGTCAAGGATGGCTAGTAATAAATCTCTAAATTTAAAAGCAACTTGTTCGCACACGATAGCATCTGTCAACGCGTTCCACTCTTCAATAGCCGTAGGCAGAAATGATTTGTTAAAAGCGTCAGTAGGGCCAAACAGATGTTGAATACTCATCTAATTAAATGAGCGACGAGATGTTCGGACAGGCGGAAGTAAAAGTTAGCCATGTAGGTGAGGAAAGCTGTCGTATAGTTTGTGAAAAAGACAGAGACGTGACATTTTGCGTCGAGCTGACAAAACAGGAAGACCGAGGGATGATTTTATTTGACTGACGCTAATTCGTTTGTCGTAATTTGAGGAGATGAATCTGGCGGTACGATTTTGGATGGATTCAAGAATGTTAATTAGGTATATCTCATGAGGGCTCCAAATTGCAGATGCGCATTTCATTTTTGAACGCACAAAAGTTTCAAAGGCCAATTTACGAAGGATTGGAGGTGATAATGACAATGTCCTCCTGAGATAGCCTAGAGTTTTTGAGGCATCGGCAGCTAGTTTGGTAATATGCTCGGTCGAGGTTAGTTTGCTTGTAATTAAAACGCCCAGGTATCGGTAAGAATCGACTTGCGGTAACACTGCTGAGTTTAATAAGTACGAATGGCTGCCGTTAGTGTGTTTTCGTGAGACAGGCATGAACTTGCATTTGGAAATATTCGGCCTCATCATCCACTGACCGCACCAGTTATCGATGATGTGTAATTCTTGGTGTAGGATTAGTTGATCTTCGGGAGTTGATATACGACGGTAGATGACGCAATCGTCACCGAAAAGACGAAGCGTTTATGAAATGCCGGAAGGAATGTCATTTACGTAGATTAAAAAGAGAAGCGGACCGAGAACCGTGCACTGAGGGACGTCAGAGATTACTGGAGTAGTATCGGAATGGGCACCACCGATAACAGTGAATTGAGACCGGCGGGTTAGGAAGCACTTAATCCACGATAAGGTCAGGGGATCGAGGGAAAGGGAAGAAAGTTTGTTGATTAGTCGTTGGTGACGGACGAGATCATCAGTCTGAATAAATAACATCAGTCTGAATAAATAAATAAAATAACATCAGTCTGAAATGATGAATCATGGTTTATTGATTGATTGTAGGGTTTAACGCGCCGACACAACGCAGGCGATGAGGCGCGCCGTAGTGGAGGGCTCCGGATTAATTTTGACCACCTGGGGATCTGTAACGTGCGCCGAAATCTCGTACACACGGGCGTTTTTGCTTTTCGCCTCCATCAGAAAAGCGGCCGCCGCGGCCGGGAATCGAACCCGCGACCTCGTGCTCAGCAGCGCAACGCCTTAGCCACTGAGCCACCGCGGTGGGTGAATCATGGTTTAGATGAAGATCAGTCGTAAATTCGAAATGTTGTTTTTCGCCATGAACGAAAACCAAACCCAACCGAAAACCGGAACTGAACCGGTATTTGTGCCGGAACTGAACCCGAACCTGAACCGTTATTTTTTGAGCACGCTGAACCCGAACCGGAACTGAACCGAAAAAAGAAATAACGGTTACCGGTTCATGCCGAAACAGTTGACACTCCGTTGTTGATCTTGCACAGTCAATGCAATTCAGGCCTTTTTTTTCCTTTGTACCCGCTCGCGTACTTTCCCCTCCAGACAATTTAACACTATCAAGCTCTATGTAACAACATGAGAAATGAATGAGCACCAATGTAGCAATGGCCTGATCCTGCTGGAAGCGCGAGCGTAGTGCAACCTGACCAAACAAAATGTCATTCTCAGCAGCTTGCAGGGGATATAAAAGGATTTCATTGGAAGAATCAGGCTGCTTGGAGTGCTCCACTGCGCAACAGCCAAAGCCCACACCCGATGTGTGCAAACGGTTTGCATTTCATAATTTGTTTAAAAGGTCTGATACCTGCAAATTGTTAATACTTGACAAGTGTGACCGCAGGAGCTGCTCAGTGGCTAAGCCCTTTGCCGCCGACCACAAGTGGCCTCGATCTCCCTCCCCACGACTGTTTTACTGAAGTAGATGGAAATCGAGAACGTCCGTTTATCGAGATTTCGACCCACGTTTAATATCACCAGCTGGTTAAAAGCAACATAAGCTCCGACTAGGAGCAGAGAAATAGCATTGGGCATGAACTGCGCCATTTTTTTTAAATGTATTTGCACGGAAAACAACAAAAAAGAAAAAGCGGATCACGCTGTTTTAAAATATTACGCAAAAATCAAGTAAAACCGAATAAGAAAAAAAAAGCACCAAAACGTGGGTGTTGCTCTATACTTTTCTTTGCCCTGCCTTTCACAACCGTACGTGTCATCAATGTGAAGGAAGTGAGTTCCGTTGTCAGTTTTTGAGTACAGTAGAGTGGACAATTTTCGTTTTTACAGCTAAAAATGACAACAGATAAGGTTAAGGCGTTAAGGTGAGCACTTAACCCCTTGGGAAGAAACTGCAGCCCTCGACCTTGTCTTGGAAGCAGAAACAGTAATAAAGCAGATGACACATGCAGAAAGGTAGGCCAGTACCTCATACTGCCCCATTCGCTCAGCGATAATCTTTTCTGCTTGTTCTGCAGTTTTGTCTCTTTCAGATGTGCTTCTTTTCGAAGGTGCACTTGTATACTGACTGCCCAACTCGCTACATTATTTCTACTGCTACTCGTTCCGGAGGGGATTACTGCTGTCTACCTAAAAAAGTCGCATCTCATGCTCCACGCGTCAAATTTCCCCTTCTTTTTGTAACTGAATGATCTGTTATAATATCCCCCAATGCAGCGCAGGGAACGATGGCAGGGGGTGAGGCGGTACGATGACGCACACATCGGTCATAGCTATCGCAAAAGGAATTGCAGTGGTTAGAGCAATAATACAGTGCCTGAGCGTTAACTAAAGCCTACTTTTAACAAAAGTGTGGCTAATACATTCGATAACGTGACAGCTAACAAATTGTTCAGGGTGACCAAATAATCTAAATCATTGTTATGTATTTTTGTGCCTCTTGTACGATTTTTCTGTTTTGTTACAAATAAAAAAAAGTGCGCCATTGGTATTAAGCGCTGGTATTGAGCGCTCCAGTACGAAGGCCTACATTTAAGGCTTCAAGGTTAGCGTTATGGGCGATTCCATAGCGACGATTGCGATATCAACAAAAAAGGAAAGGGTAGAAAATGTATCCCACCGTCATATCTCTTGGCGGTGGCTTTATGAATAGTCGCTAGGACAACGTAAAGTCTGGGGGAGAAAGGAGGTCACAAATGGTCGCCACTTCATCTGTTTTTCTAATATCTCGTAATTGTTTATTGTTTGCTTTTCGATTGCTCCACTGCCCTTGGGAAACAGCAGCCTTTTGAATTTTTGTTTGTAATTTGATTTGACAGTCGTTTCAAACTACTAAACGTTTTTTTTCTAATTTCAGTGATAATTCAACTTATCGAACCGGTTCGGTACGTGATTTTGTCGAACCGGAACTGAACCGGAACGAAATGATTTCGCCTGAATCGGAACCGTAACCGAACCGGTATTTTGTTTGGTTCGACACACTGATATATATATATATATATGTGTGTGTGTGTGTGTGTATAAATGTATATGAATATATATATGTATACATACAGAAAGAAATGCCGGCAGTCTACAACGCCAAAGAAGGCATAGGGGAATGGTTGGACTATTTGTTACCGTTAGTGACGTTACATTATTGTTCTTATTTTATTAATTACGTGATAAAGAAAGAAAGAAAAACACGCGCCCAGAGTGGGGACCGAACCCACGCCTTTCGATTAGATCTCGAATGCCTTACCAACTCGGCTATCTGGGCGACTGTGTTCTCCTTCGCTTTCTGGGTTATTTATATTTACTACAACTGTATCTGACGCTTGAGGGTGGTAGCCAGCGCCACTCAGACTACACGGGGAGAAGGGGACCTTCTTTTCAACCCCCGGGGCGTGACGCGAACGTCTACAGCCTGTCATAAGCGGGCAACTGGCGCGAAACCCTCTTATGCTACCTTGGCATCAAGGCTGCCAGAACCGAGGCCCTCGCTAAGCTTTCGCACGATAATAGGGTTTAGAAATGAGGGGCTCGTTAGGAAATACAGAAAGAAATGCCGGCAGTCTCCAACGCCAAAGAAGGCATAGGGGAATGGTTGGACTATTTGTTACCGTTAGTGACGTTACATTATTATTATTATTATTATTTTATTAATTACGTGATAAAGAAAGAAAGAAAAGCACGCGCCCAGATCTAATCGAAAGGCGTGGGTTCGGTCCCCACTCTGGGCGCGTGTTTTTCTTTCTTTCTTTATCACGTAATTAATAAAATAATAATAATAATAATAATAATAATAATAATAATAATAATAATAATAATAATGTAACGTCACTAACGGTAACAAATAGTCCAACCATTCCCCTATGCCTTCTTTGGCGTTGCAGACTGCCGGCATTTCTTTCTGTATTTCCTAACGAGCCCCTCATTTCTGAACCCTATTATCGTGCGAAAGCTTAGCGAGGGCCTCGGTTCTGGCAGCCTTGATGCCAAGGTAGCATAAGAGGGTTTCGCGCCAGTTGCCCGCTTATGACAGGCTGTAGACGTTCGCGTCACGCCCCGGGGGTTGAAAAGAAGGTCCCCTTCTCCCCGTGTAGTCTGAGTGGCGCTGGCTACCACCCTCAAGCGTAAGATACAGTTGTAGTAAATATAAATAACCCAGAAAGCGAAGGAGAACACAGTCGCCCAGATAGCCGAGTTGGTAAGGCATTCGAGATCTAATCGAAAGGCGTGGGTTCGGTCCCCACTCTGGGCGCGTGTTTTTCTTTCTTTCTTTATCACGTAATTAATAAAATATTAACAATAATGTAACGTCACTAACGGTAACAAATAGTCCAACCATTCCCCTATGCCTTATTTGGCGTTGTAGACTGCCGGCATTTCTTTCTGTATTTCCTAACGAGCCCCTCATTTCTAAACCCTATATGTATACATATATATACAGGGTGTCCCAGGTATCATGCACCAAGATTTACAAAAAAGAGAAATAGCGTAACTCGAAGAAAACCTAGTGCATAATGTTTGCAGTACTGTGAAGAAGCGGAGAGTATTTTTTTCGTTAATGAGACTTAATTAATTAATTGTAATTATTTATCTAACTCGAGAAATACTGTCTTAATCACTAAAGTGTCAATGAGGCACTTGTAGGTAACCACGAGGGGCATCTAACTGCGCTATTTTCAGCGACGAACTAATTGCGTACTCATTTATTCTGACTGATAAAGGAAACCCGCGAAATATGAAACATACCACGTGACGACGCTTACGCGCGCATTGTAAAGCCGCGTCCGGTGCAACCTCGAGCTGTCCCAACTGTGCCTCCGCCTCCACGGTTTAATTCCCAGGCCGGTGGTCCGTGGCGTACTCAGGATAATCGCCCTATTTGCTTTGCTTGTGGAGTACCTGGACACGTCGCACGCTACTGCCGCCGCCGTCCGCCGTCATTATGGGACGCTACACATGCCGGTTTTCCGCCGTCGGCTCAAGCCCAGGCGCCACTTCGCTCGCCGACTGAACCTCGCTCTTCGGATCGCACCACATTTACTGACCGTCGTCCATCTTCCCCGCGCCGTCGCTCGCTTTCTCCGATGCGACGTCGTCCTGGTAACGAAGACACGGAAAACTAGTCGCCGCAGTTCCCGAGGCAAGAACTGCGCTGACGTCGAAAAGTAGAAGGCCTCACCCTCCTTCGTCCCCTACTAATGTTATCGACGTTACCATAGAAGGTTTTCGCACTGTCGCCCTGGTAGACACGGGAGCTGCTGTTTCCGTAATCAAAGCCGATGTATGCCGTTTATTGCACAAAGTCACGACGCCTCTTCAAGGACTGTCGCTCCGAACCGCAAGCGCTCACAACATTGAACCAATGGCCGTTTGCACGGCTAGAGTCGTTATTCAGGACGTGCTGTACTTCATTGAACTCATTGTGCTACCGGCGTGTTCCGCGTCATAACGCAGTGATCGACTGTGCGCGCGCAGAAGTTGAGTTTTCTTTCTGTGACGCACTATTTGATGACAGCAAAAGTGCCGCCACAACCAAACTTGTCATGGCAGCCGACACAGACGTCCCGCCCTATTCTTCTGTTTGTGTGCCCGTGCGCTGCGCATCCACGACTGACGCCACGGCGCTGTTTACGCCCTCTGACGTTTTTCTCCGACGCAAATGTTTTCCCCTGCCGTCTGCCCTCCTTACTCTCAGCGCCGGAACGGGCAACATGTTTGCCACTAACGTGTCTTCGGCGCCGTGCGCCCTTCTGGAGGGTGAAACACTTGGCACCTTGGAATACATAGATCCTGGTCGCGTGATAGCCATTCCGGACCGCACTTCTCAGGTTCAGGTTGCCGGCCTTGACCCATGTCCGCCTGGGGCGGAGCCTTCGACTGATGTTTTTCTTGCCTCTGTTGACGACGGTCTAGACCCTACCCAGCAAGTCCAACTTTTGGCGCTGCTTCAACGATTTCAATCGTCATTCGACTTGTCCCAAAGCGAACTTGGCCGCACATCTACAGTCGAGCACTCCATCGACACTGGTACCCATGCCCCCCTCCGGCAGCGGCCTTATCGCGTTTCCCCAGCTGAGCGCCGCACCATCGAGCAGCATGTGGACGACATGCTTCAGCGTGGAGTTGTTCGACCCTCAAGCAGCCCGTGGGCATCTCCTGTCGTGCTCGTCAAAAAAAAGGATGGATCCATTCGCTTCTGCGTGGACTACCGTCGCCTCAACAATATCACGCGCAAAGACGTCTATCCGCTTCCACGCATTGATGACGCTCTGGACAGCTTGCAGGGGGCAGAGTTTTTCTCGTCTCTTGACTTGCGATCCGGATATTGGCAGGTACCTATGGCCGACGCAGATCGCTCGAAGACGGCATTT
The DNA here is from genome assembly GCF_048455015.1 of Haemaphysalis longicornis. Taxonomy (NCBI): domain Eukaryota; kingdom Metazoa; phylum Arthropoda; class Arachnida; order Ixodida; family Ixodidae; genus Haemaphysalis; species Haemaphysalis longicornis. The sequence continues at coordinate 166,059,717 of NW_027526361.1, read as the reverse complement.
GTCACCCCTGATGGATTATATGAATTCAATGTTATGCCGTTCGGGCTGTGTAACGCCCCGGCAACATTCGAACGCATGATGGACAATATTCTGAGGGGACTCAAGTGGAAAATTTGCTTGTGCTACTTAGACGATATTGTCATTTTTTCTGCCGATTTTCCGACGCACCTTCAGCGCCTAGAACAGGTTTTAACCTGTCTTTCTCGAGCTGGACTCCAACTGAACCTAAAAAAGTGCCACTTCGCCGCGAGGAAGCTAACCATCTTGGGCCACGTCATCACCAAGGACGGCGTTCTACCCGACCCAGCGAAGCTCCGTGCAGTGGCCGAGTTCCCGAAGCCCACTAATATAAAATCTCTTCGGAGCTTCATAGGCCTTTGCTCATACTTCCGACGTTTCATCCGCAACTTTGCCTCTATCATTGCGCCATTGACGAAACTCCTCGGTGGTGCCAGCGACTTACCTGACTGCTCCCCAGCTTGCGACCACGCGTTTGAGACTCTGCGTTGTCTACTGACCTCTCCACCTGTACTTCGCCACTTCGATCCTACAGCGCCTACTGAAGTTCACACTGACGCCAGTGGAGTTGGCCTTGGGGCCGTGCTTTGCCAACGAAGACCTGGTGTTGACGAATATGTCGTTGCCTATGCGAGCCGCACGTTGACGAAAGCTGAAGCGAATTATTCGGTAACCGAAAAGGAGTGCTTGGCCATCATCTGGGCACTTGCTAAGTTTCGACCATATCTGTACGGCCGCCCATTTGATGTGGTCACTGACCACCACGCGCTTTGCTGGTTGGCGTCGTTAAAGGATCCGGCAGGTCGTCTTGGGCGATGGGCGCTTCGCCTACAAGAATACGACATCCGCGTCATATACAGGTCCGGTCAGAAGCATTCTGATGCCGACGCTCTGTCACGATCACCAGTTTCTTCTGACCTTGCGAAGCCGTCCGGTGACCTGCTGGCCCTTTCGGTGACTGATATGGCAGCCGAGCAACGGAAGGATCCCTGGATCGCTTCCCTCATCAGCTGCCTATCCGATCCTTCCAGGGCCGCTACGACTCGGGCTCTGCGTAGGCAAGCATCACACTTTGCGGTACGCGATGGGCTGCTTTATCGCCGCAACTACCACGCCGACGGCCGCAAATGGTTACTTGTCATCCCTCAACATTTGCGATCCGATGTGTGCGCCTCTTTTCATTCCGATCCCACGTGCGGTCATGCCGGCCTGCTCAAAACCTATCAACGTTTGCGCATTCGTTACTTTTGGCGTGGGATGTACAGCTTTGTGCTGAAATACGTTCGGTCCTGCCAAGACTGCCAAAGACGAAAGGCGACGGTGCCCCATCTGAGCGGTCCTTTGCAACCGCTGCCTTGCCCGGCCAAGCCTTTTGACCGTGTTGGCATTGACTTGTACGGCCCATTACCTTGCACAGCCGCCGGAAACCGCTGGGCTATAGTTGCCAGTGACCACCTAACACGGTATGCAGAGACCGCTGCTCTGCCAACTGCCACGGCAGGTGACGTTGCCTCGTTTCTCTTGGATCGATTTATACTTCGTCACGGTGCCCCTAAAGAACTGATCAGTGCCCGGGGCCGTGTCTTCCTGTCTGACTTCATTTCGGCGCTTCTTAAAGAATGCCATGTCATCCATCGCATGACCACAGCTTACCACATGCAGACAAATGGTCTAACAGAGCGCTTTAACCGCACCCTTGGAGATATGTTGTCTAAGTACGTGGCGTCCGATCATAGAAATTGGGACCTGGTGCTTCCATACGTGACGTACGCCTATAACACCACCATTCAAGCCACGACTGGGTTTTCTCCATTTTTCCTTTTATACGGGCGTGAGCCATCGTGTATGTTGGACACCATTCTGCCGTATCGTCCCGATCCATCTGAGTGTGCTCCGGTCTCGGAGGCCGCCAAGCGTCCAGACGAATGCCGGCAACTTGCTCGTTCTTTTACCACGGAAGAACAGGGCCGCCAAAAATCTCACAATGATGGCAAGCCCGTGCCGCGCTTCGTTCCTGATTCTCGTGTATGGCTCTGGGTACCCACTCGGACTCCTGTTCTCTCCTCGAAATTCCTCTCAAACTATCAAGGCCCTTACCGCGTCATCGAACAGACTTCCCCAGTCAATTACGTTGTCGAGCCCTTAACACCTTCCCAGGACCTCCGACGCCGTGGTCGGGAAACAGTGCATGTTGAACGTCTAAAACCCTATTACGATCCACTTGTTTCGCCAGCGCCTTGAGTCGCCAGGATGGCTACCCTTTTCGCCCGGGGGTGATTGTAATGCAGAAGATTGGTAACGTTCACCGGAACAATACAGACCGTCAGCAATCCCCTGCGGGAGATGTGCGCCACTTTATCGTCGTCGGTAGCAGAAGCCGAATATGGAAGCCGCACCGCCATCGCCTGGAGCCACGGGGTTCTCTCTTGCTCTGCTTCCTCCAAGCGTCGACTGTGCTCGGACTGTGCTCGGCCTGTGCCCTCCTTGTCTTTCGCCTACACAGCAACCCTTGCCAATAAACCCCATTGCAATATATATATATATATATATATATATATATATATATATATATATATATATATATATATATATATACCGTACTTACTCGATTCTAACGCGCACGAAACTTGAGGAAGAAAAACGAATGCGAGAGAAACGGGCGATTTATTTCCCGAAGTAATCTCACTCATCTCACTCCTCGTCGCTCTCCCCTGACCACAACATCTTGTCCTCGGTGCCTTCAAGTGCGTTCGTGATGCCACACTTCTAAACGAACGTTCAACCATGATCGATGGGATCGTGGCCCACGCCTCGCACGCCCATCCCGCGAGCTTCTCCAGAGGCGCACGCTTCAGCCGACCGCTCGTTTTGAACGCATGAGAGCTGCTGCTGCCATTGCTGTTATCATGCGCGCAAGTGGAACGGTTTGACGATTTGTGGGAACGCCGATAGAAAAACCTAGGCTCATATGCTTCCTGCGTCCGAAAAATCGGTTCTACAAGCTTTGGCGCCATCTTGAGATGGCGATGGCGATGGGTGGCACGAAAGTTTCAGTTTCGGCAGTTTCGGTTGTGTATCCGATTCTAAGGCGCATGCGATTTTCGGCCTAAAGTGCGCGTTAGAATCAGGTAAGTACGGTATATATATATCTATATATATATATATATATATATATATATATATATATATATATATATATATATATATATATATAGGGAGAGAACACATATATATATGGGTAGAGAACACAGGAAAAGGAAACTTTGAACAAGGCAAATGCACGATTGTTGCCAACGTTTCAGCAAAGAGACTTGCTTTCGTCAGGGCAATCTCTCGCCTGGCTGGCACGCTTTATATAGGGGTAGGTCCCCAGGTGAGAGGGGAGAAGGAAAGAAGGAAGTGAAATGGAGAAAGCGGATTGGTTTGGGATTATGTCGGGGGAGATATTGAGGGGCAAAGAAGGTTGTATAGTTTAAGCCGCGAAGTAGGTCACAGGGAAGTCAGCCGGTGGTTGGTGTTCGGGGAATTTTCGGAGAGAAAGGATGAGAGGGTGTTTGTTGACCCGCCGCGGGGCATAGGGAAAGATTCTTAGAACCGCCGGAAGCAGACCAGGCGGTGAGAGTGGGGTCCTTATCAGAAACTATCTGCAAGCCTCAGGTCAAACGAAAGGATAGAAAAGTGGGGAAATAACTAGGTCAAGGGAAAAAAAAAAAGAAAAGGAAAAAAGGGAGGGAAACCACACAAACTGACACAAAAGAAAAAGCAATGACCCGGCAACTGAAATGTCACGTGTCACCCACGGCAACATTCCTGGAATAGGCCTGTCCTGAAACTCAAAAACGAAAAGATAAAGTCAGAGTGACGTACAGGGCACAAGACCACGCGGAGTAAAAAAAAAGAAAAAACAAAATAAATAAAATGGAATTCCAAAAGCAAAGGTTGGAGGGATGTGGGCGAGTATTAAGCTAGACGCTAAGGAATGAAAAAAAAGGAGTTAGGTGACCAGGTAAAGACCAGAGGGAGCGGTAATAGTCTTTGATAAGGTATATGCAAGACATTGCCTATTTCTGTGAATATCGGATATCGGTGAATATCGGTGAATATCGCAAGGATTCCAAGTTGCCCCTAGACGCATTAATTCCAGTAGGTTCCATGGAGTTGAATTTGGGAATTAAATAGGATTCTCGGTATTTCCTGTCCCTAGGAGACCTGAAGTTTGACTGAAGTATATGCAACTTAAGGTCATCAAAATTGTGGCCTGGTTGTTTGAAATGCTGCGCTACAGCTATGGAGGATTTGCTAAGAGTATCTGCCCGGTGACCATTAAGATGTAGGCTCATAGGTTGACTCGTTTCGCCTATATACTGTTTGTGGCACATTGAGCATTCCAACATATACACAATGTTGGATGAAGTGCACGTAAAACTTGAATTAATCTTGTGGACATAATTATGGGCTGTGCTTTTTACAATGCAGTCGGTCTGCAGGTGCCTGCAAGTCTTGCATCTGGGGCGGGAGCAGCGGGCTATGACTGGTTGCTTTGAAGGACCTGTTTTAGCATGCACTAAAATATCTTTTAGATTCCTGTTTCTCCGGTAGGTAACCCTTGGGGCTTCCGGGAAAGTCTTTCTAAGTCGGTTATTACTGGCTAAAATGGGGTAGTACTTGAGCAGGGTAGTATTGTTTACGTTTGGGAGGGCGTTTGAAAATTTAGTTATTAGGGCAGGCGGCCTGGCGTTTTCGTTTTGTCGGTGTTTGTTGAGCACGTCATCCCTTCTCAGATTAGATGCACGTTGGTACGCCTGATCGAGTGAGCTTTTGGTGTGGTTCCTGTTAATAAGGGTGGACTTGAGTTCATCTACGTGCTCTACGTAGTCACTGTCATCACTGCATACTCTTCTAAGCCTGGTGGCTTGTCCTACAAAGATGCCTTGCTTGCAGTGTCTCGGGTGATGGCTTTTATAGTCTAGGTACTGCTGCCTGTCAGTTTATTTATTTATTTATTTATTTACAGTACCCTCTGGGCCATAAGGCATTAGAGAGGGGAGTGGTTAAATACAAAAAAAAGGAATGACAAAAGGAGTAAAAAGAAGTAAAAAGGTTATAATAATCTCTTCTAAATATACAACTGTAGCTAATGCATTATCAGGTATAAACGAATATATCAGGTTGGCTTCTTAGTATAGAATTTTAGCTAAGGCGTGACAAAACAAAATAAAAATGAACATAACAATATACAATGTTAGCTAAGGCTCTTTTGAATTATTCACGATCAATAATGGCAGCGGTTGATGCAGGAAGATGGTTCCATTCGACTGAAGTCCTGGGTATGAAAGACTGAAAAAATGCATTTGTCCTTGACGATGGTATTCCGATTTTATTAGCGTGATCCAAATGAGACGATATAAAATGCGGAGGCAAAATGAGCTGATGACGTAGATGTGGGTGATAGAATATCTTATGGAACAGACAGAGACGCAAATTTTTACGGCGATAAGATAGCGTTGGTAGTTGAAGGCTACATTTCATTGAAGTTATGCTAGCAGTGCGATTATAGTTAGAAAGAATGAAGCAAACAGAGTTCTTTTGTACCATTTCGAGTGATTGTATTAGCGTATCGTAACTTGGATCCCACACTGATGCGGCATACTTCAGTTTATAACGAACGAGTGTTTTGTACATTAGTAATTTAAGTGATGAAGGAGCTCTTGAAAAATTGCGTCGGAGGTATCCTAGCATGCGGTTAGCATTGGCAATTACATACTCGGTGTGAGTGGTTCATGTTAGATCAGCTGAAATGTGAACACCAAGATATTTATAAGATGATACATGATTTAAACGGGAGTTATCAATAAAATAAGTAGGTAACTGGTGGGCTGTTCTTGTAGCACGTAAATATTTACATTTGCTAGAGTTAAGTTTCATGAGCCAAGTTTTGCACCAGGATGAAATAGTATGAAGATCAGATTGCAAGACGGCTATGTCATCAGCGCAAGTTATTTGTCGGTACACAACGCAGTCATCGGCGAATAAATGAATGTTAGAAGAAACGGATGCTGGTAAGTAGTTAATGTATAAGGAAAAGAAGAGGACCCAACACGGAACCTTGCGGCACACCAGAGTGGACGGGTTAACTCAGAGTTATGATTATTAGCGGATACGAATTGCGAACGGTTGGTAAGAAAAAACTCAAGCCAAGATAGAAGTTTGGAATCGAGGTTAAGCTGATGTAGTTTAAACCACAATAGTTTGTGACACACGTTATCAAATGCTTTGGAAAAGTCAATGAATATACAATCGGCAAACGTGGACTGATCAAGAAAAGTATGCAGTTTATGGGTGAATAATGCGAGTTGCGTTTCACATGAATACGTTTTTCTGAAACCATGTTGTGACAGAAAAATAAGAGTTCGATTCTAAAAATTTAACTAGGTTGGAAAACAATATGTGTTCAATTAGTTTAAACGGAATACTAGTTAAAGAAATAGGTCGATAATTAAGGGGTGAGTGCCTGTTGCCAGATTTGAAGAATGGAACCACCTTTCCAATTTTAAATTCAATTGCAGCACACCGTGATGGAGCGACTGTTGATAAATTTTTGTTAGTATAATGGAAGAATAGTAACTAGTACTGATTGGAATTTTTGGACTGATGAGGTCACAGCCAGGAGCAGAGGATGGTTTTAATGATTTAATAAGTTTTTGAACACCACAAGAATCGATGCTGTTTGGGGGCATTTGGTTGTGACTAATTCCAAGGTAAGGGTAGTGGGACATTAGTAGTTTCGGAGAAATTTGAAGCAAAGGGTTGATTTAGAACTTCAGCACTTCGGTTGGAAGGAATAGCGGTATTATTTTCATCAACAAATGTTAAGCAGTCACCATCTTTGGGGGGGTTAATAACGCGCCAGAACTTTTTTGTATCGGTTGATAACATCGATGGCAAAGTAGTAATCAAAAAATTTTATTTTGCATTTTTAAGAGCAGTGACGTAATCTTTAGATGCCTCTTTGTAGGCAGCCCACCGAACGGAGCTAGGGGACAGCCTGGCTAATTTATATAAACGTTTCTTTCGGTTAGATAAGCGTTTTAAGTTAGTGGAATACCATGGCGCGTTATCATTAGAAACTATGATGCTAGTGGGTATGTACTTATCTGTTAGTTCCTTAATTTTGTCAGAGAACATGTCCCAGTTAGTTTGTACCGAGCGACAGCCGAAATCGTCGAGAAACGAGCCAAGAAAACCAGATAATTCTTCATTAAATGCGTCAAAATTGCCTCTTTCGTAAAGCCGAATTGTTTTAATCTTATTTTCACATTTCGGACGTGGTAAGTTAATGTCAAACGATAGCATACAGTGGTCACTTAAGCCGGGTAGGTGCGCAATACTGGATATGTAATCTGGTCTATAAGTTAGTACAAGATCAAAAATATTGGCAGACGTTTGCGTTGATCTAGTTGGCTGCCTGATCAGCTGTGACAAAGAAAAAACTGAACACGTGTTGAAGAAGTCATTAGCAAAGGTTGAAAAAGGCTGCAATGTGGGCGGTTCATTTTCCCAAGATATGTTTGGAATGTTAAAGTCACCGAGTAGGAACAACGGGATATTAGTATGACGCGTGCAAACCAGGTTGATAACATCGTGTAGCTCATTTATAAATGTAGGAGTATTATGGGGTGGACGGTAGCAAACACCGATGATAAGCTTTTGGGAAGTTAGTTCGATGATAGCCCAAATTATTTCTAGGTTGCTTTGCACATGAAGACATTGTGATGGAATGTTTTTATTGATGGCTAGGAGGACGCCGCCCCCCGATGGCAAAGTGCGGTCACAACGAAAAACCGAGAAACGGTGTGCTGGAAAAAATAATTGATGATCTGAAATGTGCCGCCGTAGCCACGCCTCAGTTAATACTAAAATGTCTGGTTTAATTGTCTCAACTGCCGATGTTAGTGATTCACGCTTGTTGAGGATACTACGGATCAGGGCCGTAGCCAGAGAGGGGGTTTGGGGGTTTGAACCCCTCCCGAAATCTTTTCCAGGCAGCGTATAAGCAATACTTACTGTTGCTTTCGGCAAAACTACCCCCTTCCCAAAACCAATAACCCCCTCCGAAAAAAAAGTCTGGCTACGGCCCTGCTACGGATGTTAGTGAAAAGAACTGATACACGCGACAGGTCCTGACCACTTAGCGCGCGGGTTCAAGCGACGCTGATCGTTAGTGATTGAGGGTCATCGTATGTCTTCGGATATTTCATTAGTAGCATTATTGTAGATGTAGTGCGTCTTGTTAATAGGGAGTGTTTTGTATCGAAGGTGAAAGAGTGGTTCGCCTGGTTGATTTTTCGCAAACGCAGTTAGTTTGTTACGAATCTCCCGCGTTGCAGGGCAGAAGTCTTCGGACACCGTTATGTCATTTTCTTTAAGTTTCTTGCGTGCAGAAAGTACTTGGTCCTTTGTTTTAAAGCTTGAAAATTTAACAATTATTGGACGGGATTTAGTAGGAGAAAAAGACTCTAAACGATGAGCGCGTTCGAACGCGTCGTCCGGAAAAGTGGGGAGAACGTTAGTGAAGACCCCCTTCACGAGCGATTCAGATTCCTCCCAAGTCTCGCGGAGAGAGTCCTGGAATCCATAAAAGATCAGGTTATTTCGACGAGATCTATCCTCAAGATCGTCCACACGCGACTGCAGGGAATTATGATTAGTGACTACTGTCGCTATATCCTCGTCGATACGCTCGAGCACTTCAGTTTTCTCTTCTACTGTCAAGAGACGCGCTTGGATGTTTTCTATGCTGGCTTCAATTTTCTTTTGTCCTGCTTGGAGGGATTTAAGGCCAGCCTCCAAATCAGCCTGACACTTAGCCGCATGTGTGGAACGGGACTGCAGATCCTTAAGTAGGTGAAACACGACGTTCATCTGCTCAGCGGGGTCATCGAGCAAACTTTCAAGTGCAAGAATATCGGCAGAGCGAGTCTTGGGGGGACCGGGATTGGTTTCCACATCGCCCGAGCATAGTAGCAAAAACAAACACTGAGAAACAGTCGGCGATAATGTCACACAACACCGCGGGGCACGGGAGCAATTGGTTTTCTAAACCAATTGCTCCAAACCAAACGGGAACAGTTGGTTTTCTAAAAAGCGTGGTTTTACGTTTACTGTTGTCTAAAATGACGGTAGTATCTAGGAAGTTCAATTCTTTTTCAGAATACTGGCAGGAGAATTTAATAGTCGGATGCGAAGAATTGAGATGAGATATAAACGTTTCTAGAGTCGCGCGACCGTGTTCCCAAATCATGAAGATGTCGTCTATGTAGCGGAGGTAAACCTGCGGTTTATGCGGAAAAGAGCTTAATAGAGTGGCTTCAAGTTGCCCCATGAAAATGTTGGCCTAGGTCGGTGCGAATGGAGTACCCATGCTGGTTCCAAAAACTTGCAAAAAAAAAGAAGAGTCGAATTCAAAAAAGTTGAGAGTTAAAACTAGTTTTAACAAAGTTATGTACACTTCTGGCGCATGTTGGTGCGGGTTCTCTGATAGAGCTTTTGAAATAGCTTGAATGCCTTCAACGAAAGGGATGTTTGTATACAATGCGGCAACGTCAAAGGTAACAAGGAGGGTTCCACTGGGTAGGCTCCCGCCCATATTTATCTCTTCTATTATGCGGAGGAAGTGGGGGTTGTCCTGAACGAATGAAGGAAGAAGAGTCGGAATGTCAGATAGGTAATGATTCAGAAACAGAGATAATGCTTCTGTTTCGGTATTGTTATTCGAAACTATGGGTCTGCCAGGAATGTCGGCAGTGAACAATAATTCAACGGGGACTTTGTGGACTTTTGGAAGGAGGAAAAACAGCCTGCATGCTTATTATTCAGTTTCATGAAATTTAAGTCAGTGGTCGTTTTTAATTCTCTAGATCGCAGATCTGTGAGGCTCTGAAGGATTTTTAGGCTGTATTCCTGGCTCGGATCGTTATCTAAGGGCTTGTAGTGGCAAGGGTTATTGAGCTGCCTATAAGCTTCAGCTTTGTATTTTCCCATAGGTAAAACAACTACGCTACCACCTTTGTCGGCTGGCTTTATGACTATGTCGGTTCTGGCTAACTTCTTCCGACGGAGTTAGGTTCTTGCGCTTGTTTGATCGCTTGATTGTTGCCAATATTTCTCTTGATACTGATTTTAAGTACAGATCTAATTCTGGAGATCGATCTACATGTGGAGTCCAAGTGCTAGGAGGGTGGAGGGTGCATTCGTTAATGTCAGGTTGGTCCTGCTTTTCCGAAAAAAAAAAACTCGCTTAGTCTCATTCTCCGAGAAAATTCAGTGAGATCTTTATGTAACTCGTATTCATTCACACGGTTATTTGTGGGACAGAAAGTTAGACCTCGTTCTAGGATACCTTTTTCGTCGGCCGTTAGTGTTTTGGAAATGTCAATTTTAGTGCATTTGTGAAAAATTAGATCTCGGCATGAATGGGATACTTATGAAGTGGTTCAGAAGTGGTTCAGTATCCATAACGTCAGCCCGCTGCTGGAGAGGAACGTGAGAACCATCGGGGTTGGTTAGTGATATGTTGTGCGAGTTATTTTTTGGGTTGAAAAGATTACAATTTTTTTTTTGGATTAGTACGGGCAATGTTAAGCCAGTCATCATGAAAAAAATTCTTTTTGGAGCGCTTCAGCAAGTGAGTGTGGTCACGAAGGTAGACGAAATATCTGTTGCATTTGGATATTGACGCCAAGTTTTTAGCAGCGCGCAAAAGACGTTTTTTTTTTCTTTTGCGATAGTTTCCTTAGGAGATTAGAATACCAAGGTCGCTGAGCATCGCCTGGAACACGAATAAGGGGGACGTGGTGATCGATAAGAGTTAATAATTTCCGCTTGAACAATAACCAGTTTTGGTGAGCTGTTCTAAGTTCAGAGTGAATCGTAGAGAAGTCGGCATTGTTAAAGTCTCGTATTAATTTTTTTCGAACGCCTTCACAAAGAAATGGAAATGGAGAGGGAAAACAATACAACATTATGGTCCCTCAGACCGGGAATGCGCGACACTGATTGAATTAGCTCTGGGTTGGAGACAAGAACAAGATCAAAAGTGTTTGTGCCACGAGTTGGCGTTGTGACTGATTGGGATAAATTAAAAAGGAGGCACAGTTCGAAGAAATCTTTATATTGTCGTGAAGTAGCGCACAAGTTGTCCCAGTCAATATCAGGGTAATTGAAGTCCCCGCAAAGCAAGAAGCTAGCGCGAGGAAAGCGGGATGTCAGATCAAAAAGAATACTTTGAAGGTCATCTGTGAAAGAGTGGTCGCAGTCGAGTGCGCGGTAACAGGCTACAAGAATGTTTTTGCACGTGGGAAGGATTATTTCAACGCAAAAAATTTCAAACTTCGTAGTGATTGTTAAAGCTTGGGAGCGTAGGCTGTGTTTCACGAAAAGTAAAATATCACCCCCTCTTCGCCTGTTCCTATCCAGTCTGTAAGACGTGAAATGGGTGTTGTTGTGACGTAATTCATTATCGTGAATATCAGGGGTTAGCCATGACTCAGTTAGGATCGCGAAGTCAGTGCTGGTGTCCTCAAGGAGTGTATGCACCGCTTCCTTTTTGGGCGTATAGCTACAGATATTCGTGAGCAGGATTGACGTGGTTTGATAAACTGGAGGAGCGATTCTAGTTGGAATGGACTCGAAAAGAGGGGAGGGCGGAACCCTGGAAGCACACAGTGAATGCTGCGCCTTCAACTCTATAACTCTGTCCGATTCGGCATCATAAACGAAAGGCTTTTTGTCAACGATAAACTTGTCGAAACGAATTTTGAAGGACACTAATTTTCTTTGTGCAGGACACTCATTTTCAGAACTGTAGCTCCAAAATCAGCCGCCTCTGCTTTGTGGCAATGATAAAAAATTGTACAGGAAGGAAGGACTTTAGCGTTAAAGTTGACATGGAACTTGCTTCTATCAATTATTTGAAACCCCCATTAGACCTGACCAGTTCAAGTCGTTCAACGGATCCCAACCTAAATGACACCAGGCCACTATAAAATGGCTAATACTTCCCAAGAGCTGCAGAAGTCGCAAGAACCCTCCAAAGGCATATGTGTACCGAGCACTGCCTGCAAGGGCGCCACTGAAATCCCCCTATGGGCCCGTTACGAAAGGAGTCACGAGAGGCTCCGGCCAGCTCACAACTGTCGCCGCTGCTTTTGCGACATGTTCGCGGCTGAGATTTCCCGTTTGTATGAGTTGGAAATACATATTTGGGTGGAGCAGTGACTGTCTCAGGGAATGTGATGTATTTACGAGAGTGTAACCCTTTCTAACGCTATCTTAGTGCGGTACAGTCGGGGCCGTATAAGCGTTAGGTGTGTGTCACAAGCCGGCGTCGCGAAACCTGCATATGCATGGAGCTGACCGTTTTCCACTGACCTAACATTTACTAATGGTACCTACATAAGCAGCATTCTTTCAAATGCTCATGCAACGGCTATACAGAGCGATGGAAATCAGTTTTGTGTGCTTACATAATCTAGCGGAGCCCTCATACCTAACTACGCCAGTTACGCTTCATATTTCGGATATTGACCACTTCCTGTACAAGCCAATGTGGCATAAATTTCCCGAACATTTTACGCAATAAGTACTATGGGTAATGTAAATTTATACGCGGCAATCAGCACAGGACGAAGAATTTCATAAGTCGCCTGGTCGGGAGGGGAGTGCTCGCAAACATTCATCATCCGCTACATATACCATCCGCGGGCAGCGCGGAGACAAGCTTATATCCGCGTCCGCGACAAGACCCTTCTTCGAAACATCGTCATTAGACACAGGGAGCCTGGAGAATCTAGCAGGAACCTAAATGAGGGTGTCTTATCATATACCGCATTGTTCCAATGACACTTTTTATCGCTTGGGAACTTACTTGCTGTATACTTCGAAAAATGCATCCGCCCACTGATCAGCTGTTCGTTGAAGTTGAAAAACAAAAGAAAACCGAACATGCAGCTTGCGTGTGCGATTACTAAAACCTTCATTCCTTGATTTCGCTCCGCATTTGCGCCCAACGATAGTTAAGCGTCCCTCTCCCTAAACTTTATATCTTGGGAGTTAGTTTGGTTGGTCCGGCGAGCGCTATCTTGCGTAAGTTTAGGCGACCATCTTTAGCATTTCCGAAGCTGCACTGTGTTTCCTTGCATTCCCCTACGAGCTATTCTGTGTCTTCTGGACTCGGCAGACCATTTATTTTTTCGTGGTTTAATTAACTCTCTTTGGCCCTTGGTATCAGGCGGGAATGGGCACATATTTAACGACCAACAGCCTTGTAATACACTTAACATTTTCGCGTCACCTATATTCCGATAAACAGCACAAGTTGTCATCAGGTATTGCGTAATCACATCCCTGAATCATCGTTTTCTACGACGTATATATTTGAAACAAAGCCGCAATCATTGTCCACGCTGCAAAACGAAACCAACCTCTCACTGCGCCAGTATCAGGTCTAAACGAGACGAAAATAGAAACCACTTGTGCCTGACGTATTCGAAAGTTACAGTGGTGATTTGCTGCTGCCGTCACCGACGCCCGTAAGAGCGGCGAAGTGTGCAGTATTGCGTATCCCGGATAGCTCTTGTTGGCTTTCGAGCACTCTACCAGGACGAAGCTGTTTTTTTTTTGAAGTCACCTAAACGTACTATTTGCTTACAGAAATCACCATAACAAGCCGTGTATGGCGCGGAAAGACAAAAAGAAGCGAAAGAGAAAGAAAACACTGCATGAGCTCCAATCTTGCGCACCGCTCATCCCGTAAGCGCCGCGCAGAAGCGGCCGCGGGCGGTGCAGCGATCGCGAAGCTCGAGGCGTATACGGCGAGGGAAAGGATGGCCACATCCTGAGGTGCCAATGAGCGTGGCGAATCCAGGAAGTTTTTCTCGCCGACAATATTTACATTACCATTGGCCTCAATAAGGCTTGTCGCACACCACATGTTCGTTGAAGAAAAGTGTTTCAAACTCTTGTTCGACCAATTACCCTTTCCGACGCTATTATCACGATTACAGATGGAACTTTCCCGAAATCTGCATTATTAGGGAAATGGAAACACAGTCTTGACTGTGGGGGTACTCGGCAAACAATGGTACGCAATAAAAATCGTCTTTGTGCTTGTTGGGTACGGGGAGGCCGACCCGAGCTGAGCTCCGTCGCCTCCGACATACGTGTGGTAGCGTGGTGTGAAGCGAACGGCCAGCCGCTGTAGCAGTCGTGAAGAAGTCCACAAGCCGTAGGCGAACGTAACTGTTCACTTCATAGCGAGAGGTGATCCGAAGCCAAGGAATAACACCCCGATGGGCGAGGTAACAGTACAGTACTCGAGTAGAGTAACACCATTGATTGACTGCTCAAACAGGAATGAAAATACAGCACTTAGGCGGGGTCTATTTATACCCAAAGCGCTAACGGTCAAAACAGCATTCCCTCTAGATTGTGCACACTCCACGAACGTCACAGCCACACACAACACTTTTTCCAGAGTTGGTGAGCAGTGGGTAGTAGCTGCGCACGCTGAGTCCGAGAGAGGGGAGAGAGGAGGACTTCACTGCGGACGCAAGGCTCTCGTGTCCTTCGGGCGCGTCTGGGCCTGCTGCGTCGGCACGCCAACGAATGTTGATCGCGCCGGATGGGCTCCACCCCACACGGGGCACCTTGAGTATTCATGGTGACGGTGAGCAGCGACACTGCGGACCCCGAGCTCCCATACATAAGCCGTGTCCAACCGTGGCGAGGTGTTTAAAGGTGAAGAATAGAAGCCGTAAACGGTGGCCGTCAGAGCCTTGGTCAAGCTCCGGCCGATGGGCTCCCTGCCTGTCTACCAGGCAGGGAGCTCCGGGATCTCTTTGACTACCAGGGTAAGGTCAAAGGAGAAAGTACCCCCGTCTCCCTGCTTTTATACTACACTCTAAGAACTCGAGGAGTGCTGGGCCCTCTGTCTAGGAGTAAAAACTTTTGTCCCATAATTCACTCCCTTTGGAAGCATTGGGTGACTCTTCCGAGGAGTAGCTCGTGGCGGCCGAACGACAGGCGAAATACTCCCCGTGGGATTTACTTGCTGCTTTCGAAGCGGAGTACTTGAACCCTGTGTGGGAATTGCAATGCCATATCCAAGGCAGCGTTCCGTCACTCCCTTTAGGCGTGAATAAGCTCTATTGGCGGCGTTCCCGGATACTGCAGACGGGTACTACTACTCTCTTGGAAAGCATTTCGTTACGCCTCAAGAGCGTTCTGCTACTCCCCGCGAGGCAGCGTGTTTTCACTCCGCCTGCTACTAGACCCCCCAACCCCTCCCCATTCCCCACGATGGTACTGCAGGTAGTTACAAGCAAACAAAACAGGACAAGCCATTTTTAAACATGGAAAAGAAGAAAAAACAAGGTGAGACTTTATTTTAAAAAATATACCACAACAATCGGTTCATTCTGAAATTTCACACAAAATGCAATTGATTGGGAATTAAAATATCACGGCATAAAAACGGTTCCAGCTCCACATGCACACAGGAGACGTAGCGCCTATTTAGGATACATCCAAGAAAAATTCACAAATAAAAATGCAGCAAAGCAATTGAAAACACTGAAATACAAACATTAAATTATGACAATAAAAATGACATTAACATCCACAAATAAAAAGGTACTGGCATTAGCACGAAAAGCGTCAGTAGAAATACAGCATTGGGAGAATAGTTAACAGTATTCACATAAAACAAAATGGCGTTAGTATATCAGTGAGTGCTTCACATGAACTGGAAAAGCCAGCTCTTATTTAGCACACAAAAAATATTTACAAAAAAATTTTGCGAAAGAAGAATCTGGGACTAAAACAATTCAGCGTGGATTACTATTAGCGCATTACAAGGTACAATCAACACAAAGATACAAAGCCATTGACACGGCAACTTTGCAACAGATATATGTTGGTGGGACAATAGGAAACCGCAGGAAACATTCCCACTGGGCTTTTTAGGCGGGTGGTTCTCAAATGAGGATGCGCTAGTAAGATTTAAAAAAGCATAACTTGGTATTAAAAACAAGCACGTTCGAGCTGACTGCTTCATAGTGTTGGTGGCGGCCTTCAGAACAGTACCGACCAGGGCACCGTGCTTGAGCCGTAGTAACGTCTACAGAAGAAAGAAGGTGCGCTTCGCCTTTGAAGCGTATTACACAATGAACGGCCAAAACACAGACAGCAGCAATGGGAACCCATCCACGATGTCCAAGGGTGTGAGGAGAAGTGTCTTGAATGCGACGGCCACTGCTGCTGACGCCTCGGGGATCTCTCCCCTCTCTCTAAAAAAAAAAAAAAAATCTTCGGGCAAGTAGAGTCTTCCCGTGGTTCCTACATAGGCAGAAAGAGGGGGACAGCAAAGATAAGTTCTACAATGAAAAAAAAAAATATTAGCGAGTTTGACAACGTTAAATGGAGTTTATTGGGTGATAGATATAGTTTTTGTGCCGAGAGCACCCACTGAACCCGTATTGGAATGCCATACTGCTTGGCGCAGTAACCAGTCTAGATGCGAATGTGTGGTGACCTTGGATGCAGCCACGCTCATTGTGGCACTTGGCCAATGTCATGTCAGACAGCGTGCCCTACAGCTGTCTGCCTACGCACTGCGCCCCAAACCCATTAGTGCTTACGTGTCCGTAGCTTCAACTGTGTACCCCGCTATCGTTCCCGGTATAAAAACATTGCACAAAATTTAAGGAAACATAACTCTTTTTTGTAAGGTTATAATCCCTGAATAATTTGCATTGGATTTTGTCCTCAGCCGACTGCAACGTACGGCCAATTATACGTTCACAAGACCAGCGTGGAAAAGTTGCCAATGGGTCATACAGCTACTGTTTTCTTCATCCTCGATTACGCTTCGTTGCATGCACGCTGCAGCGCGCAACATTTGATGAGAACCAATAGGCTCGTTATTGAACGATCAGAACGCTCGAACATTAAACCCCATGCAGCGACGGCAACAACCGACGCGAAAAAAGTAATATAATGGGTACAACAAACAGTGTGGGCGACAGCCACAAACGGAAAAAAGTAATGCATTGCTGCCAATGCCCTTCGTCGTCGTTGCTGCCGCTCACTTGTGGGCTGCTTCTGTCCGGGAATAAGCCCGCGCCGGCGACGGCCCGTCGCCTGCCGCAGTCGCCGCCGTCAGCGGCCTGAGTAAAAAATTTACGCTTGTCTGTGTCGCCAACAATACCTGTTAGCCGTACACACTGAGTGGGGTTTCTCGCGTCGCTCATCGCCTTAGACGCATGTAATTACCCCTTAACAGTGCGGGGCGTACGCCCCGAAATGTCCCATTTCCGTCCATCCTGCCCTCAATCAAAACGCGAAAAACCTGTCTGAACAGCATTTCAGTCTGCTGCTGTACGCGCGGCGGTCACTAAAATTATTGTAATTTTAGTGACTACCACGCGCTAGACGCGTTCCTACACTCAGCCTATTGTACGCAATTCTTCGGAGCCGCGCAGGTAGCCACAGCTACTGCATGGCCGCCACTATAACCCTAGCCGCCGAGCTAGGAGTACAGGGTAGCGCTGCGACTACTTGCGCGACCATGCTTCTTACCTGCGAAAACATTCCGCAAGGATACCACCACTTTACTAATCAAAGGGATTGAAACGGTGCAAGAATCGACGCTGTTTGCACACGGGTACAAAAGCCGCCCTTCAAGTCTAAGCAACGGTCAAAATCAGTCACGAAAACGTTAGGACTAACCGCTTCCGCGGACCGAAGTAACGAGAGCAACTCTGCTTCGTTAAATACACAAGACAAGAATATGAGGTTAACTAATGGCTTACCTCTACTTCCCGCCAGCGTTTCTTCGTCCGGTAGATGAATTCAAGGTCGTTATAGCTGCGAAAGATCCCAAGCTCGAGGCGCGAAGCTTGCGCTGCAACGGCCGCGAATACAGACCGGCAATAGCGCGCGCATCGCTACACAGTGCGCATAGTTCCGAAATCGGCCTCAGCGCTGCCGCCGCTGTGATGTCCGTCCGAAAGAAAAACTAGTTCCACGCACGCACGCACGCACGAATGAACGAATACACGACTTCCTCGCGTGTGCATGCTGTCGCGCTGACGCACAAGCGGCCAGCAGTTATCCAACACGCGTCGTACTGTGCCGAAGCAAGCATGACGATAAGAGCAGGTCCAACTACCCATGTTGCACGAAGCGTCTGCTTGAAAGCCCACTTCGTTCGTAGCACATTGACATCACGGTCTGGCGCGGTCTGTAAGTCGCCCGTCCGGCGTTGGCGGGTTCACCGCCTGTGTAGATTTTTGCAGAACACGCGCACTTTGTAGCTCGCTGAAGGTGCCTTTCTCACGGTCGCTCGGGCGGTTCGCGTTACCTTATCCGCTGGATGTATGACGGGTTACGTATCGTGATCCACGCCTGCGCCGCCGCGGGGGTGGGGGGGTCATCATTTCTCTTTGCCTAACAAAGGCGCTTGAGTTCCAGCAACCGATCGGTGTGTACGCTTTTATCGTCGTTCGTCAGCCGACGAGATAGTTTTCACCGTGGAGGGTGTATTTGAGATACCCTCGCAGTGATATCGCCTGTTCCTCACACTCCGATCTTGCAGACAGGCCCCATATTCCTGTTAATACCAGTTATGTATACGGATTTCCTTTATTTAACCTAATAAAAGCTATCGTATGTACATGCCTATCTCGGCCACACTAGCCACGGTTGTTGGGTCGGGTTCGTGTTGCGCTTGCAGCTTGAGCTATCAGAAGAGCGCGGACTTCACTTCTTGCAGCACCATTTTTCTCAATCGATCTCAGATTTACAATCCGTTTTTTTTAGCTCGACTAGGCGCGGGACAAGCGTACGTCTATCAAACTCTTCCAAAGCGACTGTCTGCAGCGGTCCGTAGATTAGTTCCTTCGGTTTGCCGCCTACCGCCACCGAACGCTGCGAGCAATCGTTACACGAATTCATATTCTTGCACGTTTAGAATGCGCGGCAGAAGCAATCGGGAGCTTTTTACACAACTGCTTTATATAATATATTCGTATGCAAATAAAACATCGCTGATGAGTTGGTGTGCGCAGAGAGCAGGAGTGCATCTCCATGCTTACTCCCGCACTGGACAAGAAGGAAATTGCAATTTTACTCTTCGTACTGGAGATGGGAGACGATACGCATGTTTACTCTTCACTGGTGCTGGAGCAGAACTGGGGCTGCACTCCGCCGCGCACGAGAAGAGTACGCGGTCAGTTTTGCTCTCCTCCTCATGGGGAGCGAGCATTGCATCCAACTCCCCGCAGCTTTCGAGGGGAGTCCGCCAACGCTTGAACGTGATCGGCCCCCTGAAAGGGGCCGCACCGAAGTATCGTTTCCTCCATTGCCATCTGTAACATTTCCTGAACCAGATCATTACTCTCGATTTCTTGTCATGGAGTTTCTCAATCCAACCCACCGTCTTGCATCTCAGTCAGTCTTCTTGATTGCAAAACATCTTGAAGCCATAATAGGAAAATCGTATAAGTCCAAAAAACAAAGGTCTGGTGAACTCCTCATCGAAATAAATGACAAGAAGCAGTCCACAAAGCTTCTAGCTCAGACAAAACTGGCTGATCTAGACATCAGGGTCACACCCCATCAGAGCCTCAACAGCACGCAGGGTGTGATATCCGAGACAGATCTCCTGAACGAAACGGCTGCGGATCTCCTTGCCGGCTTGAAGGATCAGGGCGTCACTGCCGTGAGACGCATCACTATCCGCAGAGACGACAAGGACATTCCAACCAAGCACAGTATCTTGACTTTTGACCGCGAAGTTCTTCCACAACACATAAATGCAGGTTTTATCCGTTGCTCCATCCGTCCGTACATCCCGAACCCGCGGCGCTGTTTTAAATGCCAGCGGTTCGGGCACGGCACAAACTCTTGCTGTGGCAGAACGACGTGTGCGAAATGCGCGGCGCATGATCATCCGAGCTACAATTGTCCTCCCGATACCCTGTCTTGTGTGAACTGCGAGGTACCGCATGCGGCATACTGCCGCAAGGGTGACAAATGGAAAAAAAGATAATTAACATCAACGACACGGACAACATCACCTTCCCAGAGACGTGAAAGAGGTTCGCCTCTTTCACCCTGGGGAGGTACGCAGACGCAGCTCGCCGGGGGGCGGAGCGGCGTCTGGTATCCACAGGGACCCAGTTCAGCAAGTCTGATCTGGTCCCTCTCTCGCCCCCCCCCCCTGGGTTGCCTCAGGCAGCCCAACCCGACACCACGCCGCTTGCTGAGGCAGCAGCGGTTGTGGTGCCAACCTCTTCTGTCGGGATCGGTGCCGCTCCCACCCCTGCCTCCCCGTCCTCCAGTGCGTTGGAGGGTGCCGAGGGGATGGACACCGGGGGCCCCGCATCGGCTCCCACCGTCACCGCACCGCCCGTGCCACTCCTGGCGGCCCCGACGCCCGCGGCGGTGGCGGCTCAAAAGAAGGGCTTCCGAAAGGGGGCAAAGTCCGGGGGGTCCGGTTCGACGGGCACCCCCAGGACATCTGACGACGAAATGGACGCCGGGGCGTTCCTGCCTGCAACGCAGCGCAAGGAGCGGCCCCCTACTTCCAATCCTACAGAGAGGCCTAAAAAGCCCAATCCCAGAGTAACCGCCCCGAAAGACGACACATGAACACACACTCCATTCATTCTAAAACGTAAATAATGGGAACAGAAAACATCATTCAACGGAACTGCAGAGGCCTCCTTAGAAATCTTTATGATGTGTATGACATCCTGTATGCCAATCAGCCAAGTCTCATGTGTCTCCAAGGGACACACCTCAGTTCCAAACAGACAAATTTCTTAAGTAGGTACATGCTATTCAGAAAGGACAGGGTTGGCTGCACACACTCTTCTGGTGGTGTGGCCATAATCGCCCGGAAATCCTTAGCATGCCACCCTGTCACTCTGAACACTGTCCTTGAGGCTGTTGCAATTCGCACAATAATATTCAATAGATTGATAACGGTGTGCTCCATATACATTCCTCCTGATCATGCACTTTCGAGCTCTGACTTCGAGGCGCTGGTCGACCAGCTGCCCGAACCATACATCCTAACAGGCGACCTTAATACGCACAACTCTCTTTGGGGCTGCTCCAGAACGGATGCCCGAGGTCGCCTGATAGAGAAATTTCTTACATCTTCAGGGGCATGCCTTTTCAACAAAAAACAACCTACATACCATAACTTAGGATATATTACATACTCACATCTCGACTTGGCTATTGGTTCTGCAATTCTCTTTCCATATCTTGAGTGGGGCGTGGGCACGGATCCATATGGTAGTGACCACTTCCCCACTTCCCTAACACACATAGGTAAAGACCCATGCAGTCCATCTTATCATAATAGGTTTAATGAGTCAAAAGCAAACTGGAGTACATCCACAGAAACATCTAAACTACGCCACACAACCATAAAACACCTACACGTTGAGGAAGCAGCCCAACTCATCACGGCGCAAATACTCGACGCTGCCGAAAAGTCCATTCCCCAGGCCTCCAGTGCGTCCCGCAACCCATGGAGGCCCTGGTGGAACGAGGACTGTAGGCGGGCGCGAGAGGCCCAGAACAAGGCGTGGGGTGTCCTTCGCCGGTACCCCACGTCAGATAATCTCATTTCCTTTAAACGGGCAAAAGCTCTTGGGAAGCGTGTGCGTCGTGAGGGGAAAAGGGAGAGTTGGCGCGCCTTCCTCACTTCCATCAACTCAAACACTGACACTCACAAAGTCTGGACACGAATACGCAAACTAAAAGGACAACAGGCACACAGCCTGCCCCTGGTTAGCACAACAGGGGACACACTCGAAGACCAGGCCAATACGCTTGCACAACACTTCGAACACGTGTCCAGCTCAGCACACTACACACACACTTTCATTAAACGCAAAGCATCATTGAGAAAAATTCCTTGCGAGACAGTAATATGTCGAACTCATCCTATAACACCCCCTTTTCACTTTATGAGCTGAAGGTCGAACTCGGTACTTGTAAACCTTCAGCTCCAGGTGCAGAAAGGATTTCATACACAATGATACAACACCTACATGCAGACAGACTTGAAACACTTCTTCACCTCTACAATAAAATATTTCTTTCGGGGCACATTCCACGCTCTTGGAGGGAGGCCGTAGTAGTAGCTTTCCCAAAGGAAGGGAAGGACTCTTCCTCTCCCGCCAGTTATCGTCCCATTGCCATGACAAGCTGCTTGTGTAAGCTCTTAGAGAAGGTGATAAACAGGAGACTCGTGTACTTCTTAGAGTACAACGTCTTCTCGAGAGCTGCCAGGCAGGCTTTAGGGCGGGGCGATCAACCAACGATCAACTCGTTGCGTTAGAGTCATATATTAAAGATGCTTTCCTCCACAAGCAGTACTGTATGACAGTATTCTTTGATCTTGAAAAGGCGTACGATACTGCTTGGCGGTACCCCATCCTTTTGGCCGTACCGCCAAAAAGATGCCGTACATTGGAATGTCGCTTCTTTGGAAGGTCGGTTTACATTATGAACACGCTTGCCAGTAACCTGTCTGAAAGAACGTTTCGCGTGCGAGTTGGAACTGCGCTCTCTAGGGTTCATGTACAGGAATACGACGTGCCGCAAGGTGGATTTTTGAGTGGCACTTTGTTTATTGTAAAAACGAATTCTCTTTGGGAGGCACTGCCACCATCGATTTCCTGTTTAATCTATGTAGACGACGTTTAACTCTCTCTCAAATCGTGTAACTTGTCTATCTGCCAGCGCCAAGTCCAGCTTGGTGTGAACAAGCTAGCTGGCTGGGCAGATAGCAACGGTTTTAAATTTAATCCAGGAAAATGCACTTGTGTTTTGTTTTCCAAGAGGCGTGGTATTCGGCCGGATCCAGACATTCAACTCCACGGTGTCTCTATTCCGGTCAAAAAGGAACACAAGTGTTTAGGCATAATCTTTGACGAAAAGCTCACATTAGTCCCTCACATAAAACAACTAAAGCATAAGTGCTTAAAACCACTGACTATCCTGAAGGTTCTCTCGCACATTTCTTTTGGTGCTGACAAACAACTTCTTTTACGTGTTTTTACCAGCCTAATAGGTTCACGATTGGACTACGGTAGCGCTGTCTATGGATCAGCCACTAAACATCCCTCAGAATGCTGGACCCAGTGCTCCATCTGGGGCTCCGCCTGGAGTGTGGCGCCTTCCAGACTAGTCCAGTTGAAAGCCTGTATGTCGAGAGCAACAAATGGAACCTACAACGTCAGCAAGCATACACAGATCTCCTTTATGCTTTTAAAATTTCATCCTTGCCTCACCATCCTTTTAAATCAGATTTTTATGATACGTCCATGACTGAACTCCTTTTAAATCGACCATCGTTCTCTGCGCCCTTCTCTTACAGAGTTAGAGAGGAAGCGTCAGAGCTTTCTGTCTCCGTTTTAGACACCATCCAAACTTCTGTAACAGATTTTATAGCACCATGACATCTCCGTCCTGTATTATGTGACACATCTTTCACACATGTAGATAAAAACTGAGCTCCCACATGTGCAATTCTGCAGCAATTCTTGTATTTGCAGCAGAAGTATGAGTGTTCTGAATTTTATACGGACGCCTCTAGAACTGCCACCTCTGTGTCTTGCGCGGCGCATGGGCCCGGCCTTAATGTCACTAGAACTCTGAATAGTCATACTAGTATCTTTACGGCAGAGTCTTCTGGTGTACTTCTTGTTGTTAATCATATACTTAAAGCCACATCCCACAATCCATTATCTATACAGATTCCCGTAGTGTTGTGCGAGCATTCTCGTCAACAAAGTCGTCGAAAAATCACGTTGTAAATATGATCGTCAAGGGTATTATATCTGTGTATGCGCAAATTTGAACTGGTCCTTTGCTGGGTCCCTGGCCACTGTGGTATAGCCGGGAACGAAGCCGCGGATAGAATGGTAGCTTCTGCAACACTCTCGAATGCAGTAGACATAACCACATTACCCTACACCGACGTAAAGCCACACATCAAACTACAACTTCGCAAAACATGGCAAACACATTAGAGTGAACAAACAGACAAGTTACACGTAATAAAACCACACTTGAGACCGTACACCTCCGATATACGCAATAGATACATAGAAGTCACCTTAGCTAGATTACGGAGCCACAGGCACGCAATTTACTCGCACCTGCTCACTGGATCTCCAAGACCTCTGTGCTGCGGGTGCGGAGAGGCCCTATCCGTGATCCACATCCTCATTCAATGCAAGGCACTTGACACAACACGACACATACATTTCCCTGAAGTATACAGACGACACATTCTACAGCACCCTTCATACTTTTTAGCCGACGAACCAATGTTTTCTCGTCAACGTGTTTTTAAGTTTTTAGCTGAGGTAAAATTTCTGCAGCTCGCGTGTAATCAACCTGGCCCTATACACCAGCCATCTCCATTGTCTTTTGTTTTGCGTCACTTTTCTTCTACTCATACGTTTTAGTATTTAGAGACTCATCAACCATTAAAACCTAACCATAATCATCATCATTCGACGGGCTCCAGAGATCCTCGGCTTGTCGAGACGTGAAAACATGAGTTACCGACACGGGGAGGGGGGAGGGGCGGGGGCTCGCTTGAAAGGCGCACTCACTGGAGGCTTCGCCGGACAGCCGAGGAGTATTGAAACAAAGCCCAGCGGAGGGCTCAATCGTAACAGCTTCTCCGCCGGGGGTCCGATATCCCGATGGATAAGGGTCTTCAAGCGTTATCCGTACGGGTGCTTTCGGAGAGAAGTGCTCGCCAGATGCTCGACTCCAGGCCTGGGCTGTACGACACCGTGTTGGAGCTTCACCGGGCCGGTCACTGGACGAGTAGTGGCTCACCAAGAACGTATCTGGCTTGTTCAGGCAAGCAACCGAACAACACAGGAAGACACAACCGCAGCACCGGCAAGTGCGAAGACAAATCCACACTGAAGCTCTACCACGCATTTAGTTGCGATAAAAAAATTCGCGAATGACCAACTACACTATTTAGGTATAACTAACTAAACTACACTGCACTAGTTACAATAACTAATAATAACTAACTACACTAGTTAGAATAACTAACTACACTACACTAGCCCAGCAGTACTTAAAGGGACACTGAAGTGATATGTAAACATTGCGGGATTACTAGCGCAAATTGTAGTCCGGAGTCCCCAGGCCATGTTTCGACCACTCTAGGCGCGTTTACGCGATTTTATTTAGTAGAAAAACTAATTCGAAAATGCTGTCCTCCTCTCTTTACGCTCGCCCATTTTCTGTGGCGTTTTCGTGTGACGTCAGGAGGGGATGAGCTGGCAATTGGCTGCGCCACGGCTGCGCTACTGCACGGCTCCCCGGCCGACAGAGTCAGTCGGCCCAGCGTTTCGTCCGCCGGCCGCCGGCGGGTCGTCGCAATCAAGGAGGTTAAAAAAAAATTGCTTGGTCGCAATTCGTTCGCTTAGTTGAAACGAAGCCAGGACACGTTTGTGAATGGAATAGTGTGCCTTTCTTTACTTGGTTTGATTGTACACTGTATCTAGCTCCAAGTCAAGGTCGCTTCACACAAGCGCTGCACATGCGACGCTTCGCTGACTGGTACGCCAGTAGGAAAATATAAGGCTTTTTGAAGGCGGGAGAAGAGTCAGCAAAGTCAATATAGGTACTAAGCAAATAAAATCAACTGATATTTTTACCGTACAGCGTAAAACTAGGGCGCGGGAAGCACTTTTTTGCGCAGGGCGAACAAGCACAGCGGTCAGCAGCACGACTACGAATCTGCGAACGCTTTTCCGTCTACGAAATGCAATTGCTAGACGTGAGCTACTGTGGAAACTCGGGCGACGCTTACTGCACGATCGCAGTACAACAAATAGTCACCTAAGCGGCTTGAAATGCCAAAACTAAATAAAAGTGTAAACCGGTTGTACAATATATACCCTATATTAGCAAGGCTTTCGAGTCCCGCTCCGTAGCCTAGCAGTCTGGGGCGCTAGGACTTCACTGCAAATGTTTTGCGAGTCACGAGTTCGAATCCCCGCGGGTACGTGCTTTTTTTTTTTTGTAAGTTAACTTTTTTGTTTTCCGCCGATGTTTTCTATATTGAGTGCACCTTTTTTGGGGCCGCAACGTTCATCGCTACACGAACTAGTTCACAAAACGCGCGCAGGCTGGCACTGGCGCGCTAGCGAGTTCTCGTTGGCGTGCTGTTGCCATAAGCACCGACTGCTTGCAGGCAGTGGGCACAGGCCAGAATGAACAGACCCTTGGCCTGGTGCGAGCACGCTTTTTACGATACAGGCATGAGGGAGGCAAGCTCCAAATATGGGGGAAAAACGCATGACATTTGGGCGTCTGCGGGTACGCGGAGGGCGTTCATGCACTGCGTAGGTCTCGGCTAGTGAATGCTACGACTACAAGCCATCCTGGGAGGCTTATCTTGTGCATTTTACAGCCGACAACATGGCAGAAGCGCGGTACGATGATTACTGAGATATTGAGAATGCCCATCCAACAAAGCCATTGGTTATGTTTTACAGAACCGAAACCGAAACCGAAACTTGTGTGATTGCTAACCTTGGGCATCGTCCAATCACGGCGCCCCTCCTCTCAACGTCACAGCCTTAGTTGGTGCGGCCGCCGCAAACCGCGCATGGTAGTTTTTCTTCTTTCGCGCTTTGTAAAATAATTACCGATTTGTCAACCGGATAAACGATGAAAAGTGTGCTAATTTGAGCCAGTCTACGCAGTGCAAGCAAAAACGGGAGCTTGACAAATTCACTTCAGTGTCCCTTTAAGACAAGCACACAAACTTGAAAGCTGACATTTCGCGTGATTGGAAATTTCCCCCACAAAAATAAACGTAATCGTAAAGGGCGAAGCCTGCTCCAGGAAAAACAATGAAATTGAGAAGGTCAGGCGTCTAGAGGCCGCTTCTCGTGCTGAGAACTGCAATTTGAGCTCTCGTCAGTGCCCTGAGCTGCGCCCGCTGTCTGAAAGCTTCTGCAACCGGTCGAGAGGACATTGACCTTCTTTCGAGACGTGTCTCAAGCGCGCGGAGAAAACTGCTCTACTTTCCACCGCTCGAGCAAGGCGTGCACTTTCTTTCTCGGCCGCTCCGAGGTACGCTGAGACCCGGCGCAAAGCGTGTGCGGGGCCCTGCCAGTCGGCAGGCCCGCATAGGAGCTCTTGCCACAGTTATTTGAGACACTGTCAGTAAGCGAACACCAAAGGGTGTTTTCGGTCTCGTTTCCGGCTGTCAAAGCCAATTTAGGTACGGGCGGCCCGGTTTCAGAAGACGGCTCAACCCCAGGCGATACCCGAATGGCTACGTGCTGAGCTGGCCGTTGCCTGACATCGAGTATCTGAGTTGGAGTTGGAACGCTAGCGACTCGCTCCGTTGCGGCGTCGTCGTTAAGCTTAGCTACACCGTGAAAACCGCTCAGTGTATCGACTTCCGGAGAAACAACTGACTTCCGAAGAAACAACCACCGTTTCAACAGAGTCGTGTTGCCCCCTTTCGCTTTCCCACGGCTTTCCCACGGAACGTCGGTAGCCTGCGAACTGAGCGAGTTCGGGTCGGTAGCCGCTTTCAAGGGCTCCCGTGAACCTGAGCCCCCCGAAAACGCCGCTGACACATCTCCATTCACAGAAGGTGCCTTACACACAGTGTACTAACGCTGCCCTCTGTAGTGAGCCTCTGGAAATTCCTCACCTTCGCCGTGGCCTCCGCGATTTGCTGCCGGCGGCGCGCCGCGCCACCGGTAGCCGATCGCGGAGGCCACGCCTTCGCTATCTGTCTGAGTCTTGCCATTCCTCTGAGAGGTGGCGACACTATCGCTACTGGAGCTCTTCGCAGCGAGTTCAGCTGATTCTTTGCTCGGCAGTTTCTCGAAATAATACCCCTTGTCACGTAACAGCTCATCCGACCTGTTCGACAATAGGTACCTGTATTCTGGAAGAAGTTGTGGAGATACTGCCGCCTGCGTGACAAGTTCACCAAACGGACCTCCGATGCTGACTTTAGCAATCGGCAGGAGCACGTTTCGTGCTTCTACGGCCTGCTTCACCCAAACACACTGTCCTGTCAGCTGATCCAGTTCAACGAACGAAGGGTGGATCATGTCTACCGTCGCCGCAGAGTCACGAAGAACTCCGCATGGTTTACCGTTGACCACGAGCTCACATACGTACGGCTTTAGAAACTGCCTGCTGTCCTCACTCTGACCTAGCACGTGAAAAACAAGCTTGCCCTTTTTGCAACTCGCAGCGAAATGTCCTGTCTCGCCGGAGTTGTAACGCGCAGAATGTCTGCGCGCTTCAAAAGCTTTCTTTTTGCGCTGCTCCTCAGAGGCTTCTGCTCTCTTTTCGTTCTTGCGGCCAGTTTCCCTATCCACGACAACGACTTCCCTTGCTCCACCGTCTTCCTGGGGAGCTCTGCCTTTAGGCCCAGACTTATCAGGCCTCGGCCTGAACTCTTTTGGCCGTTTTTTCCCCTGCGCACCTCGACGTGCGACGAAGTCGTCGGCTAGCTGAGCTGCCTGATCCACGGTATTTACCCCTGGCCTATCTTCCACCCAGTATCTCAGGTTCTCCGGTAGTCGGTGGTAAAACTGCTTAAGATCGAAGCACTCAACTACCTTGTCGGGCTCTCCGAAAGACTTTGCCTCTTTGAGCCACTCTTCCAGGTTAGACCTCAGCTTGTAGGCGAACTCCGAGTGCGACTCGCCCTTAGTTATCTCAGCTTCACGAAAATTCTGGCGAAACGCCTCTACTGACAGCCTGTACTTACGCAGGAGGCTCGACTTGACTTTCTCGTAGTCCACCGCCTCCTCTTTTGGCAAGCGGGCCATCACGTCACATGCCTCACCTGGCAAAAGCGTAGGCAGCTTTTGCGGCCATGAGTCTCGGCTAAACTGGGCCCTCTCGCACGTACGCTCGAAGTTGACCAAAAAAAAAAGACCGATGTCTTCTCCTACGTTGTAGGGTCGCATTAGGTCACCCATTCGTAACGTAGGTCGCTCAGTCGCCGCCGACTGCACGCTTGGCGCGCTGCTATCACTCTCACGCCTAGATCGAGATGCCTGTAAGTCTAGACGCTTCATCTCCAGCTCATGTTGTCGCTCACGTTCCCTCTCTTGCCCTTTTCCCTCGCGTTCCTGTTCTTATTTTTTCTCCTCGCGTTCCTGTTTCTGCCTCTCGAGTTCCTGTTCTCGTTCCTGCTTCTGCCTCTCGAGCTCCTGTTCTCGCTTTTTCTGCTCGTGTTCCTCACGCTGGCGCTCAGCCTCTGCTGCTTGACGTTTAGCGGTCTCCCTGCCAAGAGCACCGCATACCAAGCACCGCTGCATTATTTCCTGCTGTGCGATGCGCGTTAAGGGGCCCAGTGCTTGGTATGTGGCAATAGACTGCGGAGTCTTCATAAGAGTATCTCAAAAATACTGTAGGGTTGCGTAGGCGTTTTGAATACTGATCGAGGAGCTCCGAGCGCTAAACCTCGCCTTTAAGCTAGAAAGGACGAGTTAAACACGATCTTCTGAGCGACGTTTTGAAGCAAGTTGTTCTCTCTCTCCTCATTTGTTGAAAACTTGTGGGGGGATAGAGCTTGAAATTATTCAGATGTGTCAGAACCTGGCCCAAATTACTGAATTACTAGAAATACGCTTTTAACGAACTAAAGCCTCCAAGCGGGCGATATTTACTACGGGCACTGCTGCCTCTCACTAGCGGAGTGTAGCAGGCGACAGCGGCGCGAATCCGTAAGCCAACGTCAGAGGCAGGGGCGCCACTCGAACATTTCACCGCCACTAGGTCATGATAGAAAAGGCTCTTTATTAGAGGAGAAAGGCATTTGCCGGAATTTCAACACCGAAATGCTAAAGGAAAAACAAGCGCTACAAACGAGGACAGAAAAAAACCTTTTTAGCGCTCGTTTTTCCTTAAGAAATGAACCAATTAGCCCATCAGCATATTTTACCGACATGCTAACCGGCGTACAGGTCAACTTGAAAAGGTCACCACGAAAACGAAACTTAAAGTGCGCGTACAACACCCGCGTGAAATCTACTCGCCTTGCTTCGAAGATGTCCTCGCCCTATGCCGGGGGGTGAGTAAGGATCACCCTCATAGGATGTACAACACCAGCGCTTGTGTTGTACATCCCTCCGTCATTCGTGCCGTTGTTTTGCGCGCTGTGTGTGTTTCTTTCAAAAAGTAAGGATATGTCAGAGTCGAACCACGTGCCCCTCATACTGAAAGGTATTAACCACTTCCCGTTTACAAAGCTCGCCCTTCGGGACCAAAAACAGTCTCGGATATGACTACTTGCCAGCGTCGCGAATATCTCGAGTCCATCCGCATTCAGCTGGATTCGTCCGCCAGGCGCTTAGGCGACGGAGACCTTTGCCTGCGTATAGGGACCGGGCAGCTGGACGGGTGGTGCCACCACGCGGCACTCCCTTCGTTATTGGAGTGAGCCGGCGTATTGTACTACGCAGCCTCCCGTTGTTTTTGCCGTGTGCTTCTGTGTTTTGAATGTATTGGTGGTGTTGTGAGCGGATATGTGTGGTGAAACGAAGTCTAGAGAGATGTTTTGCGTTCT
The DNA here is from genome assembly GCF_048455015.1 of Haemaphysalis longicornis. Taxonomy (NCBI): domain Eukaryota; kingdom Metazoa; phylum Arthropoda; class Arachnida; order Ixodida; family Ixodidae; genus Haemaphysalis; species Haemaphysalis longicornis. The sequence continues at coordinate 166,029,020 of NW_027526361.1, read as the reverse complement.
TACATGAAATAATGGCTGCGTAAACTTGTCGGACGCTTCTAAATTCGGGTATGGGCTACAATGACATGAGCGCTTATTGTAGCGATCTACGCTTGGCTCTACCCGTTCTGAGTACGAATAAAACTACTACTCATTTCTCCTTAAATGCACTAACGGCTACGTAAACTATTTTGACGCTTCTAAGTTTGGGAACGGGCTACATTGACACGAGCGCTTTTTGCAGTGCTCTGCACCTGGCTCCGCGCGATCTGAGTAGGAATAAAACTTCTAATATTAGTATTCATTCCTACCACTTTAAGTTATCTTCACTGGTTTCCATGACAGCGGTTTCCACGCCAGCCTTAACGCTGGGATATCTCGATATGCATGTTTTGAACAGAAAGTCACTTACGTACGAGATCGATTAACGTGTGGCTGTGAGAACGTCGTGGCAGTTTAAAGGGACCCTGCAACACTCTTCGTGCAGTGCAAGTAAACCAGCGCGACGTTTAGATTAGACTTTCAGGAACACCCGAGCCAAATATTACACGTGCACGTGAAGCGGTAAGCGCGCAAATCGCCGTAAAAGACGCGGAAAAACCAACCGCTCCTTCTTCAATTCTCCTCTTTATGCACCTCTGGCATGGCCTCTGCGACGTCAATCGGGCCATGGCAGTCCTGGCTGTCCTATTGGCTGTCGCTCGTCAACTTCGCGGTTAAATTCTGCCATTTCCTGTGACGATCAGCCGTCGTCGGCGCTGTGTATGAACCTCTTCTATGTCTGAACCTGTCCGCGTGCTTTTGGTGTTTCTTTTGTTTTGAGTGCGCGCGGAGTTTGAGTGACTAACTAAGTATTCCACTTTCAATGAGCCCACTCGACAACAAACGTTTATTGCTCCAAAAACACCCTACCAGCCGGAGCGCTTGCTTGCGAGCAGGTTTTGTGGCACCAGACCGGAAAGAGACCCGTCCACGTTGCGGGGAAAGGGGCGAAACCCCCCGGCCTGTGACATATCGAAGGCCCCCGAACAGAACGCCGCGCGCCGCCCCCCTCTCCGGGAGAGAGCGCGCAGCTTTCGTCGCGTTGTCCGCGGTTGAGCTGAGAGGGAAAATTTACGCGCGATTTTTCATCGCGCATAGTTTCGGTGACAGTGAACGGATTTTAATAATTCTTGCCGGAGGAGGTTGCTGGGACAATAGACTTTACCCCAAAATACATTCCGAGTAGTCGATGGTAGGTGTTGCAGGGTCCCTTTAAACTTTCTATAACGGTGAGCTTTGTGCATTCGGTTTTGGTGAGTGACGTACTGTGACAGCATGTGAGCCTCAGACCCGAAGCGGAACTCTAGCGTTTGTAGTGGTCATTTTATCAAGAGCCAGAGTTATTCAACCGCCCAACAGCCCAAGCAACAAACCATCCCTCCTCCGCTTCCCATTTTACCACCTGCGTTGAATAAAGGTTGGTACCGATAGTTAACATCAGCCTGTTTTTTTAATGCTCAAGTATTCTTTCCCGAGCACCTAAAAAAACCGTGAAATGTCTTGTGAGGAAACCAGAAACGCACGGCTAGTTGTCTCTAAGAGGGCTGCATCAGCCGGAGTTCTCTAGCCCAGACGCATTTCCGAACACAGTGAAAGCAGTTAAGATTTGGAGAGGCGTGCGTGTAGGTTCAAAATTAAACAGCAAAATCGTCCATCCCTCCGTTTAACGAAGGCGAAGCCTTCTGCGTGTAAAATAGAATGAGAAATGGTTAAAGTCAAAGCCGCTGCGATCAACTAGTCAAAGTAAATCCAGAAAGCAACCAAGAAAACCCACACGCGAGAACGTTGTGATAAACCATCATCCTCGTTAAACGGAGGAGTGCGTCATTTTGCAAGATTAGGTGGCAGGTTTTAAAACGACCGCAGCATTCAGTTGTGAAACTGAGGACAGGTTTTTATGGCACCCTCCTGTCTCTCGTCCTTCAGTCCCGCAGGAATTGTTTTTTTCAAAACCATTAACCAAGTATTTAGCAACCATTGCAATCCTTGTAAAGCAGTGCTTTTCCACGAGAAGCAACGTTCTACTGTCATGCGGCATTTATTCTGCAAGCGATTCCCGATGTCTGTAGTAAGTGCACTTCTGTGAAATCAAACACTTTTCTACCGTAGTTAATGAGGTTGCGGAAGCGTCATCAATCGCGATTTCTGGAGGTAAATCCTAGAATGCACCACCCAAATTTGTCTTTCGCTTCTGCACGACGCCGTTTCGTCAGCAACTGACAAAGGCCCGCGCCGCAGCATTCCTGGCCCCGGCTGCTCACCGGCTTTGTAGCAGCATTATAGCTGCGATATATTCCTCTATACGCCAAACTGCACGTAAGCATGAAACATTTGCACGAAGGAACGGACTTGCACTTCCATCTTGACTTCCAGCTTGGCGCATTCAGCGTCGCCTGCTATTTGTATTTACTGCGCTGGAGTTTTGGCGACATGCAGCGCCCCTAGTGGCCGACGCCTCTGGGCAGTACAAAAGCAGATGACCCTCAGTGCCCTCCATGTATTTTAAATTACAAGCCAGAGCAAAAGTTGGTTGTACTTAATTTAATCACATTGTGGTGCTTTTAATCGACTGCATACCGAATAAAATGCACTTGAAGTAGTTGCAGAGGCTAAACAAAACATTATCCCCTACAACGAGCCGATTTATCGGCGTTTTTCTGAGCGAGCTGTCGTGATCGTCGCGGCGTGGGGCAGTATCGCTAGGTCGGGTGGTCTAACTTCTTGACGATAATGATCGTTCGTTCTTCTTTCGTGAGGACGACAAAGGAAAGGTCACAGGTAGCATAAAAAGAACGTTGCTGAGCCTGAGGTAACTGTAAATGGTTGCTTCAGCAGGGGCATGCCAGCGGACGCGAGGAGCGCAGCCGATTCAGCGGACGCTGCTGGCCTGGCAACGCCTTGAAAACGAGTGGAGCATTTGCTTTGTATATTCGCAAACTAAATCATTCTTGCTTAACCTTTTACGCCACACTGTTTACGAACGGTGGGGTACACGTTTACTAGCTAGTAGGTGAGGCAATACCGTCAAAAAAAAAATTTGAGCGCAATTAAAGGACGCGAATTAGGCACCGATTCGTAAGTCCGTTGCCTGCTTAGATGTGTAGCATAACACAGTCGCATACACAGTGCACGGCCCAAATATTTACATTAGATCGTCACTGGCTGTGTTGGTTATCTTCTATTGCAGGGGTCGTCGCTAATATGAACACCGACACGCCAGTTTTTTCCTCAAAAGGGATTGGTCGGCGAAACAATAACAGATCAGGATTCATCACTTCCAGTTGCATTGATCCCCATCTTCACACTTCGCCAGATTATTGTGGAATATTATTGGCAATTCGCTGATTTTTTTCTTTTTCCTTCAAAGCCACCCCCCCCCCTTCTCCCACCCGATTTACGATACAGCCCTCGGCCATGTCGACTTCATGTAACTCGGCACTACATCTCGAAGCGTTGCCGATTCCTACTTTAGTCTATTAAGAGCGAACTTGGAATGTATGATGCAAGACTGTAATTGAATACGGCGAGGAATCAAGAAAACGCGACGGCCACTCAGTTCGCCTGACGGCTTTGTTTTACGGCCCCTACTTTCAGAATCACAAACATATCCGACTCTTCTGACGCTCACTGCATTTTGTGACTGAGCCACGGAAAAAACGGCAAGCTAGCGCTGCAATATGTATTCGTAAGGATGACGCGAAACAGCAGTTTATTGGAACTGCACGCATAAGTGCACAGGTGCGCAAAAGTACGGCTCACCGGAGCGGACGAGCCTGTGGTCCACGAGACTCGTTGGCTTTTACGCGCCATCATCGCCGATTGCGTTACTCTTCTTGTTTGATCGGCTGTTGTTGAAAAGTCCGTGTCACTAAGCGTATTAGTATAAACAAGAAGCTTTCACTTCAAATTTCAGTTCATACGACTATCGATCGGTGAATCTGCGAGTGGTAGAGCGCCTTTACCGTCCCAGCACTTTCGTCGACGCTGTAAACGTATTTAGCGCTGCAAAGCTTTTTTTCCTAATGGCAAGTGGATCGCCGGTCGAGGTCGGACGCGTCGGGGATTAGCTGGAAACCGTGCAGCAAAACAATCGGCAGTATCGAGCTCATTTTGCTTCTGTTAACACGGGATCCTATGGGACACCCGCTGCTTTGTACAACCCGCAAGTACCGCCCGGAAGCCGGTTTCGCAGCGCCCCCTGGGCAGCGCAGGAGGCCTATTGGCGTACATCACACACATGTCGTGCGTCGTAAAGGTCATTTCCACGCTCAAGAAGTCCTTGTGGTTATCTAGGCTTCCCAAACCACACTGCAGCAGAATGGCTGAAAGCCATGGACAACAATGCTGCGCTGACCGCAACCGGAATTTCACTGATGAGCCGTACACCATGGGTGGCGCTGTTAGCTAAAGCGGCGGTCGTTCCATACAACGGCCGCCCGGTCCCTATAAGGGAGCTGATTCGGGAAGAGTTTGACGCCCGCGCCTCCGCGTGTGCTTCTGTGACTGGTCACCACTCAGCGGCACCGAATCTCCGAGAGCTAATTAATAAGGAGCTTGCAAGTGTGCCTGATCTTGCCGCTGCCTATGCCCGCCATCCTATTCTGAAGTCGCTGGAAGGCCACCTCGTCCTATGGCACCGGCTACCACCGAGCCTCTCCCCGGATATGTGGCAACGATCAACCCTGCCACTCGCCCGCAGCCTTACTATCGCACGTGGGGATCGCCCAACAACGTAACCCCCCTAACAGACCAGTGTGTTTCTACTGCTGATTTTGCGGCCACATTTCTCGGTTCTGTTGAAGGTGTCTACGTGATGAACGGCGTGGCTAATACACGAACGAGCGCGACGTAACGAGCTTTCGCTATGGCTACCCGAAGCGGGGCTACCACTCTCCGACCCGCCAAATCCCTTCTCCTGCTGGTTCCCCTGAGTTACATGCAACGCAATTCACGCGAGCAACGACGCCGCTCTGCATGGCCTTTCCACCTAGCTGTATCGCCGCTTCGCCCCGTGGTGCACGACAAGGATCATCCCTCGAAAAACTGAGCCATGCAGTTTTTGGAGAGGAAATTGCATCCGGCGCAAAGATGATAGCTCCTCCAGAGCATCCTTCGAATATGTGTGTATTCGTCGAAGGCATCCGCATCGAAGCATTGGTGGACACTGGTGCAAACACCTCAGTTATTCGTGGTAATCTGTGAAATCAGTTACGAACGGTGAAAATACCGTTTAGAGGTCTTTCATTGCGTGGTGCAAATGCAACACATGTTCGACCCTTCTGCATATTGTACAGTACGACGTCATTCTTGGTTGGAATTTTCGCTCATCGACATCCGCTGTTATTTGTTGCCGCGCTCCTGCCATAAGCATCGCAGATACCAATCATTCAACTGTCCCCCACACCGGGCTGACTTCACATCGTAACCTCCCGTCAAGAGCACATCCCTTTAGTTTCGGCGAGCACTATACTTGACGGTGATATTCTAGTCATCCCCTGCAGCCGCCTCCTTCCTCGTGGACTTGTGGTTGCCGCGTGTATGGTCCGATATCCCGGATGGCAAGCTCTTAAACCCGCGCAAAACACTACTACAGAAGACGTTCTGCTTCCGCAAGGTTCCACAATTGCATCTGTGTCTGATATCTAGGTGACCATTGGGCCTTTACGTACCAGCCCCGTACATGCCTGGCTTCGGCGACTATTTCCTCAAAGTCTTCTCTTGAAGTCACCGTCAGCCAGGACCTTACAGAATCACACAACTCATCAGTCCTGGTGCTTTTAAATAAGCACCGTGCATCGTTCGACTCCTACTCAACCGTTCTTCCCCACACAATCACGGCCACGCATCGCCTCGAAACCGAATGCAAACAACCGAAACCAATCTTTTTGAGCCTTCGACAGAATAGGATAACCTGTGCGAATATTATTACAGTACAACGAAAGGGACTTGTGTGAATTCACGATTCATGTGTGTATATTTATGCGCGTGTGTATATATATATTAGTGCATATGTGTGTGTATGTGTGTATATATATGCATATGTGTACATGCGATGTGTATGGATAACTAAATGTACTTCGGCTTTAGTATTTTGCTGTTAGAACTTAGAAATGTGCAACAGAGTTCGGATGTACAATGTTACCACTCGTTTGAATTCTGTAGTTCTGTTAAAGCTTACGTTTTGTAACAGAATTCGGTGTACAATGTCTGAATTTTGAAGTTGTCTTTTAATACACTGCGTGGGGCATAAGGGGTCCTCAAGCTGCATCTTGCAGCTTTTGCGTTTGTGTCCTCTCTCATGATGTACTTTTTATGAGAGAAATAACGATCTATCTATATAATGATCTGCTATTGTTCACCGGCGCCCGTATCGGTTATCCTCATCGGAAAGGCAAGTAATCGAGGAAAATGTGGCTGACATGCTGAAACGTTATGTTATTCGGCCCTCATGTAGTCCGTGGTTGTCCGCGGTTGTGCTGGTAGAGAAGAAAGACGGCACCGTACGCTTTTGTGTTGACTATCGTGCCCTCAATAAGATTACCAGAAAGGATGTATATCCCATGCCACGGATCGACGACGCCGTGAACTGCCTGCAAAAAGCCGAATACTTTTGGACCCTCGACTTGCGTTCTGGATATTGGCGAAACCCCATGCATGAGTCCGACAAAGAAAATACAGCTTTTGCTACTCCCGATGGCCTATTTGAATTTAAAGTCACACCGTTCGGGTTGTGCAATGTTCCGGCAACATTTGAACGCATGATGAATTCGGTACTCAGAGGGCTGAAGTGGAAGACCTGTTTCTGCTATGTGGATGACGTCATTGTCTTCTCGTCGACGTTTACATAATATCTCAAGCGTCTGGACGAGATAATCGCATGCATTTCTAATGCCGGATTTATCTTAAAGGTGTACTGACACGAAACTTCCCCCTTTCGGTTTTTATGCTGTAAAGAATACCTAGTGGTCCAGTAATTACAAAAATCGAACCAAAAGGGGTCAGCAGCCAGCGTAGAATTAATTATAAAGCATTTATTCCAATCAGTTTCAAATTCGCTCGTCGCGCTAAACGGCCGTTAAAATGCAGGACGGCGACGTCTTCCCCGTCGTCTGTTTTTTAAAGGGACACTGAAGTGAATTTGTCAAGCTCCCGGTTTTGCTTTCACTGCGTAGACTGGCTCAAATTACCACAATTTTCATCGTTTATCCGGTTGATAAGTCGGTAATTATTTTATAGGGAAAGAAGAAAAAGCTATTTTATAAAGCGGGAAAGAAGAAAAACTACCATGCGCTGTCTGTGGCGGCCGCACCAACTAAAGACTGTGACGACGGGAGGGGATGCGTCTTGATTCGACGATGTCCAAGGTTAGCATTCAAACAAGTTTCGGTTTTGGTTCTGTAAAACAACATGTTTGACACTCGACGGCATCATTGGATAGGCACTCTCGATATCTCAGTAATCATCGTACCGCGCTTCTGCCATGTTGTCGGCTGTAAAATGCCTAAGATAAGCCTCCCAGGCCGGCTTGGAATCCTAGCAATCACTAGCCGAGGCCTCCGCAGTGGATGAACGCCGTCCGCGTCACCGCCGCCGCTCAAATGGCATGCGCTTTTCCCGGATATTCGGAGCGTGCCTCACTCATGCCTGTATCTTAAAAAGCGTGTTCGCACCAGGCCGAGGGTCGGCTGATTCTGCCTTGTGCCTACTACCCGTGAGTAGTCGGTGGTTGTGGCAACAGCACGCCAACGAGAACTCGCTAGCACGTCAGTCTGCGCGCGTTCTGCTAACTCGCTCGTGGAGCAGTGAACGTTACGACCCAAAAATGGTGAACTCAGTTTAGAGAACATCGACCGCAAACGAAAATAATGAACTTACAAAAAAAAGCATCTACCCTCGGGGATTCGAATTTGCGACTTGCAAAACGAATTTCCGGAGCTCCAAACCACTCGACCACGAGGCAAGCGCTGCCGAGGGCGGATATATTAGGTATATAGTGTACAACCAGTTGACACTTTATTTTGGTTTAGCATTTTAAGTACCTTAGGTGACTATTTGTTGTATAGTGCTCTTGCAGTAAGCGTCCCCCAAACTTCCACTATATCTCACGTCTATCAATTGCATTTCTTAGACGAAAAAGCGTTTGCAGATGTGTGGTAGTGCTGCTCACCGCTGTGCTTGTTCACCCAGCGCAAGAAAGTGTTTCCTGCTCCCTATTTTTGCGCTGTACGGTAAAAAGTTCCGTTTATTTTATTTCATTAGCACCTATATTGACTTCGCTGACTCTTTTCCCGCCTTCAAGTAGCCTTAGGTTTTCTTACTAGCGTACGAGTAAGCGAAGCGTCGCATGTGCGCTTGTGCAGCGCTTGTGTGGAGCGACCCGGACTCGGAGCTTGATACAGTGTACAAACTAACAATGTAAAGAAAGGCACCTTCTTCCATTTCCAAACGTGTTGTGGCTTAGTTTCAACTGAGCGAGCGAATTGCGACGACCTGTCGGCGGCGGGCGGACTAAACGCTGGGCCGACTGACTCTGTCGGAAGGTTGGCGAGCCGTGCAGTAGCGCAGCCAATTGCAAGCTCATCTCCTCGTGACGTCACACGAAAACGCCACAGAAAATGGGCGAGGGTGCATAGTGGAGGACAGGATTTTCAAATTGATTTTTCTGCAAAATAAATTCGCGCAAACGCTCTGAGAGTGGTCGAAACATGGCTCATGGACTCCGGACTACAATTTGCGCTAGTAATCCCGCAATGTTTACAAATCACTTCAGAGGCCCTTTATTATCACTGCGGCTCGAACGGGCGCAGGCCATGATAGCAACAGCTTGTCGCCACTCTTCTAATCAATCTTATCGCGAAAAAGAAGTTCCACATGCGAGAACGTTGATGTTAGTGTGGTGAAAAATTGTGTTAGGGGTTGTTATCAACCTTCAATTTAAAAGCGGCGTTCAGATGTTTGCCGCGATGGTAAGCCTATGCTGACCGGCAGTGGAGGTTCGGCGCTCCGACCCAGCACTGCCGGCACCGCGGTGTGGCGAGCAGCCGAAAGATGGCGCCACCTGCGTGGTAGTATCAAAACAGGCCACGGCAGATATCTTGGGCACCGATCGCTCAAACGGCAATTATCGCCAAAATAATGCTCCACATGCGAAAAAGGGGATGATAGCGTGGTGAAAAGTAGTGTAAGGGATGGTCATTCGCAGTGTTACAGATATCGGCGATCAGATATTGGCCACGATACTAAGCCTAAAGTTCCCAACACCCAAGCTGACCCGAGCAACGCCGAGCCCGCTGGCTTGGGAGACAGTTCTTGCGGCCGCCGCCACGCGCGACGTTTCGCGCTGCATGTAGTCGCGTGGAAAATAATGCATCTTTGCGTTGTCGTCGATTTGCTCGGACAGGCTTCCACTGAGCAGTACTTCGCATTGCGCGAGCTTGCCATAGCACAACTTCGGCGAGCTCAGCGCCGCGCACCGCAGCATTGCCACCGCGCAGTGCGCGGTGTCGGCACCGCGCAGTTTTCGGCACCAGTGCAACGGAACACCACGCGCCAGCCACGAACTGAAGAGCAAAGACGTCGAACACGCAAAGTGCGCAAAGTTTACAAGCATTGCTCACAGAGGTGCACCCACGACTCCTGCCCAAACGAATGCCACCGACAACAGCAGCGCAGCGGAGGCTATCGTTTCTGGTTCCGAAAAGGATTATATGACGTCACTCTGAATCGGCCAGACACGCTGGCCAATGTGTCGTCACGCCGAAAGCGATTTCGCTAGTTCTGCCAATTTGTGGAAGCTCGCGGCCGGGACAATCAAAATCAATTTTCGATGTGATTCCGGCCTCGGATCGCTGCAAAAAGTTATGTGAGGCATCTGTACAAATTACTGAAGCCAATTCCATCATTTTTAGGCGTCAAAATGTGGTGTCAGTACTCCTTCAAATAAAAGAATGCCGCTTTGCTACCAAACCCATCAAGGTGCTCCACCATGTTGTTAGTAAAGATGGTATAAGACCCGATCCTGATAAGGTCGCTGCCATTGTCAGCTCTTCTAGCCCACTTCAACAAAAAGACCTCCGTAGTTTGCTCAGTCTGGCTTCGTATTTCCGCCGCTTTGTCCGAAACTTCGCGACCATTGCGTCCCCACTGAACCATCTCGTACAGTCCGGCACCAGGTACATTTGGTCTGATGATTGCCAACGCGGTTTTGTGGATCTGAAAGAGCCCCCCCCCCCCCCCTAACGTCTGTTCCAGTGCTCTGACACTTCGACGTAACAAAACCCTCTATACTACACACGGATGCTAGTAGCCATGGCATTGCCGGTGCTCTACTCCGAAGCGATGATCAACTTCGGGAGAGGGTCGTCGTTTACGCAAGCTGTTCCTTGACCCCTGCAGAGAAGAATTACACAATTACTGAACAGGCGTGCCTTTCCATCGTTTGGGCTGTCCAGAAATTTTGCCCTTACCTTCATGGCAGTCATTTTACAGTGGTGACAGACCACCATGTGCTCTGCTGGTTGCCCACCGTGAAAAACCTGTCTGGGCGCCTTGGCCGCTCAGTTTTTTTCCTCCAGAAGTACGATTATTCCATAAGTCAGGCAAGAAGTACGAGGACGCCGACACTCTCTCTCGTTGTCCATATTCCTCTACATCTTCTGATGAGGGGTTGGACTCCGATAACACACTTTGCTTGGCACCCATTATCTCGTCGAGCATTGGTGTAGAAGTCGATTTAGCCCAGGCGCATACTGCGGTCCTATCATTGACTATCCAACGGCCGTTCGTCACCTCTAAACAGCCGTGCGTATCGTCAACTCCGCAAATTCAAACTATTCCATGGCGCCCTTTACCGGCAATTTTACCATGCAAACGGCAGAAAATGGGTACCCGTTTTGCCTCGTACACTCCGGCGCTCTATCCTCGAAGCATAACACAATTCGGCTCCTGGTAGGCACCTTGGCCTCGCCAAAACTTACGAGCGATTACGTATTCGCTACTTTTGCCCTGGCCTCTCCACGTCTGTTGCCAAATACGTTCTCTCGTGCGCCTCTTCCCAGCATCGCAAGCGCCCGGCTACTCCTCCCGCCTGACTGCTTTAAGCCCTCCCTTGTCTGTAAGCGCCTTTCGGGACCGTCGGTATCGATTTGTTCGGACCATTACTTGTGCAGGTCAAGTGTTCACTGCAGAAGTATTTCGAAACCAATTATTCATAGTACAATTACCTGAAAACGCACCACCACAGTTCCTAAACTGGCAGTGCATACTTGTAGAATGCAATCATGTCATCCCATACAGGAGCTTTCATGTGCTGCTTTGTTGTGATAACACACATTCAGGAAGGGGCTCCACTCAGTGTTGCGGAGTTACCACTCCGGAACTGGAATGAGTCCGGATTCATTCCACCTTTTCGCGATGCCGGAATGGAATTGTAATAGAATGACGACAACGCTTGGAGAAATGGAATGTGACTGGCATTAAGCGCATTTTTACCGGAATGAAATGGTAATTGAATGGTGATTTTTAGACGACCGTGTCAAGACGTCTGGCACTTTTCGGCTACCTCATTAGTCTAAGGTTGCATTTTAGAAGCTAGTTTATACCCCAAATTCTGAACAGTGTTTTCAGGGTTATCCACAACCCCCTCGCTACATCCTTTTGTCCATCGTTGCTATTACTTTGTACTGCACGAAAAGTGTTTTATTGCTCAGAGTAGCTCCCATGCATGGTGTTAACTGAGTGCGAGAAGGAACAGGGTTCTCCCAAGACGTGTTGAAGCTAGACCACAAAAAAGTTGCTGGAAGTTGATGGTTTCTGGAGCACCAGTTCTTTCATATTGTTGGTTTATTCATGTGGTAGTCTTCGGCTATTTATTACAACACTCTCAGATCCTTGATCCCTGATCTGAAGTACTTAGTGCATGAAACTGATTCGTTGTGTCAGATTCACTGAATTATGATTTTATACACATTTCCTGCCTGCCCACAATGTTTATTTTTATTACTCCGCTTCGGTCACTCAAAAGAAAACGTGAAGTCACTGGACCTACACAATAAGACAGTGAGGAAATATTTGGATACCTTGGGAGAAAAGCTCCACGTGGGGTTTCAAAACGGTTTACATGGGCTTCACAGGTTGCAGAACCGATTGCTGATGCAACACGGCGATCTTAGTCGCGGGGGAAAAGTGCGTCAATGCCGTGCACCACTTGCTGCATGCCCACAGCGTGGAAAAAATGAGCACGACGTTTTGTCCCTTCGGCGGGAGTCGTCACGTCTGGCCGGTGGCGCCGTCAGGTAGTCTCTTCGTGCGTTGGCAGGCTTTTTGAGACTTAGCTTTGTCTGTACATCATTCTGTGGCGCCGGCGGCGGTAGACGGACGTCTCAGTGGCCATCAGAAGGGGAAAAGCATCGAGAAAAAAGAGGTGGGGAAGGAGGATAGTGTTAAGGGTTTGCCGACAAATGGCTTTCCGTAACCTTCTTCGTCCCAAAAACCTCATCGCAACGCTCTGCACGCAGCCGCAGCAGCGGTGTTTCTCACCGCGAGCTGATACTACGAAGTGTCTGCACATGAAACATCAAACAACGAGTCTGCTTTGTGTTCTCCTCAGACACTCCATACCCGGCGCGCAATGAAGACAGTGGTAACTTGTAAGCCGACCTGGTAGACATCTAATGGAAATAGGGGATCAACCTGTCCATCGTATGTCTGTCTGTTGCATTGGGGCCCCAGGACTTTAGCAGCGGCGTATTGTGGGCCTCACCTGTGCAATGCAGCGCAGCCTGCCAAGGTGCCCACCATGGGTGCCAGTGAGCCAAGCCGTAAACGGCAGCGGCGGCCCTCGCCACGCGTGTGCGTTCGCTCTTAGAAGACGAAGTAGCCCCTCAGAACTGGATTTAATTCCGGGTATTCCATGCTACAACAAGCAAGCCCCGTTTTGACACCCCTAGCCCTGGGGCAGAGAAGGTGGGCACCTGCCGGTCGCACGCGGCAAGCCACCAAGCCCGACTGCGCACGGCAGATAATCTGCAGCTGTTGGTCCAGTGGCGTAAGCCACCGAAGCGCTGCGGGTGATGGGCCCCGGATAGAACCGGAACCGACCACCAGATTGACCGAGCAACCAATAACAACTCAAACCACTTGCGCAAGCAGGGAGCGCGAAGCCAGAGGCTGCCTGCAAATCCGACTCCCAGTGCGTTCGCCGACCTCACGCAAGTGAGAAAACTGCGGCCGCTCAGCCGAAGCGAGCGAGCTGCGTGCGTGCACGGTACCCGAGGGAGTCGGCACCCGGCCAGTCCCTCACGGGTCACACTGGCGCGCGCGCTCACTGCGACCGAGCCCTCGGGCGGGCCACTGCGTCACGCCCAACGTGAACCACGGACCGGCGCGCATTAGTTCCCCACACAGGGAAAGGGCGCGAGGGGCAATCGGCCCCTCCGGGAGAGGCGATCGCGAGCCAGCGGGCTCGCGTAGTCGGGAGCAGTCCCAATTAATATCCCCACACTAAATTGCTCAAATTTTAACGACGCCGATGCTCTCCGCTTGCCTCCAGCCCACTATGTAGAGTAAAATCAAAACCACGGCAGCAAAGAGAAAATTGCGGGTTAGGGCCCTGCGCACCCGGCAACCGCCATAAGCATCAGAAGCGAGCTTCGGATGTGTTTCTCAGCATTCTGCCACCACGCTCTGCAACGGTAGTGGGCAGCTGGGACGAATGATTACATTAGACATTCTATACGACAATTCAGAAAGAGCTGCCAGAAGCGTTTGTTTCTAACAGTTCCGACTCCAGCAGCGCCCTTATTGGCGAGTGCTCTCACAGCACTCAGCAGTGCGACACCGTGCGTTGCTTCGATACGAATGTGGGGAGCTCTCCTTCTGCTGTGTAAACTTGTTCGTGGTATGGTTGGTGTGTTTATATGCACGCGGCATCTGCGCCTGATTATTGAAACCTTAGTCGCCAGCTTGAAAGCTGGGGCATGGATAATATTCAGGTAGGAAGGTTTCATTTCAAAATTTTCGTCAGGTCCTGATGCAAATAGGTTGCTCCTTCGTAGAAACATACTTCCTGACTGTCGGGCGCTTCGCCGCATGAACTGGCGCGGGCCGTGGGACGAGCCGTGCACAAATGAAACGCACGTGTCGCGCGGCGCCTTGAAACGCCGCGCATTCCAAAGAAGGTCTCCCCTGCTCACACCGGATGCGCTAATGGCCACCACATGGGGTTGGACCCCCACGAAGAACTCGATTTTCCCCCTTCCCCGGCCCCCAGCGGCAAGACGAGGGGCAGATGAGGACGGAGAGACGCGGTCCGGGCGCAGGAGAGCTCGGCCCGTCGTCTTTGGGCTCCGCCCAAGCACTGTTTTTTAGCCGCTCGCCGGGCTGTAAACAAATGTACAGTTTTTGCATCGGAGGCTGAGTTTGTCGGTTGAGGATACCCGGGGTCAGATCCTCAGTGCTACTGCGGCTAGCCTGGAGGAGAAGCCCCGGGGAAAAGAACATCACGAAGATAACTGGCGCAGTCGACAGGATCTTCAACAGCGACGAATCAGCCAGCCGGCGGGCGAGACGGGGCCTCGACGGACGGAGCAGGCGGAGAAATCGCGGTCTGCCGAACGAGATCGGCGGGAGCAGCGAGCTCGCCAGCCTGACGGAGAAGCGGCTCGACCGGCTCTCAACGGACTTCTCAAAGGATACCGAGGCAATCTCTGCGGGCTGCTGAGTGGCGGAGAAACGCAGATTGGCCAGCGGTTAGCGGATGCAGCAGCAGCCTGCTGAACGAGAACGGCTGGAGCAGTGAGCGAGCTGGCCACGCCAGAAGGCGGTGACTTCTATTGCCGCGTGCGGACGCCTCTGCGGAAGCCGGATCACCTCTGAAGCCCCGGGAAAAGGACATTACGAAGATAACTCTGACCATACCTCTTTATTTTCCCAGGGCACTCTTCGCGATACGGTTCTGTCTCTCTAAACGTTATGGCGCGCAAGTGATCTTTAGAACAGCTGACCCAAGCGCTTTAGGTCTAACAAATATAGCAGCCCCATGCTGAATATCCGCAAATAGGAGTATGCATTTATACAAATTGTTGCGTTATGAGGGAAAAAAAAGCCGAGCGCCTAAGTAGGGTCCGAAAACGTCCCCTAAAGGCTCCAGGCATACCTTAACACACGCAGAAAACGAAGTCATAAATATTGCCGGGAGCCATGTATGGATTTGTTTATTTACTGTTTATTTTTACTGCCGGGCCATGACCGGCGGTGTTATCTTTGTTCAAAACGAAGCGCTTCTTCCATTCTTTACTTTTATGCCGCATGGGCTATGACATTCAGATAAGCAGACCGTTTCTCCCTAACGTCACTAGCCCAGAATAATCTTCTGTGATCTACAATGTTCTGGATGTGAATCGACGATTCGAGAAACACTTGCGCCGAAAGATAAAAAGCCTGCAGGGCAGACGCCGCGGCATTCGATCACCAACGCTCGCTTGCGTACGTCACTTTGCTGACTGCTGCTTCGCCGCCCGTGTATTATTTGAGTTGTTAGGGGAGCACAAGTTCTCTCCAACAAAATTGTTTCTCTTGAGGACAACTGCGTCGTCTTTGGCAACGTGACAATATTGGCCTTTATTCAACAAATTGGGCTTAGGTAATCCCAGGGCGATAAACAAACGACATGGAGGTCACCGTGGAAGCGGGGCAACTTTCCTGCTGTAAATGCAAAACTGGTAGCGGTGTTCTGTGACGCTGCCCTGCCGTCTCTCGCGTTGGTGCAGTTCCGGCTCAATGCCCTACATTCACTTCAAATCATTTAAGAATTTCCAGTGCAGGTAGATGTGAGCAAGGTACGCGTCATGCCTGTGAGTGGCCACAGCATACTAATGGCGCTAGTCGAATGGTACGTGAAGCAGATAGCAAGATAGCATGCGATAGGCTGTGCAACGAAGTGGGAAAAGCAGACATCAAAGCTTCATCTCGCTGCTTCATACATCTGCTTCATCTCCCGTCGTGCAAAAACATTCCATTAAGACCTGCCAACATGCAAATACTACAATAAGTAGCGGGACTCCCGCTACCGATTATGCAAAAGGGAGCAGTGCGACACTGTCTCCTTTTAAAGCGAAAGCTTAATTAGTGGGACCCAGGCACGTTGCCAGAGCGGGGGTTTGGGAGTTATAACCCCTTCCAAATTCTTTTCAGGCAGTGCGTTCGGGAGGATCAGGAGGCAAACCTCCTCCCTTCCATAACCCATACCCGCCTGCGGAAACGTTTTCTCACTACGGCAGTGGTGAGAGCGATGGCGCCTTGACAACAAAGTAATGCATTTCTTAATAGACCGGTCGGTCGATTAAAAATCTTAGATAAGATCTCTGGACACACGGCGCGTGCGTGGAACTGGGATTTCATTGTTTCAAAACGGCTACTTGAAAATCCCGAAAAAGGATGGGTTCTAGATAAGAAAATGCACGCATCTACCATGAAGAGGAGTAGAATAGTATATCTTTATCTGATAAATATATTATGAGACATCATATCATAACATGTCATAAGATATCATAAATATATAAAGATACCTGGATCATAAAGATCTTTCCTAGATCCGTTTGATTAGTGCGCGAAAAATCGTCGGATGGGTTCGTTCTTCGCTTGCGATTTGGGTCTTTGAAGGTTTGAGGACCGGCTGGATGCGCGTTCAGCGATAGGTGGACGCACGTTTAGCTTTCACGCTTTTCTCGACGTTCTTCAGGAAGGGATGGTAAATTTCTGCATCACAAGGGCGGTTGTTGTGCATGAGATATGTAACCAGGCTGCTGCCGCCTCAAAATGTCGGTGACAAGTTACACATTTTTCTGACTTTTGCAGTTCTGAATGCGTGTGAGAACGTCAGATCCATGTTGCGCTCCTCAGTAACTCGATGCAGCACCACGAGGCAGCTTTTACGTTGAGCAATTAAAGGAATGTAATTGAACTGCCCGTACATTTCCAGGAGTTGGAATGGGCTGAGTTTTTTCATTCCGAGAAATTGAAAGGAATAGAATTGCGACAAGTTCGAGCTGATTCCTCGGAATTGAATTGCAATGAAATGGGGATGCCCATTCCGCAACACTGGTTCCAAGGCGATGCAAATGGCGAAATGAATTCCTTGTATCATTGGTTTGGGTCTCTGTTCTCCCTATAGCCTAAAAAGTAACAGTACGGAAGTAACGGGAAACAAATGTATGCCCCCGGAAGCACTGCAAATTTCTTACAATACGTGATTCTTTGTGTGAAAATTGATTTTTTTTTGCAGAACCAGACCTGGCAATTTTTCGTTGTTAAGCGCATTAAGATAGAAAAATATTTAAACATACGAAGAAAAACACAGCGAAACAAAGGAGAAAAAAAAGGAACCACAAACCACAGGTGCTGAAGGACAACCGAGCGCTTTATTGCAGCAGGAACACACATATAAGAAAAAAGCGCAAAACGAACGACAAAGAAAGGAGAAAGATATCACATCGAAAAAGCGATAATCCGGGACAAAACGTAATCCGCCACGTGCCGATGCAGAGTCAAATGTTCATGATAAGTACTCCATTTCCTTTACCAGAAGTGAAACCGACGGCTCACTAACGCACGCGTCTCCCTTCTTTTGATTTCAAAGGCCTGGACGATTTTCCGCTCTCCCTGTCCAGGAGACGGCGCGAGGACCGCGCAGTCATGGAAGAGTGCAGCCCAGCCGCACGGAGCGCAATGCGTTGCCAAGGGGCTACTTGTCGACGACCTTACATTGTAGGCATGTTGCCTCAGGTGATCGTTGAGGCAGCGGCCTGTCTGTCCGATGTAAGTACGGCTACACGGTGCCACTGCCTACAATTTAAGGTCGTCGACAAGTAGCCCCTTGGCAACGCATTGCGCTCCGTGCGGCTGGGCTGCACTCTTCCATGACTGCGGGGTCCTCGCGCCGTCTCCTGGACAGGGAGAGCGGAAAATCGTTCAGCCGTTTGAAATCAAAAGAAAGGAGACGCGTGCGTTAGGGATCCGTCGGTTTCACTTCTGGTAAAGGAAATGGAGTACTTATCATGAACATTTGACTCGGCATCGGCACGTGGCGGATTACGTTTTGTCCCGGATTATCGCTTTTTCGATGTGATATCTTTCTCCTTTCTTTGTCGTTCGGTTTGCGCTTTTTCGTTTTTCTACGTTTTCGTATGTATGTATTGCTACAGCAATAAAGAGCTCGGTTCTTCTTCCGCGCCTGTGGTTCGTGGTTCCTTTCTTTGTCCTGTGTTTTGCGATGCTTTTCTTCGTATTGAAATGTACCAACTGCCCCTTCGGCAAACCCTTTTGCAATTTAAACGTACTTAAGGCTCCCCTGTTGACGTATTGCGTTGTGTTAAATATCAATTTCCAGAAGTGGATGTGCCAAGTTCCTGAGAGGTCGAAATAGTGAGCGAGAACGCGGGGTATGGCATAATATGCACCACTCAAAAAGCAGTCTTCGTTGCTTAAAGTGCCCCTGGGATGGGGGTTTTTGCGGGGTGGATGGTACCGGAGCCCAACGGCTATTTCTTGAATTAATCGTGACGTAATAGTGCGCTCTTAATTTAATGAATTTTTTAAGGGCGTAAAAACATCAGATAGCTACAAAAACATATTTTGTGTGTGTGTGCGTTTACACAGTCACACATATTTGTTTTATACCGGAGTGTAAAGCACTTACACACCGGGCCAAACCGGGCTTGATGCTCCTCCGTTCTCGGCGGAAGGATAGAGTGAGCGCACGAACAACGACGCTTGCAGCTTAATCGCTCAGCACTCCGTGTCTGGTGTAAAGCGCTAACCACATGCAGCGATTTTTCCGGCGACGCGACGAGCGACGCGACTAGGACCCCCAGTCGCTGATCCGAAGTCGCTCGCCGAGGAAACCACATGACAGCGACGGCTCGAGCGACTGAGGACGGCGATTTCAATGTTGCCGCACTGCGCATAGTAACGCGCTTGGTACGCTGGTTGTTTACAAACATTTTTTTTGTTCATTTGTCATAAAAAGCATGACTAAAAAGCTTTACGCCCTTCTACCTTGCTTTTTGCACTTCATTGCATCTCTAAAACTGGTTTGGGTTAGCGATAGCGCGCGCTATTCCTTCTGTGCCTCGTCTCTCGGCTCCAACAGAACGCCGTGAAGAATTCGCTTTCTTGACGTCGTTTTTGCCACACGGGGCTCACCCAGTGTGTGCGGGAGCCTTCTTGCTTCTGCTTCAGCATGTACACAAGCTTTGCCATGAAAAGCTTTCTTTGCCGATGCATCGCAAACGCAGTCTGCGCGCGCGCGCCAGATCGCCCTCCCGTTCTCTTCCAAAACCGGAGGTTTCGTGCTTACGTAGGGGCTCTCCTATTGGCAAGTCGCTGAGGCCACTTCCGGGAGGCGAG
Source organism: Haemaphysalis longicornis (assembly GCF_048455015.1). Taxonomy (NCBI): domain Eukaryota; kingdom Metazoa; phylum Arthropoda; class Arachnida; order Ixodida; family Ixodidae; genus Haemaphysalis; species Haemaphysalis longicornis. Next base: position 166,009,595 of record NW_027526361.1, on the reverse strand, counting down.
CGACTGTTTCTGGCGGCCCAGAACCGAGCGATTCGATGAGCGACTTCGTCCGCGGCGAAACGTAGTTCGTCGCTAGTCGCGTCGCTCCCCAAGTCGCTTGCAAAATCGCTCCATGTGTTTAGCGCTTAAGAGTATCATCAGTTTTCTTTCCATTCGCTTTCTTGGATGCTTTACCCGAAAGGATTCTTTGCACCATCTGTGTTTCGAGCGAAGCCTCGACGTGATTTCAGTTATGAGGTGGTAACGAACGGCGGGTCAAGCATAGAAATAATATACTGACTGCGCAAAGGGAGCGCCGCGCCGACGACGAAGGCGGAGCTCCGCCCGCAGCGCTTGGACGACGCCGGGCACTGCTCGTGATCACGAGGCGAACGCTCAAGTGCGCTGACACGTGCTGAATAAATCAGTTCAAGCCCAAACGCTGTCGCAGCTGATTCTCTGCGCCGGTCGCGACAAGGGGAAGAGCATGCGCATCCCGTAACAACTCCTGCCGAAGAGTTTCATTTCATTGCTTCCCAGCAATTCATGATCGCAGGAAAGTGTGGTTTGCTGCACCGGCCGTCTGTATGAACCTGTTGCCTAGAGTCCTTAGCGCGCTTTACCGTTTACCGTGTTAAACAGTGAAGCAAGAGTAGCCGTTTGCCGCTGAAAACGAAAGGATTGCTCTCTGCGGTTTCTGCATTCCGGCTCTGCCAGGTAGCGACGTCTGGCGAATTCGTCCCAAAGCAAATGACACAAAAGTTTGTTGCCCAGAACTGTTCGCTTACGCTTGAAATAGATTGAATCTTGGACGTTTTAGATTGAACTCTCACGAATAATAATTTTCTTTTAAAAGAACCGTATACTTCAGTTGTAGAGCTTAAAAAATAAAAAAATATGACGTTGACGCCGCCATCTAGTGGGAACAACTAGGACCAAGTATTGCATTAACCAGAATTCACGCCTCCGCAAAATATTTCGATATAAAACGAGTAAGATATATTGTAATGATTCCACAGTTACGTATATTATCTTGCCCGACACGATTTTGAAAGCATAAAAGAGCTGTGCTAGTTCATTAAGGCATCTGAACCATTGGAAACGTGGGAGGCTGAAGTAGGGGCGGATATTTTGCTCGCTCATTCTGAAAAAAATTGTCATTTATCGTGCTGCTGATCATCATTTAGCAAGAATGTAGTACTAACATCAACTAAGATGGCTTGCATGAAGTGCCAAGCGCAGCGCATTTGCTGTGTCGTAAAGTTCCGGATTAACACCCACCCAAATTTAAGTACAGTGATATCAAGTGAAAAATACGAGATGTGCGAATTTTCGGGTCAGGTGCGAAAAACGACGAAAAGATGGCCGCACCGCCAACCAAAACTGCGGAGATGTCAAGAAAAAATTCTAGACTGGCTAACTTCCGGATCAAGCGCCGAAAGGACGAATAAGTGACCGCATCTACACATGAGATGATTCGGGTTTGTTTTGTTCACTCACCGGCGATAAAGCCATCGATTTTGCGGGGTGGGCGCGTTTTTCAGTAAATTGAATATTTCACCCGTAAAAGGAGGTGGGCGATGTTTCGGGGGAGGGCGTTCTCTGGGAACTTTACGGTAATCTAATCGAGACGCGAGCGTACATTTCGCTGGCGCAGGGAGCTCGCTGTTACAGTCGCTAGAAATTCTAGCCGCTGTATCGTTATGTAGCGACGGTAAAAATAAGTTACCGTTCACGGAAACTCTCGCACATGCAAGGCACTTCCGCAATCACCAGTACGTAAGGACTGTAAGGACTGAAAGGGTAGCTTAAAAAAAGAGGATGCCGTCGTCTCATGTGCGACCCACTCGCTGAAGTAACCATGGTAACGACGACGCTGTAAACCAACGACCGCCGCCGTCAAAAATCGCGGACATTCCGGCGGCCAACCATGAAATGAGTGCTTCGCCTCGGACGAGGTCGGACTATGTCATCATCGCATGCCGCCGAGCCAACAAATAGTTCTGTCTCGTCGGGGTAATAACTTTTGTTAGCGTGAGCGAACATGCTTACTATTTTTCGACTTGTTTCTACAAGAACTATAGAGTATTTTTCTGACACAAACAAAAACACTTTGAAATCTATCTCAGGGCCTTTTTAAGAGCTCCAGAATGCATTCGCAATCCGCCATGCCGAACTCCCCACCATTGCGAAGTTGTCTTCGCCCACGGCGTATGCCACAGCCCCTTTACTTCGCAGGTTTAGGTTAGGAACGGAAGTAATTTGTTTTGATTTCTACTTTGCGGACAAACAAAAGCATTTGTCACAAGCCATCAGTGGAGAGCCAAATGTTCCACAGTCACCCATAGTCTGTTTCCGAACGGGTTATATAGATTGAATGCAGAATGTAGCCATCTGGTTTCGCAGTATATTTTCACACTTCAAGGAAGCACAAAAATGGATTTTTTGCGCACATCACGATGCCATGAATTAGCAGCTAAGCGTTGCTAGAATTTATTCTGACTTTCGGGCTACTATTGTCACTGACGACATTACGTATAGGAAAGGATATATTTTCAAACGTACCTCGGGCTGTAAGAATTACTAATAATAGGCACGCAAGCGTTATAGGCAATTATTCTGAAGTCTGAGACTACGACTCACATTAATGCAATAAAACCGGCAGCACACGTTTAAATACCGGCCGCATGTTTCCATATTGCTTCGCCTCCACCAAAGAAACGTTTGGTTACTACGCTACTGCTAAGACAACTACTATCCACTCCATCCGTCTACACGTCATGAAGCAAACTAATACTAGTGTAAATAGAACATCCGAATAGGTCAAATGCATTCGACGAAACAACATGGAAGAACTACCTAACACACTACGCGGATAAACGTAAATAGCCTGCCAGCTAACGCCTTGAACGTCCATTAACGTTACGCGGAATGGCATCTATACCTTGCCCACACTTCTCGGTGCATTCCACCTTCCGTGAGCGCAACAGGCGACGTCATAGATTTACGTTGTATTACCCACGTAAATTCACGCTACTAGTACACTAACATAACGCCGAAATTAACAAGCAGGTTTAAAAAATGCTGATAAGTGTAAAAACGGTAGGTCTCACAAACTTTTTTGAACTTGAGTGTGTGTGCGCGAGAAGATCTCCAGCAACAAACCCAAGAAGGTTCCCTTCCACCGACAGGTACTGACACGCAAACTTGTGTGAAACGAGCCAACGCAGGCAATCAGAAATGCCCAGCAAACTCCAAGACACGAAGATGCAAATTTAGGTGAGTTACCACTGCTATCATTTCGCCAAAACAAAGTGTTACACGCCATGACTATTAGCATGGAAGACACACTAGCAACGGGCCACGTAGAAGTATGTTATCGGACGCAGGAAATAGTCATCTCACCGAACAACAACCATTACTAGCACAAAAATGAGGAGCACTGACTTTTCAAGTGCAGAGCACTTTAGGGGCTCGCCTGGTCATCGTAGCTCGCTCGCTTGACCCAAGTAGAGCCACACGGTGCTCCGTCGCAGCGGCTGTCATCGCGACGTCCCACAGAAGCTTCAAAAGCCATACAGTCATAAGTATTCGAAACTCGTGAACCACAGGCGCTTGTCATACATCTCTCCACGTTGTTCAGCGCAAAGAAACCTGCAGGTACATTTGAGGCAAAATATACGAAATTAACCGGCAGCGCCCGCGTTCATTTAGTTAGGAACACTCGTTGTGTTGGTTTTGCAGTGCAACGCCGGTACGTGCGAAAGGAAAAGCAAACACAAAAAATTAAAGCCGTTTTACTCAATGTGATCGATTGATTGATTGATCGATCAAACTTTAGTATGCGAAAGAGCGAGCCCCCTCCGGTGGGGAGGGGGGGAACCGTCGACGGGAGCGGAGTCTCATTCCCAGGCCCCGTACCGGGCTAGCAACTCCCGCCCACGGGCCTCTAGGCTCGCGTGGACGTTTGCGGAGGGGCTGAGCCGAGGGATCTCCCATCGCTCATTGAGGGGAAGGGGGGAAGGGGAGGGTGTGTCGGGTGTTGGTGCCTTTAGTGCGGTGCACTATAGGATGACGTGTTTTAACGTTCCTTTGCTAGTGTGGCAGAACGGGCACGGATCGGAGTATTGGTGCGGATACATCTTATGTAGTACTGTTGGGTGCGCCAGAGACCCTGCCTGTATTCCGCGTATTATCGTCTGGTCCCTGCGGGTGAGGGAGTGATGAAGCTCAGGTAGCGTTTGTCTATTTTCCCTGTACATTGTAATGATATCTTTATAGGCAGTGATTGGTGTCAATGAGTCGACCCCCGCCTCCTCTACCTCCCGGCTGGACATGTCTCGGGCGTAATAGTCGGCGATGTTGTTGCCGACCAGGGAGGAGTGCGCGGGGGTCCAAATCAGTTCGACCTCGTTGTCTGGTGTTTTGTGCCGTTTGAGGACTCGTGCCGCCTCGGAGGAGATCAACCCCCCGCGGTAGTTCGCGTAGGCTTTCTTGCTGTCTGTCACGACGTGCGTCGCCCCGGGTAGGATTAGTGCTAATGCGATCGCCATCTCTTGAGCGTTTGTTGCGTTTCTTGTCCTCGTGGACGCCATGGCGACGAGCCTGTCTCTTGTTGTTACTGTAAAAAGCGGCCTTGTCGCTTCCCTTGACCAGGGCGGCGTCGAAGTACATGACATTGGGGTTGCCTTCCAAGCGCGTTTTCAAAGCCTTGGCTCGCGCTTTTCTCCTGTCGTCATCCTCCCCCGGTGCCATGTTGCGTGGGAGGGGTTTTGTGTTGATCGGGGACGCGGCCGGACGTTTGCACCGGTTCAGGCCTCCATCCGATCTTTTCCAGTATCCTCCTCCCGTGTTCGGACCCGCTGAGACGCACCCTCTGATTGGAGAGGTGCGCCTCCACGAACTCGTCGACTGTGTTGTGGACCCCCATCTCGTACAGCCGTTTGGTCGACGTGTACGCGGGTAGTCCAAGGGCTTGCTTTGTGGCTTTTCTCAAGATGACGTCTAGTTTTGCCTTCTGTGTTCCGGTTAGGTTAAGGTCTGGAGCCAATGTGAAAGCTGTGGAAGTGCAGAGCAGTGATTCGCCATAACGGGCTGTGGCGCCGTTATCCGCTCACTCTCGCCACCCATCACGCTCTTCGCCGCCCTGTATCATTCATCATATGATAAATTCAACGGAGGTTTGTCCAAAGCAGTTAAATTTCCTGCCTTCGCAGGGCTCCCGCTCCCTCTGCCTGAAACTGCGCCAGTCTGTTCTTTTTGTGCTTGCTTTTCCTGCCGCACGGGCCGGCGTTGCACTGCCACTTTTTTTTTCGCTTGCTATCGTAAAAAGCACCCCAACGAGCGTTCGTAACTAAATGAACACCTGCGCTGCCGGTTAATTACGTATATTTTGCCTCAAATGTACCTGCAGTTTTATTTGCGCTGAACAACGGGGAGATATATGACAAGCGCAAGCACTTCACGAGTTTCGAACGCTTATGAATATAATAAACGCTCGGCTTTCGAAGCCTCTGTGGGACGCCGCGACGGCATGCCGCAATGATGTAACGGCGTGTGGCTCTACTTGGTTCCAGAGAGCGAGCTACGACGACAAGGCGAGCCCCTGAAGTGCTCTGAACTTAAAAAAAAAAAAAAAACAGAATCCCTGCTGGCGCAGTTTCAGGCAGGGAGCGCGCGAGCACTAAGAAGGCGGGAAATTTGAAATGCGTTGGACAAACCTACCTTGAATTCGATAGGAAAGGAATGAGACAGGGCGGCGAAGAGCATGAAGGGTGTTGAGAGTGAGAAGATAACGGCGCGACATACCGTCATGGCTAATCACTGCTCTGCACTTCCAACCGCTGTTACATGGAGTGGAACGGCTTTATTTTTTTTTTTTTGCACTTCCTGGTCAACCGCCGCTTCGTCGAATAGTAAATAGAGCCCCTGGATATGAAAAAAATTGGCAGTGTCACGCTGCTGCCAAACTTATTATGGTCACATTCATTCCTACCGGCACTTTATTTATAGACCAGGTGCACCACGCGAGCAACACAGAAAACCGCGGCGGAGCACCACCATTGGCGCTTATGGCGGTAGAACGTATATCAGGAGCATGACACGCTGTCAAGACGGAGGACCAGGTTGACCAAACGGTACGGTTTCTCGGTAGGGGAAAGGGGGGTGTCAGCAACAGTTAAAAAGCAGGTAAAAGCAACAGATACGACGATTTGGGCACAAGAGGACGGGAGCGAAAAAAGCCTAGAGGACAGAGAAACTAAAAATCATGAAGGAACTTTTTATGGCAATGCATTGCTCCTTCAGGCAAGGGCGGGGTCTGTTTACAGGAGCATACGCGGGTATTTACATTGAGTAAATTGGCAAAGGTACGTATTCGTACAACCTCAGTTTAACGGCTGAAAACATATTGGTAATATCATAATTAAATAAAAACGAAATAAAAAAAAGAAATGTTAGCTAAAACATCAAAATAAAACAAAGAAAGAAAATTGGAGAGAGGAGGCATAAAATAAAACGATCAGAGATAAAGAAAGCGACACTTACACAGGAGAAAAGAGGGAAAAGGAGGGGGAAAACCAAGAGAAACGAAGGCGTGTCCAAACTTAAATGTAAGTGAGGATAAATCAAGAATGGAAGAGAGGTGAAAGGAACCTGCCACCGTGAAACCACCATACTGGGGGAGGGGCAGGGCAAAGTGGTATTGAAAGACCAATCAGAAATGTGAGTCAAACTGAAATTAAGTGCGCTTCTGGTGTGTTGGCGGTGTACTAGCCCGTGCCGGGGGAGGGAAGCGAAAACAAAACCGTGCCTCCCTTTCTTTACTGGGCTAACAAACACCGCCCCTCGAGCTGATAAGTTTGGTCTCATCCTCTCCTGACCAAAAATTAAGGGGCCGATGTCTTCAGGTTGATTGATTGATTGATTGTAGGGTATAACGCGCCGCCGCGAGGCAGGCGATGAGGCGCGCCGTAGTGGATGGCTCCGGATTGATTTTGACCACCTGGGGATCTTTAACGTGCGCCGAAATCTCGTACACACGGGTGTTTTTGCTTTTCGCCTCCATCAGAAAAGCGGCCACCGCGGCCGGGAATCGAACCCGCGCCCGCGTGCTCAGCAGCGCAACGCCTTAGCCACTGAGCCACCGCGGCGGGTGTCTTCAGATTCCTTCCACAATTCCGGCTATTGTTGAGAGCGCTTCCTGGTGTTTCGCTGTTCCGCTGCTTGGTACAATCTTACTGAAGGCCGGAGGATGACCTGACAACCTCCACAGTCTTGCATGTCGTTCCTGCGCCTGCACTGTTCTTGCCTACAAAAGGGACTGGATTAAACACCCCCGTCAACTTTCCCGAGAACACCCGTGTGTAGCCTTTTAATGCGCTACTACCCCCACTGTAAAAAAGAAGAAATAACAGGAGTAAAATTCCAAAATCATGAATGTGAGAAAAACAGCTGTAGTTTACGCCAGGAAAACGTTTGAAGGAGAACGACAACGAGAAAAAAAAAAAAACGGACACGGACGAAAAAAAGAAAAAGTAATGCCAAGGATGACACTGCAGTTACGTCAATGAAAGCCCCTTCCCTCCCACATCTCCTCGCACCTTTTGTAATGGAAGGGGGAGGGGAGAGGAAAAGTAAAAATAAAACTAAGAACGCAACAAAGAAGTGCTGGTAATCAGTAAGCCTTGCCCCACCAAGGACATATCAATTTAACCGGCCGAGCTCCGCGTGGCACGGGAAGCCTCCCTGCACCGTGCACACGCCCGAGGGGCTTTACTCCTGCACGGCGTGGTTGGGTTGCGAAACTTGTGTATGCAACGGCGGGATCGGGAAACCATGGACGATATTGTCAGAGACTGCATGCACACAAGCGGGACCGCCGCGGGGCGATGGGGAAACGACGGTGGAGGAGGCTTTGGGAATTTCGCTTGAGGGGGAGCCTCGACTTCAGTGCCGCAGAGGTGATTAACCGCCGAATTCGTAAATGTGACTTAAACCGGTCTTGCTTCGCGCCCGGCGAAGTCGCCGCCAAGACCGAGAGCGGCTTGAACGCGCCTTGAACGACCATCGCGCTTCGTAAACGTTCACCCCGCCTTGCTTCGCCAAGTCGCGAGGAAGCTTGCGCTTCGCCCGACTGGGTGCGAGAGTAACGTATAATTTTTTCAAAAAACTTTAGTTTTTAACTTGAAAAGTTATTTCTTGAACTTTATTTTTAACATTTTTATATTATTAGGCCAAATCTAAAAAAAAACAGTCAGTTGAAGTTATATAAACAGTACGTAGGACAGGCAAGCCTATACAATCCGTTCGAATCCATTTTGAAGCATGTACCGACCGCCCGGATAGCCAGCCTGGACCGCCCGCACTTCTCTTTCGGTGTGTTGGCATCGAAGTGTGAGGTGTTTTTGGCGAAGTGTTTGGCGAAGCGAAGTGTTTTTGGTACCGCTGGTTTTGTCGTTTTGTAGTCATGGCTGACGCGAAAAAGTCTGCGGCGCCGCGTTTCACGCCACGAGAGAAGGACCTCCTGATAGACCTGGTGGACAAGCATAAACATATACTGGAATGCAAGAAATCGGATGTGTATTCGGCGGCTCACAAGAATGAGACGTGGAAAAAAGTTGCGGACATGTATAACGCAGTCCACGGCGTGTATCCCCGAGATGCAAAACAGCTAAAGAAAGGCTGGGGGAATATCAAACAGAAATGGAAGGAGGAGAAAGGAGAAGAAAGAAGGGGTCGCTTCAAGACAGGTAAGCGTTCCCTCGAACAGCATTTATGCGTGTGAGATGTGCAAGAGTTTTGCTCTTGTTTTTTTTTTTTTCGAGGAGGTTGCATGCTTTATTTTGTGCAAATAAGCAAATATATGAGCGCTCACAGGCATTTAACGTGTTTGGGTAGGAACACGTTTTCACCGCTGCATACACGCGATAGCCCATATCTTCCGCGACCCCGGTCTGTTTTTTTTTTCTATTACAGGAAGGAATAAAGCTGTATAGATTGCATAACCCTGCTAGAGTCAACGAGGCAGAAAATTTAGAGCCTAGGACATATGCCTGCACGCACCGTTCTGTATGCAAAACTACCATCGACTCAAATTGCTTGCGTGCTCTCGCGATGAATCAGCCCAGGCGTTGTACGCCTCCGGCGGAGATTGAAAAAAAAAAAAACAGTTGAACGAACGCGATAAGTTCGAATGCGCGCCTGTTGCTTTCTGTAATTTCACGTTTTGGTAGAACCAATTTGTTGTACGGCGGACAGTAAAACAGCCTGTTCAGTTGATCACGCTAGTGTTCTTTTTTTATTTGTAAGCGAAATGGCTATAACAAACGATAGCCGATAAGGTACAAAGCTTTTGTGGAGCTCGGGTAGCAAGCAAATCTGTTTTTCTGGAGTCTGCCCAAGCTGCTAGAAAGAGGGGGGAAAAAACTGGGGATTCTCACAGTGATATTTTTTTTGATTGCCTGTGATATTACCAAACACTCAACTGCTAAACTCAACGGGCTCTGTGCGATTTAGCCACATTTTTTTGCTAGCTGATGCTTTGCACTGAACTCATGTCAATCATTTTCTCATGCCTTTATGTGGAAGCAGCTTTACCCAAATTATTCATATTGCTAATATGAGGTGGAGTACTTTATCGTGGTGCTTTTATTACACGCTGTTATTTTTTCAGGTGGAGGAAAGGAGAAAGTTGTCATTACAACGGCGTCCGAGCAGGTTGGAGGCGTGGCCAGCCATATGGCAACAACTCTCGACAACGGCGAGGACTCGGACCTGGCGCCGTACTTGCCACCGGTACTGAGCCAACCAGTGGTTCAGATCGTGCAACGCATGATCACCGGCGAAGAAGAGCCCTCGTGTTCCTACGCTGGTATAGTACTGCTGACACGTCTTGGATTATGCATTTTTACTGTTCATGTTGGAAATTTCACACGCTGAAGCTGCACATGCAGACGCAGTTCTACTAGATTAATGGGGACGCTGCATGCATAAAATTTTGTTCTTTTGCAGTTATCTCTATATTATCCGAGACGCAGACTGCCTTCGAACCTCTCTCCCTCTCGCATGCTGTGCCAGAAGTATCCTTGTATTCATGGGTCGCGTAAGGGGTCATACTGTTTCGCAAAATTAAATTCTTGTGTCCAAGATTTTTCCTTTATATGGTGTTTCATTTTAATCAGCTGAAATACATTTTAGCTGATTTCTCACTGGTCTTACTTTTACACAGTGAGCTGTGTTTCTGGTATTAATTAGCTTTGACGTTACTTTAATAGCAAGACTAGAGCCCAGTTATGCATGCTTTAAATAGATGCCACCCTTTCAGTGAAGTGATAGCATGTTACCTGGGTGGTTACATTGTGCCTGCATCTAGTAAAGCTCAACTCGTGCATTGGTGTGAAAAGCAGTTTAATGTAAAATATCAAGCATGTACTTTCTCCCTTTTAAAAAGTGCCTTAGTTCATAAGAAGTACGGTACGGTGGAATAAAACACCAGTTTCTCAGCCCAGTTCTACTAGTGTTTAGAACCAGCAAGTAAAGGACACACAGCAAGTGTTATGTTCACCGATTTTATTTCATGTGAAGAAGCCATAGCTGTTTCCGCAATTTTTTTACGTAAGGCAGCTTGTTTTAGAAAAAAATTGTCATGGTTACACTTGGCTAAATAATGGCAACCGCCGAGCGCCCCGGGACGCACCGTGGCTTTCAAGGGAGAAAAAAAAAAGAAAGAAAACAAACTCCAGCACTGTTGTCAAGTGCTGCCACGCATGTAAACATACAAAAAAAAAACTGCAGCACTACTGCTAAATATAATTGGAGGCATGCCTACAAGTGTGCTACTCCTTCCTGAGGAGACTAGCAGATCCCGGCACGGCTGCCTCAAGTCGATGACGAAGAGCTAGTGGAAGTGCACAATGCTGAGGATGACTTTGCATCCACCACTCGCAGCGAAGATGACAACCTCTTCGATGCGTATGACTACGATTACTAGCCCCGTAACTAAACAATGATACTGAAACTTAACTGTGTGCAGCAATGCCCGCCTACAACAGCTTCGTCATTCGTCTTGGGGGTGAGTGTAAGCTTCCTGGAATTTCTTGGTTACAATTTTTCTTCCTGTTGCAGAGGAGCATCAGGCGGATCAAGCGGATGAAGACGAGCACGGCCACCCAACTGGTGACGACCTGGCGGTGCCATTCTCGGGTGGAACAGAGGTGGACGAGCTGGATGCTCCCACAGGGGCAGATGCTGCCGTGCTACCTCCTCAGGGTGCCACGGCACCTTCCGAGGACTGTAGCAGGCCACCAAGGGGCCGAATGGCCCTCCTCCACCAGCACCTGGGCACCGAAAATGACCTCCGTATTGCCCTAATTAAGGAGGAGCATGACTTTCGCATAAAGATTTTGAAGGAGGACCACGATGCCACGCTGGCCCTTCAAACTGAAAAGCTACAGCTCGAAATACGGCTGCTAGAGCAGAAAAAGCAGCACCAAGAAAAAATGTTCGAGGTGCAGACAAAAGTAGAAGAGGCGAGGCTGCAGCAAGAACAGTTCCAAGCGAAACTTTGTGAGCTGAGGGTGAAAGTGGAAGAGGCACGGCTGCAGAAAGCACTGGAAGATGTTTAAAACTGAAATGTTTACCCTTACGGTTTCATTATAGTTCTTTTTTTTGTAGCGCAACCTACACTACTCTACCGATAAGCGCACGCCTCGATGGAAGGCCACATGTGGCGCAGAACAGTGTGCGATAGAGGAAGACGAACATCCAGCTGTGGTCCCTCGTACAGCGGCGAGGCTTAAACAAAGCTTTGAGGCGAAAAAGAGGAAACACGCTACTGTTGCCCACAGCTTCACTACCTTCAAGTCTTGCGCATTAATTAGTGTGAGCTTCCTTCATTTTTTGGTCTTAAAAGGTGCGCGTGGGTGGGCGTGGTGCAGCTTTAACACAGTCTTCCCTCCCTCCCCCCAAAAATGCTCAACTTGGCAGGATCAAGCCATAGAAAATGCCACTCTCATTCAGTCAATTATGAGAAGCTCCTCTGAATGAGGAGGTGTCGTTCTTGGGCACCCAGCCGGGAGTCTCTTCCAGTGACTGCTGGCAGATGCCGCGGCTGCCCAGTTCGACGGTTGGCATCCAAGACCGGCACTCGGGAAGCCGGCGGTTGTGGCTCCTTCCTGGCAAGCCCCAAATTGTGCAATGCTGCACAGGCAATGATGATGCGTGCAGCTGGGACGGGCTTATGCTGGAACTTCATGTCAAGGCAGGGGAAGCGCCTCTTCCAAATTCCAAAAGCCCGCTCAACAGAGTTTCGGGTCTTTATCTGGGCCTTGTTGTACCTGTAAAGAAGGGATGCATCGGAATGTTCTTTTTTTATTTTTTAATCACTGCTACTTTTGGCTCCATGAATCTCCATGAACCAAGTGAATAGAATATGTTTATTGTTTAGCTCCCGCTAGTTTCAGCAGGCGAATGGCTGGCAGCATCTATCAAGAGGCTAGGTCCTCTCCTCACTCTTCTTCAACCATCAAAACAACACTGGTAAATTCTATGCGTCTGTGCACCTGTAGCCACTGCCGAGGAAAGTTTTAACGTGGTATTTATTTTGGTTGTGTGTCGAATAGTTGTAATATAAAGGCTGGCAGTTGGTTTATTTCACATAACAAGTCATAAGCATCCCTGTGTGCCTGCAACTCTAGCAGTGAAGTTTCTTGTCCCCCTCTCCTCTTTTTATTTCTAGTTTCATGGTTTTGCATAACAGTGTGTCATCATGCACACTGTTTCTGCATTGAATATTGGCCTTGCTTTTCGTGTGTCTTTGCTCCTGTTCTTTTTCATTTCTTTCGCTGTCGTCTGAATAACTCGCCCTTACAGATGTGTAGTATTGTTTTTAGGGGTTAGTTAGAGCATTTATAGACACAGACGTAACTTTTTCCTTATTTATAAAGGCTAGCTCATACAGTTGTTGTGCTTGCTGTTTTCTTTTTTCGTGTTTTTCTGTGAAATAGCAGTTTCCAATTTCAGACTCAATCACGATTGTAAAACCTGCTCATCAATGGCCAAGCTTGTTTTAGTTCTTTTTCTGTCTATAGCCACAAAAGAATTGTTTGCCTGCATTCTGTGTCTCGTTTTGTTATTTTTCGTTCCGCATGCACCCATAGTTCTTTGTATATAAATGCTGCCAAGAGGCCTCTGGAAGTATGGAACAAATAAATGTGCTTTTATGAAACAAACTCAAGTTATTGCTGACATTTCCACCTCATTATTTCGAAATCGCTTGTTACCAGTTGGTAATGCAATGCGTGGAAGCTTTGCATCAGTGAACATGCACAGCACCATGCCAATCACTTGCCTGCCTTCAGGTGTGTTGACAGAGCCAGGATCCACTAGGGGTGTCATGAGGAAAGGGTGGCACGCATAGCCTGCATCCCCCAGCAGCACTCCTGGTACCCTGTTTTCTTCATAGAGTACCCGTACACGGGAATTGTCGAAGATCCGGCTGTCGTGCACGGACCCAGGCCACCGTGCAACAACGTTGAAAAACTCCAGGTTGGGGCCTGTGACAGCCTGCATGAAACAAACTCGTGAAATTAAAATATGCTGCCCAAATAAAGATTGTGGTTACTTGAAAGCAGCAATTAACCCTTTTTACTCAACATGGTTGTGACTACCAGCCATGCACTTAACACGTTACAAGGAACAAGTTACTTCTACCTAGTTACTAATTTCAGTAACGAGTAACATATTTAGGTACTCTTAAAAAAAGGAACGGGTAATGTATTTCGTTCTTTTTATGGCCAAGTAACGGTATCTCATTACTTCTGCGGAGTAACTTGCACAATTCCGCTTAAACGGTCTTGTTATTTTAACTTCTGCATGTGTCTATAGGCACTTTGCGCTTATGTTTGCCTCTAAAGCAGCAGCGCCGTTGTCTACGTTCTTGTGCTTCGGGGCGTCATTTCTATTGTGAATGATGCCATGGTCATCACGGCCACTTGTCGTAGCATTCACTTCGTGCAAGTTCTGGCACACTGCCCGAGATCGCAAGTCAAGCACGGGCGCCCACACAAAAAGAAGGCATCTGGTTAACGTCATGATAACAAAGGCCGAGACGAACGAATAGTTTAGGTGGCGCAGACGAAAATACGTTAGTCATCGATATTGAAACCAGCCAATCAAATTGCAGGCAATGCAAAAGGCATGAAAAAATCGATGCATTCATCACGGGCCGGGATTCACGGCCAAGGAAGCGGGGAAACATCACCGATGAAAACTTCCGAGAGGCAGCTACTGCTTAAGTGCAACAAATACTAAAAAGAAAACAATGAACCATAAAACAAAACAGTTGTGCATTTGATCGTCAAAGTAACGAATTCATTACTTTTCGGGTAACGTGTACATGTCTGGACCCAAATCTGAAAAGAATTGGGAGCCCCACGACTATATGTTGTAATCAGGTTTAGTACAGGAAGAATCACATTATAAAGGATAGTACTCTGTGATGAATGCACTGTTGTCATGGTAACTGCTAGTGAGGTTACAATTACGGAAGGTGAGGAAAGTAAGGTTCCTTAGGCAGTTCAGGCCAACTTTCCCTCATTTAAATACAGAAGCACACAACACAGCTACGTAAAAAATGTTCGTGTGCCACCGACCCTGTTTCGCGTGTTAGCGAAAGCTGTAAATCTGGCTTACCTGAACGTTGATGGAAAAGACTCCTTTCCTGTTTCGAAACACCTCAGCAGTGTCTCCGCCGGGGCTCTTGATCCTGACGTGGGTGCAGTCGATGCACCCAGTGACGCCAGGAAAGCCTCCAATCATATAGAAGGCGTGCATAACTTCCCCGTACTCCTCTGCTTTGTGGAAGTGCACCAGCTCCCGGAACAGGTGCCTTGCAATAAGGCCGGTCACCTTGTTTACAGTGCGGCACACTGTCGGTTGCGACACTTTAATCAGGTCGCCGGTGACGACTTGGAATGTCCCGTGGGCGTAAAATCGCAACGCGACGAGCAGTTGCAGCATCGGGGTGAGCGGTTGCCCACGCTTGTCCGCGTTTTCTTCCAGGGGAAGCATGCGCAGCAGATCACGCACGGTCGCCTTGGTGAACCTGTACCGCGACAGGAACTGCACCTCGTCGTACAGCTCCATCGGGTTCAAGCGGTCACGAAGAAGTGGCCGCGGAATTTTCGGCAGTTCATAAATGCTGCCAAAAACCAAATCCGTAGCTCGGCACGCGAACTCGAATGCAGACAGCCGCTGCATTAGATCCGACCTGTACGTCGCCATGTTGGAAAAGCAGCCGAAGTCATCTTCAAGCTAGCTACGGCCGCGACTTGAAATTTGCCTTGTTTTTTCTCCAAGCCAAGGTCGCCTCAAGTAGCGTTGAAGACACGGAGTGTCTATGAATCGCGGCGGTGCCGTCTTGAGACGGCCGCAAGTCAAGACCGGTTCAAGTCACATTTACGAATTCGGCGGTAAGAGGCGTCTGAATGCCGGCGGAAGAAAAATAGGGAAAATATGGAGGCGTGATAGGTGTAATCAAGCGGGTGATAGTTTAGAACAGCGGGGGTAGGAGAACACAACTGTGCATGCGCAGGAAAGAAGGCCTAGGCATCGACGGTAGTTTAAAGCCGGGGGGTGAGGGGGAGGTGTGGGAGGCAAATCCATTAGATTAGCCAAGGATAGGGCAAGTAAGTGGAATAAAACAAGTCGGTTGCTCACAGCCCACGTCCAGCTACAAAGGGGGGGCCGTTGATTATCATCATCATCGTAGTCGTCGTCGTCGTCGTTAAACTAGCGGAATAAATGTCGATAGATGAGGACGTTGCTGTGGTTCAGAGTGTTCCCACATCCCCGTTCGTCCCTCCTCGTAGTTGTAGCGGTTGCCGTACAATGTGCCCAAGCAGTACTCGTCAGCAAAAGCAGCTCTTCCTGCGGCTGCCCACGCATGCTCGTGGCATGCGCAACTGTGGTGAAGGTGGCGCAGCTTTGGCTTTGTCGTGGCTTCGGCAATGCGCCCGTGGCCAGTAGCAGTCCCCGGAAGAGCTCACACAACCTCGGCACATTTGATCGCTTTTATTTAACTCGGAAAATGGGCATATGCGTACAAGCGGACGTTTGCGCCGCGCAGGGGCCGGAATGGAGAGTTTGAACTTGGGTTGTTTCTCGCTACGGGCCGGTAGCGCAAGATGTTTTATCTAGCGAACAAACATGGGACTGTCCATCCCGCGTTGTAGACATCTTACGGTCTGTGTAGCACACAACCCGATCCACTCGACCAGTAAAGACAAGACACCAGAGAGCTCATATTCTGCTGTTTGATAATTTTTTATGACAGCTTTTCTGCGTTGCTCTTTACAATAATCACAGAATGACGCCACTTCTGTTCGTGCGTTCTCTTGACAACACGCATTTCTATTGCCACTAAAACATACTGCGACGCTCTTTGATATCAAAATCACTTTCATACAGCGAACGGTAAGTGCGACACAGTGTATTAGCGAGTAATACACCGGCACATGTCCAAGTGGTTTTACTGCGAAGTACATTTCTAACCCCCTTCGCATTTTCATTCCGGTGAAACCGTTTGTTCGGCGCCGCTCGGGCTTTCCTTTTCGCAACCACCGACCCCTCTTTCGGAACAGTTTATTGCCCGTGTGTTTCACGTTTAACCACGCGCACAAAAGCGGTTGCCGGTGTATGCGTGCACGTGTGGTGAGCAGAGGGAGGAAGTGGGGTGGGGCGTGCACGCGAAGCTATGGGTATCATGCCCTCCCTGACGACATGACAATTTTGCTGGCGGGAGGCTTACACGTGGACGTCAAATAGCAGAATATGAGCTCTCTGGTGTCTTCACTGGTCGAGCGGATTGGGTTACGGGCTACAAAGAGAGTCAGATGTCTACGACGCGGGATGAACAGCGCCATGTTTGTTCGTTAGATAAGACATGTTTGTTCGCTAGATAAAAGCTGGAGTCCTTGGAAATTTAATTCAGCTATATGGCTAGGAAGCATGCTCAATTGCAAACTACAAAAAAGTCGGTTTGTTTTGTGCAATCTGTCGACTGTGTCCAGCTTTCAAGGTCATCCATCTTAACAGAAGGAAAGGGCACTATGTTGTTTTCCTCCTTAACACCGACATTGCAGAAAAGCAGGAACCGAGAAACAGCGGGAGAAGGCGGGTAATTCGGGGAACTTCAATTACAACGACAAGGCACAACATGAAGAAAGTTGACACTCCGTTCATAATGATACTGCTGATCATGCTAGACTTGACTTGGTACATGGAGAACAGAAATCTTTATCCACCGGAAATGAATGGGTTTCGAGAAACCCGGTCTGCTATCGACAACATCCTTGCTCTCGTGGCGTCCCTAGAAGAAGGGTTACACCACGGTGATATACCAACAGTGGTTTATCTAGACGTAAAGTCGGCATTTGATTCGGTCTTTCATACAACCATTCTAGAGTCTCTTGCTGCTCTTTGACTTGGTGGGAGGCTGTAGGCATGGATTTCCAGCTACTTGGAAGGACGAGAGCTTTTTATGAGCCCACCGGAAGGTCCTACGTCATATTGCAGTATAAAGAAAGGGGTACCTCAAGGAGCGGTTTTGAGTCCCTGTTATTTAACATTACACTAATCGACCTAAAGCGTGTGGTTCCTCCTCGCGTAAAGGTCACAATTTACGCCGACGACATCTGCATTTGGAGTGCAGCAAGGTCACGTCTAAATACACAACAGAGGCTCCAGAAAGCTGTAAAAAACATCTCTGAATACCTTGCACCGAACGGCCTCCGCCTCTCACCTGAGAAGAGTGTTGCCATGGCATTCACCCGCAAGCGGATGACTCAGTACCCATTACATTAATCCTTGGGGGCCGTTGCCTGCCTTATGTGCGCACTCAAAGATACCTCGGGATAACCATGGATCGAAACCTCTCTTGGTCCCCTGAGGTTCGGAGACTACGTACTCGCATTTCCGTGGCGGCGCAAGTCATTGGATACCTTGCCGGAAGTCAATGGGGCAGTGACTGTCGATCGATGGTGCTTCTCTCCAAGGCTTATGTTGATAGCTTGCTGCGTTATAGCCTGCCTGTTTTGCAGCGGCTGTCGACCGCAAGCAAAAAGCAGCTTTATGGGGAAAGAAATAATTGTCTGCGCACCTGCCTTGGCCTTCCTAGGGGCTCTTCCTGCGCTGGTACCGTTGCGGAGGCTGGCTGCCTGCCCTTAGATGTTCTTCGGCTACAGGAGACATTCCGGATATACCTGCGGCATCGATTGCACACATCAACCAATCTTTTGACCCATGTTGTACAACCCAACGAAAGCTCCAGCTTTGCAGAGATGATAAACTATATTAACATTTGTTAATCGACCAGATTTAGGGGAAATCCCCAAGGTGGAGTAAGCTTCTGCGAAAAAAAGTTTCTGTGAAGGACAGTTCCTTCACAGAAACGTACTCCACCTTGGGGATTT
Source organism: Haemaphysalis longicornis (assembly GCF_048455015.1). NCBI lineage: Eukaryota > Metazoa > Arthropoda > Arachnida > Ixodida > Ixodidae > Haemaphysalis > Haemaphysalis longicornis. Next base: position 165,991,146 of record NW_027526361.1, on the reverse strand, counting down.
CCCCTAAATCTGGTCACTTAACACCTGTCCTTCACTTCGAGTTGTTGATCAATTCGCTTTCGCGCTACTAACGACTAACCTCCTGGTTAGCTCAGTTGGTAGAGCGACTGCTCCGGTTAAGCAGTGGTCCCGGGTTCAAATCCTGGACCAGGACGAATTTTTCTTCAACTGCGAAGTTTCTGAGAAAGCTGTATAGCTTTCCTTTGTAGTAGTATGGCTGCATTTAGGTGGATGTCAAACTTTCCTTCACATATATTAACATTTCTGTGCCATCCCAAGCGCGACCACCCATGCCATCTGATTTCCCCTCCTGGACTCTGTCACTGGTGTGCATAAAACTCAAAATACCTGGTGTCACCTCAAAGCGAACACTCCCTCAATTCTGTCTCCTTCAATTCGTGCTCGCCCACATCAGTGGCTGTTATTCACATATGGCCCACATTTTATGGATGGTTCATCTACACCTCACAGTAGTGCATCGGGCGTCTACGTTTCGTCTACCGGCCAAGCGCTGTCCTACAGCCTTGAACGTGCAACGTCATCCACGTCGGCCGAGCTTCATACAATTAAGTACGCCCTCCGCTACATTCTTCATCAGCCATCAGCATAATGGGCTATATTCACAGATTCACCTAAAGGGCTGTATCCGGATTCACCACGGATTCACCTATATTCACCTAAAGACAGCGCTGCAAACCCCACCGCATGCCAGTTGCTTCAGCCTCCACGACCATGTATCCCGCGACATCACCTACCTGCACCATCTAGACTACGTCGCTGGGCATCGTGTGACCTTGCAATGAATAACTGCACATTGTGGCGTTCTCGGCGACGAGAAAGCAGATGAGGCGGCTCGCAGAGGGCTACAACTGCGCAATGTAAGGAAAATTTTCTTTACAAAGCACGAGGCTGCAGCGCTAGCGAATCACCTTGCCTTAGAGGAACGAAACCCCCTCTGGTCTTTTCCCGAAACTCACTACCCTTTTTTGTATGATATAGACTCTGACCTGAGAATGAGGCTCCCAGAGCGAATCCCACGTCGACTTGAGACGCTCTACCATCGGCTGCGCCTCAACGCAGCACTTACGAAGTCCTACCGACATCGCCTCGGTCAAACCACAAACCCTTACTGTGATAACTGTGGTTTGCCAGAAACTGCTGAACACGTTTCATTAGAGTGTGAGGCGTACAACCAGGAAAGGAACCACCTCGCCAAGAAGATCGAGTGCCTCAACAATGGACTTTTATCATTGAAATCTGTTCTTCGACCATGGTCATCTCCACCATCCCAGCGAAAAGTGTTAGATGCACTGTTTGATTATTTACACGACATCGGCGTCGCAGAGACACTGTAGAACTCTACATCGTCATCCTGTGAGACCACCTGGACTTTTACGTGACCCACGGAACACTCCATGTTGCCTTCTTTTTTACCTCTTCCTTTTTTCCCCTCTCTTTCTCCCTACTTCCTTTAGGGCCTTTACTTCCTCCAGCCGATCCCCGCAGAGTAGCATGTAGGCAAAAAATGCCTGCAGACTTCTCTGCTTTCTTCTAATAAAGAGCTCTCTCTCTCTCTCTCTCTCTCTGGTATTAATTTAGAATAAGAACGTCATTTTAGTATTTATGCTTGAAGGTAATGCAGATACTGCGTGGCAGTCTTAGTTCTCCAAATTTAATTTCGTTCACCTTCTCAATCCTATGCATTCGACCTTTGCCTGTAAACAGGCTTGTTCTTGCTTGCGGAAATCTGATAGCCTGCAGAAAACACAAAAATTCAAACGTACTTCCAAGCATATAACTGCATGCATAACATGGTACATACATAAAATGCGACACGCTCGGTTAACACTATATGTGTTAATATTGTTATATGTGTTAATATATCTGTTAATATGTGTTAATATGTGTTAATATTGTTAACACTATATGTGTTAATATTGTGAGGAGCATTTCATTCCGTCTAAAACAAAGAGAACGAAGCGTGACGCACCCTGGGTAACACGTGACATCATTCATCTCAAACTAGAAATTCAACGAATGGGCAAGCGTAGAGATAACCCCGCAATCATTCGTCAACTTTCCAACGAATTGCGCGCTAACTGAAAAACACCAGGAGCTACTTTTTTTTCACAATCCTAATTACCTTTATGAATCATGAGCCTCAAAAAAAGGTAGAAGTAGTTACTGGTGCCATTAGGGTAGTTACCGGTGCTTTGAATTTTTTTCTTTACGTTCCACTCAGCCAGCTCAGGTTTCCCGGGTTATTTTGTTTTATAAATTTCATTGACAGCGAACGTCGCAGGAGAGTTCTCCGCCGGGCGAAAGCGGCACGTGGGATGACTGCCTGAGAACGCCGCAGAAATTTCATATTTGCCGCGCTTTCAAGGCGCTTTTTCAAAGAAAGTGCTACGAGTTGTGCCGCGCCTCCGCCAGATGGCGCCACGGGTCCCGTGACCGAGAGAAGACGCAGTGAAACATCCCCCTCGGGAGGGGCACGATCAAATGCAGAGCATTTCCGGGGGTGCACGACGTTAAGTAGTTTGCGTTACGTTAATGTTGTTGCACTTGTGGCAACTGCTGACGAGAGAGCGCTCGTCAGCAGTAATTTGAATGAGTCAACGATATAAGGCGCGTTCGTAGTGTCCCACTATGTGTGGGCTTTGTGGCGCAGTGGCTAGAGCACCATGCACATTGCGTTCCGCCAGCAGGGTCGAGGGATCGAAACCGGGCGCCGGATAGTATTTCTTTTTTTATATAGTAGGGAGGGGTGCGGTGTGGACTACGGACGTCAACGGGGGTGACATCGTGAGTTACTGAAATGCTCTGCATTTAAAATTTTGGCGCTATCTGTCAAAACGTGATGGCGCTGTTCAGTAAATAGAGGTCAATGGAAGTGTTGTACAGGATCTTCGTGTTGTCTTCAACTCTTTTAACGAGTTTTTCCAGTCCGTCTTCTCGCGCATGCCCGGATCAGTCCATATCCCATGTTATCACGAGTCTGCGATGGTTGAAATTGTAATTACAGAACCGGGAATCCTTAACTTGTTGCTGAATATTGACATCAAAAAATCTATTGACCCTGACAATATTTCGAATGCATTTTTAAGACGATATGCAGAACAACTAACACCATTTCTATGCTTCATCTTCAGAACGTCACTATCAACGGCTTCGCTCCCAACAGATTGGCTCTGCGCTAAAATAAAACCAGCTCACAAGGACGGGAATAACTTTTTGGTGAATAACTACAGGCTGATATCGCTAACAAGTTGCTGCTGTAAACTTTTAGAACATATTATCAACAAGGCAATGATGACATATCTTGAACAAAACCAGCTACTTTATCATAGACAGCATGGTTTCCGTAAAGGGCTTTCGACAGTCACCCAACTGCTTGAAATCACCCATGACTTCTCATGGACAATTAATTCTAATGAACAAACCGATGCAATCCTAATAGACCTGTCAAAGGCCTTCGACCACGTCCCCCACTGCAAAATACTTGGTAAACTTCAAGCAATAGGCATTAATTCACAAGTTATCTCATGGATATCAGCCTACCTCCGCAATCGTATCCAATATGTAGAAATTAGTAACATCAGATCGGACCAACTTGACGTGTACTCAGGAGTACCCCAAGGATCCGTTTTAGGCCCAATTCTTTTCCTGGTCTACGTGAATGATATACATACCTGCATTGATCCGGGCGTAACACTGAGGTTATTCGCAGACGAATGCATAATCTTTACGGCTGTGCGGACCATTGATGATCAAATGAAACTAAACACTTCCCTAGCTAACATTTCTACCTGGTGCGCCAAATGGGGGATGCAGATTAACGCAAACAAAACAAAACGTATCACTATAACCCAGAAAAAAACAGCTCCTATGCTTTAATTACGATCTAGCAGGTCATATTTTAACTCAGACGGACAGTGTGAAATACCTAGGTGTAACAATTGCTAAAAACTTAAAGTGGAATATACAAAAAACAATATGGGCGCTAAAGCATTGAGACAACTAGGATTTTTGCGACGAAAACTATCAGCGGCCCCTCCTAAAGCAAAACTAGCAGCGTATTCAACGCTAGTACGTCCCGTTCTTGAATACGCGAGTGTAGTATGGAACCCTCACCAGGCATACCACATTGATAAGATAGAACACATACAAAATATGTCCCTCCGCTTCATTTACTCGAAATACGCACGGTACGATAGCATAACCGCACTCGGCCACCAAGCTTGCCTACCAACATTAAAATGCCGCAGACAGGTGTCATCCTTAAACTTCCTTTATCTTCTTTATCACGGCGCCCTAAACATAGACAAAGACTCGTATATCCGGCCACCTTTTTATCATTCACGTAGAACCAGCCATAGCTGTAATATCAGGCCTTTTGTTCCTCGTAGTAACACTTTCAAATTTTCCTATTTTCCACTAACCATAGAAACACGGAATAAATTACCCTGTGAAGTTGTTGAAGCACGTTCTGTGGACATGTTTGTTGCTAAAGTTGAAATATTGTATAACTCTGAATATCAATGAAAGTTTGTTAACCTGTGGAATATAAACATGCATCGCCAGTTAGCCCTTGTATGCTAACAACTTTGAAGAGATTTGTTAAAGTGTCGTATTTTTGCACTGTACCACTCCTGTATGAGCCTTTAATTAGGCTTACATTATGAATAAATAAATAAAATAAAAAAAATATACCGCGTGACAAAATGACATGGCCAATCTACTTATTTCACAGCAGGCTGTAGCTGTTTATGAATTCCAATTACTCACTTAAAATTGTGCAGGCACTACATCACTGCGAGCTGATGACAGAGCGTTGAATAACACCTACGTTTTCTGCCGCGCATTGTGGGCACATCATGTGATAGCCTCAACAAGTATCTTGTTATGAAGATTTCAAACAAAACCACCATGAATTCTTCGGCACTGCGAGTTATGGCTTTGACGCAACCGCAGGGGTGAAACCGAAGGCCATTTAGTTCTCCTCGAATTCAAGTCATTGGTGATTATAGACGTTCTGCCCGTCTGCAATTAGCACAGGACGATACTCACGAATGCGGTCTGAGCGCTGCAGAGAACCTAAGAAGGGGTGCCTGCAATTTGTTATTTTTGCTAAGACATCATTTTCTCGTGACTTTTAATGCTTTCTACGGTTATGTTATAGAAGTGAAGAGTTTGGTTTCTGCAAAATTACATCCATGAAAATAGGTCTTAGCCGTCTTATAAAAGGAAACTGCTGTAATCATCATCATCATCATCATCATCATCATCATCATCATCACCACCACCGGCCTATCTACGCCCACTGCAGGGCAAAGGCCTCTCCCATTATTCTCCAATTACGTCGGTCCTGTGCCAACTGTGACCAATTTGTCCCCGCAAACTTCTTGATCTCATCTGCCCATCTAACTTTCTGCCGCCCCCTGCAACGCTTGCCTTCTCTAGGGATCCACTCTGTTACCCTTAATGACCAGCGGTTATCTCTCCCATGAATACGCCAATTAACTGCTGTAATACAGCTTCATAAATATCGGTGAAGTTTATTGAATTTTCCGTGCGGTGTGTGCGATGCATGTGTGTGCGCGTGCGTGTGCGTGTGAGCGCGTGCGTGCGTGTGTTTGTGTGTGTGTGCGTGTGTTGTGCGTGTGCCTGTGCGTGTCCGTATGTGCGTGCGTAATAGTCCGTATGCGCGCGCGCGCGTGTGTGTGTGTGTGAGTGTGTTTATGTGTGCATGTGTGTGCGTGCGTGCATGCGTGTGTATTAAAGGCGCAAGTGCACCTCTGTCCAAAAAGCGGCAAATATATATATGTCTTTAATTGTTCGAGCGCATACTTTACTGCAGCGCACAAGTTATGTAGGACAAGACACGAGCACATATGGCCGCCTATCTGCTCCTTCCGTTGCAAATATCGCCGAAAGACAATAGTTGACTGGCGCCCCTGCCATGTAAAGGGCTCCCTTCTCTTTCCCGGTCCCATCTGATGTTGCTTCTCTCACGTCTCGTTCTTCCCAAGATAGCACGCTAGAGGTTCGCTCAAGGCAATTTAAATTTACCGCGGTCCACTGCTCCAAGTCGGGTGGCTTGATGCCAACGCTGCCGTACGCGGAGACCGGCGTGAATTGATGCACCCTACTACAACGTGTATTGAACCACGTTTCCCTACTCCACCAGCGTTCCAAGCGGAGCGTGGATTCAGTGGAATCTTTCGTTGCTATTGTCGTTTGATTTCTTAAATGCCGCCAGGAGGTAGCGCTGGCCACAGCAGGCGACAGGTTTCTGCCGTTGATGTAGTATTTCATTTGCTATCGCAAAAACCAGACAACCAAATATTTTTTAAATAAGAACACTGCAACAGTCATCTACCTATTGGTTTGCTGCTTAGTATTTGCGTAATGTCTTCTTCTTGTTAAGCAATGTTGGGAAGTATGAACGCTGCCATCGGATTTAGACGTTTAGATTTGGCTGTGAGTATACAAGACTATTGCGCAACCTTCGTTTCACTTTGTTCGGGTGGCTGAATCGAGTCACAGACAGACAAACAGACAGACATACAGACAGACCAAAAGTTTTGCATTTAAGTAGCCAAAATATAGAAACCAAAGTATAGAAACTGTACACAAATATTCACTTGAAAATAAGGGGAACAGTAGATTCTGCGACAGCGCATCCCCTCTATTATTCGGTTACAGATGGAAAACCATAATCCTAAAGAAAACAAATAAACAGTTCCAGATAAGATCGGGTTATATGTCTTTCTTTAGTTATTCTTCGTTCGGATCCAGATAAAAATATGGGGTTCACCCGCATTAACTGTAACTTCCACGTAACGTAATTAAGGGTGTGTATATCGGGAAGTGTGAGATTTCCCGCATTGGTGTTGGTTTGAGCGGGCACCTTTGAATATAATACCCAAATGGAGGAAGGAATAGCGCATCATGACATTGTAGCCACAATAAAAAATTACCAAGCTCTTAACTGATTGATTGATTAATTGATTATAGGGTTTAACGCGCCGACGCAACGCAGGCGATGAGGTGCGCCGTAGTGGATGGCTCCGGATTAATTTTGACCACCTGGGGATCTTTATCGTGCGCCGAAATCTCGTACACACGGTCCCAAGCTCTTAACTAAGAAGCGGATAGTTCGCATTATAATTTAAACAGAATCGACGATATTTCCTCTCTAGACTACGTCTTTAGATCGTATGCCGTGAACGCATACCATGGAAAACATATGGAGGACTTTTACATGTGTTCTGTATTCTTTTTTTTCAGCGAGTGACTATCTTTTTCAAAAAGGCGCTACAGGAGGGGGGTAACGGACTGGAATAAAACAATCATTCATTCACGCAGCACACTTGCGCCTCCCGCAGGGGGTTCCAATCTCTAACAGTCATCCCAAAAAAGGAACGGTGAAACATAGCTATCACTACTGTCTCACTTTGTGCTGGTGGTCATTTTGACTGGATTGTGGCTCATTGGTGTAATTGAAACCATTATTACGAATTATTCCACTGTTTTCATCAAACACCAAAAAGAAAAACTAAGAAGATTTTTTTGACCCAAAGAAAGCAATTCCCAACGTAATTCTGCTTTTGTAGCAGTACAGCTGTCTGTGCGCTTGTACCGCCCTAAAACAAACAGCGCAGCTCTGTTCTGAATCTATTAGAGCTTAAATGTGTCATTTATGCGGACGACATCACAATATAGACCAAAGAAGGACCCCCGGCTGAAACAGAGCAGGCGCTACTAGAAGCTGCTGATACAACCGCAAAATACGCTACCCGGGGCGGCCTCTCTTGCTCACCCGAGAAATCCGAATTGTTGGAGGTCACGAAGCACACGGCGCACCAGAAACAAGAAGACCACAAAAGGCAGACCAATTCTCCAACGCTCTCACATAAGGGTTCTCGGCCTCACAATCCAGACTAATGCCAAAGCAACTATGACCATACGGAAGCTGCTAGATCAAGGGACACAGGTGATTGATATGCTACGCCGCATAGCCAGTCGGCACAGGGGAATGCGAGAGGCCGATTTTGTGCGACTCAGCGCAGCGCTCATTGACTCCCCTATATTGTATCACCTCCCATATCAAAATCCCACGAAGACGGAACACAAACGCATAAATGTAGTATGAAGGAAGGTCTTAAAGCAAGCCCTGGGAGTGCCGCAATATACATTGACAAAAGCTCTCCAGGCCACCGGAGTCACCAACGGACTGGAGGAGCTCCTAAGTGCGCAGCGCCTAGGATAGTTCCACCTACTCCGTAGCACCGACCAAGGCAGGCCATCCTGCGTGATCTCGGCTACTCGGCGGACCCACCACCATCCGCATCGCAGGGAGAAAGGCGCCTCTGCCTTGAACACCGAGCACGCATCACCATGGCTCCCCTGCCAAACAACATGGACCCCGACCGGCATGCTGAACGGCGCAACATCAGGACCAACGTCCTCTCGAAAACAAACGCTGCAGCGCATCGGCCCCGTCGAGCACGTTTACTACGTTGACGCACATCCTGGGGAAGATGAGGGAGGCATCAAGGCTGTCGTCGGACCCCTAAACTACGAACGTGTCACGATCGAACCAGACGTACATGTTATCGACTCGGTCAATTGCACGAGCCATATACGCCGCTACCACCCATACAGTTCGCCCGCAACAACCCATCATAATCATCACCGATTCGCAAGCCGCCTGCAGACAATTGATCAGAAGTGACCTGCACCACCGCACAGCCGCACCGCACAGCGCATCAAAGACGCGCTCGACTACAAACCGTACACGTTCCACATTATTTGGACTCCTGGGCACGAGGGTTTGGCAGGAAATGAGCGGGCACATAAGCTCGCCGGATCAACTATTTACCGGGCACCTGACCAGCTCTCGTCAACCTTAAGCAATGCACAGCCGTCTTTCGGCCCGCGCGAATACCTCGAGTCTTTTCGCGCGCAGCGCAAGGTACATCCCTCCCAACATCGTACACTCAAAAGACGGCAGTCCGCCTTCCTCCGACAGATACAGACTAACACATTACCCACTGAACATCTCACACATCGCTTTCGAAATTTACCCGGCACCCCTACTTGCTCGTTCTTCGGAGGTTACCCAAACGTATTTTACACAATATGGGCCTGTGATCGACATCCAAAGTTGACCCGCATTACGAATCCAACTCTGGTATCCTCTCGAAGACGAGGACGCGGAAGTATGTCACCGTGTTGCGACTGCTGGAGACGCTGCTGCGCCGAACATTGCAGTGCAATTTGCAAGCAGGAAAAAACGTGAACATTTCCTCGAGAAATCCAAAAAGAAAAAGCTAACGTCGGGAGACCTTGGGTATGCATCGGATCTCCCAATCTTTGCTAACATGTGCAGCTTTTTCGCTCATGGCAGTTCTTTCAACAGCGATTACTCCGTAGTTCTTCAGCGAAATGTAAAGTTATTTTTCGCAGCTAACATTGGGGGAGAAAACTTGCTTTGTGCGCAGCTTCAAGTCTCGCACATTCCGCGGCTACGTTCCTGAGCCATGGAAACTGTCCCATAGAAATGTATGGGGAGTAAGATTTGACATTGACTTACACACAAAATATTCAGAATCCTGGAATCTTCTTTTAGTTATTTGATGTTCACGTTGACTCCTTGCTTTATGCCAAATATCACTTTCGGGAAGTGGTTTTGCTAGGTTCCTGAGAGGTCGAAATTTTGAGCGAGAAAGCTGGGTATGCGAACATCTTTGTCCGGCTATGAACCGGTTATTCGGTGCTGCAAAAGCAAAGAGAAAGGAAGCTAATTGGAAACACTGCTGGGTCAAGAACGGAAAAATTCTTGTGCGCAAAGAAGATAAATCGCCCACTGCTACCATCACTCATCTGGATGACCTGGCTGTTATCCTGTAAGAATGATGTGCGCATGTTTCGTGCGTTTCTAGCGTGAATCGTATTATGGGGATTCAACCATCGGAAATCCAACAGTTAGTAAGCACCAGAACACCAGCTATGTCGTTTTTTTTTTCATTTGAACGTGCGTTCTTTGGCGAATAAAACAGTCAACATGACAACACTACTTGAAACATTTGGCATGCGTTTTACCGCGATACTGTTAACAGAGACGTGGTATACTTCCGCATCACAAGTGTATTGTCCGGATCGCTATCAATATTTCTTTCGTAACAGGCATGGTAAACGGGGTGGTGGCGTCTTGCTTCTTGTTGAGTATTGCATCGCCTGTGACATAGTCGAAGAATACAGCTTAGTTACACCTCATTATGAGTTAGTCACCGTGCGTTTTAAAAATTATTGACAATTTTTTGGTTATGCATTGGAGTAGAACGTTGACCTCTATTTAGAGGGCGATACAAATATTGACGTGCTTGCCAATACAAATGCACAAAAAGACTTTCAGTCTACTATAAATGAGCATGGTCTAAGTAATTTAATAAAAGACCGTACACGAGTTACAGTAGATAGCGCTTCCTTACTTGATGTGTTTATTACGAATATCCCGCACGACTTACTTATGGCCGATGTTGTATATACTGATATTAGTGATCACCTTGGGATAATACTGCTTACTGGAAAAAATAATACTGTGAAAAAAAATGTCATGCCAACAAATTATGTACACAGTCTTGGCCTTTTTCCGTCTTGGCCTTTTCCGTCAGCACCGCCTTGGCCTTTTTCCATTGATGGGGCAGCCTGCCGCTGCGCCAGCACTTGTTGTGATATCAGGTAAGGGCTTGTAGCGACGCGTCGTCGAGGTTTCGGAGGGCCTTGTTGGAGATTCCGTCGGGACCCGTGGCTGATCGGGCGTTTAACTGTCAGACGGCGAGTTCGACTTCCTCCTTCGTGATGTCCCGATCGAGGTGGTCGTTCGGTGCTCCCGAGTATGCCGGGTGCGTCTCGGTGTTGTGGTCAGGGAGATATTTCGCGCCGATGCGCTTGACGAGTTCGTCTCTGCCTAGCTCGGTTTCCGCCTTATGCGTTGGCCTGGCCATACGATCTTGTTAATACGACTTGGTCTTGGTGTCATCGAGTAAGTGGTGGATGAGCGACCATGCCTTACTTTGGTTGAGCTGGCTGTCAATGCGGTGGCAGATTTCTTTGCCATTGTTGGCGGCATAACAGGGCGCAGTGCTGCGCAATGGCCTTGTTCAATGCAGTTACCCTCTTTCTGAGCTTGCGGTTCCAGCCTTGCTTTTTCCACCTGGCTTTGATCGACTTCTAGGCCTCAAGTAAGTGGGCGAACTTACTGTCGATGAACGGGATGTCGTCGTCTGTCTCGATCGTCTTCGTGGCGTCGCGAACGTCTGCCTTGATGGTTGCCGTCCATTCTTCGAGGTCGTTGATGTCTGGCGTTCCACTACCTTCTCATCGGTGTTGTCGGAAGAGGTCCCAGTCCGTCCACTTATGTTCAAGTGCGTATCTCGATCTCGCCGAGTATCTCGATCTCAAGGATGTAGTGGTCGCTCCCGAGGTCGTCGCCTGTATTGCGCCACGTGACACGTGATGTCAGCTCCGTTCTTGATAAAGGTGAGGTCGGGGGTAGTGTCCCTGTGCGTGGATGAAAGGCCCGAACGCGTAGGCTGTTTGGGGTCCGTAATTAGCGTGTAACCGAGCTCCATAGCATCTTGCATGAGGTGTTTACCTTTGGCAGTGGCTCTGTTATAGCCCCATGCCTCATGGGGGGCATTGAAGTCACCCCCCACGATCAGGGCGTGTTGGCGCGTCTGGCTGCTGGCTGCTCTGACCAAAGCTTTGAATTTTTGGCCATGGTCTTTGGGGTTGCTGTAGACGTTGACTACGTAGAGTCCGTGCGCACAGCGTTTTCCCGGAATTATCTCAAGGCAGGTGTGTTCGCACTTGCCCTTTCTGCCTTGGTGGAGCTGATGTTCTACGGCAGTCAGGCCCTTCCGCACGAAGGTACATACGCCCCGCCGGCCCGTCGTGTCGGCGTAGGTCTTGTATCCCGGTAGAGTTGGATCTAGCGTCACCGTTTCTTGTAGCATGATGGTGTCTGGCCGTTTCGCTGCATGTTGTATGTGTTGTTGAAGCGTGGCTTTCTTGTTGTTGTAGCTCTGGCAGTTCCACTGCCATATCGTGAGCGCCGCTCCCGGTCTTATTGTAGGGAGGGTTCGTTTTGGCATTGTGGGGTTTGAGCGGGTTGCTACGCTTGCTGTTGAAGATAGGTGTGGTTGGCGAATTGAGCTGCGAATACCAGGCTGCAGATTATGTGTTTCAGCGTCTGTTCAAGGAGATCTACGCGTTCGCCTAATCGGTGTTAGCACACCGCCATCACCGCAATCATCTCTTCCAGGCGACGAAACCGTTGTTAGGTCGTCGTGGTGAGCGTGTGGATGGTCCCCGCGAGATTGTCAATTTTAGCGGTGAGTCTTTCTTCAAGACGTTTGATCTGCACGTCGTAGCTCACCTTGGTCGATTTACGCGCGCTTTTCTTGGGTCAGCAGGTGTCTTGTTGTCGTCATCGTCGGATTGGGCGACATTCATCTGGGGTTGGAGGTTGGGGGCGTCCTGGGACGATGCCGGCGTCGTAGGTCGGTTGATATGCTGCTGCGTCTGTTGTTCAGGCGGCGTCGTAGGTTGTAGCATGGGTGCTGCCGCGTGAGTCGGCGTAGTCGATGAAGGCTTGGTGAATTGCTGCTGCTGTTGTTGGTGGAGCTGCGACTGAAGGTTTCTCAGTTGCCTCTCCATGTCGGTGAGCTTCTTGGCAAGCATATCGTTGGACGCTTGTAATTGGGCACAGCATTGGTCGTTTCGGTTGCTACCGGGTAGACGGTCACGAGGCGTCATCTTGGCTCGCTCTCTTCCAGCTGCCGTGTCCGCCCAGCTCACCCCGTCGTGGGGGGTTTGATAATTCCCTGTGCGCCCGCGTATGGCGCTACGCGAGGCTCGCCGAGGGGAGCGTCGCGATTGGCTGCGCGATGGCGTGCGGCTGGGACGTGAGCCGTGACGCGATGCGCTGCGCGAGGCATGACGCCATGTGTGACGTGAACTGCTCTCGCGGCGGGGCGTCACCGGGCCGCCAGCTGTGGCCGCCAGCTACGGAAAATTCCCTGGCGAGAGATCGCATGTGCGTTGCTCTGCTTCTGCCTGCCGGCGTTCCCATCGGCGTTTTCGTACCACGTAGGGAATCTTGTAGCGGGCTTTGCATGTTTTGTCACCAGTTGGATGGCCCGCCCCGCACAATTTACACTTGGGTGTGCATGAATGGTTCTCTCGGCGGTTGGGTGTGCCGCATGCCAGGCACACCTTTGCGTTGGGCGTGGGGCAGACGTCACTGCGGTGGCCCACCGTGTGGCAACTTTTGCAAACTTCAATTTGCTTGCGATAGAGACTGCATTGATATAATGTGTAGCCGTAGCGCACGTATCGGTGGACTTTTTCGCTGGCAAAGGCGACGATGATTGTCTTGGAGGTACCGATGCACTTAGCTCCCACCGCCGTGGGATTGTATTTAGTAACAATCTGTTCGTGAATGTCGCGGTCATTATCCTCCAAGGGGACGCCTTTGATCAAGCCTTTCGGTATACCGTGTGCCGCGGTTCCGTACGAATTGACAGCATACGTGATTCCCTGTATGACGATTTCTTGGATTCAGGCGTATTTCTCTGCGCGGGCCACGCTTGGAGTACTGATGACCATAATGTTTTGTGGAAAATTAGGGCACGCCATGTCGTCTACCCTCTCCGTCTTTTCGATTTTTGCAGCCGCCAGAATGGCTGACTCAACACTCGCCGCTCCTTTCTTGGCAATATCAAGGTCCCCGCGGGGTCGAATGACAATCTTGATTTCTTCTTCGGGTAATGTGGGCATGCGAGAAGCGCGTATGACTTCCTTCCTCACGTTCCGGCCGTGTGAATTCTTGCTGGCGTGCGAATGAATTTCAGGGTCAACAGAGGCCTGTGGCTCACCTGGAGCGTCTTGGGCATCGGGCGTCGTCACTTTCCCGCTGCGGCCGACGTGCAACCAGCCGGGCGTTTGGTAAAATTCTTCCGGGTTGATAACTTCTCCTTCCATTTGCACACACATCAATGGCAGTGGCGGCTGTACCGCCGTCGCGTCGGTAGAGGCGTCTTCCATGGCGCTCGGCAAAATGCCGGAGGTTATGTCTAGCAAACGCTAGAGCGCTAGGCTTATTCGCGTCACGTTGGCGGGAGAAAGTCCAATAAATGGGTGAAAACCGCATCTTTTGGTGAAAGTTTGGTGTCGGTCGCTGCCCCGCACCTTCACGCATCCATTGGTAATAAGCACGTCGATAATAAATCAATGAACATTGCGAAATTGGGCATTAATTGCGGAGCCGATGTGAAAACGCCCGCACTCCCGACCGGTGATCAGGAGATCCACATGTGCTTAAACAATTTAGGCTGAATCGAAATAAGCTCAACTCAAACCTGCGGGCTGCTAGAAATTCGTACTTTATAAATGTTTTCTGGGATGTTGATCAACGACGATCCGATATAATTTGGAGGAAAGTAAATACCCTATTACATTCAAGTAATCGAGCCAGCGTCCCTGACATCGTTGAACATAACGGTGAGCAAGTGAGTGGCGTGGCTTTTTAACAGTTTCTTTATTGTGCAATCTGACACTGGTAATGTCCCAGCAGTTTCAAGTTTCGAAAAATACTTACCTGAAATCAATACCCCTCATTCCCGGTTTTTTGCCCCCACTACTGACGTAGAAGCAGTTTCGTGTATCAATAGTCTAAAGAACACGCACTCAATAGACACTAATGGATTTCAGAACAGACCTATAAAGTATGTTTTAGATTTAATATGCCCAGTTATTACGCAGATATATAATTTGATATTACTGACTGGCGAGTTCCTTAGGGCGATACAAGCAGAACGTGTAGCACCAGTGTTCAAGACTGGAGAAAGAAACGTTATTAATAATTATCGCCCTATTTCAATATCGTCAATCTTTTTAAAATGTATAGAGAAAATATTATATATTAGGGTTACGTCTTATTTTAGTAAGCATGAGTTCCTCTGTGATTTTCAACATGGATTCAGAAAGCACCGTTCCACTGAAACTGCACTTGTAAAGAAAAAGAAACCATTATTGATGCATTTAATCGTAAACAATTAGCAATAGGCATTTATATACACTTTTCACAAGCATTCGATCTCATAAATTACTAAATCCTTCTGTCGAAATTGAAATATGTATGGGGTGAGAGGAATAGCCTACAATTAGTTTAAAACCTATCTTGCGCAGAGAACTTAATATGTGGATGTAAACGGCTTTAAATCTTCTATACAAGCATATTAAAGCTGGTGTACCTCAAGGGAGTATTTTGGGGCCACTCTTGTTCTCTATTTATATTAATGATATTGTCAATTGTACTAATAATGCAACTTTTGTGTCTTAGGCCGACGATACTACAGTTTTTTGCTAAAGGCAAATCGGAAAAAAATTAGAGGTAAAAAGCAATAAAATACTACTTGACTTAGAGAGTTGGGCTGGCGCCAACCACTTTCGCATAAATACGAAAAAAAAACTAAGGTTGTCATGTATTCCCCTAAAGGAAAACAAGTAGCTCCAATAAGTGTACACTTAGGCACTACGCTGATAGAGATTGTCGATTCTGTAAAAATCCTCGGAGTGATTGTTTCAAAACATTTAACGTGGAACGAGCATATTCAGTATATACAATCAAAAGCGTCATCTGCTGTTGGAATTATTTCTCGAATGAGGCATATTTGTCCTGTAAACGTGAAGATTCTATTGTACAACTCCTTAGTATTCTCGTTATTTTCTTACTGCAGCCTTGTGTGGTGCAAGACGGGCGTTTATTATTTGACAAAGCTACATCTATTACAAAAAAGAGCTGTTCGTTACATAGCTAACGTTCACTTCCTTCATCCCACTAAAAACCTTTTTTTTTTAAATACGACATTCTTTCAGTGTAGTCTTTGTATAATTATAGGCTGTTGGCAATCTACAAACGATATGTACAGTGTAATGAAAACGTCCTAACCTTGCTAGCTCATCTGCGATAAAACACTCATGTTAGACATATACATCACATGGAGAGATGGATAGTGCCGACGCCACACGCTTCTATGTTCAACAAACCTTATGGTACACATTACCTGTTCTGTTAAATAAGCTAGTTAAAGAAAACGTTGACCCCCTATGTAATGCAAACCTTAACATTAAATGGTTTTGTGAGCACAAGTTGTGATTTTTGTACTTTTTCTGTGTTGTTGCTGTTGTTTGTGCGGTTGTTGTTGTTGTTGTTTTCTTTAAGTGAAAGAACCTCACTTTCTGTGTTATTGCATGAATTGGTAGTATGCAATATGTTTTTGAAATTGTGCGTGTAACCTAAGCTCTCTCTGCTAAGCTGTCAACGAAAAGGGGGTCGAGGCCCCGTCAAGCTGTTCAAACAGCTTTTTGTCTCGCCTCCTCCTGTAAAAAAGGAAATAAAAAAAACTCCCACCTCCCCTCGCGGGAACCCCTTTGTAGATGCGACGCATAGGGGGTTCACGTTGCAGCGTTGGACAGCGGAGGAACGGCGCTGGAACGACGGAGCGGAGCGGCGCAGCCACCGCGTTTTATAGCGCGCATAACGGTGAGGGGACGCGCCGGCGCCAGTGCGTCTGCCGCGGCTATGACGCAACACAATCCAACACAGTCCACTTTAATCCAATCCAATCCAATTCAAGCCAAGCCAAGCCAAGCCAAGCCAAGCCAAGCCAAGCAAAGCCAAGCCAAGCCAAGCCAAGCCAAGCCAAACCAAACCAATCCAAGCCAATCCAATGGAATCCAATCCAATGCCTCTCGCGAGAGAGTGTTCGCTGTCGGAGAGGAGAGGGGATAAGCGGCGGAGAGCGCAGCTGGCGCGGCGAGGAGAATGGGGGAGGGGCGGACGCCGACGACGCCGGACGCAGGGACAAGGCGAGTGAATGAGATGCAGTCGCATCGAATATAGAATGAATGAATGAATGAATGAATGAATGGGAGGCAAGTCTGGCTGACCCCAGCGCTACGACACAGCTCCTGCTGACGTCCCGAGCGGAGGAAGCCCTGGCCACAGCTTCCCAAGACGGCGCCCTGGACTAAGGGTGCCTAGGAAAATAAAGTTTACTTCCTTCCTTATCACTCGACCTGGCCTACATCGGGTCCCACACAGGGGATGCGTAATCCAAGTTCGGTATAATACATCTGAGATAGGCTGTATTCTTCAATTTCTTGGGTGACCATCCTGGATTCCTGCGAATGAAGTTTAGAGCCCTTGCTTCTCTACCAACAACATGATCAACATTGGCATTCCATGAACAATCATGCGACAAAACAGTGGCGCGAAATTTGGATGTTCGTTCGGTAGTAGTAGTAGTACGCCGTTTTTATTTGTTTTTTTTTTTAGGAAGCACGCCCTTGAACACAGGTTTTTGGGTTCAACGTCATTTGCCACTTTTGGCACCATATTAGCCAACCACATCCACCACATCCAAATCAACCTGCAAGGAAACACCGTCACCGTTGTTCCGAACCTGCCGATATGAAACCCAATCGTCGGCAAATAAAAGTGTGCACGACCAAATACTCACACGAATATAATTACGAATATAATAAATAAGAGCGGCCCAAGGACGGACCCTTGGGACGCTCCTGCTGAAACAATAACATATGATGTAAACTTCCCATATAAAAGCACGTACTCACACCTGTCAAACAAGTAATTGGTTATTCAAGTTAGCCCTTTCTCATCTTTATTTAGAATCTGCACTTTGGTGAGGAGGAGGGAGTGCGACACGGTATCAAAGGATTTTAGAGAAATAAAAAAACACTCACAATCTGTTTGTGCGTGCACCCCATCAACGTTGGAAGCCACTTCGTGAAAGAACTCTACAAGTTTGGAGATGCACGGAAGTTCCTTTCGGAAACCGCGCTGATCATTTTTCAACAAAGTTCTGTCGGTAAGAGGGTGAATATGCGTTTGAAAAAGATATGTTAAAAAGTTTACGTGACACTGACTTTAATAAAATGGGTGGGTAATTTGTTGCTTCCTTTTTTAGCCACCCTTATGAACCGGAAGAACGTTGGGATTTGTCCAATCTACTCGTAAAGTTGTCGTTAAAAGTGACTTAGTAAATTACTTAAAGGTAAACCGAAATAAGGGCAGCTGATCGCTTCGGGATACGAGGAGAAATGCCATGAAGACCGAGTGATTTAGATTCATCTTGGCCTTCTTGAAGAGGACGTATATCGCGAACGCTGAGTTCTACCGGGGTGGGCATCAGTGGAAACTGCTTGGGTGCGGTTGGGAAGGAAGGTCATGCTTCGGTGCGAACACGGATTGGAAAAGGGTATTTAAACATGTGCGTTTAGGTTCCTTATGGAATGTGACTGTATTATTAAAATTTCGTTTGCTGACGTCAACATGATAAGATAAGATCCAGCCTTCTTGACCAGAAAGACTTGGGATCAGTTTTGTTTTAGGTTTCCGAAATTTATTGTGCTTTCCACGCTTGATTTATACTTCTCCGTTAATGCTTGCAATTCTTGCACGTGGGCACTACTTGCAGACTTTTTGACTTGCGAAAAACCCGTCGCGTTTTCGTTATTACTCTACAAAATACTTGACGTCATCCGTGGCTTCTGGCGTTCATTGAGCTTGTCTGCTCGTTTGACAGCTTGTCCTAAGACGTAAGCGATAAATCATTCACACTATCGTTCTCAGCTAGGCATCCAAACACCGGAAAATGGTGTTTTAGCTGTTGGGCAACGCTTGAGTAGTAACCTTTGCTGAACAGGGAAACCTTTCTTGTTGCACGTCCTCAGGTTCCTTAACTTTCTTTCTTGATTTCTGCAAGTTCATCCGGTACCCGGAACAACCTTCTCATTTGATTGATTGATTGTGGGGTTTAACGCGCCGACGCAACGCAGGCGATGAGGCGCGCCGTAGTGGAGGGCTCCGGATTAATTTTGACCACCTGGGGATCTTTAACGTGCGCCGAAATCTCGTACACACGGGGGTTTTTGCTTTTCGCCTCCATCAGAAAAGCGGCCGCCGCGGCCGGGAATCGAACCCGCGACCTCGTGCTCAGCAGCGCAACGCCTTAGCCACTGAGCCACCGCGGCGGGTAACAACCTTCACATTATTCACCATACTGGGAGAATTTGAGAAGACAAAGAACAACATGATTTCTTTAGTGCACTGTTCATTAATTATGTTAGTGCCAAAAGACGTGAGCGTTAACCGATTGAAGACCTCATGTTGTTCTATAGGTTCGAACAGTACAGGCTTTATTTTTTTCGGGTATTATACTTCGGCTGGTTGAGTACCAAATCTGTCAAAACTGGTAGCCGGAGGCTTTGCACCGTCGGCGAAAAGCGGCGTCTGACCACCCCGCAGCTAAAGCTCGACGAGCTCTTTGGCTCGGAAAACGCCGGAAGCGCAACCGCAACCGTCGACAAAAGCAGGCTTTGCACGAATTACACGAATAATTACAGCTAAATCAAAGGTTGACCAAGTGAAAGTAAGACTTAAGCAGGCAAAGCCAAGTTTTCGCTTTGCATATCCGGGGTTGCCTGAGCTAAGCAGCAGCCCCTTTTTCGTTACGTTTTAACCAACTGCTCAGCAACAAGTTGGGTAAACCGTTTTGTTCAACAAAAAACGAAGAAAGCTCACACTAAGGCGTGAGGCTTGAATGTAGCGAAGCTGTACGCAGCCTTCACGACCACCATGGCGGCTTAAGTCCGCGATTGCAGCCGATTTGCTTTTTCTTCACTGCCGCAACGACCTTTAATCCGTCAGTGTTGCTATTGGTATTAGTTTCCTTCTCTTTTTTGGAAGTTATAATCATCTGACATCCCCTCAGTGGGGCGTCTGCTATAATGTGTCTCTCTCGTTCCGAGATATTCTGGCCACGATTTTTTTGTCGTTGTTGTTGTTGCTGAGTGTGAGTTTTGTTGTTGAGTTTCGTTTTTATTACTAATCCTGGCCAAAGTGGGTATGTTTGGCTTGAAAAACGTGCGCCTGTAGGACGCTGGGCGGTCATCGAGAGGCAGACAAACACTAGATATTTTCTCGGTTTTGTAAACTGCTGGGCGGTCACCGCGAGGCCCACGCTTGGCAATTTCTTGGTACTTTAAAGAAGATAATCTTTCTTGGGCTACTTAAACGCTGAAATTTTGGCCTGTCTGTATGTCTGTCTGTCTGCCTGTCTGTGACTCGATTCAGCCACCCTGCGAAAGTGAAATAAAATCTGCGGTATAGTCTTATATACTCACAGCCAAATCTAAATGTCTATCTCCGGTGCCAGTGTTCATACTTGTCAGCATTGTAGCACAACAACAGGTCATTGCGCAAATATAAGGGAGAAAATCATTACATATGCGGTATTTGCAGTTTTACTTTATTACCAAATTCATGGATGCTTGGTTTTAGCGATAGGCAATGAAATACTACGTCAACGGCAGAAGAACGTCGTATACTGTTGCCAGCATTACCTCCTCGCAGCATTTAAGAAATCAAATGGCAATATCAACGAAAAGTTCCACTAGATTGCATCCACGTTCCGCTTGGAACGCTCGTGCAGTAGGGCATCGTGATTTTACAAATGTTGTAGTAGGGTGCCTCAATTCACGCGCGTCTACGCCGCACGTCAGCGCTGGCATTGAGACACCCGACTTGGCAGTAGAACGCGGTAAATTTGAATTGACTTGAGCAAACCTTTAGCTTGTCATCTTGGAAGGAACGAGACGGGAGAGGAACAGCATGTGAGGTGAGCGGGAAAGAAAAGGGCGGCCCTTACTTGGCAGGCGCACCAGGCGACTATCGTCTTTCGGTTACATTTGCAACGAAATGAGCAGACACGCGGCCATTTGCTTTACTGCGAGCACGAAAAATTACGATTTGCTAAAGAGCTTTCCTCTTATTAACGCTTTCGTATTCAATGTATAATACGTAGTGCTCAGGTGTCCACAGTTTCTTTTTTCAGATTGTTTTTGTGATTGGTGCAATTTGAAAAATAGTGGCTTCAAGCAACTGTGGTATGCACTGCAATCATTGTCACATTTGTCGAATAAAATAAAAAAAAAATCTGGAAGAAAACGTGGTTGCTCTATTTCCTCTCAATTAGTGTTGCTTTTCTTTTTTTATGTGTCACTAGTATTACATGCTGACGACCTGTCAAAGAACAATGCATTTCTGCCACTTCCGTCTCTGTTTTGGCCGTGCAAGAGAAGCTAACACGCCAAGACGATCCAAGGAGTAAAAAATCCGCGGGCGCTGTCATCTGGTCCAGACATCCTGAACAACCCACGGGGACAACGGAACACACTCTCTCTACCTCCAGCCCCCAACTTCCCTGCTTTTAAGTTTCCCGACGCCTCGGAGAAAGTTCCGCCTGTCCAACGAACTCGACGAGTTGTTGGAAAAGCGGAAATGGCGAAGGAACAAGACCAACTTTGCTCAAAAGAGGTACCGTAGCTGTTGCTTGAAAAATACGAAAATAATGCTGAGTAATAGAGTAGTATAGATTACAAAGACCATAAAATCGACCCAACAACAAAAATTCTTTTTAGAATATGTTTCAAAGAAGGAGAGAACGGTGTATATTTTAGTTCTACAGATAGACTGGTCCAAACTAAAATTGCTGAAATGCAGCATATCATCTTGGGTGCTATTTCACTAGGCCCGAGTTTGAACGAAGCTCGTGCAAAGCCGAGCTGTGGTAGTAATAATAAGCTCATGATCATATTTCGAGGAAGGGGTTAAAATGCGTTAAAAATGAGATTCATGCTATTGGCTGCTTATTGGGGTGACGTATCCATCCATTGCAGCGCACTGCAAGGATTCGCGACTAAGGCGTGGCGCATTTTTCAGTGCGCTTGCTTAGTTCATGGTTGCACTGCTGGGTACTGGGGGTAAACAAATCCAACTACTTTACTTTATCGCGTTTTGACTTTGTTAATCTGTATTTCACATCGAAATTTATTTACCTTATTATTTCCGGTGTTCATAGAGCTTTTTTGTTTCATATTATTCTTCCTAAGAAGCTTTTTCTGCCGCCCATGGCAGCACGGTGTCGAACCGGAACCGAACATGAATTTTCACCCGGAACGTGAGCTGACCTGGAACCGTATTTTTCCGCCATTTTGGAACTGACCCCGAACCGGAACGAATTGAAGGAACCGTTCCGAACCGGTTCCGGGGCTTCAAAACTGTAATTTATAGTTTTCGATTATGGTGCCACCTTTTGTTTGAAGATATTTTTACGATTCACCCGACAGCACCACAAAATAATTTGCATAGTCTGCGGTAGCACAATAAGCCACCAGGTTCTCTGCTTATTATTACCGTCATTTAATCTAAATTTGACCGTTTATGCTATCAGTTTGCTTTAGATACTACTTATCACTCAGAGTTTGCTTTTTCATTCAGAAAAAGTTAAGCTAGAACGTACATTCCGAAGGAGCACATCATAGATTGTTTCTCATGATTTCTATGGGCATGGTGTTTAATATTGTGTAAACTTGTTAATGTGTTGTTAATTTGAGTGCATTCCTGCCCCCTTGTGAAGGCGTTCAGGGACATTATCAACAATAAATCCATGTCTTGCACTCATTTTAGTTTGAATAGGCAGTTATATAAAAACAGCGGTGAGACACAAACACTCCCAGTTCTCCAAGTCATCGGTACCTTTTCTTGTAGAGTGCCGTTGTGTACCTTCTGGTCTCAGAGAGCATGAGAACGGAAAAAAAATTTGGAGGGCTTTTTAATTTCCACTTTCAAAGTAGATGCGACCGAATTCCTGTATTATCTCGAGTCTTCCCCACCTTAAAGTTAAGGGTAGCGTGAAAAAAAGTCGAAAAATGCGAATTAGGCGGTAGACTGTGGTGGATTTGTGAGATGAGTGGATGACCGAGTGCTAATTAGTGGGATTGGTGTGTCGATTAATTAGGATTAGAGGAATTAGAGGGTCCGTTAAGGTGAACTAGAGGGTCGTACCAACCACGATACCTTTTTGTTTCTTGGTATTTGTAAATATTGCGGCGGTCTCCTTCTCGACCAATCAGGAAATTTAGTTTCGCAGAAAATAGCCGGAAAGTTATGTGACGACCACCTGAATGCTATAAAATGCCTTTCTTTAAGCACGTTTTGCGCTGTTACATTGTTTCTAGTGTAAGAGTGACATCTCGAACTGAAGTTAGCAAATAATTACCTAACGTATATTTTATATTCATCTAAGGGTTTTCAAAACGAATATACGGGGTGCTACGACGATACTTGAAAAGTTCTAAAAAATTCGTGAGCGAACCGCTGCTCGGTTCGCTCACGAAATTCACACAAAAGTCGCATTTTGTGGTTTATTTTGTTTGACACCGGCAGCAACGACGGCACTTGCCTGCTTATTGTGAAAACAAGGAAAAACGATTTTCGCCTTTGGGAAAATGGCGGCCGTGGAAAATGGCGGTCTCAGGGTCCCAAGCTGCCTGGGGCCCTGAGACACCTAGTGGGCGGCTGCAACAAATCTACCCTAGACCCCACCCCCTTAAAACCTCCACCTTTCTACGGAACTTTGGGAGAGACCTTTGGCCAGCTCAGGCCTCGAAGACCAGGTGCGCCTGATCAAAAGGGCTGTTCATTAAAGTTAATTCTCTCTCTCTCTATCTCTCTCTCTCTCTACAAGCGACCATTACCACTGCTTGCGACCTCACTTAGTTACTATCTTTCCTAGAACCCAATCGCTGCCACCAGTGGCTGAAGTGTCATTAGCAAGTTGTAATCGCTGCTCAGTGAGCCCTTAGCCTTCCTTCTAACCAGCATGTAAGCATATGGAAGGTGTGGAGAATGGCATCCCTTTAAAAGCAAGCTGCAACGGTTCACAGGGCAGGCTGACGCCGACGGGGGACATTTTTCGACTTCTAGCATTGCTAATTATCTCGTGTTAAATCTAAAACGCCGTTGAAACTAAGGGTAAGTAAAAAGGGTAACAGAGCATCCAATTTATTTTATATGTGGAATTTTTTTCGCTCGCCATCCGAAAATACGTGCGCGCGCGCGCGTGCATGTGTCGACATCTGATGTTAGCAAAATAGACAGCGGGCGCACAGCCTGTCTGCTACCCATATAAGTTTCCTGCCCCAAAAAGAGGCTTCCCGTTTGCCAGTAAACTACCTGTCTGCCTGCCTGCCGGCCAGCAAGAAGATTCCGGCGAGGTTGGGGGATTTGGAGTCGGTGGAAGGGCGCCAAGCCGCTTCACGGAGACACTCGAGGGTACCAAACAACGATGGTGGACGGACGGGGCAATGGACAACCTGCAGGGAGGTTGACCAATGCTAGAAGGTTCTGGCGAGAATGCCACACCAAGGAAGATGAGGAGGAGGGGTCGGACGCACCGGGGCGCTGCCAACTGATCAGGAAGCTACACGCTTGCCTTCCAGAAGACTGAGGCACGGATACATCATTTGGAAACGAGGTGCGGCCCGTCACTCGTCGCCGAGGGGAGTGGATCCGAAGCCGCTACAGCGACGGCTAAGTAGAGCCACATTTTAGAGCGCAGCTTTTAAGCGCCCGCTCCTGTGGTTTCGCGTACTCCCTTAGCGTCGCCCTCGTTGTAACCGAGAGAACGAAAAGGTCACCGAAGGTAGAATAAGCAGGAAAGTGGAAGATTGAAGTACGGCGAAAGTGTGAGGGGAAGGGACATGCTCGCCGGTGGCGACGCGCAACGAGATAACGACAGATTGTAGTGTGGGCAGTCGTGCGTTTGCTGATGACGCGATAGGCGTCCCGAGACGCAGCAGCTATATGCCGTCCCTGAGGAAGCTGCAGTTCGCGACGCACTCAAATTTTGCATTAGCGAGTATCGTAATTGTCAGCCATTTTTCTTGTTTCCTCAAGAAAACTACAGGAAATGAAACTGCGGTTTCTGAGCCAAGAATAAAGTTAAAATGAGTTCTACAAATAAGTAAAACCAAATAAATAAAAAAAGACTTGCGGCCATAAAGACTACTGATTTCACCTGCACACACATATGAAGCCTTAAGTGTCCCAGCGAACCCTTTATTTCGTTTCAGTTAGTATTTTAATCGATGACCTATTATAGAAAACAATTTGCAGTGTATTGTGCAGTTAACAGGACTCTCCAACGCTTTCTATAAACGTTTTCACTCTTTACGTCGCTTATGGAAGCGCTGAGAAATCTATAGCCATTGCCAGCATGGGGCGGCACTGCGTGATTTGCACGTCGCAGCGGATACGCCTTCGTTTCAGCTTTGATTTTGCGACCTTCTTTTTAAATTGGCTATCAAGTGCGTTCTTTGCTTTAATTTAGGGAAAGCCGGCAAAGAGCAGCTACATCCCTGTAATGACGTAATTCCAGCGGTCGAAGAGCGCCGAGACTGGGAAGAAGAGATAAATATTTTGAGCAAGTTTTTAAGTTCTCTGATGGGCAGTAATTTTTGGCTGAAGTACTTCGCGACCCCGTAACATAAGTACAGGATGTGTTGGTTGTCTACGTTCTGCAAGCATTCAAGATTTAGAAAAAAAAAAAGTTGACAAAAGTGGTTAGGGTCCCTTTTAGTTGGCCAAAGCAAAACATTTCCACAAACAAACCTACATTATGACTTTGTTTTTATACCGACGTCATAGAGAAATGAAAACCGAGCGCACAAAAAATAGCAAAAAAAAACATCCGTTTTTTTCACGAACCCGTGTGAACCGGTTCGAACCGGCTCGAACCGGAACGGAATGGTGCTACGGAACAGAACTCGAACCGAACCCGAAAGGCTTGAACCCGAACCTGAACCTAACCCGAAAAAATACCGGTTGGACACCTAGGCCGGCAGACAATGAAATCACTTTACTACGGTCGACTGGCACAAAAAGAAAGCGGCTGATGGAAGTGCGCCATATTACGAATAATTGTTCTCGGCGTTACGTTATCGAAATCCTCGTACCGCTTTTTGATAAAAAAGTTTCCTCGGGGCACTCAAATTTGCTTACGTGTTTTGAAGGCCGAAGCCTGAAGATGCCTATTAACAACTTCTTTACTGATACATTGTACTTGGGCCATTCTCCTCGCACTTGTTTATTATTTTTTTTTTGGCACGGATTACTCCGACCAGCTTCTTTTCTGCTATACTGTGTTGTCGTCAGTTTCGTCTCTTTCATTTTTTCGTGTTAGTGCGTGAATTACATCAGCAAGCAGACTGGAACACGCCACATCCTGAATATAATTACGGATGTACGAAGGGGTTGTGCACCTGTCCCACTCGCGTGACGTCACGTGCAGCTGTCACGCGGCACCCACTATACTCCATTCGCTTTTCAATTCACAATGTTATGAACTTTGCGAAGCGGGTGCATTGGCTTCTCAAAACTCCTAATTGCGGGCCAATTCGATAGGTGGCCATGTGCTACGAACGAAGGAATACCAACAACGACAACTTTTCGGATTTGCTTGCTTGTTCGACGAAGGCTTTGTTCGACGAAGCTCTCGGCAGTCGTTTTTTGTTTTCATTGAGTTCGATGTCCTCACTCCCATTTCTTGCTTGAGGCCCTTGCCTCTTCCGCTTACCCTCCCTCTGGCGTCACGGTGGTGCTTTAAGTCTCAACTCTCCCCTTTACTCGCTTTCCGTGCTCTGCTTCCAGCCATACATCTGTGACCCTAAACAAAACCCGCTAAAATGTGTAGAGATCGCCTCTGACAATAGACACGCGCCGTTTATTGTATACAGGGTGTCCCAGCTATCATGCACCAAGATTTAAAAAAAGAGTAATGGCGTAAGTCGAAGAAAACCTAGTGCATAATGTTTGCAGTACTGTGGAGACGCGGGCAACATTTTTTTCGTTAATGAGGCTTGACTAATTATTTGTAATTAATTATCCAACTCGAGAAGTACTGTCCTAATCACTAAAGTGTCAATGAGGCACTTGCAGGTACCCACGAGGGGCATCTAACCGCGGTATTTTCAGTGATGAACTAATTGCGTACTCATTCATTCTGACTGATGATGAAAACCCGGGAAATATGAAAAATACCACGTGACGGCGCCTCCGTGCGCATCGTAAAGCAATGCCCTCAAACAGGCTGCCTCTGAGTTAGCTAGAATGAAATAAACAAAAGAAAGAAGAAATGGCGACCGAGTTTGTGCCTTATCTGCACACGCGCCCCGCGACTCTTGCTGTTTCAGCTCCTTTCATGCATGCCATTATCAAGGTGACAGGCGAAGCAGTTGCTTTCAATCAGCTTATTTGGGGACACTGCTTTACAATGCGCGTGGAAGCACCGTCACGCGGTATTTCTCATATTTCCCGGGTTTTCTTCATAAGTCAGAATAAATGAGTACGCAGTTAGTTCGTCGCTGAAAATAGCGCAGTTAGATGCCCCTCGTGGGTACCTACAAGTGCCTCATTGACACTTTAGTGATTAAGACAGTACTTCTCGAATTAACTAATTACAATGAATTAGTTAAGCCTCATTACGAGAAAAATTCTGCACGCTTCTCCACAGTACTGCAAACATGACGCAGCAGGTTTTTTTCGAATTACCCCATTACTGTTTTTTTACATCTTGGTGCATGACAAGCTCGGACAACCTGTATATGTATACGTATAAGCTATACTGCCGGTAACGTTTCCAGAGGAAATGTGCGTCACGCAACGCCTGAAGCGAAACTGTCTGCCGCGCTGACGGTAAATGAAATGCAAGTCTATGCAACATCTCGTTCGAAACTTTTCTGCGAGCTGACGATAACTGCAGCGCACGCTCTGGCTGGAGACGGATAGAAGCGCGGTAGGAACCTGCGGAAGTCATGTCCGCCGAACCACCTAAAAGAAAGGCGAGGTCGGAGAAACACGTCTCCAGGCGATCGTACTGCGCTCATAACGGCTGAATATCGGCCAGTGGCAGTCGATGGTGCGGTCTCTACCAACGCTTCCATCGAAGCTGCCCGTCGCGTAAAACCGCAACGTAAAACCGCACAGCGCTTGCCCCTCGACGGTCATGGAGCCAAAACCACCTCTCATTCGTCGCAAACGGGTGTCTCTCGCCAGATGACTGCACAGCCAATTCAAAATACTTTTCGAGAGATAAAAACGAGCTCCAAATTCGGTCTCCGTTTAATAGATATGTCAGGCTATAAATAGGCCTGCTACGGCGAGCATGGACAAATAAACCACAACGAAGCAGCGGCCGCCACATTCCCGAGTTTCCACCGAGTTCAAATGTTAATCA
Source organism: Haemaphysalis longicornis (assembly GCF_048455015.1). NCBI lineage: Eukaryota > Metazoa > Arthropoda > Arachnida > Ixodida > Ixodidae > Haemaphysalis > Haemaphysalis longicornis. The sequence goes on along the minus strand of NW_027526361.1, from coordinate 165,962,911 downwards.
GACACACCCAGCCCATTCGTGGGCGCGGCGTAGCGACCGAAGCCACACGTCGTCCCCCCGCAACCCCCCCCCTCTCCCCCCCATGTCGTCGACTTTGTCGATGGCGTAGCGTCGTAGCCTAGAAGTTGTCATATGATGCCCGCTAGCAGAGACAAGAACTTAGCACCAAATGAAAATAAAGTTCCCAGAGGCCACCGCCAGCCAGTGGTGCCACAGTTGCGGGGGCGCTCGGTCCCAACTGGAGTTCACTCTTGTAAGAACCGATAGGAGCGGCCAAGACGACAAGACTCGGGAGCCTCTTTCATACACGTGAAAACGCAGTCGATGACAAATGACACAACTTCAACGTCTAAAACGCACTCACCAATGCGCAAACAAGCTCTTTACACGCTAAATTGAGACAATTACTCGTTAGAGGCCGCTGTGCAAGTTCAAGCAAGCCGCCAACAAACGCTAAATTTGACGGTCGGGAGCGGGGCGCGTTCCATTCGCTACAGTAAACCCCTTTGCTTACTTGGTTTGGGCTGGAGTAGACCTGCATTGGGTCTATCCTCAAAATTCATAGCAAACATAATTCAGTGGTAGAGCAGAACACAGAGAAAAAATTCAACCGCATTTCGCCGAAGGGGAGCATGGGGAAGTGAGAATGCACGGGTGATGCTATGAGGGGGAGTTTTGTTGAACTGTGTTGGCATTCGCCCGTTAGTTGCATTTAAGACCCCCGCGTGATCAAGTGGGGATTCACACACCCCGTTAGTCGTTCTCTGGAAATCTTGGTGAATTAAAGTGTATGTTCGAGGAGATCACACACACACGCAAGTAAAGTGAAACGACAGTATTCTTTATTCAGCACTTGTTGGTGTTGTCGTTGTAGTTGACGGTCATTATGACCGCCTTGTGGTCACTGAAATGTACGGTCAAGAGTTGTTGCAAGACCGCGCGTATCAGACAGTTCCTCGCAAAGGCCAGGTCGATGTAGCTGCCGTTGATGGTGGTGGGAGCCTCTAGCGGTAGGCACGTCATGGAGTGGTTGGCGAGCATGTATTCCATCAACCACTCGCCGCCCTTTCGCACGTCCACGTTAAAGTCCCAACAACCACGACCGGGTCCGAGGGCTTTACGCGCCTGGCCACACTCTCCATCGCCGCGTCCACGTATTCGACGACGTCGTCGCGCGAGATGTTTGGCGCGAGGTAGAGGGTGACGACCACGATTCCGTCGCCCGAGTACGCGTCGAGGTAGACGGCACTGTAACGCGACTCGTCCCTGACCGGCGAGGTGGACACGGCGTGCGACACGAGGTTCGCGTAGACGTGACCGACGAGGTAGACGCCGCAGTACTCGCCCCGACTTCCGCTCCTGGCGAAGCAGCAGTCGTCGATGGGGAAGTGGGAATGCACGGGTGATGCGAAAGAATTCTTCTTGGCCAATCGCCCTAAGTGGGTATGTGATAAAGAAATTAGGAACTCTTCTTGGCCAATCGCCCTAAGTGGGTATGTGGTGCGGATGGACGGACGGCGGTGGACGCGTGATTCAGGGTCGCTTAAGAAGTGCATTCGCACTTAAAAAATCTGGTGCCATTTCCACTAAACTAAAACGTAGGAAGGAGCGAATCATGCAATGTATGTGTATTCAAAGAATGTCTCACGGTTTTTTACTGCGCGACTTTTTACGTGTTCTAGCTACTCAATTCGATGGGACTGGGATGGCTTCCAGATGTACGATACGTATTCGAGCTTTGGGCGCACATAAGTGAAGTATGATACTTTTTGACGTCGGGAGATCCAAATTTTGAATTGCGAAGCAGCAATAAGAGTGTGCGGAGTGTCTGAGCACCCAGAATGCACGTGCGGTACAAATCATAGCGATGGGTACATGTGCACTTCCAGAGGAGTTTTAGGCAACTGTATTGCTTACCTGTATCAGCAAAAACCTGTTCCATATCAAAACAGGCCTGCGAATGAAGGAGGACATTGTGAAAAAAATATTTTCGCGCTTTTCGATCCACCGCGGGTTTAATATTTTAAACTTTAGCAATATTGAGCTCCTGAAACCATAATTAGAATGTACTCCTGGATATTGGAGCCTATAGAACCAGCCATTTCGCTGGGTCTTGGCATCTCCTATTGGGCCTTTTCAGCCCGCTGGGGGTGTAACTTCTAAAACTCTCTTTCGCCCTTCCAGGGGCATCGCATGGCGAAATCCCCAAAATTGGTTTTGTGCATCGTATCAGTACCATTAATCGGGAAAAACGAATTTGATATGCCAATTAGTGAAACATATTTTGAGATATTTTTAAAAAAATTCCCCCCGCATTTCCCCGAGGGGGAGAATGTGAAAGTGCGAATGCACGGTTGTCGGCCCGCTTGCGGCGCTTGCGCTCGGCCCCCGCAGCCCACCGCCTCGCCGCCTTCTCTTCCATCTCTTCCATCGGGTTTGTAGTATCACGTGTACACCACGCAGTTATCAAGCCGCTATAACGCCGCTGAGTCGCCAACGCACGCCGCTGACGACGTAGTTTGAATGCGTTAAAGATATAAGGCGCGTCAACACTGATGTCACCGTCGCGTCCGTGGCTTGATCGGTAGAGCGTCGCGCTGCGGCCGCAAAGTCCGCGGATCGAAACCTGGCGCCGGATGCTGTTTCTTTATAGAGGAGCACTGCGGACGCCGACGCCGCCGCCGGCGGTGGATGGTTTGGGGTCGCTTATAAAGTGTATTCACACTTAAAAGAACCAATTTTCTCCGAAACGCCGATTCCTACCATTAGTGTTGTTTAGGGAAAAACTATAGGACTAATTTCACTGGATATTACGGGCTACATATATCAGCAAAAACCCTTGGATATGCCAACGGGTGAGCGAAATAATCGCAAATTTGCGAAAAAACAATTTCTTCCTTTGCTTGAGTTTGGGGTAGAATTTCTGTAAATCGCGCCTTAGTGAGCGTCTACACTATTACAGGAATGCACTCACGAAATTTCAAGTCTCTAGGTCTAGGAGATTTGGCTGGACGTGAATGAATCAGTGAGTCAGTATATCGGGCACTCCTTTTTATAGGTATAGATGCCCCAGGTCCTGGCGGCGGTGTGGACGCTTCGCTAGGGGCCTCGGTATCTCCGATAAGGCCCCCCAGTAACGCTTGTTCACCCTCCCGTTCGTTCATTCGTTCGTTCGTTTGTTCTTCTCTTCGCAATTTCGGTCGCTTGTTCTTTCGTTCACTGGTTTGCTCGCTTCGGCGCTTGTTTGTTCGTTCGTACAGTGGTCGCTCTTTCACTTGCTTGTCCGCCCGCTCACTCGTTTTCTCGCTCGTCGGTCGGTTTGTTCATTCGTGCTTGCTGTCTTGCATTTTTTTCCCACTCGGTTTATCTGGAGAAATTGCGGTTCTCCATTTCCAATTACACTTCTCTGTCGTCGGAATTGCGTGACCGCGTGTCTACATGGTGTGGACTCACTCGTTCCGTGGACGTCGAAAATTTCCCAGTGTGTGGGAAGTGTATATTCTGTGCTTAAAGTTGCCGTGCCCTGATTCGCCACCACTAACATACGTGTAAAGCCCTCAATTCGAGGCCATATACTGAGACTGAAAGACCTCAAGAAACGGCGAGATGCCGCACGACTTCCGTCCGGGGTTTATGCCTTTGTTCAAAATGCTGTGTCACACCCGCTGCACTGGTCATCCATATTCACCGAGTGGAATGGCTAATTAAAAAAAAAGGAAATACATGTGCGTTACGGCCTTCCAATGAATGAAGTGTTATTTGCCCGCACAAAAGGAATCTGAACAGCAAGCAAATAAACCTCTTAAATGGCTACACGTGTTCAGAAAGGAGAAGGATTGTTCCAAACACCCCTTTGGGGGTGTGGCGATCGTTGCAGGAAAATCTTTAACGGGTATCACTACCTCGTTAAAGGCCCTCGTTGAAGCTGTTGCAATGCGGTCAAGAGGTTTCAGTAGGACAACAATATGCCGCGGGTATATTCGGACGCGCACAGCCAATCAAGGCTTCAAGATTCTCTTTTGAGGCCCCGCCCCAAACCATATTTTCTTTTGGGGACCTCCATGCCCACAGTGCACTCTGGGTTCTTCCAGAACGAATTCAAGGGGACCCTTCATTGAAGGTTTAAACATAACCAGGAGCATGGCTATTCCAGAAAAAAGCCGGCCACACGTAACTTAACTAGTATTCTATACTAAATGAATGCTTTTTTTCGGCACAAAATATCTGCCGAAAATAGGTCTCCATGTGACACCAATGGGTGAAGCGCCTCTATAACACTTAGTTTTCGCTTCGTGAGCATGTTTACGTCCTCAGCTCCAGGCGCAGGCAACGCAACATACACTAGCATGCAATACTTACGTTCTCACACTTAGAAATGCTCCTTCATTTGCATAAAAATATGCCTGGAGGGGCGCTTCCCTGGGCATTGGAGACGGTCACGGTCGTGACTTCTCTGGAGGAGGAAAACGCTGCATCACCAATCGAAGTTGATAACGAAGGCTCTTATACATTTTAGAATACATTGATTTTCTGAAGAGCTCTCAGGCAGGCTTCAGGAAAGGGACTCACACGTATATAATTCCCTCGTTTATTAACAGCATCGCTTAGCAGTATTTTTTTAAATACGCGTATGAAACAATTGGCGCCGCAGCACCTTCAGCAGCCTAAATTTTTCGGATCATCGGGTGAAGCTTTGAACACGCTGGAAAGCTACACAGCCGACTCTCGATAATTGAATGCCGCTTAATCGGAATTTTCTGGTAATTGCAAGTGATGCGCTTCTCCCTCCAATTTTGCTTGCAATTCAGTGAGAGACACTGCTCACTAATTATGTATTTCTCTGTTTATTTTATTTACAGGGTACTGCTAGGCTTGGGCCAAGGCTTTAAGCAGGAGTGGGCGATACAACGAGAGGAAACAGAAAAGTGGAGGAACGAACGGACGGACGGACGGACGGATGGATGGATGGATGGATGGATGGATGGATGGATGGATGGATGGATGGATGGATGGATGGATGGATGGATGGATGGATGGATTGCTGGATGGATGGATGGATGGATGGATGGATGGATGGATGGATGGATGGATGGATGGATGGATGGATGGATGGATGGATGGATGGATGGAGGGACGGACGGACGGATGGATGGATAGATGGATGGATGGACGGATGGACGGACGGACGGACGGACGGACGGACGGACGGATGGATGGATGGATGGATGGACGGATGGATGCATGGATGGATGGATGGATGGATGGATGGATGGATGGATGGATGGATGGATGGATGGATGGATGGATGGATGGATGGATGGATGGATGGATGGATGGACGGACGGATAAGCTATTGATTTCTTTCTATACAGTACAAAATAAAATACGATAGAGGACGCAAGGAAGAAACCTGCGCTTTGCAGCCTTTTTTATTCCGCTAGAGTCCAATATATAGGCTAATTTATGATTATTTCCTATAAAAAGCACCATGGTGAGCGTCATTTCTCGATAAAGATAAAAATTCTCAACCACCAACACGCTTCTTTGCTCTGTACTATGTCGGTGCCATCGAAACTGAGGCAGCGCATACGTGATACAGCGATAGGCCAGTTGAGACTCGCGCCAGCGTACACACTCCTTCAATGACATGGTCACCCGACTGGTAGGCAAGGTAGCGGCCGCAACGCAGCTGATCAGGCGAGTGGCGAACAGAAGATCCGGGATGAGGGAGGACAGCCTGCTCAGACTTATCCAGTCCTTCGCGATAAGCCACGTCGCCTACGCGGCGTCCTTCCACAACTGGTTGCTTCAGGAGCGCAACCGCCTCAATGCGGCCATGAGGAAGGCGTACAAGGTAGCCATAGGCTTGCTCGACAGTGCGTGCACGGAGAAGCTCTTCCAGCTGGGTATACATAATACGATGAAGGAGATCATGGAAGCCCAGCGGGTCGGCCAAATAGAGCGTCTCAAAGGTTCGCGAACGGGGAGGACCATTCTCGCCCGTCTGGGAATGGCGACGGTGGCCGACCCTCAGAGCCTCGGCAAGCAGGAAGAGCGCGAGGTACCGGCGGCAGTCCGGAATGCCGTCCGAGTGTACCCGTTACCAAAGAACATGGATCCGACCCACAACGTCGACAGGAGAGTGGCCAGAGCGAAGGCTGTGTTGGAACATCACCTCAACGTTCCGGGCACCAGATTCGTCGACGCCGCAGAGTACGGCGACCGCCGGTCCTTCGCATCGGTAGTGATAGATGGGAAGACGCGAGTCACGGTGAACGCCGCGAGCATCGTCACGAGAGACGCGCAGCGAGCAGAAGAGCTGGCCATCGCCCTGGCCATCGCGGACCCAGAGACGACGACGGTGCTTAGCGACTCAAAGAGTGCAGTGCGCAGTTTCGCCAAGGGTTGGCTGTACTGTGAAGCGGTGCGGGTGCTCGAGCGGGTGAACATCGATGGACGCAAGGTGACAATCAAGTGGTTTCCCGCCCATGCGGGGACGGAGGTATCGGAACTCGCCACCAACCACAACGAGACGACGAACGCAGTCGCGCGAGGATTAGCTGGCCGCGCGGCAACAGTTGAATCGTCTGCAGAGTGGTGGACTGAGACGAAGCACAGGTGCGATACCTTTCAGGGTATCACCAAATATTATAGAAATTGTAGGAGGGTGCTGGCACCGCCTCACCCCGAGCTAACCAGAGAGGAAGCGTCCGCGTTCAGACAGCTGCAGACGAATTCACTGATGACCCCGGTCGTCATGAAGCACATACAGCCAGAACTATATACGGACGACACGTGTGTGTTATGCAACAATGCTAGGGCCTCGACCGCCCACTTACTCTGGGACTGTGAAGTGCGACCTAACGAGGCGGCAACCAGGACAGACCTACCGCCGTGGATCCAAGAAGCAGTGCGCAGTTGTGACAAGGACACCCAACTATCAGCCGTCCAGCAGGTCCTGGCGGCCCTCGAAAAGCAGCACCGGAGCGAAAGCTGCGGGGCGACGCCCTCCCTTACGGGGCAGCGGCGTCCAACCCCGTAGGGAGTAGCAAAGGGGTGGTCCGAGTAAGGGTGACGTCGGGATCGACGAGTGGCTACGTCCGGGCGCAGTGTACACACTGTGTCTGTTGCAGGCATTTAGCAAAGTCTTCCTTCCTTCCTTCCTTCGACTTTCTTTGTTGCGCACGGCACCGTGTGAGCAGTTTCTGTGGTGGAAGCTTCAGGCTTACATTTTAGAGGTGCCTCAACTATCATTTAAAGCACTGTCGTTCGCTCGACTTTGCGACGGAAGCCGATAGTGTGAACGAAGTCTAGAAGGGAGGTGTGTTGAGGAGTAGTGGCAAGGCGGCTATCGTTTAATAGGAACTTCGGCTAATTCGAAGTTTTTGGTGGTCCTCATGAACTTCATATTAACGTATTTCGACTGTATGTCCAAGAGAACATTTCATGTTAAAGTTGCTGCAACCCTGTCGAGGACACGCGCAGGAAAATGCTGGGCCCCACGGTGCAGTCCTAATCTACATGTTGCTTATAATTACAAAGAACTCACCTCGAAACGCATGACCACTTTCTGTTTGTTATATGCATTTGAACGCCGTCCGCACGTTTTTCAATCTGTGAAGGCCGAGTCCAACTCGGTAATAACTAGCTTACTGGTTGGGCAAAAAAAAACGTTTTTAGGCTCGATCTAGAAAAAGAGTACTCGCGTTGTATTCTCCAAGAGACGTGGGATTCCGCCGAACCATGACACAAAAGTGAACTGTCTAAAAATAATTTAAAAAAGAAACGCTCGTTTTTGCGGTTCACTATGAATAAAAAGCTCGCATTTATCCACTAAATGAATCAACTAAAAAGCATAACACAATGACTATAGGCAAATATTTCTGTCAACAGTCTTACGGCCCGGATAACATGTCTTTGACAATTTTTTAAGAACACGTGTAGACTATCATTATCACCATCATCAGCAGCAGAACAAGCCCACATTTACTCCTGTTTGGCGCTGGCCTAGTCCATTCTCTCCCTCCGAATTTCCTTATTTCATCCCTTCGTCGAGGTAACAGCCTTCCCCTTGTTCTAGACGCGTCGCTCGGTGCACACCCTGTATGTCCATCGATTGTCATTGCGCAAAATAAACCCGACTTGCAAAATAACCTACTGGGCATGCGGGTGAAGCGCACACAACAGCGCCCCCTGCGTGGTTGGCAAACAAACGAGGCCCAGCCGACTTCGCTGCCACTTGCTGCAGCGGCCTCGTCATAATACCGGCACATTGCATGGCTGTTGGTTGCACAAACTATTTTTAGGGCAGGCCAGGGATTAAATATTTCCGGTTTCTTCGCGTGAAGTTCTATCTGAAAAAGCGAGAAGTTTGGATAACTGCCGTGAGACGGAAGAACGAAGATGGCTCCCCATTGACACCCGGTCCCCACTACCGCCAATGCAGCGCGCATTTTAATTACAGGCAGGTCCAGTTTATCCCTGTCAGACACGGTTGTGTGACCCTGATATAAAATTTGATTTATAGGAGCACCATCGGCATTCATGAACCACCGCGCCTGGGTTCAGACCGTATTTACCAACGCGAGAAGCCCAGGCCGGGCTGGCGTCAAACGCCATTCACTGTGAATAAAGCGAAGAGGACGTCAGTGAGGAATTTTTCTTCGCCAGTTCTTACTGCAACATCTCGTTCATTAGTAGCGAACGGGGCATTTTTCTCTCCTGTTATTGTTAAAGTTTGTTAATTTCTAGCAACCGTGGCGCATTTCGAACGATCGCAGCTTCTGCGCATGTTGCTCGCCCTTTGCTTTGTGCCTGCGTATCTAAAACTCGTTTTAAGTAATCGGTGGTTGAAGCGAACGAAAAAAAATGCGCAGTAGGAGTAGAGGGAGGGTGCATGGTCACCGCCGTGGCGCGCTGCGATTGCGCGCAGTGCAAAACTAGGACTGTGTGAACTGTTCACAGACTGCAGCGCGGCGATCTGTTTAGGCTCGTAAGGGGTTACGCCACTGCAATGCTAGCTGTGAAATGCTAACGCAAGCGCAGAACTAGCAAAAAATGTGCATTGAGTGTGCCCTGTTAAGCGTCATGCAGTTCGCATGTTTGCAGCCTCGCCACGTTTTATGTATCGAGTAGGTTTCGTTTGAAGGCCCGTTTTTTGTAATGCAATAAATGTCTCAATAATAGGGCGTGTTCAGAACTACGGAAATCATAACACGCCCTTCAAGTATGTTTTGGGGTGTATTAGGCAATAGGAATAAAAAAACTATTTCAGCCGAGTGTTTATTTAATGTGCACAGAAGCATATGCTTTTAAATACTGGTTCTGTTGCAGGTGGTGCATACACTGAAGTGGTGCGCCCAAAGCAAGATGAAAATGCACTGCCGAGCACACCGCATCCTGCTCAGGCAGGGCCCCGCCCCGACGACACAGGTACTGTTTGGCAAGTGTTAGAAAGGATTAGAAAGAAACGTTAGTTCGTTGGCACCGCTTCTTTGAAAACGTAGCAGCGGCAGCAGAAGTTGAGTTTCTGGCCCTTCCTTACTGTTACGAGAGAGAGAGAGAGAGAAAGAGAGAGAGAGAGAGAGAGAGAGAGAGAGAGAGAGAGAGAGAGAGAGAGAGAGAGAGAGAGAAAAGCAATCGGAAAGGCCGAGAAGTTATCCAGGCTTAGAGCGCGGATTGCTTGTACACACTGGGGAAGGGTTATGCAGGGCATGTAACAGAGGGCAGGCAAAGCAGAAGAGAAAGGGACAGGGCCGCGCGCAGGGCCAAGTCGATTGTAGGGGTCGGTGTCCTAGATTACTCTCTAATGTTAACGCTTGATTGTCGAATCAGTTCAAGCCGGCGGCCACGTCTATCCGGTGAATACTACGCGCAACGACAAAGTACATGTTCGATTGTCTCTTCAAACCCGCAGAAATAGTAAATAATCAAGGGGGAGAGTGGTTATGGAGAGTGCTGAATTAGTGGCGGCGGTGGAACAGACTCACGCGCGGTGCGGGGGGGGGGAGGGGGGGGCGGGAGGAATATGGGTATGCCGTAATAGGTGTATGAAACTTGTTACACAGAGCACTGAACCTGGGGCTCAGCATCACTTATGGTGCTTTCCAGACAAAGCCAATCCGAACCTTGTTTTTGTATCTACACAGCTAGGATTCTCAGCTTAGAGTGGTGCTTGGATTATTCAACGCAGCGCTTTCCGGTATTCATTTACAGCAGCATACAAACAAATTTTTGTTTAATCATGTCATTGAGGACACATCTGCGGATAACTTTTTTATAAAGTGTGCAACTTTTTCTCCACCTCTTTCTCGGAGAGTAAGAGGTGAAGCAGCATAATTCGGAATGTCGTACAATGACAAATACTAAACTAGTATTAATGACCTTTTACCGCCTTGGGATTGGTGAGCTGTCACAGGTAATGTGCCGTTCTGTGAAATCAACGAAAGAACAAGAGGCATGCGCCAAAACTGATCTTGGAATATTCCCCACTCTTACAGCAGCCCCAATTTTCACACAGATGCCTAGACGATGCACTTGCTTTGTTATGCAGCGTACATAAACAACCTTTTACAAGTACAAGGATAATAGAAATATAACAGTGTCCTTAAGGGAGTCACACATAGAATTTTAATTAGAGCAGAACATACAGCAGAAAACCAACAAAAAAGTTACACCATCATCCTGTGGGGAACACTGATGAGGATGCGAAGCATCATCGGGGTTCCATGTGGATTCATTGTGTTGCCGTTAGGTTGAGTGATCTGGTGTTTAGTAGCCGAGAGGGAATTTCGCGTCCGGGTCCTGACTGGTGGCAAAGGCATGCAAGTACTGTTGTGTTACGGTGAGTAGGCGGTGGTCCTCGAGGCGCCGAAACTCGTCCATCATGTTCTTGTCGATGTTGTCGTCTCTGTGCTAGAATCGGTAGTCTCCGTCAGGGTTGGTGAGGTAAAGGTTGTGGACGTTGGTGCACCGGCTGAGAGCAACGTACACGCCCTCCTCTTCACAGCTTTGTCTTCTTCTCCTTCTTCTTCTTCAGCGGTTCCCCTGGGGGAAGATGACGCCGGTGGTTGAACGCGAAGCTATCTCGTGATGGATTTTTTGGTTGGCCAACCCCTAGGGGCATCCTGCCACAATCATCATCAGAGGCGCTGCGGACGAGGCACGTACGCCGGACATCCCCCAGAGAAAGAGATGCTTAGCATCTAAAATACAAATTTAACCAATCAGAAACGTCCTGAGCCATCTCATCAAGGCCATATAGCCTGCTTATGCCCTAAACTTGGCAATATTGTGTGTTGGTTGTCCGGACTTCGCTTCTACGTAGCGAATGGCTGATGAGTGCACCCCTGGTGCTGCACTACGCTGTTAAGTAAATTGAATGCACGTCCCTACTGCGCTTAAGGCGATTCCTACAAAAGTGCGCAAAGTGCAAGAGTCGCCGCACGGGTCACAGGAGCCTACCGTGACCGAGTCATTCAAACTGGTTGCTGTGATTGTTTTCACCCCAGTCTTTGGCCTATGAACGCGCTGTTGCTTCTCCTGCCTTTCTCGTTACTTGTGTACGTTGAACATGGGTAATATTTACCCAAAGCACCGATGTTTTGTGGGCTAGTGTCCGCATCCCCTTTATAAGGTACGATGTGGAGGTCTGGCGAAGAGAGCTAGGTGTAAACCACGCCAAAGAACCTAGAAACGGAAGGCAGTTAAAAACAGCTGCGATGCCTGCATGCACAAGGCTTTCCACGTGCTGAAGACGCGAGGGGATGGCTGGAATTGACGTAATATTTTCTGTGCCGAACAAACTGAGTGTTCGCAGCCGTCGAGGGAACTCTCAAGAGCCTAGGCGTATACATTTTGCCTGAAAAACTACAAAACACGCTATATACCCTGCCAGTGGGTTGTCGTTTACGATATTCCACTCACATGTGGGAAACTCTGCTTGGGTCAGACTTACTGCAGCAGGATTGAATGGTATGACACGGATTTAAACGCATGCGCCGTTTCAATGTTTTTTATGTTTATATGTCTTTTTGGTCAAATAAATTTCAGTTGATAGTCAGCGCTCGTCCTGTCTGGTTTCTTTCCTGGTGTATCTCGTCCTACCGCGCTGGTTTTACATCATTTCAGACTTCATTACTGCTCGACCAAGCACCGTTTGCGTGAACACCGACATTTTCTGCCAATTGGAAAAGGCAACAATCTTGCCGTCAACTGCTGAGAATGCGGGTGCTCGCCCGAAGTTCAAGATATGCTTGAAGCAAGTGTTTAAAAAAGGCAGCACGAGCGATAAATAGAAGTTGGCATAACAGAAAAAGCAGAAGATTGCTTGAGCATGGGGTTCACGCATTTGTTGACAAGGAAGGTTTTTATTCAATTCTTGACAAAGTAGATTTGAAATCGAATGACCGGCCTGAGTGCACTGCCTGTTATCTGCCACGTGTACACCTTTTTTAATTTGGTGTCTTTCCGGGTCTATTTTCCTCTGGTCTTTGTATGTTCACTTACGAAATAAACCTTCGGTTGTAATCAGCGCCATGTGTTGTCTTTTCTTTCTTGTCCTCTTTAATACCGCTGTTTAGAATTATGGCGTGGTCTGCCATGATGCCAAATTAAACTGTTCCGTTCGCCTCACTCCTAGGAGGACGTATTACAAAAGCCAGCTTTTAGCTTCGTATCTTGTGGACCTCTCCCCGTCGCCGAAAATTGGTTATCCAGCGCGACACCCGCTACACCCCTCCTTCCATTTCATTGCTTGGCGTCATGCCGAATGATACTGAGCCATGGTTAGTTGGACAACGCTCATCGCAGCGGTCGCCAAGCATGAAATTAGACTGCAGAATGGAGTTTCTCGGTGGAATCTCACCAGACCCGAAAACCTCTCTTTAAAGAAAGTGTGATTCACTGGAGTGGTCGACGCCATCGAAATGCCATCGCTACAGGTAGCATTCTTTCTGGTGTGTCGATAACTTTGGTTCACTCTGGAAGTGCCGCCCTCATTGTTGCAGTGATGTTCCGCCCATAAGGGGTGACCATAAATGTCGCTCATAAAAATGTTACCGATAACTATGGAATTACTTTCTTTTATCGTACATATCAAACAAGCTTACCAACACACGCTGTACACAGAACCTCACACACTGGCATCCGGTGGGCCTCCCTCAAGCACTGATATCCTCTCTTCAAACTTGTGTTGGACGAAAATAAGGCCACGCCTATCTATGATACACCACATAGTAGGCTGACGAGCTATCTTTTCCAGCATTGGCGTCACAACAAAGATTATATACCAGGGCAGCAATTTACCGAAATTATGAATCACTTTCGTACTCGGAAACCCCCATATTTTTTGTGACTATACGAATATGTGGGAGGTTTCTTTTTTCTCCCTGAACAAAGAAGCGCATTTCCCCTTTCGGCGTGTGTGCGTACGTGCGTGTGGCTGCTGACCCCGGTAATTTGTCCTGTTCCGTTGAAACCGCCCCACGATGGCCGGTTGACGCAGTTCCAAAGGCTGCCAGGGCGCAAGACAAACATTTGGACGAATAGACGATGCCCTTTCATTGTTACAACGCTGCCTTCGGCGTTGCTCGAACTGCAGGCGCTATCTTCGTAAAGAAGGAGAAGCCGTTCCTATACCGCGTTATTTCGCTTCGGCCGAATTACTGTTTTGGAGTACCAACAAGAAACGACCAGGAGGAAGCGGCGATGCTATTTTAGGAGGACTTAAAGTTACATGTAACTGTTTGGCACTTATTTTCTGTTTACTTGAAGAGTTTTAAAGGCTACCGGGCATTTTTCCTCCTTATTTCCTGTTTGACTACGGACAGGAAATGTCATACCTGGTGTCGTACTTTCAGACAGGAACATATGACTCCTGTCAGTCAGGCGGTTGTCATTCGGCGCTCCTCTGGCGGCTGTCGGCTGTATCGTCCGGAACGAAGCGTTGACATCTGCTCGTTGCAACGGAGGTGGAGGTGTAAAGCGGCGAAACACCTGATCAGGGCTTCAGTGCTTTCCAGATATAGCTGGAAAGCACTTACCGGGATGGGGAAAGCGTACGCCTCTGGAAGTACCGTGCAACATGCCCGAATCGACGGCAGTGGAAGCAAATTGGCTTGTCGTCTGGTGTCGTCCATTGGAAAAGGTAGCGGCTGCGGTAAATTTATGGCTGGTACTCATTTCTGCCGGCCCAGCCCGGGGGAAGTTGACGCGTGGACGCCTGGCCCTCTCACAGCGCCAACTGGCTGGAAGGTTAGTTTGGAGGCTTCTTCCCACACGACTGCTCGGATCAGAGGGATGGATGGCAGCTATAAGAAAGTACCCCAGTTCCCTGCTTTTGTCTATATCATATGGCCTTTTCTAAACCCGCCCCCCCCCCCCCCCCAAATGTGATCGGTCCCTGAAAAGGGGCCGCACCGAAGTATGCTTTCCTTGTTTCCCTTCCATCGCTCTCTCTCTTCCAAAGCCCGGTAACTTCTCGCACTTTTTGATAATGGAATCCCTGGATAAGTCGAAACCCATCACTTTCCAGTCTGTCTTTGTCATTTCCAAGTTTTTTGACAGCCTTATAGGCAAATCGTACAACGCTAAGAAGCTCACAACGGGAGAAGTCCTAATTGAAGTTGGAACCAAACAACAATCCTGTAGCCTCCTCGGGGAAACACGCGTGGTCGATGTAGACATCAAGATCACGCCCCATCGCAGTGCAATAGCTGCCAGGGCGTGATCTCTTATCGGGATCAAATAAATGAGACTGAAGCAGATCTGCTTGAGGGCCTCCGAAATCAGGGCGTGACAGCAGTGAGGCGAATCACCATACGCCGAAATATTCAAATCATTCCAAACAAGCACATAATCTTGACGTTTGACCGGTCAACACTTCCTGAGTAGGTCAACGCACGTTTCTTAAGATGTCCGATCCGACCCTACGTGCCGAACCCACGCCGCTGCTTCAAGTGTCAGCAGTTTGGGCACGGCACAACCTCTTGCCGTGGTTAACTGACGTGCGCAAAGTGTGCAGCACATGACCACGTAACCGACAATTGCGCATTCGAGAGCTTCACGTGTGCGAACTGCCAGGCACAGCACGCTGCCCATTCTAGGAGTTGTGAAAAGTTCAAACTAGAAAAACAGATCATTGCATTGAAAGTCAACTAGAACATCACCTCCCCAGAGGCGCAAAAGGGGTTTGCCTCTTTCACCCGGGGGAGGTACGCCGACGCAGCTCATCAGGGGGAAGAGCTGCGTCTGGTTTCTGCGGGGCCCAGTACCGAGAGTCCGACCTGGTCCCCTCCCTGCTCCCCCCCCCCCCCTGTGTTGCCACGGGCAGCCCAACCCGCCTCGGCGCCGCTCGCTGAGGCAGCAGCGGCTGTGGTGGCATCCACGTCCGTTGGGGATGCCGCAGCACCCACTGTTTCCTCTCCACCTGCCTGAAGCACACGCGAGGGCCCGGAGGAGATGGAGACGGAGGAAACTATGGCAGTTCCCATCCCCGCTGCACCATCTGTGCCACCCGGGGTGCTCCTGACGCCCTCGGTGGTCGCGGTTCGAACAAAGGGCCCCGGAAAAGGGTGCCAAGTCCTCGGGGTTCGGTCCGCCGGGTAACCCTTCGAAATCTGATGATAACATGGGTGTGGGATATTTCCTGTCTGCTTCAAAGCTGAAGGAGCGGATCCCTCCATCTAAACCTCCAGAGAAGGTAAAAAAAACCCTCCCAAGAGTGCAAGCCCCGAAAGGCCTTACGTAAATAGTCCCACTCTAGTAGCTCCGAACACTTCATAATGGCAAGAGAAAACATGATACAATAGAACTGCGGAGGCCTTCTTAAAAATCTTGACGATGTATACGAAATACTGCAAGCTAATCAGCCAAGTGTAATGTGTGTTCATGAAACACATTTGAATTCCAAACACACAAATTTCTTGAATAGTTGCCTGGTATACTGAAAGGACAGGGATGGCTGTACACATTCTTTTGGGGGTGTGGTCATAATCGCCCGGAAATCCCCAGAATGCGACCCTGTCACTTTGAACACTGACCTTGAGGCTGTAGCAATTCAAACAATAATATTCAATAGGTTGATAACGGTATGCTCCATATACATTCCTCCTGATCCTGCACTTTCGAGCTCTGACTTCGAGGTGCCGGTCGACCAGCTGCCCGAACCATACATCCTAACAGGCGACCTTAATGCACACAATTCTCTTTGGGGCTCTTCTCGCATGGATGCACGAGGTCGCCTCATAGAGAAATTCATTACATCATCAGGAGCATGCCTCTTGAACAAAAAATAAGCCCACATACCTTAATATAGGACACAACACACACTCATATCTTGACTTGGCTATTGGCACCGAAGTTCTCTTTCCTCTTCTCGAGAGGGGTGTAGGCACTGACCCATATGACAGTGACCACTTCCCCACCTTACTAACATAAATAGGTAAAGGCCCACGCAGTCCATCCTCCCAGAATAGGTTCAATGAAGCAAGAGCTAACTGGAATAGATTTACAGACATCCAAACTACTCTACACAACCATAAGACACTTACACTTTGAAGAAGCTACCCAACTCGGCATGGCGCACATCTTCGACGCCACCGAAAAGTCTATTCCCCACGCTTCTAATGCCCCGCGCAACCAGAGGAGGCCGTGGTGGAATGAGGGCTTTAGGCGGGCGTGAGGAGCCCAGAACAAGGCGTAGGGTATCCTTCGTCGGTACTGCACGTCGGGTAACCTCTTATTGTTCAAAAGGGACAAGGCGATGGGAAAACGTGCGAACCGTTAGGCAAAACGAAGTGGATAGCGCTCATTCATTGCATCCATAAACTCTTACACCGACACACGAAAATTATAGACAAGGAAACGCAAACTAAAACGACAGCAAACACACACCCTGCCTCTGGTCAGCAGAACAGGGGACACACTTAGAGGCCAGCCTAACACACTTGCACAACAGTTCAAACACGTGTCCAGTACAGCACACTACACCAATACTTTCATGAAACACAAACAATTGGCCGGAAAGAAGTCTTTACTTGATAACGACAAGTCAGCTTCCTCTTATAACTCCGAGTTCTCACTTCATGGGCTGAGGGCCGCTTTGAGCACTTGTAAACCTTCAGCTCTAGGCCCAGACAACATCACATATACAATGATAGAGCACCTACACTCAGACACTCTTCTAACACTTCTCCATCTATATAACAAGATATGGATTTCGAGGCACATTCCAAAATCTTGGAGGGAGGCTATAGTTGTAGCTTTCCTGAAAGACGGGAAGGACCCTTCCTCTCCCGCTACCTATCGACCCATTGCCCTGACCGAATGCCTGTGCAAGCTTCTCGAGAAGATGGTCAACAGGAGACTCAAGTACTTCGTAGAGTACAATGGTCTTCTTCAGAGCTTCCAGGCTGGCTTCAGGGCGGGGAGATCCACCAACGATAAACTGGTGTCGTTGGAATCATATGTAAAGGATGCCTTCGTTCATAAACAGTTCTGTGTTACGGTGTTTTTCGACATCGAGAATGCCTATTACACCGCTTGGTGTTACGGCATACTTAGTGACCTCAAGTCATTCGGTGCTTCGGGTAACATGCTAAACACTCTTATTAGTTACTTGTCGAAGAGAACGTTTCGAGTGAGAGTCGGGAGTGCAAACTCAAAGGTTCACGCGCAAGAAGACGGCGTGCCGCAAGGTGGCGTGTTGAGCTGCACTCTCTTCATAGTAAAGATGAACTCTCTTGGGAAGGCATTGCCAACTACAATATCTTATTCCATGTATGTAGACGACGTTCAGATTTACTTTGAATCACGTAATGTGTCAATCTGCAAACGTCAAGTCCAGCTGGGCGTCAAGAAACTTTGCAGCTGGACTTACACGAATGGTTTTAAAACTGAATCCCGGAAAAAGCTCTTGTGTTGTCTTCTCCAGGAAGCGTGAGGCCCACCCAGACGCAGACATCACTCTTGAGAACGTGCCGATTCCTGTGAAGAAGCAGCACAAGTTTTTAGGTATTATTATCGATGAAAAGCTTACATTCATTCCTCATATCAAACAGCTCAAACACAAATGCTTAAAAACAATGAACATTCTTAGAGTCCTCTTACACCAACCTTATGAGGCCTACAAACAACTCCTGCTGCGCCTTTACACAGCCTTGCTGGGGTTTCTGCTTGACTACGGCAGTGTCGTGTATGGGTCAGCGACAAAAACAGCCCTAAAATGCTCGACCAAGTGCTGCATCTTGGCCTGCACCTGTCATGCGGCGCTTTCCGCACTAGCCCTGTCGAGAGTGTGTATGTCGAGTGTGAAAAATGGTTCTTAGGGCATGAGCGGGAGTATATTGACTTGCTGCATGCATCTAAGATCGTATCTCTCACCAAGCATCATTTTAATCCTATCACGAACGATACATAAAATTTACAACTCTTTTTAAATAGGCCCTCTATCTCCTTACCTTTTTCCCTCATAGTGGGGGAGGATGCTTCTGCTTTCAAGGTCCCTTTGTCAGGCACGCACAGGACACTCATCCATTATTTTATTACAGCATGGCATCTACGTCGTATATCATGATACTTGTCATTCACATTAGTAGAAAAAAGTGGGGCACCCATGAGTGCGATTTTGCAGCACTTCCTCTTCCTGCAGGACAAGTACAGGTGCGCAGAAGCCTTCAGCGAAACGTCCAAAACTGCTTCTACTGTCTCTTGTGCAGCGCAAGGACCAAATTTTAGAGTTAGCAAAACAATAAATTTTCATAAATGAATTTACACGGCAGAAGCATATGGCATCTTGCTCATTTCAAATCACATCATCAAACATAAAATTCTCAAGTCCATCGTGTACACAGATTCCCTAAGCGTTGTGCATGCGCTGTCATCAGGAACGTAATCTAAAAACTATGTTATCAATGCTCTTTTTAAGGTACTGAGGACTGCATATGCCTCAAATCTTCAAATAACTTTCTGCTGGGTACCAGGGCACTGTGGAATCCCTGGAAATGAGGCCGCCGATCAAATGACTGGTGCTGCTGCTCTCATGACCACAGTGTACATAACAGTACCATACACCAACCTAAAGACACACATCAGACGACAGCTGCGTAACACATGGCAACTACACTGGAGTCAACAAACTACACGTAATAAAACTACAATTGGGACGCTACACAACTGTCTCACACAACAGATACACTGAAGTCGCCTTGGCTAGGCTGCGGGTAGGCCACAAACTTGTAACGTACGCCCACCTGCTCCCTGGAACTTCGGGACCCATGGGTAGCAGGAGTGGAAAGGGCCTATCCGTAATGCATATGCTAATCACACGCAAGGCACTTGACACAACTAGACACAAACATTTCCCTGAATGATACAAACGACACATTCCACTACACCCATCATACTTTTTAGCCGACGAACCAATGCTTTCTAATTAACGTGATTTTAAGTTTTTAGCTGAGCTAAATTTCTGCGGCTCTTGTCATATCATGTGTAATCATCCTGGCCCTATACACCAGCCATCTCCATTGTCTTTTGTTTTGCGTCACTTTTAGTTATACTCACAGGTTTTAGTATTTACAGTCTCATCAAGCAAGAAATAACTTCTTCTCTGGCGCTCTTTGCACTTAGTCAGCTTTGCGCCATTAAACACCAACCGTCATCATCATCATAAGGCTGGAGAAGCGTTGTTGGGGCCATAGCTTCAAGTTCTGGTCTTATTAGCCTGGTCAGACTTCCGGTCAAAGCTGCGCTTGGGTCGATCTTCGGAGAGACAAGTATGCTCGCACGACGATGTAGCAGCGCTGTTCGGAAGCCGGTCAAAATTTGTAGCAATGCGGCGTCCCTTCGCTTGCTCAAACCGGTGACATTCCGTGATGACTGATTCCACGGTAGTGCAGTCACATAAGTAAATGGAAAGCGTCGTCCGCTATTGCCCGGAGTATGTGCACCACCTTTTCTGCTCTGCTTTCGTCATCTGAGCATCAGCTTTCTCCCACTAGGAAAGCACGTACGGAATGTACGCAACGTTGGACTCGGCAGATATCTATAAACGAAAAGCGGTTTGATGTTTCGCTGCAGTTTTATGGCTTAGAAGCTTCCGGAACTGCTCGCACAGCTTTCATTCGCGCAGCTTTTCATGTACTCGCTAATATCTCTTCGTGCGTTCGAAACCAAGCTCTAGCAGTTCGCCTAAAAAAATTTCACCATCTTCCCGTGGGGGAACCCTCAGTAGTATGCGAAGCAGCCATGGGGTCGACTCAAGTTCCCATTAATTTTCAGTTCGTCGTTTCAAGTGTAGGTCAATAGCCACCGTTATATTTACCGTTTGGTTTCCATGATAACTACCAAACTTTTCACTTACCGGAACCTCGAAATGGGAACTTGCGTTCACCCATGGCTGCTTCGCATATTACTCAGGGTTCCCCTACGGGAAGATGGTGAAATTTTATTGCAGGGGGTGTTGTTGGCGCCATCCGCTTCAGTGATATTACTTGTTGCAGCACGCCGATGGCCGCGTTCCGCTACTGTTCGTTCTGGATACTTACGACTTTGGTCAAGATGTTATCGCACCAAAGCCGGCCGCACACACTGAAACTGTTCCCGAAGCTCCGGTCGAAAGAATCCCGCTTGAACCGCGCGTCGGCTCCGGTGTTTCTAGGTCGCCGCAGTTGCTTTAAAGGGACACTGAAGTGATATGTAAACATTGCGGGATTACTAGCGCAAATTGTAGTCCGGAGACCCCAGGCCATGTTTCGACCACTCTAGGCGCGTTTACGCGATTTTATTTAGTAGAAAAACTAATTCGAAAATGCTGTCCTCCTCTCTTTACGCTCGCCCATTTTCTGTGGCGTTTTCGTGTGACGTCAGGAGGGGATGAGCTGGCAATTGGCTGCGCCACGGCTGCGCTACTGCACGGCTCCCCGGCCGACAGAGTCAGTCGGCCCAGCCGGCCCAGCGTTTCCTCTGCCGGCCGCCGGCGGGTCGGCGCAATCAAGGAGGTTAAAAATAATTTGCTTGGTCGCAATTCGTTCGCTTAGTTGAAACGAAGCCAGGACACGTTTGTGAATGGAAGAATGTGCCTTTCTTTACTTGGTTTGTTTGTACACTGTATCTAGCTCCAAGTCAAGGTCGCTTCACACAAGCGCACATGCAACGCTTCGCTGACTGGTACGCCAGTAGGAAAATATAAGGCCTCTTGAAGGCGGGAGAAGAGTCAGCGAAGTCAATATAGGTACTAAGCAAATAAAATCAACTGATATTTTTACCGTACAGCGTAAACCTAGGGCGCGGGAAGCACTTTTTTGCGCTGGGCGAACAAGCACAGCGGTCAGCAGCACGACTACGCATCTGCGAACGCTTTCCCGTCTACGAAATGCAATTGCTAGACGTGAGCTACTGTGGAAACTCGGGCGACGCTTACTGCACGATCGCAGTACAACAAATAGTCACCTAAGCTGCTTGAAATGCCAAAACTAAATAAAAGTGTAAACCGGTTGTACAATATATACCCTATATTAACTGGACCTCCGCGTCCTGCTCCGTGGCTCAGTTGTCTGGGGCGCTAGGTATGTCACCTCAAATATTTTGCAAGTCACGAGTTCGAATCCCCGCGGGTACGTGCTTTTTTTTGTAAGTTAACTTTTTTGTTTTCCGCCGATGTTTTCTATATTGAGTTCACCTTTGTTTCGGCCGCAACGTTCATGCCTACACGAACTAGTTCACAAAACGCGCGCAGGCTGGCACTGGCGCGCTAGCGAGTACTCGTTGGCGTGCTGTTGCCATAAGCACCGACTGCTTGCGGGCAGTGGGCACAGGCCAGAATGAACAGATCCTTGGCCTGGTGCGAATACGCTTTTTACGATACAGGCATGAGGGAGGCAAGCTCCAAATATGGGGGAAAAGCGCATGACATTTGGGCGTCTGCGGGTACGCGGAGGGCGTTCATGCACTGCGTAGGTCTCGGCTAGTGAATGCTACGACTACAAGCCGTCCTGGGAGGCTTATCTTGTGCATTTTACAGCCGACAACATGGCAGAAGCAAGGTACGATGATTACTGAGATATTGACAATGCCCATCCAACAACGCCATTGGTTATGTTTTACAGAACCGAAACCGAAACTTGTGTGATTGCTAACCTTGGGCATCGTCCAATCACGGCGCCCCTCCTCCCAACGTCACAGCCTTAGTTGGTGCGGCCGCCGCAAACCGCGCATGGTAGTTTTTCTTCTTTCGCGCTTTATAAAATAATTACCGATTTGTCAACCGGATAAACGATGAAAAGTGTGCTAATTTGAGCCAGTCTACGCAGTGCAAGCAAAAACGGGAGCTTGACAAATTCACTTCAGTGTCCCTTTAAGCGGCTGGCTGGCTTCGCCACCGACTCGCGTTGCTGCGCCGCTTCGGGATCCGCTGCTCGGCGTCGACGTTCCGATTCGGCTTCGCGAGCCTTCGTTGCATCCGTAGCTTCTTGACGGCGTTTACGGCGCCCTTCAGCTTCCCGAGCCCGGAGCTCAGGATCTGCTTGCCGGCGTTGACGTGCGGCTTCAGCTGCGCGAGCCCTCGTTGCATCAGTAGCAGCTTCTTGGCGGCGTTGACGTTTCCTTTCGGCTTGGCGAGCCCGAAGTGCAGTATCGGCCTGCGCCGCTGCCGTTTCGTGGCAGCGGCTCCGGCCTTCTTCCCCGCGGCGCTGTCCGCGGCGCTGACACTGCGTTGACGCTGGCGTTGGAGGTGGCGGTACCGGCGGCGTTGCCCGTGGCACTCATCGCGGCGTTGCGGGAGGAGGTTCCGCTACGGGAAGATGACGACGGTGGGTGAACGCGAAGGTATCTCGTGATCGATTCTTTGGTTAGCCAATCCCTACGGACATCCTGCCACAATCATCATCAGTGGTTCCTGGCCAGGCATGCGTAGTGTGGGTGTGGAGGCCGCACAACGGCGCCCACACAACGGCGGAGGTAACAGGCTCGACCATAAGCTGCTTCGCATCTAAAAGAAACCATTCGCTATCATGACGGTAACATTCTACCTCTTATGTGCGCTAACGCGCTCATACATGGTGAGCAATTCCCCAATGTCAACCTCATCCGTGCCACAGAACGTTCCAGGGTCGCGCTGCTGAGAAACAAGGATGGTTGAAGGTGCAGTCACGGTATGTCTTTCAGGCGCCATCGTTAGTCGATGGGCTTTCCCTCTACTGCGTGCTGTGTGTGGCGTACCCAGCACCTCACCAAGATGTTCCGTTGAAGTTTTCTATACACAAATCTATTTATAAGGTTGCAGACGGAAGTGCATAACCGAGTCTCCAGTAGCACGTACAAGGATAGCCCAGTCCTAGCGTCAGTGCCATGTCCATAGGGACAGCTGCCACGTCAATATGCTCCCCGAAGATTTTAGTGGCCGCTCTTTCCTTGTACCATTGCCTAAGATAAAATAAAGTTGATTTGATATTATTTGAATAAAGCGGTCGCTAAAAGTGCACTAGACGTCGCCGCTGGCAATTGGGTAGTGGTTAAAATAAAAGCAGGGCACAACTAAGCGCAATAAATCTGTAATTAGACGTTTTATTGAATAATACTGATTCCGTAAAACAACTTTGCAGTCAAATAAAGTTCTTATAGGGAGCTCTATAGCGGCTGCAATGCGAACAATTCAGTGTCTTTATTGGCTCGTCTCACACATTGAGCTGATAAACAAAGTAGGTGGTTAGAGCACGCGCAGTAAAAATATCCCGGCAGTTTCGTGTATTTCGGGCTATTATCCTGGTTCGCGTCCACCTTGCGCACCAACGTAACCCAGGTGGAGGCCTGAAAAAGACGGCGCGGTCAGAACGCTGCAGAAAATCCATCCAGGAGTGATGGGCTTTGACAATGCGAAGGAGATGTTGCCGCTGGGCCGACGCCCAGCTCTGCCCGGCGGCAGAGTTGGACCGCCGGAATACGGCAACGTGGTCATGTAGCCTTCGTTTACTGCAGGCGAAGGCAACGTCCCCACGAAGCATCCTCGACGCCGACAATGAAGTCGGAATAGCGGTGAGCGTGATGTCCGAAGAGAACTCCGTCGTCACAACAACGACCCTCAAAGTAACTGAGAAAGCGGTCATCTTGGAACCACTCCTCATGTGCTTGCAAATCGCTGCGTGCGCGTACACCCACCCGCTGTCCAGCAGAATGAACAAAAGGTGGTGTTTTCTGACTTCCGCATTTGACCTATTTTGGCGATTCCTAGCTGAGTTCGGCGCGTTAAATCTTCCCGGTGGTCTTGGTAAGACCACTAGCATTGCGGTGAGCTGGGAACTAGTTCGTGCTTGGCGGGGAAATTCCATAGTTTAATTTTGATCAATCGGACGTCACTGCTTCTGCTTCGAGATTAGTTCCTAGCAGGTGGTGGTGACTTAACACTCGGAGTACAATTTCATCAGGTGACGTAGGTCTCGATGAGTGGGTTGCACGCTTTCTCGCAACTTTCAGTAGCTATTCAGTCCGAGGGGGAGATGGCACATAACCTTCCCGATTTGGACAATCCCGCTACTACTGGCTCGGCACACTCGCCATCACAAAGCAGGAGTTCGCAATCCCAACTTGAAAAATCTAATGCACTGCGCTGCAAGCTATGTGACTAACTTTAAATACTGATTCCCAATTAGTAGTGACGATCTATTGGCTATAACGTAAGGGATCCCCACAAACTGGACAAAAATGAGCTTCCTGCCGAACAACACAAACGAGATGCCAGTCGTCATGCGGGTAAAGATAATGAAATCGTTCTTGGACATGCAGCTATTATTGTCGGGATGAGAACTAATCTTGCTCCGGCGGAGGGATGCTTTGCAGAATTGATTGCGCGGCTTGTTGAAGTAAAATTTCACTGCGTTTCATCTTCCCCCCCGTCAAAATGGAACGGTGCCCCAGACGTCGATGCCGACTTTCGACATCGTGCGTGGGCATCGTGCCACGCACGTAGTTTCTGCTCGCTCTAAGGCCACGCATCTGGCTTGCACCGGCGATACTCGAGCGCTGTTAGCCCACAGACGTAGCTGTCAGTTTCCAGCAACCCAAACCAACCCTTCTGCTGTCTCCCGTTGTCCCGTCTGCTATCCCGGGGCGAGGCTCCATCAGATTGCAGAAATGTACTGTCGGTGTCGGCCCCTCAGGCATCGAGTGGAGCAAGTGAAGATCATCCCGGCCCGCTAAGGCCTCGTCGTTGTCTCTGCCGACAAAGACCACGGACAACCTCGAGAATGCCATTGCTTCTAATGTGCAAATCAAAGCTGCTCTCAAGGGTCCCCATCCCCTCGTTACCTTTCGGAATTCAAAATTTCCGGTTTGGTCTCTAGTATTCTACCTGCCATCTTGCGCGAAAATATTAATTCGCGCAACAACCTCGACAATCCCGAAGATGGCTTCCACCATCCGACATATTTTAGGGACCCCGAGGGCAGCAGTGCCTAGATAGTCGGGGTGTAACCTTCGGCGCATGATTTCATAAATCATGATTGACGTGGTCTCACCACAGGCTGGACCTCCAGCCCTAACATATTTTGTATAGCAACATATTAAAACACATCAAAAATAACGCCCTGCTTACGCGTCAGCGCACGGATTTCGCAAAGGTTTATCTTGCGTCACTCATATATATGGTTCGTGATATCTTGCGTTCACGCATGATATCGCACTAACACTTGACGGTTGGGATCCTGTTGACTGCATTTTCTTAGATTTTAGAAAAGTGTTTGATGTATTACCACATAAAGTGTGATTGAAAAAACTATCCTAGTATGTTATCACTCCTAAGACTTTGTCATGGCTTTCAGCGTACAGTACCGGTAGACAACAATATGTAATCGTCAATGGTGCAGCCTCTCATACTTCAGCCGTGACGTCAGGGGTGCCCCAGGGATCGGTCTCGGGGCTTTTGTTGTTTCTGCTTTTTTATAAACCAGGCTGTCGAGCCGGAACCGAACCGAATCGAAAACCAGAACTGAAACGGTATTTTTGCCGGAAGTGAACCCGAACCCGAACCGTTATTTTTTGTGCACGCTGAACCCGAACCAGAACTGAACCGAAAAAGAAATAACGGTGAGTAGTTCATGTCGAAACGGTTCGGACCTCTGTTGTCGATATTGTGCAGTCAATGCAATTCAGGCCTTTTTTCTTTCACGTTCCATCAACTTCTCACCCGGTCGCGCACTTTCCCCTCCAGACAATTGAACACTATCACGCTCTATGTAAGAACATGGTAAATGAATGAGCCCACAATGTAGCAATGGTCTGTTGCTGCTGGAAGCGCGAGCGCAATGCAAGCTGACGAAACGAAATGTCATTCTCGGCAGCTTGCAGTGGATATAAAACGACTTTTCCCTGCCCTAGCTGCGACTTTATTGGAGAAATTAGGCTGCAGGAATGCTCCCCTGAGCAACAGCGAAAGCCCACACCCGATGTGTGCAAACTTTTTGCATGTAATAATTTCTTTAAAAGGTCAGACACCTGCAAATTGTTAATACTTGACAAGTGTGACCCAAGGAGCTTCTCATGGGCTAAGCCGTTTGCTGCTGACCACAAGTGGCCTCGATCTCCAAACCCAACGACAGTTTTTTAGAGGGTCCAGAACGTCCATGTATCGACATTTGGATCCATGTTTAATATCCCCAGCTGGTTAAAATAAATCTGCCGGCCTGCAACATGACCTGCGCCTCGGAGCAGAGATATAGCACGGGGCATCAAATGCACCACTTTTTTTAAATGTGTTTACACGGAAAAGAACACAAAAAGGCGAATCAGGTTGTTTTATAACATTACGCAAAAAGTGAGTAAAACCGAATAAGTAAAAAAAGCACCAAAACGTGGATATTGCTCTATACTTTCCTTCGCCCTGCCTTTTACAACCAAACATGTCATCAATGCGAAGGAAGTGAGTTGCGCGGTCAGTTTTTGAGGACAATACAGTGCACAAGTTCCGTTTTTTACAGATAAAAATAACAGCACATATCTCAGGGAAAAGTGTTAAGGCGTGCCCTTAATCCCGTGCAAAAAACTTCAGCCCTCGTCCTTGTCTTGGAAGCAGAAACAGTAATAACGCAGATGACACGCAGGCAGGCAGGCCGGAACCTCACACTGTCCCATTCACCCAGCGATCATCTTTTCTGCTCGTTCTACAGTTTTGTCTCTTTCAGATCTGCTTTTTTTCGAAGGTGCACTTGTACTGACTGCCGAACTCGCTACATTACTTCTACTGCAACTCGTTATGGAGGGGAGTACTGCTGTGGACGAATTAAAGAGCATCTACCCAGAAAAGTTTCATCTCATGCTCCACGCGTCAAGTTTCCCTTTCATTTTGTAATAGCATAATCTGTTATAAGATTCCGCAATGTAGCACATGAAACGATGGCCGGGGGTTAGGCGGTACGATTACTTACTGATTGTAATGCACACATCCGCTATGGCTACTGCAAAAAAAAAAATAGATGTGGTCAGAGCAATAATGCAGTGACTGAGCGTTAACTAAAGCTTACTTTTAACAAAAGGGTGGCTGACACATTCGGTAAGGGGACAGCTAACAAATTATTCAGGGTGGCCAAATAATATAATTCTTCGGTAGTATTTATGTGCCTTTTGCAGTCGCGCGAAGTGCTGCTACGAGAGGACAGGATGTGTGCGGGAAAATATCCAAACATATGGTCCGCTCGTCGCTATTGAAAGCAGGTCGCCTATTGTGGCAGGAGGCGTGGTCATCGAACAACAGTGACACAGAATTATTCCGCTGGACTCCGAGTGTTCTCAATCTGCCTGCTTCTTTTCCGCCGTCTAAAAAACTTACTCACCTTATAACTGGACATGGCCGATTCCCTCACTATTTCTTCCGTCTCGAACTTACGCCGGACTGCCTGTGCTTTTGCGGTGCGGCCGCCACTTCCGTCTCTCACTATCTGACGCAGTGTTCAAAAACGTCATCATACATTCAACGACTGCTTCGCATTGTGCGGCCACCACTTGAACCGCCAAACCTTCGGCATCTATTGGATAATTCTGAAGCCATCCAGATCCTAATCGAGCTCGTCGACTTCATTTTCCGTTCCTTACCCGACATGTGATGCCGGTGTGTCTCCAATGGTCCTTCATCGGCGCCGTACCATCCACAAGCCTGGGCATTCCTGCGGCCCAACATGTCCCGTGTGATCTGTGCGGCTCTACAGTGCGTGTTTTTTTTTTTCCTCAAGTTGTGTTATGTGTGCACATGACAGGAAACACGTGTTCTCTCTGGAGTCCTGTTCCCTGGGACAATTCATGCCTTTCTTCCGCGTGGTATCGTTTTTTTTATCGCGTGTACCATGTGACAGTGAGTGGCAGCAGTGTTTACGCTGGACCCAGTGACTTTCTATTTATTACCTTTACAGTGCCTCGGCGGTGCTTCGTTTTGTATTTTCTGGATACTGTGCATAATGTGTTCGGTGTTTCAGCAGGGCGTCGCAGTTAGATATTCTCGTGAACGGGAATACCCCAACTGGACTTTCATTTTAAAACAGCTACCTCTAGACGGACATTTGTGGCGAACTTTATAAGTGAAACACCATATGTATTTGTATTTTTTTTTTCTCCTCTGCTGCCTCTCCGGGTTTTGTTTTTCACGCTGCTAGCTACTACATTTTTCAACTGCACTTCACAATTAGGACATTTTGCTAGCAGTTTTCTTTGTTTACTTTCATTCACATCCTTGATTGCCGACTCTCTTCTCACGTTCTATGTACCGGCTGCCCGAGCATATGGAACGTGAAAAGTAGGTTTTTTTTTTTAAACCCTGCAAATTGGTTTTCATTAAAAAAAAAAAAAGAGAAAGTTTGGCTTTTAGCCCCATTCATTTATTTCATATTGGCTTTAAACCTGCCATAGCCTTGCTGGAGCGGGTATTGTTCCCCACTTTATTTTTCTTTATTCTTGGGGGGAGGGGGGGAACACGGAATCTTAAAAAAAAGGGTTTTTCTGCTTTGTTACAAATATTATAAATGTGCGCCATTGGCATTAAGCACTGGTATTTGGACGCGCCACCACGCAGCCCTAACTTCAAAGCTTCAAGGCTGCAAGCTACGATTGCGATTTCAAAAAAAAAAAAAAAAAAATTGGCCGCGTATCTGCTCTTTTCGTTGCAAATGTCGTCTTTGTAGACATTTGCCAAGGAAATGCCCCCTTTGCTTTCCCGCTCACCTCTCATGCTGTTCCTGTACCGTCATGCTCATCCCAAGGTAAACAAACTAAAGGTTTGCGCAAGGCGATTTGAATTTACCGCGTTCCACTGCTCCAGGCCGGGTTCCTCGATGTCAGCGCTGTAGTACGGCGGAGACGCGCGTGAGTGGAGGCGGCCGACTACAACGTTTATAGAACCGCGTGGCCGTGCTCCACGTGTGCTCCAAGCAGAACGTGGAACCTAGCTAGTGGAACCTTTCGTTGCTGTTGCCGCGTGATTTTTCATATGCCGCCAGGAGGCGGTGGTTTTCTGCAGTAGACGTAGAATATCATTTGCTATCAAAAAACCAAGCATGCATGAATTTTTTAATGAAGGAACACTAAATATTCATTGTGTACTAATTTCCTGTCTTATATTTGCGTAATGTCTTGTTGTTGTTCAACAAAGTTGACAAGTATGAACATATAAACCGGGCTTAGACGTTTACATTTGGCTGTGAGTATATAAGACTTTTGCGCAGTTATCGTTTTACTTTGGCCGGGTGGTTAAATCGAGTTACAGACAGACGGACAGACAGACATATAGACAGACCAAAATTTCTGGGATTAAGTAGCCCAAGAAAGAATATCGTCTTTAAAATTAGCCCTATCTTCCCCAAGGGAACGCTGAGTAGATGCGGAGCATCTCGGGTTCCGTTGTGTTTCCGTTGTGTTCGTAGAATTTCATCGGAAGAACGGAGTGAAGTGGAGACAACCGCAGTAAGCGCTGAACTGAACGCGCGCAGCGCGCTACCCGATTTATATTCAAGGTTGAAGGAGAGGAGACGAGAGGAGGATAGATGCGCAAGCGCCGATTGGATTAGAAAAACGTCTGTTTTACCTTTTTCGCGCGCAAGAACAGGTGGGGGCGCTGGCATCGCGCTCTCTCGCCGCGGTCGGTTCGCGCTTAAACCACATATGTCGTTCGCGCACGCTTTAGACGCGGCCTACGTCGTCTTCTTGGCGCGCCTGCAGGTGTCTCGACTCGCCTTTTCAGGCTCGCCGAGTCCCTGCCTGGCTGACGCCTCGATGACCGCTGGAAGGCCTTGAGCTGCGTTTCTTGGTCTCCTGTCCGCATCGCCATTCGAGCGACGGCGGGAACATTCGTCTTCGTGCTTCATCCGGATGCTTTTTGCAATCCCACAGAATGTGTTCCATGGTGTCTCTTTTGTCACGGCACACCTTGCACTTGTCGTCTGGGTACGCGTCCGGGTACACCTTGTGTAGTACTGCTGGGTTCGGCAGCGTTCTTGTCTGTAGCTGTCTGAACAGGACAGCCTGTCTTTTGTTTAGGCTCTTGTGTGGTTGTGGAAGTTCTCTTCTTGCCAGTCTGTACAGTTTGGTGATTTCTTCGTATCCTATCATTCTGTCTTTGTTGATGTACCACAGCTCCGGGCATTCCGGTCGGCCGCGGTCCGTTAGCTCTCGCGCCCGAGCATTTGCCGTTTCGATGTGGTTTGCGTTTTCCTCCGATACTTTTCCGGTGTGCGCCGGTATCCACTTGATTCTGACGTTTCGTTTTTTAAATGCAGAGCATTTCAGTAACTCAAGATGTCACCCGCGTTGACGTCCGTAGTCCGCATCGCGCCCCCTACACTATATAAAAAATAATACTTACCGGCGCCAGGTTTCGATCCCACGACTCTGCGGGCGGAACGCAAGGTACATGGTGCTCTACCCACTGGGCCACAGAGCCGACACAGAACGGAAGATTACGAACGCGCCTTATATTCTTGACTCATTCAACCGTCGGCCACAGGTGCGCCCTCTCCCGCGCGTCCTCCTCGCCTTCTCTCCGCTCGCAACACCCTCTCTCGCCGCGTTTGGTTCGGGCGCACAACATGTGGGGACGTGCGCAACACCTTCTCTCGCCGCGTTGGGTTCGCGCTGAGCAACAGTCGGTTCGCGCGCAAGAACAGGTGGGGGCGCTCGCATCGCGCTCTCTCGCCGCGGTCGGTTCGCGCTTAAACCACATATGTCGTTCGCGCGCGCTCCGGTCGCTAACATATGTGGCGTGATCGTGACGTCAACATCACGCGTTCGTGTGGTGGCGCGATTTCGGCGCTATAACACTCTCTCGCGAGGGGCTTTGGATTGGATTGGCTTGGATTGGCTTGGCTTGGCTTGGCTTGGATTGGATTGGTTTGGATTTGGATTGGAATAAAGTGGATTGTGTTGGATTGTGTTGCGTCATAGCCGCGCCATGTTGCGTCATAGCCGCGGCAGGGAGTTCACGGCACGTTTCACGTTTCACCATCGACTTCATCGACAATTTCTACGCTAGAAGACAACAATTACAACAACAACAACCAATACGTAATCCATACGACTTGCAGGCGCGCCCCCCGCGGAAATGCTCTGCATTTGATCGTGCCCCTCGCGAGGGGGGTGTTTTTTGTTGTTACCGTTAGTGACGTTACATTTTTTATTTTTATTTCTGTTGTCTCTAGGATGTTGATGGTCTTAGGGCTGATCCTTCCTTTGGCATAGTTCTTGACTGCTTGTCTTGAGTCACTGACGATTGTCCTGCAGTCTTGATCAGCAAGGGCCAAGGCAATGGCTATTTCTTCGCTTCTTCAGCCTTCTTACAGTTCACGCTGGCTGCTGTTCTTGTCTTCCCTTCGTTGTCCACCACTACTATGGCATAGCTGTCTCTGTTGGCGTACTCCGCCGCGTCCACCTATCTGACATATGTATCCGTTGCGTGCGTGTGTACCATGGCTTTCGCTCTGGCTTGCCTTCTGCCCGCGTTATGCTCTGGATGCATGTTCCGAGGGAGAGGGTCCGCCCTGATGAATCTTCTGGCTTCGTCCGGTATTGAGCATTTGGGGCCTTGCTGTCTGTGATAAGTTATGTTTAGATTGTCCAGAATTCTTCTTCCGGCCTTTGTTGTAGTGAGTCTCTCCAGTTGGGCTGCACGCTGCGCTTCCGCTATTTCGTCGAGCGTGTTGTGCATGCCTAGCCGGAGCAGTCTCTTCGTGCTCGTGTTTTCCGGTAGTCCTAGGGCCATCTTATACGCTATTCTGATGAGCACATTGAGCTTGTTCTTCTCGCTTTGGTTCCATCTGTGATACGCTGCCACGTACGTGATATGGCATGTCACAAAGGAGTGGACTAGCCTTGTGAGGTTGTCTTCTCTCACTCCGCCTCTCTTGTTCGTGATCCGTTTGAGCATTCTTAGTGCGTTTGCTGCTTTGCCTGTTATTTGTGTGATGGTGCCGCCATTGGTTCCGTGTGCTTCGATAAGCATACCGAGGATTCGGATCTTGTTGACCGTTGGGATTTTGTTGCCGTCGCCGGTTCTGATCTTGATTTTTTCGCTCTCTCTCTGTACTTGGTTCGGTGCGATTTCGTTGGCTGGTAGATGAGCAGCTCTGATTTGCTCGGAGAGCATCTCAGGCCCGACCATTCGAAGCTTTCGTCTATCGCCTCTACTGCCCTTTGCAATGTGGCCTCAATGTTCGCCTCGCTTCCGCCATTCACCCACAGTGTAATGTCGTCCGCATAGATTGTATGGCACAGGTCTTTGATCTGGATCAATCTCTTGGCCACTCGGATCATCACGAGGTTAAAGAGCATGGGTGAGATGACCGCCCCTTGTGGGGTGCCCTGGCTTCCCAGCTCCTTTTCGTCTGCCTGTAGTTCTCCTGCCCTGAGTTCCGCTGTTCGGCTCGTCAGGAAGTCCTTGATATATTGGTATGATTGTTCACCCATGTTGAGCTCCGGCACTTGTCTTAGGACCGCCGCATGCGTGACCTTGTCAAAGGCGCTTTCCAGGTTTAGTCCTAGTATGGCCTTGTTGTCTCTTGTTTTGTCGTCAATGATTTGATGTCTGATTTGGATCATTGCATCCTGTGTTCTGAGGTGCTGTCGGAAGCCGATGATTGTTGCCGGATATAGCTCTTAATTAATTCTCCCTCCAGGTACTCTTGCCACCGATTGTGTAGGACGTGCTCCATGGCTTTGCCCACGCAAGATGTTAGTGCGATTGGGCAGAGGTTGTCCGTGCTCAGTGGCTTCCCTGGCTTGGGGATGAGGATTGTCTTGGATTTTTTCCACTGTTTTGGGAGCTTGCCGCTTCTCCAGCATTTGTTGTAATATGGTGTCAGGTTCTCGACAGATTTGTCGTCGAGGTTCCTGAGGATCTTGTTGATGATGCGATCCGGCCCGGGCGCCGACCTGGTGTTCAGGTAGTGCAGCACCGTCCGTACCTCTTCGACTTCGATATCCCGATCGAGGCGCTCGTTGGATCGGCCTCGGTACGGGCCGTGCACCACCGTGTGCGTCGTCGGCACGTATCTGTCTCTCAACTTATGTGTGAAGGCTTCGGCTCGATTCTCGGTGACTTCCCGGTGCAGGAGTTTGGCGAGTCTGCCTCGTTGATGCGACTTAGTCTTGGTTTCATCCATGATGTGTTTGAGGAGATTCCACGCCTTACCGTTGTGTAGCTGGCCGTCGACCGCCCAGCACATCTCGTTCCATTTTTGGTTGCTCAGGACTCTGCAGTGAATTTGGATTTCTTTGTTGAGCTCAGCCCCTTTCTTTCGCAGTCTTCTGTTAAGTCGTTGCTTTTTCCACCTGTCTTGGATGGCTTTTTTCGCCTCGATCAGGTGTGCCAGCCTGCTATCCATGGCTTCCGTTTCCACGTCCGTTTCGATCTCCTTTGTTGCCTCTCGCACGTCGCGTGCGATTTTGTAGGTCCATTCGGCGATGTCGTCTATCTCTTCGACGCCCGCTTCTTCTCGGTCCCTGATCTTTCTAAACTCCGACCAATCGATCCACGTGTATTTCTTTACGTTGCTCTTCTGGTCGGCCGGGACTGGCACCGTGATTTCCACTATTACATGATCACTGCCCAGGTCGTCTCCAGTGTTTCTCCACTTGATGACGGCGTCCGCGTCGTTCTTCACGAACGTAAGATCTGGCGTGGTGTCCCTCGATACCGAGTTGCCGATCCTCGTCCGGTACGCTGGGTCCGTGATTAGGATGTAGTCGATGTCGGTTGCTTCTTGTGCTAGATTCATGCCTTTGACGTTGTTTTTGACGTAGCCCCACGATTGGTTCATCGCGTTGAAGTCTCCGCAAGCGAGTAGTTTGGAGTATTTAGCGATGTTTCCGGCCTTGTGGAGCAGTGACTTGAATCGCTGGTGCTTCTGGGACGGGCTGCTGTATACGTTTAGAATAAATAGGCTCTTTTTGTTGTTCTTGGTTGGTATAATTTCCGTGTAGACGTGTTCAATCTTGTTTTTAATTTGGTGTTCCAAAAAAGTCAGTCCTTTTCTGACCATCGTGCATAGGGCTCTTCCACCTGCCGGGCCCACTTGCACTTTGTATCCGGGAAGGGCTGGCGTTTAGGTGAGCGTTTCTTGTAGTAGTATCACGTCCGGCTTTTTCTTGGCGTGTTCGATGTGCTGCTGTGGTACTGCCCGCTTTGGTTGGAGGCCGTGGCAGTTCCACTGCCATACGGGTATGCTTGGTGGATCGGTGGCCATGGTTGTCCTGATTGGTAGTTGCTGCCGGGTTCTTGGCTGATCTGTTGCATCACCGGTGTCATCATTTGGTCTATGCTTGCTCTCATGTCTTCCAGTATGCTATCTTGCTGTTGAATTTTTTTTTTTCCGAGGGTTTCCGTAATCCTCTGGATTGTCTTCTTGAGTTGCTCCCGGATGTCGTGTATTGTTACTTTTTCTACTTGTTCTTCAATAAGTCGTTTCTTTGCTGCTGGCCCCCTGTTCGTCTCTGTTATGACCTTGCTGATGCTTGGTTGGTCTGTCAGTTGCTGCCCGTCAGTCAACTCTCTCTTGAGGCTGTTCACGCTTTGGGTGAGTTGCTGAATCATCGCTCTCAGCTCCGCATTTTCTTTACGGATGTCCTCGTTCTGTTTCTTGCTCTGGATTCGCTGTTTCTTGTGTCCCACGCTCTTCTCTATGTTTCCGTCTTGCCGACGGTCACGCGCACCGTGTCTGCCTAGCTCACTTTTTCTCCGGATGGCGATCGTCCGCGTCGAGTGCTGTTGTCGCGGCTTTGCCTTCTTTGTTTGCTATTGTCCCGTGATTGCGAGAGGTTCCGAGAAGGCGTCCTTAGATTATGCGCAGCTGCAGTGTCGAGCGGTGGAAAATTCCACGCCTGCGTCAGCTGTTCTTCTGCTTTGCGCCTTTCCCACTGCCGCTTACGCACCACGTACGGGGTCTTATATCTTGCTCGACAGTGTTTATGTCCTGTGAGGTGCTCATCCCCACAAAGCTTGCACTTTGGTGTGCACGTATGATCTTCTTTGGGGTTTTTCTCACCGCAGCCTCTGCATGCCCGCTCGTTTGGTGTTGGGCACACATCTTTACGATGTCCTACTCGGCCTTGTCCTACACGTGTCCTTGGTGGCACACGTCTACTTGTTTGCGATAAAGCTGACACTTGATGAGGGCGTTTCCATACCTGACAAAGTTGGGAACCTTGCCTCCGCTGAAGGCTACGAAGACTGTTGTTGACGTTCCGATGCGTTTAGTGCCCAAGGCTAGCGGGTTCCGTTTGTTGGCGATTCTATGTCTATGAGTCTATGTGATTCTATGAGTCTATGTCTCTCGGCGTTTCGATGAGCGGGATGCCTCTAATTACTCCTTTAACTGTGTCGTACGGGGTCGTGCGATATGCGCTCACCTCGTGTGGGTTTCCGCTGACGACGATGCCTTGAATACCTTCATAGCGTCTTGCGTTCTCTTCTTTCGGCGTGCTGATGACGAAGATGTTTTGTTGCGCGTTTATGCACATCGTGTCTTCCTTTCCGGCCTCCTCGGTGATCCCGGCTGCAACGTGTATGGCGGCCATTACGTCAACTAGTCCCGTCTTCGCCACGTGTAATCCTCCTCGTGGTCGGACTACAATCTTGGTCTCCTCCTTTGGCATCGCCGGCATCCTCGCTGCTTTGATTGCCGAGATCCTCGTATTTCTTGCCTGCTTTTCGGTTTTGCGTCTGTCGTCCCCTTCGTTGGTGGTTCCCGTCTTCTTCTGCCGACGCCTGGCGTATCGCTCGCCTGCGGTTCTCCATCCTGCTTCTTGGTTGAAATCTTCCGGTGGGATTTCCTCTCCCTCCACTTGCACATATTTTCCATGGCCCTGGTCTTGAGTGCAGGTTTTCATATCTTGCTGTAATGACGCTCCCTCGGGCGTGCCCAGACTTGCCGCCAGCATGGCGGCCCGTCTAGTCATTCCTCGTTAGGCTTAGCGTTGCGTCGTCCAGCACTGACAGAAAAATCTAACAAGTCCGCAAATTTTCACTTGCCTGTTGGGATTTCGGTATCCACTGATGTCGCTTAACTTCCCAACCACGCTGATATAGGTGGATGACCGTTGTGGGTAATTAGCACTGCGTAATGAACCATCAATTGCGGGGCCTATGCGAGACCCGTCCACTCACTTCGGCGACCGCAGCGCCCCCCGCAAGCGCCGAGCAATCGCGCCGACGAAGCTCAGGGTCCGCCGCTCGCTTCAAGCGTTTGCGCTCAGCGTCCCGTGCCCTTCGCTGCGCAGCTTTGTCTTCAGTGGACGTAGCGTCGCTGTTAGTTTGTGGGGGGGGGGGGTGCTGACACTTGCTTGCGCCAACCCACTGACTGACGGGACTGTTGCTTCCATCACACTTTATCGGAATAACGGAGTGAAGTGGAGTCAACCGCAGCAAGCGCTGAACTGAACGCGCGCAGCGCGCTACCCGATTCACATTGAAGGTTGAAGGAGAGGAGACGAGAGGAGGCGAGATGCGCAAGCGCCGAGCATGCGCCGTGAAAGCAGAAGCGAGAACGCGGGAGAAGCGAAAGTGAAGTGCACGCAGGTGGTACGAGAGAAGAAGTGGCGGGAGTATCGCGTAGCAGTGCGAGAGAGGGAAGGATGAGAGTTGCGCATGCGCGGTGTGAGTGCGGACGCCGACGCGGGACGTGCCCAGACTATAAGATGCTCCGCATCTAAAAGAAAAGGAAAGGGTAGAAAATGTATCGCACCGTCATGTTTCTTGGCGGTGGCTTTATGAATAGTCGCTAGGACAACATAAAGTCTGGGAGAGAATGTAGGTAGTAAATCATCGCCACTTCATCTGTTTTTATAATATCTTGTAATTTTTTAAAGTATGCTTTGCAATTGCACCACTGCCCTCGGGGAACAGCATCATTTTGAATTTTTGTTTGTATTTTGATTTGACTGTCGTTTTAAACTACTAAATGTTTTTATTCCAGTTTCAGTGATAATTCAACTCATCGAATTGGTTCGTGCACGAGTTCAAGCTCCCGAACCAGTTCGCGAACCGGTTGGGTACGTGATGTTGTCGAACCGGAACTGAACCGGAACGAAATGATTTCGCCTGAACCAGAACCGTAACCGAACCGGTATTTTTTTAGGTTCGACACACTGATATGAACGATATCAGTGATAACATTACATCATTCATGATGCTTTCTCTAACGATTGTGTGCTGTATAGGAAAATTTCGTGTGAAAGTCATACCCAAGTAATTCAAAATGATCTGCACATGAATAATACTTGGTGCGAAAAATGGGGGATGTCCTTAAACCTCGAAAAAACTGTCTCCATTAGGTTTACCAGGAAATAAAATGTACACTACCCAATTTATAAAATAAGAGATTGCTCATTAAAATGTGTAAGGGAATTTATATACTTAGGAGTTTACATCTACACTGTCCTGGCACAGACACATTGATTATACTACCCGTAAGGCTTCAAGGACGTTGGATTTTCTGCGCCGTAACACAAGCACCTTCCCGCAAACTTCCAGAGAACTATTCCGCACGGGGCACCTTGAGTATTCATGGTGACGGTGTTGGCGACACCGCGGACCCCGAGCCCCCAACATAAACTGTAACCTACCGTGGTGATGTGTTTAAAGGTGAAGAGTAGAAGCCTCAAACGGTGGCGTCGGAGCCCAGGTCAAGCTCCGGTGGATGGGCTCCCTATCTGTCTACCAGGCAGGGAGCTCCGGGACCTCTCAGGCTATCAGGGTAAGGTTTGAGAAGAAAGTACCCCCGTCCCCTGCTTTTTTCTATGCTGTATGGAAAATTCAAAACCCCCCTCCAAACATGATCGGTCCCTGAAAAGGGGCCGCACCGAAGTATCTTTCCCTCCACTTTCAAGCAGTAGCTTCCCAAAACCAGACAAATACTCTCGTTTCCTTGTTATCGAATCTCTTGACTCAGCCCGCCCTCTTGCTTCACAATCAGTATTTTTGATTACAAAATACCTTGATGGAATAATTGGGAAAACCTACAATGCCAAAAAACAACGCACAGGTGAAGTCCTTGTTGAAGTAAAAAACCAGCAGCAGGCAACCACACTTCTTGGTCAGACGAAAATGGTCGATCTGGACATCAGGGTCACACCCCACCGCAGCCTGAATAGCTCGAAGGGTGTGATCTCTGAGGCAGATCTTCTTAACGAGACAGATGCCGACATTCTTGAAGGTCTAAAGGATCAGGGTGTCACAGCCGTGCGCCGCATCACGATGCGTAGAGATAATAAGATAATCCCCACGAAACATATTATCCTGACCTTCAACTGCTCCTCACTTCCTGACCATATCCACGCAGGGTTCATCCGATGCTCCATTCGTCCTTACATTCCAAACCCGCGCCGCTGCTTTAAGTGCCAGCGGTTCGGGCACGGAACCAACTCCTGCCGAGGTCGTCTGACCTGCGCAAAGTGCGCTCAGCATGATCATCCTTCTGATAATTGTCCATCATCAACCCTCACCTGCGCCAACTGCCAGGGACCCCATGCCGCCTACTCTCGAACGTGCGAGAAGTTTAAGCAGGAGAAGGCGATCATTATTGTGAAGGTAACTGAGAACATCACCTTCCCAGAGGCGCGAAAGAGGTTCGCCTCTTTCCCCCTGGGGCGGAGCGGCGTCTGGTGCCCACAGGGACGCAGTTCAGCGAGTCTGACCTGGTCCCTCCGCCGCCCCCCCCTGGGGTGCCTCAGGCAGCCCAATCCGTCGCCACGCCGCTTGCTGAGGCAGCAGCGGTTGTGGTGACATCTTCTGTAGGTACCGGTGCCGCTCCCGCCTCTGTCTCCCCGTCCTCCAGTGTGTTGGAGGGTACCGAGGTGATGGACACCACGGGCCCCGCACCGGTTCCCACCGCCACCGCACCGCCCGTGCCACCTCTGGCGCCGCGGACGCCCTCGGCGGTGGCGGCTCAAGCGAAGGGCTCCCGAGGGGGGGGCCAAGTCCGGGGGGCCCGGTCCGTCGGGCACCCCTCGGACATCCGACGACGACATGGATGTCGGGCCGTTCCTGCCTGCAACGCAGCGCAAGGAACGCGTCCCGACGCCAAAGCCTCCCGACAAGCCAAAAAAGACGAGAGTCACAGCCCCGAAAGACGACACATAAACAAACACACACACTCCAGTAGCTCTCACACTAAATAATGGGAAGAGAAAACATAATTCAATGGAACTGTAGAGGCCTTCTTAAAAATCTTGACGGTGTATACGATATACTGCATGCTAATCAGCCAAGTGTAATGTGTGTTCAGGAAACACATTTCAATTCCAAGCACACAAATTTCTTGAATAGTTGCATGGTCTTCAGAAAGGACAGGGATGGCTGCACACACTCTTCTGGCGGTGTGGCCATAATCGTCCGGAAATCCTTAGCATGCCACCCTGTCACTTTAAACACTATCCTTGAGGCTGTAGCAATACGCTTAATAATATTTAATAGGTTGATAACGGTATGCTCCATATACATCCCTCCTGATGTTACACTTTCGAGTTCTGATGTCGAGGCGCTGGTTGACCAGCTGCCCGAACCGTACATTCTAACAGGCGACCTTAATGCTCAGAATTCTCTTTGGGGCTCTTCTCGTACGGATGCCCGGGGTCGCCTGATAGAGAGGTTTCTTACATCCTCTGGAGCATGCCTTTTCAACAATAAACAGCCTACATATCATAACATAGGACACAACACATACTCATGTCTTGACTTGGCTATTGGCTCCGCAGTTCTCTTTCCTCTTCTCGAGTGGGGTGTGGGAACTGACCCATATGGCAGTGACCACTTCCCCACCTCACTCACATACATAGGTAAAGGCCCATGCAGTCCATCTTCCCATAATAGGTTCAATGAAACACGAGCTAACTGGAATACATTTACAGAGACATCCAAACTACACCACACATCCATAGGACACCTACACGTTGAAGAATCTACCCAACTGCTCACGGCGCACATCCTCGACGCCGCCGAAAGGTCCATTCCCCACGCCTCTGGTGCCCCGCGCAACCAGCGGAGGCCGTGGTGGAATGAGGACTGTAGGCGGGCGCGAGAGGACCAGAACAAGGCGTGGGGTATCCTTCGTCGGTACCCCACGTCGGGAAACCTCCTCTTGTTCAAACGGGCCAAGGCGTTAGGAAAACGTGTGCGCCGTGAGGCAAAACGAGAGAGTTGGCGTACATTCATAACATCAATAAACTCCTACACAGACACAAGGAAAGTATGGACACGAATACGCAAACTCAAGGGACAACAAACACACAGCCTGCCTCTGGTCAGCACTACAGGGGACACACTCGAAGACCAGGCTGACACACTCGCACAACACTTCCAACACGTGTCCAGTTCCGCACACTACACGAACACTTTCCTGAAACATAAAGCCTCTTGTGAAAAGAAGTCTCTACACGACAACAACAAATCACAGACTTCTTACAACTCTCTGTTTTCACTACATGAGCTGAGGGCTGCTCTGAGCACGTGTAAACCCTCAGCTCCAGGCCCAGACAACATCACATACACAATGATACAACACCTGCACGCAGACACTCTTCTAACACTCTTACACCTCTATAACAAGATTTGGCTTTCGGGGCACATTCCAAACTCTTGGAAGGAGG
Source organism: Haemaphysalis longicornis (assembly GCF_048455015.1). Taxonomy (NCBI): domain Eukaryota; kingdom Metazoa; phylum Arthropoda; class Arachnida; order Ixodida; family Ixodidae; genus Haemaphysalis; species Haemaphysalis longicornis. Next base: position 165,921,808 of record NW_027526361.1, on the reverse strand, counting down.
CTATAGTTGTAGCTTTCCTGAAGGAGGGAAAGGACCCGTCGTCCCCCTCAAGTTACCGTCCTATTGCCTTGACGAGCTGCCTGTGCAAGCTCTTCGAGAAGATGATAAACCGCAGGCTCGTGTACTTCCTTGAGTACAACGGTCTTCTCGAGAGCTGCCAGGCAGGCTTCAGGGCGGGGCGATCCACGAATGATCAACTCGTAGCTCTTGAATCTTACATTAAGGATGCCTTCGTGCATAAACAGTATGTCGTGACTGTGTTTTTTGACCTCGAGAAGGCCTACGACACCGCTTGGCGCTACGGGATCCTCAGTGACCTGAAATCTTTCGGTGTTTCGGGCCATATGCTCAACACTCTGGCTAGTTATCTGTCCCACAGAACGTTTCGCGTGAGAGTTGGTAGCGCACTGTCAAGAATTCATGTGCAAGAAAACTGCGTGCCCCAAGGTGGAGTTTTAAGCTGTACTCTTTTTATAATTAAAATGAACTCTCTTGGGAAGGCATTGCCACCTACCATTTCTTACTCTATGTATGTAGACGACGCACAGATATCTTTTAAATCTTGTAATATGTCAATCTGTGAACGTCAGGTCCAGCTTGGTGTTAAAAAACTTGCCAGCTGGGCAGACAAGTATGGTTTTAAAATTAATCCGGGAAAGAGCTCTTGTGTTGTATTCTCCAGGAAGCGTGGGGTCCACCCGGACCCAGACATCACTCTTGCGAATGTGCCTATTCCTGTGAACAGGGAGCACAAGTTTTTAGGCATTTTATTCGATGAAAAACTTACATTCATCCCTCATATCAGACAGCTCAAATGCAAATGCTTAAAAACAATGAATATTCTTAAGGTCCTCTCACATCAATCTTATGGGGCCGACAAACAACTCCTGCTGCGCCATTACACAGCCTTGGTGGGGTCTCGGCTCGACTACGGCAGCGTCGTGTATGGGTCGGCGACAAAGACCGCACTGAGAATGCTCGACCCAGTGCTGCATCTTGGCCTTCGCCTCTCATGCGGCGCTTTCCGCACTAGCCCTGTCGAAAGCCTTTATGTCGAGTGCGACAAGTGGTGTCTAGGGCATCAGCGGGAGTATGTTGATCTGCTATATGCATCTAAGATTGTATCCCTTACCAACCATCCTTTTAATCCTATCATGAACAATACATCAAACTTGCAACTCTTTTTAAACAGGCCATCCATTTCCTTACCTTTCTCTCTCAGAGTTAGGGAGGAGGCTTCTGCACTCACGGTCCCTCTTTCAGACACGCACAAGACACCCATCCATAATTTAATTCCACCATGGCATCTACATCCTATATCATGCGACTTATCATTCACATTAGTAGAAAAAAATAGGGCACCCAGAAGTGCAATTCTGCAGCACTTCCTGTTCCTGCAGGACAAGTACAGGTGTGCAGAATTCTATAGCGACGCGTCGAAAACTGGTTTTACTGTACCTTGTGCAGCGCACGGACCAAATTTTACCGTAAATAAAACAATGAATTTTCATAGCAGTATTTACACGGCAGAAGCCTATGGCATTTTACTCGTTTCAAACCACATCCTCGAACATAAAATTCCAAAGTCCATCATCTACACAGATTCTCTAAGCGTTGTACAGGCACTGTCATCCGGAAAGTCATCTAAAAACTATGTCATAAATGCTCTTTTCAAGGTACTAATGTCTGCATATGCCTCAAATCTTGAAATAACTATATGCTGGGTACCAGGGCATTGTGGAATCCCTGGCAATGAGGCCGCCGACCAAATGGCTGGTGATGCTGCTCTCATGACTACAGTTGACGTTACAACAGTACCTTACACCGAACTAAAGACACACATCAGACGACAGCTTCGTAACACATGGCAATTACACTGGAGTCAACAAACAGACAACAAACTACACGTAATAAAACCACAACTTGGACGCTACATAACTGACTCACACAACAGATACACTGAAGTCGCCCTGGCTAGGCTGCGGATAGGCCACACACATGTTACGCACTCCCACCTGCTCACTGGAACTTCGGGACCCACGTGTAGCAGGTGTGGAAAGGGCCTATCCGTAGTCCACATACTAATCACATGCAAGGCACTTGACACAACACGACACAAACATTTCCCTGAATTATACAGACGACACATTCCTTTGCACCCATCATACTTTTTAGCCGACGAACCAATGTTTTCTAGTCAACGTGTTTTTAAGTTTTTAGCTGAGGTAAACTTTCTGCAGCTCTTGTCATATCATGTGTAATCACCCTGGCCCTATACACCAGCCATCTCCATTGTCTTTTGTTTTGCATCACCTTTACTTTTAGTCACATGTTTTAGTACTTATGGTCTCATCATAATTCAGTAACTTCTTCTTTGGCGCTCTTTGCCCATAGTCGGCCTTGCGCCAATAAAACCCAACTATCATCAACTATTAAAAAAAACTAACATACGGCCTATACTCGAATATGCTTGCACGGTATGGGAGCCGCCAACCCTTCTTGATAAAGCTAAATTGGAAACAGTTCAAAGCCTCGCAACCAGGTATGTGTTAAGAAAATTAGCAAAAGAGACAAATGTTAGTAGAAATACCCGCTTGAACTTACTGAATTGGGAATCACTTGAACATCGTAGAACTGTATTTGGCTTGAAACTATTTTATGAAGTTTCTTTTTAACAGAACGGTACGCCGCGCGAATCGAATATTTTCTCGCCTCAATACGTATCCACCCGCATATACCATATCTATAAAGTTCTTGAGATTGATTGTAAATCTAGCGCGTTCCTTGACTCATTTTTCCCTAAAAGCGTTCGTCAGTGGAACAGTTTACATTTGTACACAATTCTAGTAACACGATCCTGTCTACAGTTACGTCACTCGAAGGCCTAAACTAACATTGCCATGTGTTTGCTACGCGCAAGTTTTGCTGTTTCCTCAAATCACCTGTAAAGTGCGCTCACTATTATGAAATTACTTAGTGTAATATAATAGTTGTAGATTTGCAGCCTCGCATCAATGCTGTCTTTTCACGTGGTGTGTCTGAGGGCTATCGAAAATGTTATATGTCCTTTCTATTCCTTTGTCGTTATTTGAACCTTCGATTTCCGCTTGTGGAAAGTAATTCTGAGAGCCTTTTTCTTAATTATTGTAATGAAGTATTTTTAAGTGGCATGTCTTAGGCTATTTGAAATGTATACATGCGTTTTCTTGTCACTTGCTCTCTTGCTTGCTCGCTAATAAGTACTTCTTCTGAGTGCCTTTTTTTGTGTATCCCTCCCACTGTAATGCCGCAAGGCGCTGTGGGTACAAAATAAATAATAATAAATCATCGAGAAAACTACATCGCAGCCTGCCAGAATTGCCACTCCAATGGCCATGCGCCCACCCGTTGTCCCAACGACTGTGTCATGCACCCATATTGGCCGAGGCTCACTCACCAGATGTCTGCAATCTTAAAACCAATAATAACGTCGTGCGCAGAGACATCATACGGCTGGAAAGGAGCGAGTTGCTCATACTTTTAATACACCATGCTCCGAAGTCTTCACTTTGCGCATCGCCCGACTTCGAGCCAGAAGTATCCATTACGAAATTACACAGCATTCACTACCCTATGCTTAGGCTGCCCAGAGAAATGACAACACTAGAGTTTTTAAGGCCAATCAGGATTACACATGCCCAGCAATGGCTTATATCACCTGTTGTATTGAAGCCAAATAAAAGTGACTTCGCTGTAGTTTATCACCAGTACGTTCGGAGAACAACAGTTCCCGAAATTCCTCACGAGTGGTTCATATTCCAACTTGGTAAAACGCCGCGATGAATGGTTGTTCCACAAAACTCATGTTTGAACGTCTTTCCCGTTCCCGTGTCCCTATTTATCATCGCCCTTACATTGGGTGAGCGACTGGCTGCACAAAAACGTGAATTTGTGACGTTGACTAACGCACTGGTCTGATCTTCTCACATTTTTGGAGGTTGCTGGACACCTTGACCCTACGGGTCATCCATTCGTCGTATTCAGTGTACATGCTGTCCACGTTGACCCAGAGAAACGACCAACCAAGGTTTGCGACTCTTATCTAGTTGACGAACAGCTTCAGCATTTATGTTGCGACACTGAATATGCTACTCACATACATTGTCAGAGGGCCCGGATGACATCGTCGGTGTGTTTTATGCGAAGCTCGGGTGCCTGCAAAATAAATAGGAGCGGCTGCCAAAACGTCATAGGGTATATGCTTGCTGAAGAGAGGATTTGGCACGAGAATGCTCCTCTGTGAGATCCTTGCATCGGAGGTACCAGATGTTTCTTGATTCCCTGGGGCCGAACTCTCCAAAAGCAACAGCCGTTGTTTTGAAGCGGCTCGGTACTGGCAAGTATTCTTGGGTTGGGGCTTCGCTTGGAGGGGTGGGAAACTGGGAAACTCTCACGGTGTGTGCCATGAGGGGCAGCTGCAAGCTGCACGTGCAAAACGACGCGCATCGAGTCTCGTCGTTTTGCACGTAGCTTTTGACCCTTGCGCAGCTGCTCCTCATGGCACACCCCGTGTGATTTTCTTTAGTTGCCGCCCCTCAGAGAGACGTCCCAACCCAAGAATACATGCATTTGCATGCCAGTACCACGTCGCCGAATAAACGACGGCCGTTGCTTTAGAGTATTCGGCCCCTCCTTCGTGCCGATACCAGACATTCTCATTACAGGTTAATTGATCGATGCAAAAGGCACATGGAAGCAGCAAAAGATGAAGCCGTCAGGAGAGGTGTAGTATAGCCACCCTGCGAATTTATTTGGAATTTCGTTCAAAGTAGCTTTTCAAAAGCATTAGGCTCAGGGGCCTCCCCCGCTTCCCTACTGTTACAATAAATCCAACTTTAAAATCACCAGAATTACTGGTACGAACGCACTGGCCCACCGTTGGCACCGGGGGAGAATAGCCATCAGTCGTTCGTTTCCCGGCCGCGGCGGCCGCTTTTCTGATGGAGGCGAAAAGCAAAAACGCCCGTGTGTACGAGATTTCGGCGCACGTTAAAGATCCCCAGGTGGTCAAAATTAATCCGGAGCCCTCCGCTACGGCGCGCCTCATCGCCTGAGTTGCGTCGGCGCGTTAAACCCTACAATCAATCAATAGCCATCAGTCTATGCGAAGAGAACGCTAATTCGACTTAAAACGTACATGCAAGCTACTAAGGATCCCACCCTTACCGTGCATGACTGCAGACTGGCTGCTGGAAATTAAAATCTAATTACGCTGCTGGACTAGACGGCATGACTGCCAGAATGCTGGCACTTGTTGTGGGCCACGCTTCCCTAATTTTGCTGTGCGTACTTCATGCGCGCCTATACTTTGGCCATTTCCAGTCTATGTGGAGAGAAGCGCGGGTGATTCTTTTTTGGCTGAAACAGAACCCGTCACCAAATGTAGCCTCATACCACCTCACCGTTTGCATTTCGTCGCTGCTCGCGGATGCACGGAATGAAGGAACTCTCGGGAGCGAACCACGTTTCTTCGTGATTTCTTCCTGCACGTGTTCGGAATATTGCACGAACATCAGTACGGTTTCACTCAGAGGCAGAGTGCAGCATCAGCGCTACATGCGTTGAGCTCGCATCCACAGTCCTGTCGTGACCAACGGTCGTTGGCTGCACCTATTTCTTCGCAGTTTAAGCATCTGCACCTCCTGTGCAGATCGGGGGCCTAGAGTCTTGCACAAGGTGTATGTGGAGCCCTTCGACATTTGTGGCGGTATAAGTCATTTCTGCCCACCTACGTTTACTTTGCGATGTCGAGACAGAGACAGAGACAGAGAGATAAAACTTTATTGGGTCCGTGCCATTCAGGTGGCGCTTGTAGCCGGTGCCATCCACACTCACCGGCGACTGCCACAGCCCTATCGATTAATCGGACCTGAAGGTCCAGATCGGAGCTGCGGAGCGTGACACTCTGATCCCAGGCGTAGACACCAACGTTACTTTTTTAGGAATGGGAATAAACAGTTCATATACCTTTGTAATAACATGTATCGGGCCACTTTCTCGTAAACGACAACTCTGCGAACGAGGAATGACTCGTTGATTATGGCTGACGCCGCTGCCACACGGTGAACCGCAATTTTAACAGCCTGGAGCAGGGTGTCACCAACCACCCCAGCGTAAAGCGTCCGCTTGCCAGCTCGTATCTGTTGCACATGTATGCTGTAAACGCGATTTCTTCGTATTGATTTTATAACTACTCTTTCAATCTATGAAAGAGGGAATTCGAAACACGGATTTTAGTCAGCCCTGTGCCCTTACCGGCATCGACCGGCATGGTGCCGGCTTTAATCTCCCATAAAAACATTTGAAGAAGGTGCAGGCTATTTTCAATTTGAAAACAAAATCTGTGATGCACCTAGAAGCTGGCAGAATAGGCAAAATGCTCTCACAGTATTCGGGCACTCACGGCCACTGACCCCTTGTTTTGCAACTGTTCAGCAGCGTCTTTATACCACTCAAGTGTCGGCATTATTTCGCAAAACCATTCGCCACTTTCGTTATCTTTTGCCCTTAATGCCCTTTCGACCATTTGATGTGATATACGCTAGGTAGGCTCGACCGGTTGGGAAAAGAATTTCAAGAGTACAGATCATTAATATTCAAAGCGTGACAGTAGCCACAACCTCGTTGACCGGAGCTAAACACTAGAGTTCAGTTGGCAAGTGTTCCTTGTTGAAAAGCCGCAAAGAGACCCATAATGCATTCACGCATATAGGACCATCAAGGCGCCCCAACCATGGCCTTCAAGTGCGTGACCACGTTTGTAAAACATATGTAGATAGCAGAAATTATTGGCTGCAACGTTCCAGGCACCCCTCTACGCTAAAGTGAATGCGCAATGACGGATGGGGAACTTTACCAGAGCGAGCGGCCGCCCTTGGCTGGTGTTTCATTCACCACGACGTGTCGTCGAAACGGGGGGAAAAGGGAGCTGGCTAATCGAGTCGCGGGGGGATCGTTAGCGCGGCTCCCGATTCCAGATCGTCCCCTCGTTCGTCGTCCCAGCAATCAGTCTCCGTCGTCGCCTCAGGGTAGCGTTATTGAAAAATCGAATCGCCATACGTGCGCACGGTGCGATGTCGGCTGCCGGCATAATCACCGTGGCTTCGGCCAACCGTGAAAACAAAGTCGATCAGTGCGCGCCGGCTCCACGATTGGCTGACGTGTACTTACGCGACTTATCAAGCTGCGTTGAAGAAACGGAATGAGTGAGGATAGACGAACGCTCTTTATAGAGTACATGAAGAAACGCGCATGGGGTCCGTATATATGGCAGCATATTGTACAGGGTTCACAAACATATTCTGTTACGGGCAAACAATATGTACATCTTGAAAGGGACAATCGATAAGGTTTTTCTGTCCCACATTTTGGGCGGGCCAATATAAACAGCTCCGAAGTGGTTGTTTTACAATGTAGGCGAAATGGCGCCATCCTAAATGTTGTATGGGGTGTATGTCTGCCTTCCCGCACAAGCAAATACCAGAACAGACTTTCAAACTTGACAAAGGTGTTGTAGCACTCCAAAGAGTTTATTACTGAGCGCCATGCATAGGAACTATACATGTAGCTCGATTGATTGATTGAATAAACTTTATTCATGACAGCAAGCGCGATGTGAGGGCGCCCGCCCGGTGAGAGGCGTCCTCAGTTCAGGATGCCTGGAGGTAACCTGCTCGCGTTGCCCTCTCTACCAGCATGCGCTGGGTAGAGGGGTTGGAGCTGGCCAGCAGCTCCACCCACTGCTTTGTAGTAATGTTGGGGAGTGACGGTTGGGTAGGGGTGTTGGGGCATTCTACGGTAATGTGGTAGAGAGTTCCCATGTTTGGACAAAAGTGACATGTGGCTGGGTATTGGGCAGGGAAAATAGCGTGGTACAGTGGATTGTGGGGGAAATTGTTTTTCTGCAGCTTGCGTAGTGTAACTGCGTCGGTCCTGGAGAGAGTATGGTGAGGAGGTGGGTATTTCTGTCGCTGTAGCCTATAGTGGGAAAACGATCAGGTTTATTGCAGAGATGCGGCTTCGGCTCACGTCTTTGAGCACCTCTTCTATACACCACCTCATCAATGAACGCCTGTTCTTGACTGGATCTTCACTTTCCGTTTGCAGGTTGTAGTGGTCAGGGGCACCTGGACGTTTGTAAAAAAAAAACATCAACAATTTGTATCCTAACAGCGCCTACCAGCTCAAAAATGAACCACAAATGAACAAACTCCGTTTAGGGAAATATACAGACGAAAAAAATATGCGTTAAAGGAGAGTTATTCGGAACTCCAGCGGCGATGTTATCAGAGCGAAGTGCGGAACGTGAATGTAATTTGTAATTTTGGATGCCTCTGACAAAAATAATGACGACTCACATCTTGTAAAGCTAAATTTCAACAAATAAGCAAGATATACTTCCGTAGGACAACCGGAAGTCGGGCGGGAAGACAAGAGAGCAGCTCATTTGTTTAGTGGTACCCATTACAGTCTAGTCCACTTATAACGATATCCAAGTGCCAAGAAAATCCCATCGTTATAACCGATAATCGTTATAAGCGGGTCGAGAAAAAAAAGCCACAAGATAGATCAAAACATTTTATTAGCATGCAAGTGAGGTAGTGCAACTACTCGTTTGCAGAAAAGCCAAAGTCAGTCAGCTTCGACTGCTTCACGCGAAGCTGACGCACATCTTTTTCGAGAGCATCTAATTGCTCCAGGCAATTAGATGCTCGCCGCAGCGCCGCAGGCGAATCGGCCATGGCGTCCAAACGTTCAGTCCGACTCCGCAGTGAAACTGGTGAAACGTTGAACGGAGGCAGATGCGGAGAAAAAAAAGCACTCAGTTCGGCGCGCAGGAAAGGCGAGGGAAACTTCCGAGCTGCGAGCAGTGCGAGCCGAACTGGCCGAACCAGCCGAACGTTGGTTCGGCCGGACGCGCGGACGAGGCCAAAGCAGCGGCTCCGGGAGGGGAGTCGGGAAAAAAAGCTGCTCCTCCTCTCGCTTGGCGCAGTCGACTCGTTTTCTGAGGGGTGGACGGGATGCAAGGCGCGTCGCGTGCTGTCGGCGCCGAGTGCCGGCTCCAGCGCCGGCGGCAGCTCGCATTTTCGGCGCGCGCGGTAAGCGGATTCAATCGCTATATCCGATATCGCGGCTCGGGAGCATCGTAATAAGCGGGTTATTTTACCATAGAAAGCATACAAAATTGGACGGTGCAATCGTTGTCCATCGTTATATCCAATATATTGTTATAAGCGGTATCGTTATAAGTGGATTCGACTGTATATGGGCACGTTGACTCGCAAATCCCGCATGTAAATATCGTTCAAGGTAGGCCCGCTTTACTGTGCCACAGTCAGAGGCAGATAGCTGCTCAACTACATGCACAAATTGAAAAAATTTCTCCCATTACCGCCTCAAAGACAAGAAGGCCCTGAACTCGGGCAACTGCAGCATACAGTCAAGCGGACTAAGATGGCAACCCGCTGCCCATAGCTTCTTCTCCCATACCACTTTCCTATATTGCTTCAATAAAAGTTTACAACACCCTGTTTGTATGTTTATTATTTGCCCCTAGAAATATATAGGTACCCTTTATCTCTAAAGTGCCAGCTAAAGTGATTATCACCATGCTGCAATGAGAAACTGGAGCTGGTTCTGAGCAGCTGTGCAGTTCCTCCAGTTTTTTATAATGCACACCACACTTTTCCAGAATTTAAGGTTGAGAGGAACAAATGTCTTGAGGACAGGATGCCATCTCTGCCAAAACATCTCTCTTCAAAGATATTTTTAAGACACTCAGTAGCTTCTTGTTAATGAATCAATTGAGGGCACCGAATTGGCTCTGTTTTTCATAAAACCAGCCACAACGATGGCCCTCGTGCCTTCGCTGAAGCAAATGCCCACAGGGAGAGCCTGCATATGATTAAAATCCAATTATGGCAAAGAACAGAAGCCTAAAAAATTTATATATGCGCCTCACACAAGAAAACTGAGATCTGAAACGGGAAAATGAAACAATGTGAGCACCCACACACAAAATGTTCAGCCGAAGCGCTTAATGAATGAATGAACAACTATATTTAGAAATAGGCCTGAGGCCCTGGGGGTGATTGGAAGTTGAGGGAAAAGATGACTTAAGCTGTCCAAGCAACTGGGTCAGAAACACCCATCTTTCACCTGAAATTTACATGCATGCAGGGCAACGATGAGTATTTAAATGGAAGAAAACGAGTAAGTTAACTGGTGGAAATGCTCTGGCAAGTTGATCTTTGTGTCGGTAGGTGGGAGGGGCGGCCAATTAAACACTCTTTCTAAAGGTACGTCAGACATACCAACAAATTTCTTAAAAATACATTGGTTTTATCCACCAAATTTATTAACGATATGTCGGATATATACGCAAAATTTCGTAAAGCTACTTCGGAGCACTAGGTTGAACTGGGATGGATTCGAATCTTCATAAGTTTTCCTTTTTGTGTGTGCGTGCCCGGGGATAGCGTTTTGCAATAGCTATACTTAATGCCCGCTTCACATAGTGAGAGCAGTCAATCTTGATTTTTACACTACTGTCCAAACCGCTATTGCTCACTGAAGCCAACACTGACGTAGCCATCGCCACAGTTACGTCCATGATTAATAACAGTAGCTCAGGGTAGTCAGTAAATGGAAGCGGTTTGCGCAGTTGGGTAAATTAAGGCAGACAGTTCCTGCTTTGCATTGTGAAATGAGTGTAGGGTAGCACCTTGGAGTTCCACCCGGATTAGCTAAAGTTTGTCCAATCATCAATAATACCAGTGATTAATAATTAACAGAGACGCTGGCTAGTCAGTGAGGAGACGCATTTTGGCACTTTGAGTGAATATCAAGAAAGACTGCTGTTGCTGCATGCTGTGACGCGGGCATAGGGTAGCGGCTTGGAGTTCTGTTTGGACTGAGCTAGAGTTAGTTAAATCATTTTTAAAGCTGAACCTCATTATAATGAACACTGATATAGCGAATTATCGGCTACAATAAACTAAATACAAAGTTTGGTTGGTCATGCTTCATTTCAGTGCACGAAGCTGGAACTGCAAGAGCTGCACGCGATATCGGCTGTAATGAACAAAAAATTTCCGACGCCAAAAACTGCAGAACTAGAAAAGGCCCTTTTATGCGTGGTCACTGCGGAAACCTTTATCCTGTTCAGCGCTATGAAAAGCCACCGTACGAAAGCTTCAAATAAATTAAAACGCATGCCTGTTTTGTCAAAGGAACTTTCTACTGATGTAATTCGATTATGATGGTTTCAGTTTAATGGCGCAAGGCCGATAAGGGCAAAGAACGCCAGAGAGAAATTTATTTGATGAGGACGGATGTGCAATTAAATACTAAATTTTCGACTTAAAGAAGAAGCGAATGCATGAAGATGGCTGGTGTATAGGGCCAGTGTGATTATGCATGATATGAAAGAAGGTGTACAAACTTGACATCTGATAAAAACTGAAAAACACATTTGTTAGAAAACATTGGGTTGTCGGCTAAGAAGTGTGATGGGTGTAGTGGGATGTGTTGTCTGTACAGTTCAGGAAAATGTTTCCGTCGTGTGGTGTCGAGCGCCTTGCACTCAATGAGTATGTGAACTGCGGATAGGGCCTCTCCGCACCTGCTGCACTGGGGTCTTCAAGATCCCGTGAGCAGATACGAGTGCGTTGCATGGGTGTGCCCTATCCCTAGCCTAGCCAAAGCCACTTCGTGTGAGTCAGCTGTGTACCGTCCCAAGTGTGGCTTTATTACATGTTGTTTGTTGTCTGTCTGTTCATTCCAGTGTGTTTGCCATGTTCTGCGCAAGTGTTGTCTTATGTGTGGCTTGAAGTCTGAATAGGGTATCGTTGTTATGTCCACAGTGTTCCTGAGTGCAGCAGCAGCGGCCCTCTCGTCTGCCAACTCGTTCCCTGCCATCCCAGCGTGTCCTGGGACCCAGCACAGGAGCAGCTTATGCTTTTCCGCATGCACAGACACGATAGTGTTGAATACAAGATTAACTTTGTGGTTTTAGGTGAGCTTGTGCGATGGTAGTGCGCGAACAACACTCAAGGAGTCTTTATAGATGATTGAATCGGGAATTGATTTTCAGGAGTGTATCGTACAATCAGTAAAATTCCATGCGCTTCTGCTGAAAAAATTGTTGTATGCACACTCATGGTTCTGACTGCATTGAAATTGGGACCATGATCAGAGCAGGAGACCATAATGGAGGTTTTAGAATCGTCACTGTAAAATTCTGCACGTGGATATTTAAACTGCAGAGATAGAAATTGCTGCAGTGTTGCTGCTCGCGGTACCCGATATTTCTCAAGTTTCATAAAAGAAAGGTCACAAGACACAGGGCGGACTTGCCAAGGCGGTAAATTGTTTGAAAAGGATGACCTGTACACATCTAAAAACAAAGCGCTGAGATCCGAGGCTCGCTCTCTCAGTCTAAACGAGAAGGGCAGAGGAACAGATCGACGATTTACAAAGAGTACAGATGTGGATGTATTGTTAAAGACAGGATAAAAGGGATGGTTGTTCAGCGATGAAATTTGAAAAGCATAAAGCAAGTCCATGTACGTCCGTTGGATCTCAAGGGACGACTTGTTACACTCGACATACAGACTCTCGACAGGGCTAATGCGAAAGACGCAAGACGTAGCCCCAAGTGTATCACTGGGTCAAGCATTTGTAACTCTGTTTTAGTCGCCCACCCATACACCACACTGCCATAGTCTAAACGAGATCCAACCAAAGCAGTATACAAGCGCAGCAGCAGTTCTTTGTAACCCCATACGATTGGTGGGAGAGAACCTTAAGGATATACGGTGTTTTCATACATTTATGCTTAAGCTCCTTGATGTGTGGAATGAATGTGAGTTTGCGGTCAAACACAACACCTAAAAATGAGTGCTCCTTGTTCACAGGAAGCGACACGCCATTAAGAGTAGTGTCTGGGTCAATATGGACCCTCCGCTTCCCGGAGAACAAAACGCAGGAGCTCTTTCCAGGATTAATTTTAAAACCATTTATGTCTGCCCAGCCGGCAAGTTTCTTGACGCCGAGCTGGACTTGACGTTAGAAGAAAGATATAAAACATGATTTAAAGAATATCTGGACGTCGTCTCTATACATTGAATACGAGATCGTAGGTGGCATTGCCTTTCCAAGAGAGTTTATCTTAACTATGAAGAGCGTGCAGCTCAACACTCCACCTTGCGGCACGCCATTTTCTTGCCCATGTACCTTTGACAGTGTAGAGCCAACTCTGACGCGAAAGGTTCTCTCCGACAAATAACTAGCAAGGGTGTTAAACATATTACCTGAAAAACCGAATGACTTGAGGTCACTAAGGATCCCATAACGCCAAGCGGTGTCATAGTCCTTTTCGAGGTCGAAAAACACAGTTAAACATAAATGTTTGTGAATGAAGGCAACCTTGATGTATGACTATAGTGCCACAAGTTGATCGTTTGTGGATCTCCCCGCCCTGAAGCCTGCCTGGGAGCTCTCGAGAAGACCGATGTACTCCAAAAATTACACGAGCCTCCGGTTTATCACCTTCTCGAGAAGCTTGCACAGGCAGCTGGTCAGGGCAATGGGCCGATAGCTAGCGGGAGAAGAACGGTCCTTCCCTTCTTTCAAGAATGCTACAACTATGGCATCCCTCCAAGACTTTGGAATGTGCCCCGAAAGCCATATTTTGTAGAAAAGGTGAAGGAGTGTTACAAGAGTGTCTGTGTGTAAGTTCTGTATCATTGTATATGTGATTTTGTCTGGGCCTGGAGCTGAGGGTTTACACGTGCTCAGACCACCCCTAGCTCATGAAGTGTGAACTCAGAGCTGTAAGTGGCTGATCTGTCATTGTAATGTAAAGGCTTCTTTTCGGCCACGAGTTTGTGCTTCATGAAAGTGTTTGTGGAGTGTGCTGAACTAGATATGTGTTGGAAGTGTTGTGCAAGAGTGTCAGCCTGGTCTTCAAGTGTGTCCCCTGTGGTGCTTACCAGAGGCAGGCTGTGTGTTTGTTGTCCTTTGAGTTGGCGTATTCATGTCCATACTTTTTGTGTGTCGGTGTAGGAGTTAGTAGGTGTTATTAATGTACGCCAACTATTGCGTTTTGCTTTACGGTGCACACGTTTCCCAAACGCCTTGGCCCGTTTGAAGCCTCTTTGAAGCGGTGGGGTACCGACGAAGGATACCCCACGCCTTGTTCTGGGCCTCTCGCGCCCGCCTACAGTCCTCATTCGACCACGGCCTCCGCTGGTTGCGCGGAACACCAGAGGCGTGGGGAATGGACTTCTCGGCGGTGTCGAGGATGTGCGCCGTGAGTAGTTTGGGTTGCCTGCTCAACATGTAGGTGTGTTATAGACGTGTAGTGTAGTTTAGATTATTCTAAACTACACATGTAGGGAATTTTAGTCGAAGTTTGTTCTTGCTTCATTAAAGCTGTTCTGGGAAGATGGACTGCTCGGGCCCTTTCATACATATGTTAGTGTGGTAGGGAAGTGGTCAGTACCATATGGGTCAGTGCCCACACCCCAGTGAAGACATGGAAAGAGAACTGCAGATCCAATAGCCAAGTCAGGGTGTGAATAAGTGTTGTGTCCTATAATATAATATGTTGGCTGTTTCTGGTAGAAAAAAAACATGCTCCCGACGATGTTAAGAATTTCTCAATTAGGCGACCTCGGGCATCCGTGCGAGCAGAGCCCAAAAGAGAGTTATGCGCATTCAAGTCGCCTATCAGACTGAAAGGTTCGGGTAACTGATCTTCCAGACTCTCGAAATCTGAGCTCGAAAGCTGGAAGTGAGGGCGGATGTAAAGAGAACATAGTGTTATAAGCCTATTGAAAATTATCCTTCGAATGGCAACAAATTTTAGGGTGGTCTGTAGTTGGACAGTGTTGCAAGCCAAGGATTTCCGGGCAATGACGGCCACACCGCCTGAGGATGTCCCACCACCATCTCTGTCCCTCCTGTCCCTCCTGTAACCATGTAACTACTCAAGAAATTTGTGTGCGTGGAGTGTAAATGGGTTTCTTGGAGACACATCCCACTTGGCTAATTGGAATGCAGTAACTCATAGACATCATCAAGATTTTTAAGAAGGCCTCTACAGTTCCATTGCATGATATTTTCTCTTCCTATTATTGAAGTTTAGAGCTACTGGAGTATGTTCGTGTTTATGTGTCCGCTTTGGGGGCTTGAACTCTTGGAAGGGATTTTTTTATTTTCTCTACTGACCTGGACGCCGGGGCCCGTTCCTTCCGCTGTGGTGCATGCCGGAACGGCTCGACGTCCATTTCATCATCTGAAGGCAACGGGGTGCCCAGCAGACTGGGCCCCCTAGACTTGGACTTGGCACCCTTCCCGGTGCCCTTTGTTAGAGCCGCGACCACCGAGGGCGTCAGGAGCGCCCCACGTGACAAAGGCGGTACGGCGGGGGTGGGAACTGCCGTGGGTGCCTCCGTCTTCATCTCAACCATGCCCTCGCGTGTGCTTCGGGCCGGTGTAGAGGAAACAGTGGATGCAGCAGCAACCCCAACGGATGTGGTTGCCACCACAGCCACTGCTGCCTGAGCAGGCGGCGTGGTGGCGGGTTGGGCCGCCGGAGGCAACCCTGTGGGGGCAGGGGCGGGACCAAGTCTGACTCGCGATACTGCGTCCCAGCCGAAACAATACACCGCTCCGCCCCCCGGCGAGCTGCGTCGGCGTACCTCCGCAGGGGGAAAGAGGCAAACCTCTTTCGCGCCTCTAGGAAGGTGATGTTCTCTTTTACTTTCAATTGAATGATCTGCTTTTCTAATTCCAACTTCTCACAACTCCTAGAATAAGCAGCGTGCGGTCCCTGGCCGTTCGCACAGGTGAAGCCCTCGAATGCGCAATTGTCGGTTACGTGGTCATGTGCTGCACATTTTGTGCACGTCAGTTTACCACGGCAAGAGGTTGCGCCGTGCCCAAACCGCTGACACTTGAAGCAGCGGCGTGGTTTCAGCACGCAAGGGAAGATTGGACATCTTAAGAAACCTGCGTTGACCGACTCAGGAAGTGTTGGGCGGTCAAACGTCAAGATTATGTGCTGGGTAGGAATTATTTGATTATTTCGGCGTTTGGTGATTCGCCTCACTGCTGCCACGCCCTGATTTCGGAGGCCCTCAAGCAGATCTGCTTCAGTCTCATTCATTAGATCCCGATCAGAGATCACGCCCTGACAGCTATTGAGGCTGCGATGGGGCGTGATCTTGATGTGTACATCGACCACGGGTGTTTGCGTGAGGAGGCTACAGGATTGTTTGTTTCCAGCTTCAATTAGGACTTCTCCCGTTGTGAGCTTCTTAGCGTTGTACAATTTGCCTATAAGGCTTTCAAGAAACTTGGAAATGACGAAGGCAGACTGGGAAGTGATGGGTTTGGGCTTATGGAGGGATTCCATTATCAAAAAGCGCAAGAAGTTATCGGGCTTTGGAAGAGCGATGGAAGGCAAAGAAGGAAAGGATACTTCGGTGCGGCCCCTTTTCAGGGACCGATCACGTTTGGGTGGGGCGGTTAGAAAATGTCATATGATAGAGCAAAAAGCTAGGAACGGGGGTACTTTCTTTGTTAGCCTTACCCTGGTCGCTGAACAGGTCCCGGAGCTCCCTGCCTAGTAAACAGACAGGGAGCCCATGCGCCGGAGCTTGACCTGGGCTCCGACAGCCACCGTTTGTGGTCTCTACCATTCACCATACAACACATCGCCACGGTTGGATGCAGATTATGTTTGGGGGCTCGGGGTCCACGGTGTCGCCAACACCGTCTTTAAGATTACTCAAGTTGCCCCGTGCGGAGGCCTGTTGTAATTCCTTGTTCTCATGTTCGGGTCCATTTATTTTGAAATTCCACGAGCACACCGGTAAGGATTAACTCGTCTAGAGTAGGTTCGAATAAGGTGTTTTTGCGTCTAGTATTTTTGCACAAGCATGATTGCCTATTTGTAAAGCCGAGTTATATCTCCACTGTTAACAGCACATATCGGGTACAACGAACTAATTTACTGCCCCGAAACTACATTGTTATAACCAGGTTCCACTGTAATTAATAATAGTGAATAATAATTAACAGTGATTCTGGCTTGTCAGTGAGCCGAAGGGTTTTGGCTGGTTGGGTAACACTGATCCCACCAGGGCTATATATAGCCAGACATGTTCTTCGGAGGGGGTTATGGGTTATCGGAAGAGAAAGGATTTGCTAAAAGGATCACTAAGCCTTGCTTGCACACTGCCTGGAAACATTTTCGGCGAGAGTTCAAATCCCCCCCACCCTCCCCTGTGGCTACGTCCCTGGCTCCCACGTCAAGTTGCGTTTCCTCTGGACGAAACTTCACTGACAGCTGCCGTTCCATCTGGACAGAACTGAATGGAAACCACCGAACTCAACCAGCCGGCCTGGAGGCAATAGAGCAATTGTGAACAGATTGATGTCTCGGGTGGCTTAAAGCTCCTGAATAAGCTCACTAAGGTGGCACGAAGTTAGCGGTTGATAATCGAAGAGGTCCAAGTGCAACCAAGTGAACCGAAGTACCCTTAAAAACTTTGCCGATACGTCCGGCGTATAGTTAACAAACTTTGCGGGTACGTCCGACATACCTAGGTACAGCAAAAATTTAAAGGAGTGTGTATAAGGATGCCAATCAGTGCAACCATGCACAGATTTGTAGATCAGCCTGCAGGTATATTTTTGAGAGGAAGGCAAGGGTCGCATCCTGCAGGGCTACCCAAAAATCTGCTTTTATTCGCAATAATCTACAGTTATAATACTGCCCTCTAATGAAAAATATACAGGCTGTTGCAATATACAGTTTACTGCTGCAACACCCGGCAACATGCCTGAAAAGTGTTGCAGCATACATTAAAAAAGAAAATGTTTTCAGCGAAGCCACTCCACCCATCACCGCTGAAATTTTGCACGGATGTCACATTTCAGATTAGTTTAAAAACGGAGCACGCACAGTTACGTGTTGGCGCCGAAAGGCACCTTCCAAGTGCAAATCCAAATGCAAACCTTTGTCTACCGCGTCAATCGGGTTGCGGCAACAAACTCGCGCAGAAAGCGATACTCCCTGGGCACGTAACACAAGCGCACACTTTTTCTCTTAATGATGCGAATAGCACGCAGTCGTAAAACCTTCGGAGGACAACAAACATATACGTTGAGAAACGGTACCGTTCACCGTCGTCACAAATTCATCCGCCGAAGTTCTGACTGTTACCCCCCCTTAGCAGCAACCACTACATAGCCCCCCCCCCCCCCCCCTGTATCCCCGTTTGTGCCGCTTCTGGGGAGTTTGGAACACTTTTCACATGGTCGGCGTCTGTACACAAAGCCCACTTGACCCGCCCAATCCCTTCCACACCTATGAGCTTTGGGAGAGCGCCTTGGCCAGCTCTTCCCTCGACGTCCAGCGCAGGTTGGTGGAGAGGGCAGAAGACGCGGCCCGTGCCAATGGACTCCTGGAATGTGGAGGCCACCCTAAAGACTCTTTAATAAGAAACAATAAACATGTTTTGTCTCTCTCTCTCTTTCTCTCTATCTCTTTCTCTCACCACTGCTTGAATGCATCACACGTGCCGTTGCAATAGTCACAAATGTGCCGGTAATAATTAACTCATGCTCACACGTTGTGGGCCAGCCAACTACAAATAATTCCAATTTTTCTCCATGTAGCAGTCCGAACACGATTCCCCCAACACAAGGCGATGGCTAGACGTTGCGTGCGAACTAGAAATAAAAATGGTTGGCACGCGGCGTGTGAACAAAAAATAAAAAAATTGGGCCCATCTCCCCGCGAGGGGGACTTCAGTAAATGCGTCGCATAGGGGGCGGGTGTATTGCGTTAACGCTTAGTGTTTGGTGACTTGGTGGTAGTGAATGCCTTGTATTAGCAGCTTCTGGACGTAGTTTGAATGAGTCAAGGATATAAGGCGCGTTCGTAGGCTTTCATTCTGTGTCGGTTTTGTGGCGCAGTGGGAAGAGCAACATGTACCTTGCGTTCCGCCCGCAGGGTCGTGGGATCGAAACCAGGCGCCGTTAAGTATTATTTTTTTATATAGTGTAGGGGGAAGGGTGCGGACCTGTTGTTGAGAGCGAGGAGGGCAGCGTGATGCGGGAGAGGAGGAGTGGGGGAGAGGGCGCGCCTGCGCGCTGAGCTGTTGCGGACGGACGGCGGACGCTACATGTGAGTTAAAGAAATGCTCTGCATTTAAAAATTGTTCCCACGGGTCGTGTGAATATGGACACCCGGCGCAGAGCGGCAAACGCCGCTGGCAGACTGTGGGCAGAGGAGTGTCCACCGGGCGGAGCCGTTCGAGGCGGCGGAGCGAGCTCAAGGACGGCGAGGCGTCAGCACGGAGACAGCGTTCGAGGTCATGGGGACGGCCTGGAGAACAAGGATCTGCAACCAAAAAGGTGGGCTGGGCGAGTGGGTCTCCCAAATCGCTCGATTCGGAGTTCCCTTCCCCCCTCAGACTACAACTAAGGAAAGGGCAGAAATTGCGGAGCTTAAGCAGATCATTGCAAAGCATAACGCACAAATTTTAGAACGGAACGCCCAAATAAAGGGGCTCATGAGCAAAAATTACCCCACCTGTGCGTCGCATCCCCCTGTGCGTCGCAACAGGGGAACCCTGTGGAGATGCGACGCATCTTGGGGGTTCACTTGGTGTTTCCGTTGGGTTGATTTTCTAATTGCGTGAAACGTGTGAGGAACGTGTATGGTGTATTCTTTATTTAACACGCGGCGTAAAGTTAACGATGACGGTCTTGTGGTCGCTGAAGTGTACGGATAGTGGATGGTGAAGTAACGGGACCACCGTGCAATTTGCAGCGAAGATCAAGTCTATGCACGTGCCCGAAATCGAAACGCCGGTGCTGGAACGACCGCCGCTATGACGCAACGTGGCGTGCCTATGACGCAACACAATCCAACACAATCCACTTTAATCCAATCCGAATCCAAGCCAAGCCAAGCCAAGCCAAGCCAAGGCAATCGTATCCAATCCAATGCCCCTCGCGAGAGCGTGTTCGCTATCGGTGAGGAGAGGGGGTGAGCGGCGGAGAGCGCAGCTCGCGCGGCGAGGAGAATGGGGGAGGGGTGTGGACGAACAAGAACAACGCCGTATGGAGGTACAAGGCGAGTGAATGAGATGCAGTGGCATCTAAAATGGATCAATTAGTTGCAAAGACACACCAGGGGGCTGTAAACGACCTGGTAGAAATAAACGGAGCTGGGGGGGCGCAGCGGAAAATGCCCCGTAGGAGGTCACCCCCTCCGACTCCTAGCAAAGCACAGACACCGAAGAAGCAGGAAGCCATAGAGGCTGAAGAGGCCCAGACTAGCGAAACGGCTACGCAGCCACCCGTTGAGGAACAGAAGCAACTAACGTATGGCGAAACGAGCATCCAATCGGCGCTGAAACGCATGGAAGATCGACCTAACACGCTCGAGACTAAACACGAGAAGTATGCGGCACGAGTGGCCGCCATTGAGATGAGAATGAAATCCAAATCTTTAAAGAAGGAACGAATGAATAGGATCAAGGAGGCCATCTCAAAGAGAAGGGGACGGCTAGAGACATCCGCCAACGAGGACAATGACCCCAAATAAAAATAGAAGCACTACGAAAATAGGCCGTAAAGAGCTCACGACCATTTTTCAATGGAACTGCAGCGGAATTAGATACAAAGACATGGAATTGGCACTTTACATGAATTAGGTTGAAACTAGGCCGGCCATTCTTGCTTTACGAGAGACAAGGGAAGTCCCAAAAATTCCGGGATACGTTACATACACCGACCCAACCAAAATGGGTACGGCGATCCTAGTGGAGCATCACATAGCTGCTACTGCACAAGCAGGGTGTGAGC
Source organism: Haemaphysalis longicornis (assembly GCF_048455015.1). Lineage (NCBI taxonomy): Eukaryota > Metazoa > Arthropoda > Arachnida > Ixodida > Ixodidae > Haemaphysalis > Haemaphysalis longicornis. The sequence goes on along the minus strand of NW_027526361.1, from coordinate 165,900,877 downwards.
GCACGCTGGTGGAAATACACGCAAAGAAAATTCGCAGTAAAAGCAATATTTTCGTCATGAGCGTCTACTGCAGACCATCGCAAAGACACTATGAATTCGATCGAGTTGTGATGGACGCGAATAAATTCGCCGGGAACAGGCCACTCCTGATTTTGGACGATTTCAACGCGCCGCACCCCTTATGGGGATACAAATCTCAATCCAAGAGGGGAAAGGCTTTGGTCAAGACTATGGAGGACCTGGACGTTTCTCTAATCCACGAACCCGGAGTACCCACAAGAAGAGGCAACAGCGCCTCCAGAGATACAACGCCAGATCGGTCCTGGCTCAGCGGAATGCTGGATATCCCGTGGAAGTGTGAGGACGAGAACTTGGGCCCAGACTTGCGGGTCTAGCTGGCAGCAGCTCGCATAACGGACTGGGATAAGATGCGTGCATACGCACAAGACGGCGAAGGGGCCGACGAAGGGGAACCGCAAGATACCTTGTACAAGACATGGGCCGAGAAGCAGACGATCCTTGCAAAATTCACCAAAGAAATTGAAGCTACAACGAAGGTACCTTTCGTCGACATCAGGCTCGCTCACATGTGCTCGGCCCGGCATTCGCTCACAAAACGCTGGAAGAGGCGAAGGCGCAACAGGTAGCTCGCGCGTCGCATAGCCGAGCTTAACAGCGAAATTTCGGAATACGTGGCCAAGCTGAGCAAACAGAACTGGCTGCAGGTATGCGGCAGCCTTCAGGGGCAGTTGTCCGTGAGCAAGACATGGAAACTGCCGAGGCACCTCATAGACCCCGCAGGCAGCAGGTGAGCAAACCGGCTGCTGACAACAGTTCTAAACACGTACGACGAAGACGGCGACTGACGTATGAAGGCCCTAGAAGACCACTATATTTAAACGGAGCCAGGACCCCACCCCACCCCGCGAGAATACACAGGACCCAGCAATGAAGACCTGGACAGGCCGTTCACGACCTCTGAGTTGTGGACAGCAATTGACGAGAGCAACAAGAAAAGCGCTCCGGGGAGAGACGCTATCACCTACAGGTTGCTCGCCAACATGAGCGGTAAGACGGCACAATCCCTGCTCGAACATGTAAATAAGGCTTTGGAAATCTCACAACTCCCGCCGGAGTGGAAAGAGGCTGAGGTGCGGTTTATACCCAAACCGGGCAAGGCCCTCGCGATCGAAAACATACGGCCAATATTGCTGACATCCTGTGTTGGCAAGGTGATGGAGCGTATGGTTCTACGTCGCCTTAAGGAACACCTTGAAATAACCGACCAAATTCCGAGGACGATGTTTGGGTTCCGCAACAATCTATCAACACAGGACGTCATGCTTCAGCTTCAAGAGTTGGTATTGAAAAGAGCTACGCGAAACAGCCCCAGGGCAATCCTCACCCTGGACCTCAAACGGGCATTCGACAATGTCACTCATGCTAGTATACTCACTAACCTCAATGAGACGAGGTGCGGAAAGCGAACTTTCGGATATGTCAGAGACTTTCTGTCCTCCCGCAGAGCACGAATCTCAATGGGTGAAGAGCGATCGGAGCTCATGGAATTGGAGGAGCAGGGCCCCCACAGGGCGAAGTGTTATCACCACTCCTGTAGAATCTGGCCTTATTGCCGCTGCCACGTTTGCTAGACCAAATCGAAGAAATCGGACACACGATCTACGCGGACGATATTACTATATGGACGGAGCGACCGGGTTCCGACGGCTAGATGGAGGAGACACTTCAGGCGGCAGCACTCAGAGTTCACAAGTACGCGAATACCTGTGGACTCAGTTGCGCGCCGCAGAATTTGAAACTCCTCGTAACCCAACCAGGCAAGCCCAGCACGCAGCCCCCACCAGACATCCGCATCCGAATGGACGGCACCAAAGTCAAGCCGCCGGTCACGTGTAGTATCCTCGGTCTCCTAATACAAGACACTGACAAATCGATCAAGGCCAGCGCGGACAAGACCAGCCCTGGCGCTCGTCCAACCGGGCGCAAGGGTGGTGGTCACCCACTCCAAAAGAGCTTACGGTGGCTACAGGAAAGGGGTGATCTCCTCAGAGGCAGCCGCGATATTAACGACGAACAGAGCACCGGAGCGAGCCGTAGAGCACGTATGGGTGCCTCCCCCACACAGAGGTACCCGGCAAAGTCATAGCCGATTATTATGCCCCAGCGATGACCCTCGGGCAGGGCAGGACACCGACACCACCAATCCGGTGCTCGCGTACAGAGAGATTACCTCCGAGTATAGGGAGGATCGGCGCACCTTCCCCGTGCCGCACCGCACCCTGGGCAGAGAACAATAATCATAAGACACATTCAGGCGGGTTCACTTACACACCCTGTCCTGATGTATAAATTCTATCCAGAAACCAAAGAGGACACTTGTCCGTTTTGCACAAATAGGCACTCTCGCACACATCCTGACGGAGTGCATTTCACTCAAGTCCCGTTTACCCCCCCCCCCCCTTAACGCTCCACTACCCCACCCCATGAGTGATGGGAGACTTTACGGTCCAGCCCCGCCCTGGCGATCCAGCTCGCGCTGGCGGCCAGGGGCTAGGAGGTGCTGGCCGTGTATGGGTCCAGAAACCAGGGAACCACCCCATCCGACGTCTGAGAAGACGCCGTCATTTTATTTGAGCTGTATAAATGTTTTCTACTATTACTACCAGCTTTAATGTGGTAGGTGAGTTGTTTTGCTGAGTGTGAAACATTTAGCGCACGACAAAGCCAGCGCTAAATCGGCGTACGCGTGGAACATTTCTTCAAAGAAATTATTCGGTTCTTATACTCAACCACGTATTAGAGGGCACTTCTTAGACGAAGTCGTGGATACGGTGCGGGTGCACTTGCGCAAACGTCTTGCGCAGACGTCCGTGGCGGCAGCCAACTGCAGCGGCGGACTTATGCACGCCGTTCGCAGCCTTGTTTCATCATCCGGTGATGCGAAGTGCTCGAGGGAAGCTAGAGCGCCAGCACATAATGTGAGTGCGATTATTAATACATTTGTTGACGCCACTACCGATAATCGGTTTGAAACGCAGTAGACGAGGGACGCCGGTGCTTTTTTTCTTCTGAGAGATGCGGGCATCAGCGCATGCGCTGGCACAGTGGCCACCGACATGGCAGTTTTCAGTGTTGCCAATCGGAGAAATCTTCCGCTAAATTTTTTAACGAATACCACTTATATGCGAGGAGGAGACTTTCACCATTGGAAACAGGTACAGGCTATAGAACGCGCAATGCTTAGCTCTAGTGTGGGCAGTGCAACTTTAGTTATATTTGTGCCACGCATTTTACCATACCGATTGACCATCAGTCGTTGCAATACTTGAACGAGGCTAAAATGCAGGACTGCCTGGGCTGGGCTTTAACGCTGCAGGAGTTTTCTTCCCGTGTGCAACCCGTTAAGTGTGTAGATAATATCAGCGCCGATTACTGAGCCACGCATAGAATGCCTGAAGTATGTCTAGGATCTATTATCTTGTGGAGTGTTTCAGAAGTGTACGTTGTGCGAGTGTTCGTTTTCGGAACTGCGTGTGTAGAACTGTTTAAGCCGGTAAAACTCCTTAAGTCGGGGGAAGTCTCGTGAAGTGAAGTGAACGACGAGAACGACAATCAAGACGCGCTCTGCGGCGTAAGGTCTAAGCACCCCTAAAGCCCGATTATCATCATCATCATCATTGTCGTCGTCTTGCGGGGTCACTCACCCACACTCACGATCCGAGCAGTCAGTAAAAAAACGCCAGCAACGACGGAAGAACACGATCTTGGGAAGGCAGAAGGAGGCGTGTGTGGAATGTGACGGTGAGATACCGTGGTCGGGCGCTCGAACCCGAGTGTGTAGTAGCGCTCATCCACGGAGAGCACCGGCACGCACCGTCAGGATGAAATCGTCAAGCCTCCGGAAGGGACGACGGTGCATCCACGAGGTTTGTGTTTGCACCAACCGCGGGAGCTCAGAGTATGATGTACCATAGTTGAACTCCATGCGTCATCTGGCCTCCACAAACGCCGTCATGACGCATGTTGAGCAGTTCTTTCGTCTTTGCCGGGCCATTAACGCTGTCGCCTTCGTCTCTATTCCGTCTCTTTTCCGTGTGTCTGTGTTGGGTGGGCCGTAAGTTTCAATGCAGCGTCTTGTCCAAAGTGGTTTTTCAATGAAGTTGTTCTTGTCTAAGGATCCGGCACCACTCAGGTGTAGCTACGGCACTTTAAATAATGAAGTTTGAATTTTGAAGAACACAACGCATCAATAAATGTGCCCAGGCACTTCATTCAGGCAGTTTGTTGCGTAACAACTGAATTAAACTAGCTTTGCTTTCTTCAGTGTATATATTTTTCACACCTCGGATTTTCATCTACTGAATACATGACCTATATAAATACCAGGTGTGAAAAATGTAGTGCAAACATTTTCTCTAGGGTTGCTAGTACTTAGCATTTGGCAGCGTCTGATTTCACTAAAATTTATTATTTTTGTGGAGTAACATAGTTTTTTATGAAACAAAAAATAAGGGGAGCCTGCACTTACGCCCAAAACTTGAATTGCGAAGCTGTTGTAAGTGAGCATGGCCGGACGCGTAGTTAAGGTTTTAGTATCATTGTTTATTTTCATAGTTGCGGTGTTAGTAATCGTCGTCCTATGCACCGAAGAGGTCGTCATATTCTTTGTGGCGAGTAGTAGAGCTAGGTCATCCTCAACATTGTCGAAGTCCACCTTCTTTTCATCATCGACTCGAGGCAGCTGTGGAGACATCTGCAAATCGTCTCTGGAAGGAATGGCACCATCGTAGCCATGTCTCCAATTATCCATAATGGCTTCTAGAGGAGGCGGCGGCCGCGATGACCTCTCCCAAGTAGGTTATCATTTCAACTTTAGCATTAGTGCTGGAGATTTTTTGTTTCACATGCGCGGTACCGCTTATTTAACGAAAGCGCAGGATTTCTTTTTTATTTTGCTACAGCCACTCTGAAAGCCATGGACTCGGCGGTCGCCCCGAGACGCCCGCTCACGAGCACTGGGTATTTGCTCGCTCCTCAGGGTTCTTGCTACTTTTTTTTTGCTAGAGCCAGTGCGTGTACCGAGGACGCTCTGCGATCGCCGCAAACGAGCGCTTGGTATTTTCTTGGTATTTTTTTCTGCAACAGCGAACGTATGGCTTGTACAACAGCTCCACGGTTAAAATGATCTTGGTCCCATTGCGGGTTAACTTTGTTTTTCACATGGCGTTACTGGAGAGGGGTGGTGGGGTAGCAGAATTTTCTTCCCCCTTTTTTTATGGGCGGCGGTTCCGCGGCCCGACAAATGGCTTTAGAGAAACCCCTAGGGCCGTGGAGCCCTGTTTGATAGGCGTTGTAGTAAAGCCTATAAAAAGTTAATTTTTATTGGTAAATAAACAGGTATATCATGCCGTTGCATCATGTTGAAATAAATGTTCGAGAGAAAGTGGCGTTTTAATGAAATCTGATGTCGAACGAGCGTGGTGTTTGGAACAACGTCCAACCTTAGTAGTGAGGTGGCTCTGTCGCCTGTGCAAAACAAAAATTGGATTGTGCATCTTTGTGAGTGTTGCGACGTTGTCATACCACCGCTAACAACCCGTTGCTGCATACCGGGAGGTGTACCCGAGACGAGCTCCATCGCCTCCGACATGCGTGTGGTAGCGTGGTGAAGCGAGCGGCCAGCCAATGTTGCTGCCTCGAAGAAGCCCAGAATCCGAAGGCAAACATAACTTGTTTACTACAGTACAGGACTCGAGAAGAGTGACAGCATTGATTCACTGCTCAAACAGGAATAAACTACAGCGCTTGGTGATATTGTACCCAAAGCGCTAACGGTCAAACGAGCGTTCCCTCTACATTGTGCCCACTACACGAACGGCACAGACACACACACACAACGCTCTTTCCAGAGTTCGTGAGCGGTCGGTAGTAGCGGCGCACGCTGAGTCCGAGAGAGGGGAGAGAGGAGGTCTCCGCAGCGGCTTCCGCGTCCTTCGGACAAGTTGAAGCATGCCTCGTCTGCCAACGCCGAAGTTTCATCACGCCGATAGCGGGGTGCCAGCGATCCAGACATGTAGCAGCTTGTTTGAATCCGTCCCCTAGAAGCGTGAGTCACCGACAGGGAGGCCTGTTCCAAAGGCGCACGTAGTGGAGGCTTCGCCACACAGCCGATCAGTGTTGCACAAAGCCCAGCAGCGGCTTGATTCCTAACATGGGCTAAAATTTCAACTGTTGAATGTGCTAAAAACCCAATGAAGGGATCTGGTTATACATACAGAATGTTGAGACACGTACTAAAACATTAGCTGCTTAATGTTTTCCTAGGGCAGCCCATCCGCCTACAGACGGAATGAAAATGATGATGATGATTCTTAGCGTCTTCCCTTTTGAAACAGGGTGTCGTTGTACAGCGACCTTGGTGGTAACGTACTGCACAGTCGCATCGCCAAAAAAAAGAAAAAAGAAAAAAATAACATTACGTAATTTTTGTGCTAGTCTGACCAGGAGGCGGCCTCACAGCCTTCAACCAAGCGTCCGGGCTAATTCTGGTACTAGCGCCGTATTCTCCCCGGTGAGCATGGGGAAACATTGTGTTGTTATTGCACAGTAGCGCTTCCTTCTTCGCATCCTCCTCATGATTCCCCACGGAAAGATAGTGTCAAATTTCGGGTTACGCACGTAAACGCGACGTGCCTCGAGAAACATTGATGCGCAATACAGCACAGGCAAGGTTGTCCGTCATGAAGCACCGCAAATGCACAACACAAGTCCTATCCTTCAGCACAGCTACACGGCGTACGAACGAGGTTCTAACCCTTCGCTAACAGAACTCAAAAAGACTTGTTGCGATTCATCCTGGTGTTCTTGCGTATCTTTTGCAGCACCATAATGTCCGAGAGACACAGACGAGAAATCTCCCACTACATGACGCCCGCGTTGGCTTCGCCGCCTCGCCGTGCGGCAGCGGCAGGACCGGTGACCGTTTTTGCGTACGCGCAACGCCAGTCACGCCGGGGACAAGCGGAGAGAACATTACACCATCTTCCCGTGGGGAACCATGAAGAGAATGCGAAGCGTCATGAGGGTTCCGTGTAGCTTCCGGTGTGTTGCCGTTATGTTGTTTCATTTATCGGAGCACAGAGGGGAACGTAGTGTGAACCCCCATGTAGAGACCGAGAAATGTAGAGAAATGTAGAGACAGCGAAAAGACCGAGCTTTCCACAGACCACAGCTCTCCCACGGGAAGTTAAACATCCTCCTCTAAAGTTTTCAGTTCGTCGTTTGCGTTGACGTTCAGCTTCGCGTGCCTTCGTTGTATCAGTACCTTATTGGAGTAGTTTGAATGAGTGAAGGACATAAGGCGCGTTCGTAGCACATGCTCCCGTCGCGGTTTGTAGCGCAGTGGGAAGAGCCCCACGTACCTCCCACTGCGGCCAGAGAGGCGTGGGATCTAAACAAGGCGCCGCCTAACTATTTCTTTTTATAGTGTACTGCGCTGACGTCAGTCCAAACGATAACGGGGCTGAATAGACGCGCATGCGCAGTAGAGTGCGGACGGCGGGCAACAAGAAGGGAGGGAGGGACACAGCCCGAGCATGAGATGCTTCGCATCTAAAAATGGCCGCGTATCTGCTCCTTTCGTTGCAAATGTAAGCAAAAGAGGATAGTCTTTATCGACTTATGCCAAGTAAATGCCTCCCTTTGCTTTCCGGCTCACGTCTGATGTTGTACGTCTTGCGTCGCGCTCCCCCCAAGGTAAAGACGCCAAAGGTTTGCTTAAATCGTTTTAAATTTACCGCGTTCCACTGCTCGAGGCCGGGTTGTCTCGATGCCAACGCTGCCGTACGGTGGAAACGCGCGTGAATGGAGGCGCCCTACTTCAACTTTGATAGAATCACGTTGCCCTACTCAGCGTGCGTTCCAAGCATAACGTGGAACCTATGTAGTGGAACATTTCGTAACTGTTGCCGGTTGATTCCTTAAAATAGAGCCAGAAGCTATTCGTCCCGAGCGCGAACACAGTCGGCTCCTGGCGGCGGCGGGACGAACCGCCCCTATTGTGGATGGCGTTCTCGGGTCGTCTGCTTGTTCGCGTCGCGCGCGGCGCAAGACGCGTGCTGCACACGACCAAAAAACCGATATAGTTACCTCTGCTTGCGCCTTTCCTCTAGAAACGCAATAATCAGCGGCCGTTGCGGGTTAATGCGCTGGTTAAATTACACAAAACATCTTCGCCGTGGTCACCGCTTGAGTGTGAATCGTGTTATAAATATTGCTTCCCCGCATTGCACTTTTCTTATTGCTGAGTGCAGCCGTCTGCCGTTTCGGGAACGTCGGAGGGTGCTTTTTGAAGGTGGCGTAGTGAATATTTCAATAATAAAAGTTTAGTACGCGAAACGGGTAAGAAGCGACAAGACCTGTGCATACTCGTGCATTGGCCACACCCGTCCAAACTTACGCTGTTACCTTATAGCGTGGCCTCCGCGATTTGCTGCCGGCGGCGCGCCCCCAGTAGCCGATCGCGGAGGCCACGCTTATAGAAAGAATAAAAAAAATTCCCCCGCATTTCCCCGAGGGGGAGAATGTGAAAGTGCAAATGCACGGTTGTCGGCCCGCTTGTGGCGCTTGCGCTCGGCCCCCGCAGCCCACCGCCTCGCCGCCTTCTCTTCCATCTCTTCCATCGGGTTTGTAGTATCACGTGTACACCACGCAGTTATCAAGCCGCTATAACGCCGCTGAGTCGCCAACGCACGCCGCTGACGACGTAGTTTGAATGCGTTAAAGATATAAGGCGCGTCACTAACACTGATATCAGCGTCGCGTCCGTGGCTTGGTCGGTAGAGCGTCGCGCTGCGGCCGCAAAGTCCTCAGACCGAAACCTGGCGCCGGATGCTGTTTCTTTTTTATATATAGAGGAGCACTGCGGACGCCGACGCCGCCGCCGCCGCCGCCGGCGGTGGATGGTTTGGGGTCGCTTATAAAGTGCATTCGCACTTAAAAACAATTACACTGCCCACGACCCCTGCGCTGTCGCCCATACGTTACCGGGGACGTATTTTACACCCGCAAGCGCCTGTGTGATCGTGTTCTTCCCGTACCTTTTCTAAAATAAATACCACTTTTGAACAGTCGTTGTTTATACTGAGTTGCTAATTTTACGTATTATTTAAAATACGTTTCTATGGATGCGCAAGAGTATTCAGGGGGTATTTCCTGTAAAATTCAGCAGTTGTGACTCGTTTGCGTGTCTTGTGGTATTTCATGTGTCACTTTCATATATAACATTTTCAAATCTCGACATGAATCACCTTGTCCAGAAATGTGTCTCACTCGGCATAACCAAATGCCTATTATGGTCACATCCTAACCTCTTAAGGTGGACCTAAGTTTAAAGAAAAAGGACAAATCGCGTAATATAACGTACGTTGTTGCCCACATGTGTGAGGGGTGTGTGCCATGGCTCGCTGTTTTTTTTTTCCACAATGCTTGCTTTTAATACAATTTTGAAAAAGGCGAGCCACAATTCCTGGACAATCTCGGACCAAAAGGGGGTTCATCAGTTTTGAAAATACGTGTTGAAGTAATGCTTTTTCACACGACGCCTAGCGTACTTTCGATTGTTAGTAATACTGATAACCGACGTTTGGCTTTTCGCGTTACATGCGTTCTCTTCTCGCTGCTCTTGCAACGTTGGCAGACCGCCCCCCCCCCCCTCTCCCAAAAAAAAAAACGAAATTCACAGAAAACATTTATCCTTGCATTTTTTAAACTAATCCTCAAGAATTAAATGCCAAGACAAAGGCGATGTTCAGTTTACAAAACAAAGTAGGTACTGGGAACCCGTTGCGCTGATTCGCAACGAGAAATTGAGAAATTGAGTCGTAATTCAGCTGCCAATTTGGCTCCCTGGCCCCGTCAAGCTGTAGCAACAGCTTTCTTGCCAGGGAAACCATCGACATTGTATTATGTTGACAGGATCAGGAGGAGGAATAAACATTTATTCAACTGTATTAGTTCCGTTGTGGGAGTCCTCCTTAGTCCAGGAAGCCCTTGACTTCCCGGCGGGCCCTGTCCACCAGTCGTTGCTGGTCTTGAGGGCGTGAGCTGGTCAGCAGGTCCTCCCACTGCTGCAGTGTTGGGTTTGGTTGGGGGGTGATTGTGATGGTGATTGTCGGCACTCCCAGACCATATAGTAGAGAGTGTTGGGTGTGGGGCAGTGTTGACAAGTCAGAGTGTATGTTGTTGGGTAGATGGCATGGAGTAGTGTTCCGTGGGGGTAGGTGTTAGTTTGCAGCTCTCTGAGGGTAATGGCGTCCTCTCGGGTCATGTTGGGGTGTGGTGGGGGGTAAATGCGGCGCTGCAGTCGGTAATGGGCGAGGACATCCGTGTATCTTCTTGGAATGTCATCGCAAAAAATAAATTAAAAATGAATTTGAATTCGAATTTGAAAAGAAAGTTTGAATATGAAAATAAAAAGGAAACGTTTTACTACATCTGAAACAGCGCAACTTCATTTGCATTCTTTAGGGTTCGTAAGCGACCTTATACGCAAGAATGCAAAGATATCTCGCTGTTGCAGGCACCTGTTAGGTTTTAAAAGGAACGCAAAAGGTCAACACAGCAGCCGTAACAGAAAATTTGTGCTCACTGTGAGGTCCCAGAAGCTTGGTTTGCACACTGTAAACACGGTTGTCACTTTGCGAAAACCTAGCTAAACATGAGATGTTGCTTGTGCTGCATGCGTTGACAATTCAATTCGCAAGTTCACTTGCGACGAAAGCCGTAAATAAGTGATGCGACACCGTTATTCATCAAACCTTCCTTCAGAGTCACTCCAATTTTATTTGAAAGACCCGTTAGAGCGGTTACATTTATATCTCTGCGCTGATCAAAATTCAGCAATTTTATGTGGCCTTTCGAACACAAAAAAAATATCGTAAGGTCTTAGAAAGAATGTCGGGGCAGGTAGGTGGTGTTACCATTACATGGCATCCTACGAATGCAAGAATGCGTAATGCTACCAGTAAAAGTGATTGACATTGCCTTTGTAAACCGAATTTTAGCGATCGAGGCTTCATGATTTCTTTCTGCTTATGCTTTTATTGAAGGCTCAAAGCCATAGTCTGGAAATATCGAGGTTGCTATGAGCCACGGCGTACACGTTCATTGTCACTATTACGGCCATTTTGAGATTCCCGATAGGTCGTCGCTTTTTTGGAGCAGTAATGAAACGTTACTGCCGCTTCCATGCTATAAATTCAACGTTGAGGAACCGAACTACAGCCTACCACTCTTGTTTGCTCCTTTCGTGCGCACATACGGCGGGAAAAAGGCACAAAGCGCGCCCACAGTGTGCATTCTTACGGGCCTTTCAGTGGAGCATCCACACTAGCAGCGCGACGCTGTCGCCAGCTACATGTCGATCTCGCGGCGAATAGTGACGCGGGCGACAGCGGGCGACAGCAGGCGACGGCGGAGAGAATTTTTTTTCTGTAGTTGATGAAGTATTTAATTTGGCGAAAATCACGCATGTATGATTTTTTTATCAAAGAACACTGCAAATATCACTTCTGTATTAATTTGTTGTCTTATATTTGCGTATTCTATCGTTCTTCTTCAACAATATTGACACGTATGAACATTACACCGGACTTAGACGGGTAGATTTAGCTATGACTATATAAGACTATTGCGCAGGCCTTGTTTTACTTTGGCAGGGTAACTGAATCAAGTCACAGACAGACAGACAGACGGACAGACAGACAAACAGACAGACCAAAATTTCTGGGTTTAGGAAGCCCAAGAAAGACTATCGTCTTTAAGAAAAATGAGAGGAGTGCTTCCCCAGGCCCGCTACCTCTAGGAGCGCAATACTAGAACCGACACTAGAAAAGGCAACATCGGCATGGCCTGACTTCGTTGTTCGCATGTCTTCCTAGATTCTTCTCTGCTCGTTTCCCAGCAACATTCTAGCCCTCCTTTGCTAACCTCTACTGCTGCCCTATTCACTTTTCCGTTAACCTTAAAGCCAAGGGTTCCGGAAGCTGGATGTCTTGCTCACTGAGGACTGCATGGATACCTTTGCACTCCCTTACGATTTGCCGCATGGTTTCTGGCCCTCTGCCGCAACATGCGCACAGTTCATTATGTACCGGCTCGCAGATAAGCGTTTTTGCCAGTAAGCAGCCCGCCCGGTCTTCAAAAAGCAATGCAGTCCCTTTGGTTTTATCAAAGACCTTTTTCCTCGTGATACCCTGCTCCTGGATTCTGTACATATTGTCACGTGACAACGCAGAGATAGGTAGTCAGGAAGGAGGTGCATTCACAAAGGACACCGTAGTCAGCGGGCGAAAGACGGGTTGATGGCGCAAACCCAGCGGTAGCTCGGACTTCGTCTACCTTCTCTTCATTCCGTTGGACATCGCCCAGCGTCTTTCCACTGGAGCACATACCCAGATAGGGAGAGATCGGCCACATGAATATGCGGTAATGCTCCGTGTACGTTTCTCGCGAAGCTGTCCGAAGTCTGTGACACAACTCCCCCGCCGCAGAAGCACCGTCCCGATGCCCGTTATGAAGGAGGAGCAGTAGCGGGTAGACTCCGTCGGTGGTATGGCTTGAGGCGGCTCACGTGAACGAGCTGAGGTACTGAGTGCCCAGACGAGGTCAGAGGCAACACAGGCACGATTTCGTAGGTGGCGGGGGTGACGGCACGCTCGATGCGGTAGGGGCCAGTGAAAAGGGACATGAGCTTCTTAGAGAGTCCAACTCGGCAAAAGGGGTCCACAAAAGAACCAAGGAGCCAGGAGCAAAGTGTGCAGGGTGGTGACACTCGTCGTATCGATACTTCTGGGATGCTTGTGAGGCCAACAGTTGTTCTCGGGCAACCTGGCGCGCCAGTTCCGCGTGGGTGATGATGTCACGAGCATATGCTGTGGTCGGCTCAATTGAAGTCGGTAGGGTGGTGTCGAACGGTAAAGTAGGCTCACGGCCAAAAAAAAGGAAGAAAGGAGAATATCCAGCCGTGTCGTGCCGGGAGGAATTATAAGCAAACGTGACATAAGGTAGTCTAACGTCCCAATATCGATGGTCTATGAAAACGTACATTGCAAGCATGTCAGTGAGCGTTTTGTTGAGCCACTCAGTAAGGCCATTTGTTTGAGGATGGTATGCAGTCGTCAGTTTGTGCTTTGTTTCACAAGAGCGAAGAAGGTCCTAGACAACCTGTGACAAAAAGTACCGGCCACGGTCCGTGAGCAACTGTTGCGGAGCACCATGACGCAGGATGACGTCCTCCAGGAGGAAATCGGCGACATCTGTAGCACAACTCGTTGGGAGCGCACGGGTGATAGCGTAGCGGGTAGTATAGTCTGTGGCTACCGCAATCCAGCGATTCCCGGAGGAGGACAACGGAAAGGGGCCTAAAAGGTCTAAACCAACACGATAAAATGGTTCGGTGGGAATGTCCAAAGGTTGCAACTGGCCGGCGGGACGTAATGGACGCGTTTTTCGACGTTGGCAAGGATCGCACGCAGCGACATAGCGACGCACAGTCCGGTAGAGCCCTGGCCAGTAAAATCGTCGGCGGGGATGGTCATAAGTGCGAGCAGCGCCAAGGTGGCCAGCCATCGGGACGTCGTGGAGCTGGCGGAGGACATCCGAGCGAAGTTGCTAGGGTACCGCCAGAAGCAGGTCAGGTCCATCAGCCCGGTAGTTGCGGCGGTATAGGATACCATCCCGCCGCACGAACGCGTTCAGAGAAGGGTGCGTTGGCTGTGAGTGGAGACGGTCGATAATAGGCCGAAACGTCGGATCACGGCGCTGGTGGTCCCCGATGTCTTTGAAGTCCGACAAAGAATAGACACAAATATCCGTGTCGAGCTCATCAGGGGAGGCTCACCGACGGGATAACGAGATAAACAGTCGGCATCTCTGTGCAGTTTACCGGACTTGTACACAACTGAATAATCAAAGTCTTGGAGGTATAGAGCCCAGCGAGCAAGCCGACCTGTGGGATCTTTCAGAGAAGAAAGCCAGCATAAGGCGTGGTGGTCGGTTACAACGGTAAACGGCTTGCCGTACAGATATGGTCTAAATTTGCCGACGGCCCACACCAGAGCAAGGCATTCGCGCTCGGTTGTAGAGTAGTTGCGCTCGGATGGAGAGAAGAGGCGGCTTGCGTAAGCTATCACCCGGTCGATGCCCACAGGAGTGTTTGGGCCAGCCCCGCTCCTATTCCATGGCCGCTGGCGTCCTTGCGCATTTCCGTCGGAGCAGAGCTGTCAAAGTGAGCCAGGACTGGCGGGTGCGATAGGTGGCCGATGAGCGCGGAAAAAGCCGACTTGTGCGCTTGGCCCCAAGAGAACGCTGCATCCTTCTTAAGAAATCAGTGAGGGGGCGAGCGATGGCACCGAAATCTTTGACAAAATGGCGGAAGTACGAGCACAGCCCTATAAAGCTGCGCACATCTTGCACTGAACGCGGAATGGGAAAGTCTTTAACGGCGCGTATCTTCTCGGGATAGGGTTGAACACCGGTGGAGTCGACTAGGTGGCCGATAATCTTGATTTGGCGGCATCCGAAATGGCACTTTTTGGAGTTCAGTTGCAGACCGGCTCCGCGAAAAACACCCAGAATGTCCGATAGACGTTGCAGGTGAGTCTCAAATGTGGGTGAATACACAACGACGTCGTCCAGGTAACAAAGGCAAGTTGTCCACTTGAACCCGCGAAGAAGAGATTCCATCATCCTTTTGAATGTGGCCAGCGCGTTACACATTCTGAATGGCATGACTTTGAATTGGTACAAACCGACAGGTGTTACGAAAGGGTTTTTTCTCTGTCTTTTTCGTCAACAGCTATTTGCCAGTATCCGGACCGCAAATCGATGGATAAAAAGTAGGAGGCACCATGTAGGCAGTCGAGGGCGTCATCAATTCGAGGGAGCAGGTATACATCTTTCTCGGTAATTTTGTTCAAGTGCCTGTAATCAACACAGAAGCGCCATGAGCCGTCCTTCTTTTTCACCAAAACAACCGGTGATGCCCATGGGCTAGAGGAGGGTTCAATAACATCCCTTCTGAGCATTTCGTCAACTTCCCGCTGAATGAAACCTCACTCGGTCTGAGAAGCGCGATATGGGCGTCGACGTATCGGACTTGCATTCCCGGTGTTTATGTGATGCGTCACAACGGACGTCTGACCTAAGGGCCGGCCGTCGAAGTCAAAAATGTCACGATGACTGGCAAGAAGGCAGCGAAGCTCGTGAGCATGGTGCGCTGGAAGGTCCGCGGAAATCATTCTTACAAACTCCTCTGATTTTGCGAGGTTGTGGTGGTGTTCTTTGTCAACTTAGGCTGGGTCAAGGGCCATGGCAGAAATCTCGCAGTTATCCAATGGTGAAAGCTGGGCAAGCGCTATTCCTTGAGGAAGGACTTGTGTCGAAAGTCCGAAATTTAGTAACGGCAGCGTGATCCGATTCTGGGCAACCGTTACGACCGCAAATGGGAGAGCCACGTGGTGGTCGAGCGACACGGCTGCAACCCGAGAAACTATGTAATCACCATCCGGTACGGGCGGAGACGAGGCCAGCGGAAGTCACTGCCTTTGGGGCCAGGCGAATGTGCTCAGTAGAACGAAGCCGGGGCTGAGGTTCGACATCAGTAGCAAGGGGGCTCGGTAGCTCGAGCCGAAGAACACCTGAGGCACAATTGATTAAGGCTGCGTGGTCCGCGAGAAAGTCCAGGCCGATAATAACGTCATGAGGGCACGTGTCCAGGACAGCAAACATAACAGGGATTTGGTGGCCGGCCAGTGCAACACGCGCAGTACACATTCCGGCTACGGTGGTCATTCCACCATCGGCAACTCTCAAAACACGGGACGGGGCAGGCGTGAGGGCTTTCCGTAGGCAGCGGCGAAGGGACGAGCTCATGGCGGACAACTGCGCACCTGTATCGACTACAGCAGTTACCGGTACATCATCGACATGAAGGGCTAATAAGTTGTGCTTTCCAGAACGAGGGGGTAGGGGATTTTTTGGCCAGGTCGGAAATGCAGCAATATCTAAGGACTTCTTTGCGTCCGTACTCTTTTTTAGGGGGTTGTCGCTGACTGTTTCAGTTCATTTTTTATTGGCCTGGTCGCTTACCCTGCCCTTACCGGTTTCATATACTTTGTCCTAAGCCTTCTGTTCTTTTCCTCCACTGTGTGTCTATGCTTTTCATGAAGATATACCGTAGCGCTCTGGCCGCCCATCTCTGGTCATCAATATTTCTAAGTCTTTCTTCAAAAGATATTTTGCTCTGTGCTTCTCTCACTTCAAAGTAGGCCCATCTCATGCCTCCTAGCACGTCCTCATTTGTTGTTTTACTTGTTGCTCCTACCCGCCGCGGTGGCTCAGTGGCTAAGGTGTTGCGCTGCTGAGCACGAGGTCGCGGGTTCGATTCCCGGCCGCGGCAGCCGCTTTTCTGATGGAGGCGAAAAGCAAAAACGCCCGTGTGTACGAGATTTCGGCGCACGATAAAGATCCCCAGGAGGTCAAAATTAATCCGGAGCCCTCCACTACGGCGCGCCTCATCGCCTGCGTTGCGTCGGCGCGTTAAGCCCCACAATCAATCAAATCAATTACTTGTTGCTCCTAATGCCAATTGACCTACCGCCCTCTGATTTACTTCTAGCCCTGATTGAATCTGTATTTTACATACTCTACTGCGTTTGAAAAGGTGAGTGCCAGTGCCATTAGACCGTTCCAGATTCCTCTCACTACTTCGTATTTGTTATACCCCCACAGCGCTCTGCGATTCATGATAGAAGAATTTGTTCTTCCTTTCATTCTTAAATGCTCCTCACGAATTGTTAGATAGCCCTGACCTTCGTTTATCCATAAGCCCAGATATTTGTATTTCGCTACCCGCAGTATTGTTGCTTGTTGAACGAATACCGATTCCTCACGGGCGTCGTCATTAAAAACCATAACTACCGTCTATGTTGTGCTAAACTCTTGCCCTAGTTCAGTTGCTTCTTCCCCGCATATATCTGTGAGCTGTTGCAGACACTGTTTGCTATCTGCTAGTAGTACTATGCCATCTGCATATATCAGTCCTGGGATATGTTGTTCCACTTTCTGTCCTTTGCGGCTGTAACACAGATTAAAACCTATTTTGCTGTCTTCAAGTTTTTTTTCTAGTCTTGCCATATACAACATGAATAGCAATGGCGACAGAGGACAACCCTGGTTTAAACCTCTATTTGTGACTACCGGTTCGGTGCACTTTAGGTCTTCTAAAGTAACTTGCACATCACTCATTGTAAATTCCTTGCAGCAGCTGTATATTCCCTGCCTCTCAAGTAGGCTCCATAGAAGATATCTGTATAAATTGTCGTACGCTCCCTGTATAACCACAAATGCTATCCATAGCGGCCGTGTTTGAGCCATTGACACCTCTATGCATTGGGTTAGGACAAATAAGTTGTCTTCTATCAGGTCAGCGGCCGAACAGCGCCACCTTATAACTTGCAATGCTTTCAGCAAAAGGATCGACATATTGGCGAGTTGGTAATGGTTGAACATTTTCGAACAGTGTAAAAACACAGACACTAGGGGAAGGAAATGACAGGGCGACGCTGTCGTCCTGTCATTTGCTCTCCTTGGTGTCTGTGTTTTTACGCTGTTGTTCCAAGATGTTCAATGCTTCCAGCGCTGGCTGAGGATTTTTTTTTTAAAGTCTCGGTAGGAATTCTTCTCGCGTTCTTGCGTATGTCACATGAGAACTTCCATGTGCGCTAGGCAATGGGTACTGCAGGGAAATTGGTTGGTGGCCCTTAAAGGAACACTTAAAAGAGTTTGTGAAAGTCTTATTCGTGGCTGAATTTCTAATACTGCTGCAAAGCAGGAGTACAGACCTATTTCACCTGTAGTCTCAGCAGGAGGAAGAACGTCATGCGCAGTTCTCGGCCGCGGCACAAAAAGAGATAATAATAATATTATCACGAAGCCAAAGACGACGCAGTTCTCTTCAAGGAAAATAAGTTTACTGGAGCGAACTTGTGCTCCCCTAACAACTCAAAGAATACACAGCCGGCGAAGCAGCAGTCAACAAAGTGACGTGCGCTAACGAGCGTCGGCGTGTCTAATGCCGCGGCGTCTGCTCTGCAGGGTTATATTTTGCAGCGCGAGTGCTTCTGCAACCGTCGATTTACATCCAGAACATTGTATATCAGAGAAGAGTATTCTGAGCTAGTGACGTTAGGGGCCAAACAGTATGCTTATCTGAATGAGATAGGCCGCGCGGCATAAAAATGAAGAATGGAAGACGCGCTTAGCTTGGGACACAGATAACAGACGCGGACGTGGCAGGGCAGTAAAAACAAACAATAAATAAACAAACCCATACATGGCTCGCGCAACAATATTGATAATACTCATAATAATAATAGTACTACTAATAGTAATAAAATAAGTGAACCAAGCATTTATTAACGTGCCAGGAACAGCCGGAGGGCCTTTGTGCTTGCGCATGAAAAAAAAGAAAAACAGGCAAGGTACGC
Source organism: Haemaphysalis longicornis (assembly GCF_048455015.1). Lineage (NCBI taxonomy): Eukaryota > Metazoa > Arthropoda > Arachnida > Ixodida > Ixodidae > Haemaphysalis > Haemaphysalis longicornis. Next base: position 165,882,308 of record NW_027526361.1, on the reverse strand, counting down.
TGCCCACACCTCACAAGTAATGCATTTAAGGGATGGCGTTGCCAGCACACACACAAAAATTACTCACTGTCGTACACCCACTGTCGTACATGCAGCCACACAAAAACACACACAAACGCACACATAGGCACAAAAGGAGGTACAGCGCCTTGCAGTAACGCATGTGACACTACGCAAGTGGTCGTCATACCAGGCAGATTCATAAATATACGTAAATTTTAATGTTTGGTTGTGCGGAAGCGGAGTGAATCAAGGTAACTTATATGTCAGAAATGAGTATATAATGAATATACATGTAGAAAACAGCAGACATTGAATAAACGGAACTGGAAAAAGATAGAAAAGAGTGTTTTGTTACCATTTCCTACTCAAGTGAGCTCACGTGAATAGGGGATAAAAAAGATCACTTACATAACAAGCTCACGTACATGTTTGCTGAACTGTGTCGAGGAACCATTAAATATGTCTAAATATTCAGAGTACTATTTGCATATACACTGCAGTGGAACCATGGGGCCCCAGCCACGCAGACATCTGGGATTAAAAAATGTGTCGTGCCTTCTGGTGGATGTTTGCGGCACATTCAGTGGAACATGTTGCAGCACCTCACCACAACACGCTGTGCCGGGAATTATTTTGAACAGAAAAGAATATCTGCCTTCTTACGTCTAGAAGTTAAGCATTCCAGCGTGGGTGCTAAGGATTACCAAGAATTAAAATTGTCATGACAAGAAAAGGGAGGGTTGAAGATAGTATCAAGTTTTTCTGGGCACTTTCAATACGCATAATTTGTCTTGCATGTGCTATTTCATACCACAGAAGCCTACTCGATCTGCGGACGACAAATACACGTGTACCGCTTGAGCAGAAAACCCGCCTCGTTGAACTCATTTGATAGGCGATATACAACGCCAAGGGATCGAAGGGCCCACCGAGTGATCTCCCGGATGTGCGGGGAGAAGCTCAACTTACTGCCAACGTTAACACCAAGATCCTTAACCTCCACGACACGTGGTAGTGCTTCACCGCTAATGTTATAGAACAAAATTCTTTCAGTTTTTCTTGTGTGTGTAATTTACCTAGTTTTTTATGTATTTATGAGGAATTTGTTGCGTGAGCACCAATACAAAAAAAGATGTGATCGCTCGCTGGAGAGCAGAAGCTCGCGGTGTTTGAAATTGCCTTTAACTTGATATTTTGAAATCGTCAGCATATAAGAGGAAGTGACAGTCACGAACTACTGATGAAACATAATTTTAAAAAATTGAAATTAGAAGAACAGAGCCCAGAACAGAGCCCTGAGGTACACAGCTTGTGACCTCCTAGGAGAGGGAAGACTGACCGTTTTCATGCACGAAGCATTATCTATCAGATAAATAATTAGATAAAAGGGACGGGAGGCAATGTTGTAAATCGAGTTGACACAGCTTTTTACGTAATATATCTTTGCAGACATCAAAAGCCTTGCTAAGCGGCATCGAGTTGTCTTCTCTCCTGCAATGCTTCCGCAGCATGCAGCATAAAATTTAAAATATTGGTGGTGATCGATCTCCCCGTGAGAACGCCGTGTTGGTGAGGTAATACAGTAGAACCTCGTTCTAACGAAGTACTATCAGGGCAGTAAATTAGTTCGTTATGTTCGATATTCGCTATAACCGTAGAGGTAAAATTAGCTATAATAAATCGGCAATCTGGCTCGCGCCATTATCCGGAACGCATTGCTCTAGGCTTCGAACCCACAATGAACGCGGTAGTCCCTATCTGTACGCTGTGGCATTTCAAACTAAACAGACGGGAACGTGAGAACGTGAAATTATAGCAGAACAAAGTTCGTTCGGCAAAACAGGCCGGCCTTCTTATTTACTTGAAGGGGGATGTGGCCTTCGCGTGGTGGCGTTTCACAGTCTGAGCGGAATGAAGTTTTTCAATGTCTACGCAACAACGGGCCTTAAGCTACTAAAAAAACGGTTTTTTGTCTCGCTTTTTTTAAATTTTGCTTTTATTATGCTACCTGTCGAGTATGGAGCCTTGCGAGAACCAATATTTCTTCGTTGTAGTCGATATTGCGGGGCGCTCGAGATTTCGGTTTCGTAATAGGAAGAATAGGTGTCATTGAAATGACGCTTTACCAAACAAACTTTGTATTTAGTTCATTATATGCAAAAATTTGCTATATCAGTGTTCGCTATAAGAAGGTTCGAATGAAAAATAGTTTATACAGTGAAAAGAGTAGTATATGTAGTACGGTCTCAAAGAGTTTCGAAGCAGTAGTACGGATTACTTTGCCGTAGATATCTTGTAGAATGTTGTAGATATCTTCCATTGAAACATTGCCCGCTGCTGCCAAGATAGAACCTCTAGCAAAATATGGAGATATTCTGGCCCACTATCGCCAAAGCGGTAGAATATTCTGAACTCCTAAATCCCGTATAACAGATAGAAAAAGCCACCAGCCTCCTAAGAATACAAACGAATTCTACTCCTCATCGCACCCTTCTTCACGCCATCTACCCCACCCTATACCCGGCCTCCTGTAATTTCTGTCCCTTACTCGGCACTCTATACCATCAAGTAAGGGAGTGCGGACAAACCCCAGGCTTACCCCCAAACTCTTCCCCCTCTTACTAGTTTGCCTGAAAAGTCCGGGCCTTGGGGCCCAGCGGATATTGGTGAAGAATGCATGGACTGCCAGCCAAGCCCAGGGCATCCTAATAGGGACGCCCCCCACTAGGCGGGTGCCTTAAAGGGACCCAGAAAAGCCTTCTGTAAAAGTTACAAAAGGCCTGTATTGTCACGTAGCACCAATATAGCGATGCAATGCCGTTGGAATTATTGATCTACATTCAGTATTAGCTGCGCCAGAAGCAATTAAATGCACCTCTCCCCACTTGCCGATCGACTCCTCCTCCCTCTCTGCCTCCTTCAAAGCATTCCTGCGCCTAGGCTCGCGTCAATCACTGTGGACCCGCCTTTGCCGCCTTTGCTTCGGGATCGCGCAGGAAGGAGGAAGAGCAGCCGGAAGCCAATGGCAGTGACGCCGCCGGCGGCCGACCTTGCCGGCGATTGGGCAAATCAGGGGGCGCCTTCGCCGTTGCGTCAGCAGCGATCGCCGTTGCGTCACCCGCGGTCGGCTCGCTGCAGCGCCGCACTCATCGGCTGAGAAAGGCGATCTTCAAAAATTGTTTACAAATTATCTGTACAACGTATGGGGCTCACACTTGGCTCAAAAATCCCCCGTTATGTGTTCTACCACCTGAATGCATTTGATTGCCACCTTCACAAAGCTTTTCGGGGTCCCTTTAACAGCAGCACCAGCGCTCGTAAAATAAACATTTATTCCTCCTCCCCCTACGTTGTCTTCTTTATAGTTTTTGTTTTTTGTAGTTTTTTTTCATTCCTAGAGTCCGGTGTCACGTCTCTTCTGTGTTTTCCTATTTATTGCCTGTTTAGCGACAATAAATGTCAGCGTTAGTCTGCGCTGCATCTGCGTGCCCTTGGTGTATAACGCGCTGTTCATCGCTCCGCTATGTACAGTCGGCCAAATCTTAAACTAGCGCGCGCGAACGGCGACTTTTCATGCGTCAGAGCAGCATGACGGTAGCCAAGTTGCGAACAGGTCGAGATTAAGTGCATGCTCAGAAACCGCGCTCAGCTGGGCCCATCGTCTGCTAGGCTGTTCCTTCTTAGCCGCGTCACAAAACAGAAGAATAGCCGCTCGCGCACGCTAGTTACAGATTTGGCCGACCGTATTAGCCGGCCCGCCTACACTCCGTGTCACATCATAAAGCCCGCATTGATCCTGTGTATGCAGCTTGAAGTACCATATTATGATAGAATTTAGGCACGCCCGGATTTCCGCGGTGCGGGCAAGCATGGAGCGTCAGCCGATACCAAAGGAAGAGTAGGAGCACGGGGGAAAAAACGATTCGTGACATCTCTGAGTTTACGTATTCATTCGCCGCCTAACAAAAGCGTGCAGTTAGATGCGACCCTAAACACTACGTCGGCGGACCAGCTTGCGTGTCGCAGCTCGCATTCGCGTTGCTCAAGCGTGCCGTTGCCGAGCCAGTAGGTCGACGCCCTGTCACCTGCTGCGCCGTGCTTCGATTTCAGTCGAACAGCCCGGCTGCCGCCGTGTAGAAAGCACCGAAAGCCGTAGTCTCCCGCTGGGCGACACCAATGTGACCAGCGAAGAAAAATTCCCTGCTCTCAGTCGGTTGCAGCTGCTAGGGATGTCGATGCCTCGAGCTCTTTCCCTTACACTCGCCTCAGACACGCGTTCATGTTGAAAACAAAGGGCGCGGCTCCTTTATCTTTTCGATCTAAAGCAGCACTCCGGGCTCTCACGAGACGACCCGCGCTTAGAAGTTGGCGGCTGAAGGGTTTTGCCCTCATCAGTCGACCGAAAGGCACTCAAACCGCGCACGTTGATTGCAGCCGAAGCCGCCCCGGCAGCAAACCTTCGACGTCTACTTTCCAGGACGAACTCCAGCGCGCCTCCCTCCGACGCGCTTCCGTGGTTGGTTCCGAAGGCAGCCGCACTGCGTCGCTTTTCTCCTCGAGAAGAACGCCCGGTTAGAGCCACTCGTCCGTCCAGCCGCCGTCGCTTCTTGCGCCGCCTTCCGTCTCCCGCTCCGTCGCCGCATTCTCTGTTAGCCGGCGATTGAGAAGTGGGGAAAAGCGGAATGTTCCATCTGCGCCTTTCGCCTTTTTTTTTGCTCTCACCGCTCTGGCTTTTACATTTCCGCGTTGGAAGGAGCGCCGGTCGCGCGCCGGTTTCCTACGTTTCTTTTTTTTTTCATTTCCCGCGCAACCCGCGTAAAATTATCGAAAGCGGCCCCCCAACGAAAGAAGGTTTCCTTTCTTCCCTTTTTTTCCCATTACACCCTATTCGCCGCCCACAAGAGTGACCCGTGCATTCTTATTGCTTTTATCTTCCAGGCCAGAGGTTCTCTCTATTTGTCCTGCTCGTGGGAAGAAGTCGTTTTGTAAGTGGGCGCCGCAGCATAGAGAGGCTAACTGAATACTGTCACCCTGTCTGCCTCTCTGCACTTTCCAGCAACCTGATTCTCGTCTACGCGATTTCTTGCGTTCCCGCCCTTTCCTTTGCGTTTGTTTGTTGCGACCTATTTGTACGACGGCCGCTTCTCGGCTGTGACTGACCACCATTGCCGGCCATCCTTGAAGAAGACAAACTGCAGCTTTGTGAAATTGGAAAACATTAGCCTCCGTACATCACGGAACTTGACGTCAGCCCCAAAAGACGTTTTTTACTAAAAAAACGCAAGAAATATTAGAAAACTACCAAATTTCACGTTTCAATAACATCATATGGTCTGGAGAGTCGTGGGATGGCCTTTAGGACGGCATTTTAGCTACACATTGGCATTCAAGTTATGCCTTCAAGCGGATCTAGGGACCGCACTACAATCATCCAGTCATGTTTCACCCTAATTGCGTAGGTGGCCGGCTGCAAATCCAAGAAAGTAGACTCTGGGACGTCAGACGAAAATCGCCGGAGAGTGGCAGGGGAATCGCCGCAGTTAAATTTGTTTTCTTTAATATCCCTATTATATCTTTAAAATTTGAAATTGTACTGGTCTCATTGTTATCAGGACCAAGCAATATTTTGAATAAACCAAACTTGTATTTGCCTTCATGGCCCCTTAAAAACCTGCACTCTTAGACAACTCCTGTTACACAACATAGGCGGGGCGCAGTGTCGATTCAAAGCCGCTTATGAGGCGACGGTTCAGGCGGCATCGCGTGTTCGGCGGGCCGCTGGCCGCAATTTTTCTTGGCGGCCCATCATGCTAATTTAGTCCTACTTATCACGCGGTCCCCAAACCATGCCGCCCCTCAATAAGCGGCATCGACGGTTTTTTAAATAAAAGACGAAAAAAAGATTGATTCCAGCCGTTCCTTTTATGTGCACTGCTGCCGTTTATCCGACTGTACCAGCACAATTCCACACAATTCACAAGGCGGAAACACACAGAAAGCGCATTGATAAGCGCACACACAAGCTGGGATTCGAACCTGGAACGTTCACATCGAGAAGCTGTTGTCCTAACCACTGCGCCACAGCGGGTGAAGTGGTGGGGATTGGAAACGTGGGCTTACCCCCTGCCGCCTGTATCGTCGTGCTGGAGCTTGCCGTGAGTGACATTTTTTCCATCGTTATGTTTGAATCGCTATACCAAAGAGGTATAACTGTGTATGGTTCACAGGACATTAAGTATACTGGCACGAGCGCAAACATTTTGCCAGAAAGTGTCTTTGCTAAGAAATCGATGCTTCGTAGCACCTCCGTGTCAGTTAGCGAAGATTTCTTTAAGGCCATGCGCAACATCCAGAAAGAGCTTTTGAACTTTGCCAAATCCACTGGGCAGCCATATTACCTCAAGTATAACAAGATATTTATTAAGAAGAAAGGCTTACGTTTATTGTTCGGTCATCGATTGTGTACCTGAGGCTGGACCTATTTTTGATAACCCCTTGCACGTTGCCCCCCACGCAAGCAATACAGAAAGCGCAGGGCCCAGCGCTCCTCCTTCACCACCATAGCTAGCTAAATACGCATTGTCGAGCGCATGAATTTTCTTTTTAGATGCAGAGCATCTGATTCACTCCCCTTGTCCCTCCGGCGTCGTCGTCGTCGTCGGCGGCGGCGTCGTCGTCGGCGGCGTTGTCCACCCCTCCCCCATTCTCCTCGCCGCGCCAGCTGCGCTCTCCGCCGCTCACCCCCTCTCCTCTCCGATAGCGATCACTCTCTCGCGAGGGGCGTTGGATTGGATTCGATTGGATTGGCTTGGATTCGATTGGCTTGGCTTGGCTTGGCTTGACTTGGCTTGGATTTGGAGTGGATTGGATTAAAGTGGATTGTGTTTGATTGAGTTGCGTCATAGCCGCGGCACGTTGTGTCATAGCCGCGGCAGGCGCGCTAGGGCCGGCGCATGTGCAGTACTCTCTCTTCCGCGGTTTCCTCTCCTTCGGGCGCGCTGCAGTCCCCTCAACGTTATGCGCGCTATAAAACGCGGTCCCATCGCCGCTCCGCCTATGCGTCGCATCTACACAGGGGTTCCCGCGAGGGGAGGTGGGAGTTTTTTTTTTTACTACGAAATTCTCGGAGCGTTTTTAACAAGCGTGATGCCCTATCTGCACTAATAAATACATTTCTAGCTGATTTCGCCATAGTAACCGAAACCTGGCTTTCCACGAAAATAGAAAATCGCGAGATATTTTACTGTTAAAAAAATTTTATGTTCTACCGCTGTGAACCGGGTACGAGATGCGGGGGCGGCGTATTGATTTCTATTAGCGACGAGATTAGCTCCTTCAATGTGCCTGTTATTTCGCCGCTTGGAATTGTTGCCGCGTGTGTTCGCATTAACCACAAAGATACTGTTTGTGGCTGCTACTGGCCTCCTAATTTTACTACCGGTTTCGCAAATGAATTTCACGATATCCTAAATAAGTTCTGCTACATTCTGCTTAAACAAATTCCAGTATGTTGCACGGTTCTTTCAAGAAAATGCGAAAGGTTCGTTTAAGAAAACCTGAAGCTCATTAATAATTGAAACAAAGTCGGCCCTTTTGTAGTCCCTAAAAAAATTGAGCTATCACTTCTTCTTCTAGGTGTTTTAGTCATGTTAAAATGAATAGCTAGATGGTCGCTTACACCCAGAATAACTGACAGGGATTTAATTAGGTCGAGATGCATAGTCAGAACCAATTCTAGAACTGTGGAGGTGGACAAGGTAATGCGGGTTGGAGCATTAACAAGCTGGGTAAGGTCAAACCCTGAACACACGTTAATAAATGCAGCACTGTCAGCAGAAGTTGGTGACAATGTTGGAAAAAGGGGGGACCACGAAACATTAGGGAAGTTAAAATCACATAGGAGAAATGTAGGCTCTTTTCCCAACATTGTCACCAACATCTGCTGACAGTACTGCATTTATTAACGTGTGTTCAGGGTTTGACCTTACCCAGCTTGTTAATGCTCCAACCCGCATTACCTTGTCCACCTCCACAGTTCTAGAATTGGTTGTGACTATGCATTCCGACCTAATTAAATCCCTGTCAGTTATTCTGGGCGTAAGCGACCATCTAGTTATTCATTTTAACATGACTAAAACACCTAGAAGAAGAAGTGATAGCTCAATTTTTTTAGGGACTACAAAAGGGCCGACTATGTTTCAATTAATTATGAGCTTCATGTTTTCTTAAACGATTAGCTTTCGCATTTTGTGGAAAGATCCTTACAACATTCTGGAATTTGTTTAAGCAGAATGTTGCGGAACTTACCAATCGTTACATTCCCCTCCGCAGAATTAGGCAAAACGCAGTCCCCCTGGTTCACGCCTACACTGAAACGACTACTCAAAACAAAGAAACAAAATTTTCAAGGGCAAAGCTAACTAACAACGCGGAAAGGTGGTCCGGTTACCTTCACGCAGCTGACGAGTACGCTCGCGCATTATCCGTCGCAAAAGAAAATGTTTATCAACGAACGCTGCCCTCCTTGCTTGCCACTAGCCCACAAACTTTGGCAGGCGGTTAGCGGAAATGAAAAAAAGGCGGTGGAATTAATCCATGATGATAACAGCCGTGTACCCAAAGAAGCGTGTTGTGTCATTTTAAGCTCTGTGTTTTGATCGTGCTTTGTGAAATCTGCAGCACTTTCTTTTCCCCACTCACAATTTTGTTCCCATGGAACCACTTAGTGCGCTGGCATACGAAAATTGATCGAAAACATGAAATTAGCCAGTGCTGCTACAGTTGAAGACAGCATCTGTGCAAAGGTTTTTGCCTAATACCTCTGTTAACTCATTTGCAATTTTAAGTAAGCTTTTCACGCCGTCTTTGGAATGTCATTGCCTTCCGGGCGACTGGAAAGCGGGAAAGGTGGTTCCTCTTCACAGATCAGGTGACGTTCATAACCCCCGCAATTATAGGCCCTTATCGTTAACAGGTATAGAGTGTAAGCTCATGAAACGCGTCATCTATTCCCACAAAATCGCTTTTTTAGAAAACAACTCCATCCTTAGCAATCACCAGCATGAATTCCGGAAAAAGTACTCCTGTGAGATCCAGCTTCTCTGCTTTACTAATGACCTATTTATTGCCATCGACGCGTCATCTATTCCCACATAATCATTTTTTTAGAAAACAACTCCTTCCTTAGTGATCACCAGCATGGATTCCGGAAAAAGTACTCGTGTGAGACCCAACTTCTCTGCTTTACTAATGACCTATTTCTTGCCATTGACGCTTCTTCCCTTGTTGACTGTATTTTCCTCGACTTTGCTAAAGCTTTTGACACTGTATGCCTTAAACTGCTTCTGCTAAAGCTAAGCAAACTTAATTTTGATGCTAACATAATAAAATGAATTGAATGCTTTCTAACAGACCACTCCCAATTTGTAGCTGCTAATGAATCCAACTCGCCCTTTCACCCGTAACCTCTGGCGTTCCCAAGGATCCGTTCTTGGCCCACTACTCTTCCTAATTTACATTACCGACTTGCCAAATAACATCTCTTCCACTGTAAACTTTTCGCCGATGATTGCGTTGTTTACCGCGAAATTAAAACAACTGTCCACCTTGCTCTTACAACGTTTCATCTTGGTGCGATACTTGGCTAATGAACCTTAATCTTACTAAATGCAAGATAATGAGAGGTTCACGTTGAACGTGGATATTTCTACTAACTACGTACTTAATAATTCCCCTTACAAGTACCTTGGCATTACAAATTCTGACAACCTTTCCTGGCAGAATCATATTGACCTTATTAAAAACAATGCTAACCGCACTCTTGGTTATTTACGCCGTAACTTCTCACTTGCCCCGATGCAATTGAATCTTCTTCTCTATAAAACATTAGTGCAAGCTAAGCTTGAATATTCATCATCTTGGGATCCACGCGTAAACATTCATATCATCAACCTCGAAGCAATTTAAATCGCCCCATTTTGTCCAACTGTTCCCGTACGACAAGCGTTACTTTAAATCTACCTATTCTATCACTTCGCCGCAAAATCTCGCACCTGTGCCTCTTCCACAAGTTGTACCATAACCATGCACTCACTGAGTAACTCGCTTTTTTGCCGCCATCCTACGTTTCCTCCCGCAGCGTACCTACAGTACCTACATCGGTGCTTCTAAGTTCACTTTCGTAACTTCCACTATTTGCCTCACCATTGTTACTGCTATAAAAAGAATGTGCCCTAAATGTAAGCGCAAAGATCTCGTTCCGCGAGCTTATAAGCCCTGCCTAGGATGCGTTTGCTTTTGCGGCCTCAGCCAATCGTAGAGTTGGCACATATGACATCATAGTTTCTGTTGCGGGAAATAAGCTAGCGGGTCGCATGGGCATTCCCTTTTTCCTAATTATGTAATTTATTTGAACGAAGTTTACGTTAAGAGTGGTGTCAGTATGATTCTAATGAGGCAATCTTTCGGATGAACCAAACTTGTATTTTCTCTGCATAGCCCCTTTAAGCGTAGATAGAGTGCGCGCACAAAGCGACAGCCAGCGCATCTGCAACAGCATTAGAAGTGACCGCTTCAAGCGACCTCAACACTGGCGACACTCCGCGTTTGCACTGCCAATGCTATCGTGCTTCTACAAACCGTGAGTTGACACTCCTGAGAGATGACAGCCGTGCCGAACACAAAAAGATCTGGGCTGGTGTTGAATGTTCCTTGATGTTGACGCTTTACGATCTAAACCTTGCGTAATGATGCTAGAAATCGCCACAGAATCGAGAGTACTCAACCTGCCAGAAGAGTAACAAGCCGAAACGACGTTCGGGAAAACCTAGTTACGAAGAAACACTACCTAAATTTTTGCTACACCTACTGAAAATAACTATCAGTGATCATAGAATATCCAAAAATACAAAATTCTAACTGGACGTTATGTGCCATAAGCTGGACGGAAAAGTACGATTCGTTTATGCTACCACGCGACTCCTTACGGCAACTGAAGCCCACCACAAAAAAAAAAAAAATAGTGACTTACCTATCCATGCATGTTCAACCGGGCTATGCACACAATAGACACGCCAGCCGGCTCGACATGGCGCCGCTGGTTTGCTTGCGTTCCCGGTGGCCCTTGTAAACCCATCGCCTTTGCAGCTGTTTGCACTGTTACACTGATCTCAGAGCACACATTCGATGTTTGTGAAAGTGAATATGGTCAAAAAAGTGTGAATGCTCGGAACTGAGGGCCTAGGAACCACAGTGAGAGTCAAAGCGTCGGTCCTAACTTGCTCCGCGCTGAAATTCCTTCGTACTGCGTACGTTCGCGATAGAGACAAATCACCGGACCGCGACTCGCCGCGCGCGAACTTTTTTCCACTCTTACTGTGCATGTGCGGGAAATATTCTTTCTTGTGTGTGTTTTTCGGCTCTAGCCGGGTAGCCGGGCACTCGCCGCAGGCCACCGCATAGAATGCTCGCGGGGCGTTGTGAGAGGAGGAATACGCGCATGCGTTGCAAGTATATAGCTCGGAGCTCCCGCTTGCCGCCTTTTTTATTATTTCCTCGCGTCAGGCTATCTAATAGTATATAGCCGTGACATGGGCTGTTGGCGCAGCATAGAAGCGTACTGACACCACGCGCGGTTTGGTCACGGAAAAGAAGTCTGTCCGGGCGTCTTTTAACAAGGTATTGAGACGTCTTACCGCATATACATAGTACGTCATCCGGGATGCCACTAAGAGTAGTAGGTCTACTTGAGCAAGCCGTTTGTGAACGCCACAGCCTACTCTCCAGAGCCTTCGCCCTCACCTTCAACCGGGTCGAATAACGCCATGAGGCCCTCCTAGGAACGCCCGTGACCTGCTCCTCTTGAGCGTCTCCGTTCAGCTGTTCCACTCTCCCTACTCCATGATCTCCCTCTGCTGGTCTACATCGAGTCTACTGCGCATGCCATCGCACCAGACGCTGCTTCGTTCTGCACGACAGACATGAACCGAGCAGGACAACTAGTTACAAGCCCTTGCACATAAATGGGAACGATCACAAGATCTGGTGCTGATGCAGCACGGCATAAAACCTGTGGGCGCGGCGTAGTGCACGACATCAATCCAACCAAGACAGGATCTCGACAGACACTTTGGGGAGCCAGGAAACCAGGAAGGAATAACGTGGGACAAATGGGCAAGATGACACCCTTCATCGTGACTTTCCAGGAACAGAAGGACCCCAGGTGCGTCCTCTCCCTCAACACTTCGTACAAGTGCAGGTTGTACAAATACCTACAGTTTAATTTGCGCTCAACAATATGGAGATGTATGAGAAGCGCCAGCGGTTCACGAGTTTCGAACGCTTATGACTACATAAACCACTTGGCATTCGAAGCCACAGGCCGGGGTGGCTCAGTGGCTAAGGCGTTGCGCTGCTGAGCACGAGGTCGCGGGTTCGATTCCCGACTGCGGCGGCCGCTTTTCTGATGGAGGCGAAAAGCAAAAACGCCCGTGTGTACGAGATTTCGGCGCACGTTAAAGATCCCCAGGTGGTTTAAATTAATCCGGAGCCCTCTACTACAGCGCGCCTCATCGCCTGCGTTGCGTCGGCGCATTAAACCTTACAATCAATCAAGTTTTCGAAGCCTCTGCGGTACGCCGCGACGACAGCCGCTACGACAGACCGCCGGCTCTACTTGGGTCCAGCGAGCGAGCTACGACGACAAGGCGCAGCCCTAATAGTGCTCTGCACTTAAAATAGGTTCGAAGTGGGTTGTACATGTGGTGAACTGGAACACCAATCAGACGTGTGTGCAAACGAGGACAAGAGGTGTGGGAGCTGCGGGACAAAATACCCACCCGAAAATCATCAATGTGACCCGAACGGCTGACTGTGCGGCAAGGGACACCCAAGAGGCGACAAAAGATGCAAGAAAATATTCCGGACACCGTACATCGCAAAAACAGCGCTGGGAAACAAACCAAGCAATGCGACGAAGAGCAAAAAGAGAATCGACGCCAGAGTCGCTGCGAACAGTACCAGCAACAACAGCGCGAGCGGAGTAAATCCCACTCCCGGTCGATCTCCTCCGGGAGGGAACCATCGCTTGACGCAACCCGGGCCAAAAGCCGATCCAGATCCAGGTCCCAATCCAGAGCCAATGAATACGGTACCAAGGGCCATAGCCTACGGCAAGACGAGAAGACGCCAGGAAAAAAGGTGAACTGGGTAGACAGAGCCTCGCACAATCACGACATAAACAAGAAAGAGATGGACGACCTGAAAAGAGCTTGTTGAAAGTTAAGGATCTCACCTGAAAGTTGAGGATCTCACGACAGATAAAGAACTGCTAGTGACAGAAATTAAGGGCAGCTAATGACAGCTAATCACAGAAAAGCTAATTACCGACAGCTTAAAAGCGGCTTTCACAAAACGTCTACGCCGCCAGTGCCGCGGAAATCAGAGGGGAAGACATACCTCGGATAGGAGGAGAGTAGCCCGAGTCCCCCACCTCTTAAAAACATGGCTCAAGACACACTGGAGCAGCCATTGCTGCAGTTAACAAACACGCAGAAAGCCCTGTTGGCACCCATTGACAAGTTTGAGAGTAATAACGCAAAACTGAAACGAACATTCAAGATGCCCTATGGCAGTTCACGGCGCAACCCAAGGCCAACCTTGAAGGCATTACGGAGGCCACTAACGACAAAATTCAGGAGTTGAGTGCGAGATTTATGCAGGTGGAAGATGGAATTTAGCTGATAGAAAAACGCAATAATAACTGTGGCGTTCCTGTCTAACTTCTCCGGCAATTTAGTCAATTGCAACTCCGTACACTTTTAGTCAATTCCTGGTTATCCGACCCGCATGCAGGCGGGCTGCTGCGGAAACTTAAAGCCGCTTATAAACCGGTGGTTCAGGCGGCCTCGAGCGCAAGGGGCCCGCCAATCACGCAGCCCACCGAACACGCGGCCCGGCGTTTAAGCGGCCCTCTTGAGCGCCGCCTAATCAGAGGGTTACCTATACCCCGGGCGGTGTATTCGGCGGGCCGCTGGCCGTAATTTTTCTGCGCAGCCTGTTATGCTAATCATACGGCCCCTCAAATAAGCGGCCTTGTTGCTTTTCACCAAAACAAAGAAAAAAAGCCAGTCGGCCAGAATTTATCTTATCCGTTTTCGTTTCGGTCGCATTGCCAGGCCAACGCCAGCACCCCGTGACGAATGCTTTAACACATGTTACATCATGCAAGACACACAAAGTGCACATAAGTACATACACGCAACCCTACGGAGAATCGAACCTGGGTCTACTACAACACATCAAGAGGCGTATATCATAACCACTGCGCCACGACCCACGGGCTGATGGGGAGTGCCAACATGGGCCTATAAGCTTTCTGCATGCTGTTGAGCGTCAAGCAGGAGTCTTAAATAACACATTAGGTGGCGAGTGGCTTTCTTTAGGCCACTGTTTTTGAATCGCTCTACCAAAAGGCATAATATTACGGTTTGTGGGAATTTAAGTACATTGGTATGAGCGGAAACCTCTTGCCATGCTGTGTGCCCGTTCCAACCGTGTGATGCGCCGTACGGGGATTTATTCCATCGATGCAAACGGAATTGATAACAGTTCTTCTGCCTTGTCACCAAAAGTATTCTTGGACATTGGTGGAAAGTGCTCCCTATTACTGTGCTTGCAAATAAATAACACGTAAGGCGCACTGTCGTACTGAAAATAAGAGCTGTCTCGTCACGAGTGGCAGTATAGCAAGCATGGAATGGTGTACTCAATTTTTTCTGCTCATGGTAGCTCTTCTGATGGTGCGGTTACAACATGCCTTGACCTTTGGTTTTGTAATAGGGGGGCGGTAGTAAATTACGCATGTAATAATGAACCAATATTAAATCCCTCACTCTATACATTCTGTCACGACGCCTGCAGAATTGCTGCGTTGACGCCCAGGTAAAGAGCCGTCGGATGGCCCTCTAGATACTGAGTTTTTTTTTTATGGATCGCGAGCACACAAAGAATATCTTAGCGTTTTCGCGCGCAGACCGGATAAGCGCTCGGCAGTGGGATGGGAGCACCACCGCTAGCTCCATGTTGTACTGTTCCCACTAACACGCGAATTATTCCTTTCTTCTGTACTGACGCTACGAATACCATTGCGTCGAAAGGTATTCTTGTAGCGCAAGCCCGCTGGCTCGCGCTTCTTTCATGCAGGCAGGTGCATGCCGTGCAGAGAAGATGCTCAGTGGAACAACAGGGTGAAGTAGTGTCGCTGTACAAATTGAATTTTTTTTTCTCTGCTAAAATAAAAACTGTCCTGATTAAACTTCCTGAAATAAACAGCGATCATTTGTGCTACTGAATGCCTTGTATTTAATATTTTTACTACGAGCACAACAATGCGCAATTTCATGGTGAATATGGGCCAGAAAGGAGGTTTTTCCAAGTTTGACAAACGTTTTCTTGCACATTTCACCTTGTTTCAGTGTAAATATAGTTTTTACCAATTTTGAAAAATACTGAGATACAGGTACAAATGCTTCATTGGCTGAGAGAATGTGCTCGTATTTGATAAAATTGTTTGAAAATGCTGGACGTCGTGTATTTTCTGAATCGCGTAATCACAGCAAAGAAAAATAAAAATATTTAAAAAATTTGGCATAAAGCAGCCGAGGGCCTCAACATGATGTTCACAAAAAATGGTGGCTATTGTAAGAGAAAATAATTTTTAATGAATTTTTTCACCGACGTAAGTTTGCTTTAAACCCTGGAGGTGAAAGGGCCTCTAGAAAAACAACAATTGTTTTGGACAAAAGCACTTTCAGGGAGCATTGTGGGCCACGCGAGGATGACCCACAATTTTTACTGAGAAAATCCGTGATGGTCGATTTTACGGCTCGGACGTTTAGCATGGAATGACCCCTATGTTGCTAAAAGCGATAGAAAGAAATGAATAGATACCGTAAAAAAATTGTGTGATGTTCTTTAGCTCGACATCCGCCTTTCGCTCGCTTTTGGATCAACGTTACTCGATTGCCTTGTGGTTTTGACACCAATTTTGGCCCCCAGAAATGTATTTTTCTTGTCAGCCTCAGCTACCATCTTAATTTTTATACTACTTGTCAAGTGTTTTTATGTCTTTCTTGCACAATAATTGATACCTTGGTTGCGATCTTTATGAGTGAATCGTCAAATTACACTGCATGTCGTCATAGCTATAGGTGCCGCACGTCACTGATTGCTGACGTCGTGCTTACGAAAAAATTGCCAGCAACTTGCGCAGTCTAGTATAGGGCCCTCGGAACAAAGTATGAACTACACAGAGCAAGAGTCAAAGCGCGGGGCCCCAACTTGCGCCGCGCTGAAATTCTTCGCACTTGCGCGATAGAGACAAATCACCGGACCACAACTCGCCACGCGCGAACTTTTTTCCACTCGTACTGAGCATGTGCGCGCAAGACTTTTTTCAATGTTTTTCGGCTTTCACCGCGTCGTCGGGCGCGCGTCGTCGGCCACCGCAAAGGAAGCTCGCTAGCCATTGTGTGAGGAGGATAACGCGCATGCGCCGCAAGCCACACATATATTGCTTGCAGCTTCACGATTGGTCCCCTTTTTATTTTATTCCTGGCGTCAGGCTGTCTGCTAGTTTATAACTGTGGCACGGGCCGTTGGCGCAGCATATAAGCGTGCTGAAACCACCTGAGGTTCTGTCACGGAAAAGAAGTCTGTCAGGGCCTCTTATACCAACGTATTGAGACTGCCCATCGCATATAAATAGGACGCCATCCGGGACGCGACTAAGAGTGTAATAGGGCTGTGCTTCTGCATCTCATTGTTAATAAGAAGTGTCCCGAGATTATAGCATGGCAAGAAGCTGGACCTCAGTAAAACTATCAGGCTAAAGAACATATACGAAAAAGGAGCAAACACAGACACAATAACGCTAATCAAACAAAATGTAGCCGCTGTGCAGCATGAAAGTGGCATTGATACTGCATTGATAATCTTCCTTTCGAGATGACAAGCCTATAGGAACAAACGCCCTCTAAGAAGGGTTAGCTGAGCTTTCTCTGCCGAAAGATCTTATGTTGGGACCCTGCCTTCCTGAAATTTCTTACACTGATTGTACTGGTTTACAGAAGTTTTGTTGAGATCGTCCCGGGTAAGAAAAAAGACCACAGCCTTATTGTACTCAATCTATACAATTAACCGAAGTAACGCAAATTCATGTTCGGAGTATTATTCATAAGGACTCCGAATATATATAGCGCCAATAATCCCGCTCGTAATAGTGGGAGACTTCAATGCACACCATTCAGCATGCAGATACAGGAAAGAAACAATCATGAGACGTTCGCTACGGCAAGAAATACAGCAACAGAAACTCACCATACTTACCGATTCTTGCTCGCCAACCAGGCGGGGAAACAGTGTACAGGTGACACGACAAGGGTCTTGTCACTGGTGAGCGAAGGAGTCGAAGCCAGCTCGTGTAACACACAGCAGTACTTGAGAAGCGATCATAACATTACTGAAATTGTCGTAGAAGGAGGACACATTGTGCGGGAAACAAGAACACTGGCTCGCAGACTGGGACGCTTTCCGACAAATGGAAGTCAGCGGAGTGGAATCCCAGAATTAAGCTCCTGGACCAAGGAACTCTTACAAGATGTAGAAGATGCAGCTTAAGAGCTGCTGGACGAAGAGGAGATAAAGTTGTAGATAAGTGGTTACTAAATCTTTTGAAAGGAAAAAAAAAATTCACGCACCTCCGCGAAGTGAATCATGACAAGTGGGCGAAGCACTGGGGATCGTTCTTACCGTAAATCACCCGTGACATTGCCAACTCGCGCATGTAAATGAGTGAGAACGCGTGTGTACAGTATATACTCCGGGGTAGCTGGTTGTCGGCGTTTCCCTTGAGCCGCTCCTTCCCGAGCACTCAACTCTGGGTCCGCTTGGCGTTTTTGCCGTTTTGCCGCCGCTTCCCAAGCTCTCGCCTCCGGGATAGCTTCTTGTCTGCGTAGAAGTTGAGCCGCCGCATGCGGCGCCTTACGTTCATTTTCATCCGCGACAGAAAAAGAATGCGGTCTTGAACGCTCTTATCTACGCATTTACACTGCAGCGGTCTCTCTCTCTATCTTTTTGTGCACCTTTTATTTTGTTCTTGGTAATCTTTTGTGAACCTTTTGTTCACAGATGTTTCGATTTACTCGGTGCTGTGCGTCTCTCTCTCTCTCTCTCTCTCTCTCTCTCTCTCTCTCTCTTTCTCTCTCTCTCTCTCTCTCTCTCTCTATATATATATATATATATATATATATATATATATATATATATATATATATATATATATATATATATATATATATATATATATATATATATATATATATATATATATATATATATATACGAGCTCCCCGATTCGGCGGCCGTCCTACTTGGTTTAGCAGGGGACTGAGCACTGAGCGTTCTTGAAGCTTTCCTCTAGCAATGCGTTGCTCCTTTACACTATGCCACACTGCGAAGAGGCCTCCCAGCAAACTGTTCGTGTGGGCCGCTGGCACTGGCTTCACGGTCAACCCACGAAGAGCTGAAAAGTCCGTTGTACGATTCCTGTCGGTGATTGTTTCTCAAAGCTCGGTTGCAACCTTTCTTTCTGGTTCGTGTCATAACTTAACTTTCTTCCGTCGAGCAGGAAGTCAGGATTGCTTCCGGAATGATCATTTCCTCTACCCCCAACCGGCGCGTCATAATGTCCTTGCATTCATATTGCAGGAGGTCGTACTGCCGCCCTGGTTATCCAGGTTTCCGTTTCCGATAACAGCCGCTGAAACATCCTTCTCTGTGACAAGTGCATTTTTGGTTTGTACATGAATATCGCCGTCCATCTGCTCTCTTGACGGTGCTTCGTTGCTTTCTTCAGCTGGCATCTCCTCGTGCTCAGTCTCACCGGACAGATCAGAGACGATGGCCCGTTCCTGACCCGAGGCTTCAGAAACGCCGGCGGATGAGTTGCTCAGAGTATCCATCGCAACCATCTCCTGGTGGTTTTGTAGCGGCGAGAGGCGCTGCGTGTGGTTGTTGGAGTCGCACGTCACGGTGAATGGAACGTGGCCTTCCGATGGCACCTTAGAGTAGTTAAAGCACTCTTTTGGACTTCCACGCCTCGCGCTATCCTGGGTTGAGGTTCTGGGTGTCGTGATGTCCGCAAAGTAGCAGACTCTTCGTTTAGTCGAATCGATGGAGTAGAGCGTCAGTATATCTGGCGAATGCTCTGGCGTACCTTTGGATGCCGACTGGGAATGCGTAGAATGGTCAGCATTACTCTTCTTGTTGGCTCTGTAGTTAAGCTGTGTATAGGCGCCGGGACGTTCCGAAAGGATCTCTTCGTCGACCAAGCTCAGCGGAGACGCCAACTTCCCCGATCCTGGGGGAGTCAAATGTGGTTCGGTGCCACGGGAGAACTGCGTCTGCACAGGAGAAAGCGCCAACTGGCTACGCGCTCGGTAAAAACATTGCAGAAGCTGGGCTCCGTTTTCAATGACACTCGGACCCGTCCCGCTGGTCGCCTTTTCATCTATCGGTCGCCTTTTCATCTATCAGGGACATATTACTCGATTCGGGTTTTTGGTCTACGTTACCGGCCAAGGGCTGAGCAGAGGTTTGCACGCAAGGACCCTGTGCCGGCCGCGTTGCTCCCTGCTGCAGTCCTACAGCCAGACGGACGAAGGCTTGTGGGCTCAACTCCGGCGGCTGCACGGCCAAGGCTGCAGCTAAAATGGGGCCAGCCAGGCCATCTATGACGTACCGCTTCGCCACAGGAGACGCCCAGGCGAAGTCGCAGCCTGCGAGAAGGCGGAGCTTGTCGTAGATGTAGACCGCAATGTTCTCCCTAGGGCCTTGCAGGCGGGCACGCATTTCCATGAAGCGAGAGTCGTAGCTGGCTGACAATCCACTGAACGCCGCTATTAATGCCCCGCTCCAGCTTGCCCACGTGGGATGGGAGTGACCTTTACAAAGGTGCCACGCTCGGGCAGCGTCGCGCAGGCGTTCTTGTGCAACGAACAGTCTGGTATGGTCGGGCCAGGCATGATGAGTAGCAAGGGCGTCAATTAGCTTTGTCGCGACTACAACGCCTCCGGTAAAGGAAAAGAACTGTATTTAGGTACATGAGATCACACACAGAAAATGCCCGATCGCCGCCATCATTCCTCATCGTCCTCTTCTACCACCATCCGCGATCACTTCTTTCTCGTCTAAGGAATAAAGTTCCAACAACCTCCCCCCGCGGTAAAAAAAAACAGTAACCGTGTAGGGGATAGCCGTTGCACCTGTCTTTGCGCTTATACTTCCAGCAGCGGTGAGGTTTCCTCCATGGTCCTGTCCCTGTCGTTCCGCGAATGCGGTAGCCTCGTTGACTGCGTTTGCGCGGGAACTTCCAAAAATGACGAAGTGTAGAGAAACCATTGCTCTTGTAGTCGTCGTTTGAATTATCTTTTATCAAAGGCTGGACTTTCTCATGGTCGCACCGATGACACCGTTGTCCGCCAGGAATGGCTTGTGCGACGGAGAGGTTTCGTTCGCTTTGGTCTTCCAGGCTTGAGCGAAACTAAAACGACCGCCTGTGCTTAGTGTGAATCCCATTCTCATGCCTTGCCCTCTTTGCTTCTGCCAGTGTAGTCAGCGTCATTGTAGTTAAGTCCTGCTTTGATGAGCCAACCTTCTTGTCAGATCGATACAACCTTCTTGGGGACATGTCGTTAGAAGCTATATCTCCAGCTTTGGATCTGTTGCCGCTCGTTGACAAAATCAGTGCACCGTAGGGTTTTCCAGCGAGGTCAAGCAAATCGTAAGGATATGCACCGTTTTCCGCAGGCATAGCTTGAGGTTTCGGTTCAAGTTGAATGGAAGATTTCGGCTTTGCTTCATGTATCTCGGTGTCGTTGCTAGAGTCCTCCATGAGGGTGGAGGCAGTCAGGGAGCTGCTTGAGCCTTCAAGAGGTATGTTGGCCCGTGATGCGCTGCCGTGGCAATTGAAGTTGCGTGAGTCTGTGCGGGCGAGAAGCAGCGACGCGACACCGCCATATCGGAGACAAGCACCATACACTTCGCTTCTTGGGAACTCTATCGCTTGCTTTAAGATTGACCGCCATGCAACGATGACATCAGGGAACTCAAAAGTGTCTATAAACTCTTGCTCAGCGTGGGAACCAGTGAAAAAAATTCCCTCGCACTTCCTCGAGGTGGAGAGTGTGTAAGTGCGAATGCACGGTTGTTGATTGCGCGATTACGGTGGATATCGTGATCTTGGAGTGGAGAGGAGGCGCCCAACACCCGCAGTCACTGAGCGGAGAGAGGAGGAGGAGAGTAGCGCCCGCCGTTACGGCGAGGGCTACACGAGCGCCCTCACGCGTCGGAATGCGGAGCGCCCGCTACGCGAGCGAGAGCTCTCCCGCCCGAAGTGGAGAGGAGGCGCCCAACACCCGCAGTCACTGAGCGGAGAGAGGAGGAGGAGAGTAGCGCGCGCCCATCTCCCCCCGTTGCTAGGGAAGACGAGGAGCGCGCGCACCCGCAGCTGCTGCTATGCGGGCGACGGCGGCGGACGATTCAGGCTCGCTTAAGAAGTGCATTCACACTTAAAATGGTTCGATGCTTTGATCAGTGCTCCGCAGTTGTCTGGAGTGATAATCAAGGCGTTTGCTTATGGCGCAAATTCTTCATTCATTGTGTCCGCTTTCAAAATGGCAGCCTTCGCTTGGGATATCAGCTTCGTTATAGCACAGCGTTGAACACTTCGATTGCGGTACAGTTGATCTGCAGTAGGCTTCGTTGGTTCGGTCATGTTCAAGTCGGTGTTAGTTCCTTTCAGGCATTGGTCGCAACCGTTGCGTACATACCGTCGTTCGTTCATCCCGCGGGATTTCGGCACCACTCTGTCGCGACTACAACGCCTCCGGTAAAGGAAAAGAACTGTATTTACATGAGATCACACACAGAAAATGCCCGATCGCCGCCATCATTCCTCATCGTCCTCTTCTACCACCATCCGCGATCACTTCTTTCTCGTCTAACGAATAAAGTTCCAACAAGCTTCACCCAAGAAAGAGCATCGTCCTGGAACCCTCGGAAGACCGGAACTCCCGTGTGGGCGGGCGATGGAAACGTGCTGGGAATGGCGTCGCGAAGCTGCTGACACATGTCTTTGAGAACCTGGGCAGTCCAAAACGGGTGGCTGCTACGCGCAGGAATGGTCGCCATCGGTAAACGTTGGTCACTCTCGGAGAAGAGGCCAAAGTCCGCAGAAATCACGGCGCGAACGGCGGACGCAGCGGCGAGTAAAGAAGACGTCGGCCGCTGGGGAAGGTCGCGCTGAAGGCTTGCTCACCTGGGAGCTGGGTTGTCCTTGCGTTCGGCGCTCGTGGTGCGACCGCGGTGCCACCGATGAAGTCGGGCAGCATGGCTGGAAGGCGTGCCAGGCCTTGGCCGCTGCTGAGCGCCGTCCCTGTTGCTGGATCGCCGCGAGGGAGAGCGGGTCCGGAGGCTGGGTCGCCTCGGGACTTGAAAACTTGTTGGCTGCGCCACTTGTAATGAATCAGACGTCCAATGCCTACGACGCCATGTTTATTCTCTGCCCAGAGCGAGCTCCCCGCTTCTTCTTCGTCCTACTTGAAGCTTTCCTCTGGCAATGCGTTGCTCCTTTACAATATATATATATATATATATATATATATATATATATATATATATATATATATATATATATATATATATATATATATATATATATATATATATATATATATATATATATATATACATACATATAACCTTTTGTGAACCTTTCGTTCACAGATGTTTCGGTTTACACGGTGCTTCACCCCTAAAAAAAATTACGCCATCTTCCCGTGGGGTACCCTGATGAGGATGGGAAGCATCGTGGCGGTTCCGTGTGGTTCCATTGTGTTGCCGTTATGTTGAGTGACGTGGCCAGAGGGAATCCCGCGTCCGGGTCCACACCGGTTGCAAAGGCCCGCAAGTGCTGTTGTGTTACGGTGAGTAGGCGGTGGTTCTCGAGGCGCCGAAACTTGTCCGTCATGTTCTTGTCGATGGTGGTCTCTGTGGTAGAATCGGTAGTCTCCATCAGCGTTGGTGAGGTAAAGGTTGTTGACATTGGTGCACCGGCTGAGAGCAATGTACACGCCCTCCTCTTCGCAGCTTTGTTGTTGTTGTTGTTGTTGTTGTTGTTGTTCCTTCACAAAATGGCGCATACCCAATCAGGGGATCGGCCAAACATCACTTGCTAATTCGAATGAGATTGCTGCCTAGGTGGATGATTTAAGGAAAGTTAGAAAATTTTGGAAGCTTTTTTCTTCTTGTTTTTGAGGAATCGAGATTGGAAATTAGTCAATATTGAAACAAAATAAATAGAGAAAGAAAGAAAGAAAGACGAAGAAGAAGAAGAAGAAGAAGAAGAGGAAGAAGAAGAAGAAGAAGAGAAGGAGGAGGAGGAGGAGGAGGAGGAGGAGGAGGAGGAGGAGGAGGAGGAGAAGAATAATAATAATAATAATAATTAAAAAAAACGGCAATGGAAACGTTTGGAGGGCTCTGGTGAGGTTCCAGAATAAGATACGAATTAGGTTGTGAATCTTTTGGAAGTTTCTATGAAGCGCAGAAGAGCAGAACAAACATCCCGGCGGCCATATCCAGTTTCTGAAGCCCCAAATGATAAAAGAACCGGCACTGATAATGCCAACCCCAGGCGATGAAGCGGCACCTCAAGGAGCTGACGTCTGAGGCTTGAAAATCGTCGACAGGACAAAAGGAAGTGGTCCACAGACTCTTCTTCATTACAGTAACTGCACATGGCAGACTGCGCCAGACGAGACCTGTGGAGGTATCTGTTCAACAGGGGCACACGACATCGAAGGCTCGTTACTATCACCTCCAGGTCGCGTGAGGGGCACCAATTCGGTTTCCAGGAGAATTTGAGATGACAGAAATCTCGCAACGACAACAGGACTGATTCGTGCTGCCTTTGCAGTTTCAACAATCTACGGAACCTTGCGGCGGCTAATAGAGGCGTAGTCTCAATGACATCGACAACAGGCCCGGAGAGTGCTACCCTTGCTAGAGAATCTGCGGTTTCATTAAAGGTGATTCCCGCATGCCCAGGGACCCAAAGAAGGTCAACTTCCGTAATATGAGGTGGCAGAAGTGACCGAAACGTCCGTAGAAGAGGTGAGTCTTTCGGAGAAGAAAGGGCTAAGCCTACGGATAGGGAATCTGTAATTATGAGTGGAGACGATACCGATATGTGAAGCTTTCGTAGTGCCAACACAATTTCCAAGAATTCCGCATAGAATATTGGGGTAAAATCCACCAGACGAACCGAAAAGTACCAATTTAGGGAATGGGAAAATATACCTATTCCGGATTTTTCATCTCCTTGAGAAGCATCTGTATAAATGATAATATCTTGCTGAATTGAGGCCAAATGATCTTCTAGGATACCATTGAGCAGTCTGGCAGGAAGCATTTTAGCATTTTGGGGAAAGATGTTCCGGAAGTTGACCGTTATCGTATGACCCCTATCAAGAGATGGAAGTATGTTATTGAGCGCAACCCCTAATGGAGACACTAAGCTTTGTGCTAGAGTAACTTGCGGTCGATAGGACCTGGGCCACTGGGCCGCCAGAAACACAGCTGGCTCAGCTACAAAGATAAATTGTGCCCTGCTAACCCCCGCGCCATAGGCTCTCAAGAAAGTCTCCACCGTTAGTATTCGAAATCGGTGATTCAGAGGGGGAACTCGGGCTTCCAAATAAAGTAACGCATTAGCTGCATGTTTAGGTAGCCCTAAACAGCAGCGCAGAGCCTGGCGTTCCAGAAGAACTAGGCGATGGAGCTTATACGTAGCAGCACCCGAGAATAGAACACACCCGAACTCTAAAATAGGCCGCACGTACATATGGTATATCATCAGAAGAGATTCACGGCGCATTCCCCTCTTTCTATGACTGAGGCGCCTCAATATGCCAACAGCACGTGCTCCTTTAGTAGCTATACGCTCTATATGTGGACTCCAGTCAAGTTGGCTGGTGTATACTACACCAAGGTATTTTAAAGAATCAACCTGGGGTATGATGGGCTGACGATAACAGAGATAGATATTAAAGGAAAACGTGGACTAAAAAACTAGCACAGAGCATTTCCTGGCATTTATAGTGAGAGAGATGCTGTCTAACCAGGAATCTAAAGTATTCAGATACGACTGCATTAATACATACAGTTCGTGTATGTCAGAAGCAGATGCGAAAAACGCGATATTGTCGGCATAAACATAAGTCTGGACACCCGAAACCAAAGGGACCGAGCTTAACAGGATGTTAAAAAGAACCGGCGAAAGGACAGCTCCCTGTGGTACACCTCTTTTCTGCGAGTGCCGAGAGGAACAAATGTTACCCATCACACACCAGAACTGCCTGTCCTTTAGGAATTCACACAGCCATGCTATAATGTATCTGGGGAAATTTAATTTCTGTAAGCGAGACAATAACAGCTCCCCTAGATCGTACTTCAAATAGCTTTGTCTTCTCGTTCTTCTTCTTCTTCGGCGGTTCCCCTACGGGAAGATGACGACGGTGGTTGAACGCGAACCTATCTCGTGATGGATACTTTGGTTGGCCAATCCCTAGGGGCATCCTGCCACAATCAGCATCAGAGGCGCTGCGGACGGGGCTGGTTGAGCTGCAAGGGGCGTGGCGCTTCCCGCCACAGCTTTCCCACGGGAAATTCAGCATCCCCCTCAAAAGTTTTCAGTTCGTCGTTCCCGTTAACGTTCAGCTTCGCGTGCCTTCGTTGTATCAGTAGCTTGTTGACGTAGTTTGAATGAGTCAAGGAAATAAGGCGCGTTCGTAGCGCTTGCTCCTGTCCCGGATTTGTAGCGTAGTGGGAAGAGCACCGCGTACCTCCCGTTGCGGCCAGAGAGTCGTGGGATCGAAACCGGGCGCCGCCAACTATGTCTTTTTTTAAATGCGAATGCATTTATTATTCGGGGGTTGTCTTTCGTCCATCTAGCAGCGTGCGCCTGCATTCCTCCAGCGCGAGCGCACGTGAGCGCGCACCTCGTAGTTCTGCCTTCGTCGTCGTCGTCGTCGTAAATGCGAATGCATTTCTTAGTCGGGGGTTGTAGTGCTCCGTCGGCGTGCGCCCGCAGGTGTTATCTCTCCGCGCTCAATGCGGAACGCATGCGCTTGAAGCGAGCTGTACTAGTTTTCTCGAAGCGGCAAGGACGGCAAGTACTGCGGTGTTAGTCTCGTGTCTAACGTGTATGGGAACTTGATATCGCACGCCGTTGCCACATCTCCCGTTCGAGACACGTCTCCGTACAAGGACTTGTACACCCTTGCCTATACCGGAGACGGAGTCTTTGTGGTAACCGTGTACCTCGCGCCCAACCTCGCTCGACACGCCGTTGCCGCGCAGATGGACGCGGCTATGGAAAGTGTGCGCGTGCGCTCCAAACCCTCTGACCCCATAGTCTTGGTTGGCGACTTCAACGTTGACGTGCGCAAGAAGAGTGGTGAGTGGCTGGTCGAGTACATGCAGACCAGGCACTCTATGCATTGTCTCTCTGCCGGCTTCGTCACGTGCCCCACTACCATTCAAGGGAGTTGCATTGATCTGGTCTTTACGCGAAACTGTGACGCGCGTATGCTTCTCAAAGACCCTTTGACCGTGCACTTTAGCGATCACAAGGCAGTGATTGTGGCCGTCAGGTACAACGATAACACAAACAGGTGCTGATGAATAAATGATTACGTTCACACTCTCGTCATTAATTACGCCATTACTCGCAACACACTCATCGGTGCACCCAATGCGTTCGCATTTCTGCACGATTCCCTTCGGGGAGGTGCGGGGAAATTTTTTATAGTGCAGGATCGCCGAGCTGTGGTTGTAAGGAGGAGAGTTGCGCATGCGCAGTGAGCGTGTGGACAGCGCCGCCATCAACGACGCAGGACCAGGCGAGCCTAAGAAATGCTCCGCATTTAAAACGTTTGTAAGACGCAATCAAACGCTTGAAATCGGACATGCACTTAATATCAGAAGTAGAACTGGGAGACCATTTGCAACCAGAGGAGGGAAAGGTAGGAGGAGGAATAAACTTTATTGCAGTATGCAATTTAGGGGTGGGTGGTGACCACTGGGCGCAGCCCAGCGGTGACTTCGGCAGCGTGTTCCACCAAGGCTTTCTGAACCCCGGGGTCAGAGCCGCCCAACGCCGCCTCCGGAGGGAAAGGTAGGGGTAGCCAAAAACTGACACTGCCACGGCTCCTCATATACCCGGAATGCAGCAAAGCAGCCAAGACACAACACTTTGAAAGACTGGTGCATCACTGTGAAGGCACAGAAGAAGCTCAGAGAACGCTACACGTGAGAAGGAGAGGCAGAGCCCTTCCCATCATATCAGGCTTTGTACACTCCTATCACGATAGCCGAAATAAGAGCTGTCATCAATAAGCTAGAAATGGGATCGGCGGTTGGACCAGACATAGTTAGCAAGACGCCCAGAAGCCCAGGTGAGTGGTCGATAAGGAATCTCACGACATATATACGGGAATGCCGGAACACAGGCTACGTTGCTGAATACTGCACATCAAACCATCCTGAGACCTATCTCGCTTACATGATAAGTAGGCAAGCTGATGGAGCATGTTGGGCAAACTAGCCTGACCAAGGATGATGTTGATCAACAACCAAACACCATGATGGGCTTCCATTCAAACTTGTCAACGTGTGACATTACGCTCCTTTTGAAGCATGAAATTTTAGAAAGCAAGAGGAGGGATACCGGAATGATCGTTGCACTTGACGTTGCGAAGGCCTCTGACAACGTTAAGCACATTACTATATTGAACAACCTACAAAGCCTTAACATCGGAGTGAAGATCTACAACTACATCAAGAACATTCACACTGGTAGGAAAGCATACATCCCAATTTGGCAATGCTCACTCGATGGTATAACCCTTGCAAACAGAGGTACCCCACAAGGGTCAGTTCTATCTCCCATCCTTTTACATCGCCATCCTTTTACATCCTTTTACGAACCCTCTAACGTTAGGGCAAAATAGCAAATTTATATCAGCATATATGCGGTCGACGCGACCCCCTGGATTGCAAGGAGGAACGACAGCCAAGTAGAGGAGGCTTCACAGACGGCAGTGCATCAAACTGAAGCCTATCTCTCGGGCAAGGGCCTGAGATGCTCTGGGGAAAGTCTGAAGATGTTTCCCTTCACACGACAGTGGGAAAGATAAATGACCGTAAGCGGACTATGTGAATTAAAGCAGGCATGAAGGAGATTCACAGAGTAGACGCCATCCTAATACTTGGCCTATCGCTTCAATCCAGCAGCAGAAATAATGAGACAATAGCTTGTCTAGACTGCAGTTCACAGGAAACAAGTAGGCTCATTTGCAGAATTGCAAACAAATATTCAGGCATGAAAGAAGACAACCTCCTCTAATTTGTTTAAAGGGGCCATGCAGACAAAATAGAAGTTTGTTTCATCCGAACTATTCCGTGTATTGTGGTGCCCCCAGCGGTTGTCCGGATGCAAACGATGCTTTATTTCGCGAGAAAGTATTTCAGTTAGGTTGAACTTCCGATTCTCCCTCCAAATCCGGTTTTTTCGTTACCACTGCAATGATGTCATTAGTGGTTTAGTGGTGAGGGAGCCTTGTTTACTGTTAGTCAACCTATATGGCACCACCATACCGTGGCTGGCCGTTTTGAGCCTTTGCTTTTGACCGTATTTGTAGCTGGCTCGCTTTCGGTAAAGTAAAAAATAATCGTTTCGTGAAACATGGTGTTCGCTCGACAAATATGGACACGTAAGACAACGCCGCTTCCGCCAATCGACCAGTGTCGTCTGAGACAACCCCAAACCACCCACAGTGCTGTGCAGTTAAAACAGCATAGTGCGCGCAGTACCAACAGCAGTACGCATCGGTACTTCTATGTTTACGTACACATTCGTAACTTCCACACTTTACCCCACCGTTCTTACAAAAGAATGGGCCCTAAGCGTAAGCGCAAACAGCTGGTTCGGCAAGCTTATAAGCGCTGCTACTTTGCGCTTCCATTTGACGGCCTCAGTCAATCGCAGAGCTGTCGCATATGACATCATAGGCCCTGTTGTGAGAAATGAGCTAGTGGTCACATGGTCATTCCCTTTTTTCCTAATTATGTAGCTTATTTGACTGAAGCTTACGTTAAGAGTGCTGTCGGTATGATTCTGACGAATGAACCAAAGTTGTGTTTTGTCTGCATGGCCCCTTTAAGCGTTTGTAATCAGCAGAACCACGTACGCAGTACCATATATTTAAAGCTAGTCAATGACAATAAAGACAAGCTTGACGCGCTCACCATTAAAACCACCGAAACTGCTCCAGGACTTCCCGTATGTGCATCCACGGGCAAGTTCATGAAACAAGGCGTCTTCAACACCATACCGGAGCTGATCGAGGCCGCAAGCAAAGCAGAGCGCCAAGGCAGGAGGCGGCCTCATATCTCCTTAAAGGGACCCTGCAACACTTGCCATCGACTACTAGTAATGTATTTTGGGATAAAGTCTATTGTCCCAGAAATCTCCTCCCGCAAGAATTATGAAAATCCGTTCACAATTAACGAAACTACGCGCGATGAGAAATCGCGCATAATCGTTCCCTCTCAACTCGACCGCGGGCAACGCGACGAAAGCTGCGCGCTCTCTCCCGGAGAGGGGGGCGGCTCGCGGCGTTCTCTTCGGCGGCCTTCGATATATCACATGCCGGGTAGTTTTCTCCTTTTCTCCGCAACGCGGAGGGGCCTATTTCCGGTCTGGTGCCACAAAAAAGCAGGCATGGGTGCCTGCTCGCAAGTGCGCGCTCGGGCAAGTAGGGCGTTTTTGAAGCAATAAACGTTTTTAGTCGAGTGGTCCCGTTGAAAGGGAAGTATTGAGCTCATCACTCAAACTCCGCGCGCACTCAAAACACAAAAGAAACGGCAAAACTGTGCCTTCAGGTTCAGGCATAGAAGAGGTTCGTACACAGCGATGACGACGACGGAAATGGGAGAATCTACCCGCGAAGTTGACCAGTGACAGCCGATCGGGCAGCCATGGCCTATGTGACGTCCCTCAGGCCATGCATAATGAGGACAACTGAAGAGAGAGCGGTTTGTTTTTCCGCGTCTTTCACATCGATTTGCGCGCTCACCGCTTCACGTGCACGTGTATTATTTGGCTCAGGTATTCCTGGCAGTGTAATCTAAACGTTGCGCAGGTTTACTTGCACTGCTCAAAGAGTGTTGCAGGGTCCCTTTAAATCCAAGCGCCCGGGCTAATTCCTCTACTAGCGCCACATCCTCCTCTGGTGAGCCTGGGGAAACATTAGTGCTTAGTAATTGGCCTTGAAAGCATTACCATTGTCATGACAACTATGCGGCGAATAGGCGCAGCGGATGACGGGAAGAGGTGATCTTCTCCCCTTTTGGGACCTATGATATTGCCCCCCCCCACCCAAACGCCCGGCCACCGCCGCCTCCGTAGGGCTCGACCGGCGCGCAGCTAACGTAGCTAGGCCGGGCAAGTGCACGCCACTTGGCAGTCAAGACGCCAGCTGAAATGGCACTTGAACACTTTTTTCGTACCGAGAAACACTGATGCACAATACAAAATACATAGAGTTGTTGCCAAGCGCAGCGCAGGCACGACACAAGTCCTCTTTTTAAGCTCAGCTTCACGGCATACGAACAAGTTTCTCAGCTTTCACTACCATGTGTCAAAAAGTCTTGTTGCGTTTCACCCTGGTGTTCTTGGCGTCTCTTTTTCTGCACCGTAGTGTCTGAGAAACCAGACACGAGACATCTCTCACAACGTCGACGCGCGCGTTCCCCTTGCCTCACAGCAGCGGAGACAGCGGTGACCGCTATCACCATGGAGGATGGTTATCACGCATGCGCGGTGTAGTAAGAAAAAGCGAGAGAACGAGTATTTCACCAGGGCCGCTACATTTAGGAGCGGGATAATGGAACCAAAACTAAAAAAAAGGTAACATCGGCCTGACCAAGAACTGTTGTCAACCAGGACCGGCGGACATATCTTGAGCAAACTCTGCATCCCCTATGACCCGCCGCGGTGGCTCAGTGGCTAAGGCGTTGCGCTGCTGAGCACGAGGTCGCAGGTTCGATTCCCGGCCGCGGCGGCCGCTTTTCTGATGGAGGCGAAAAGCAAAAACGCCCGTGTGTGCGAGATTTCGGCGCGCGTTAAAGATCCCCAGGTGGTCGAAATTAATCCGGAGCCCTCCACTACGGCGCGCCTCATCGCCTGCGTTGCGTCGGCGCGTTAAACCCTACAATCAATCAATCAAATGTATCCCCTATGAAGCCAGAGCCGACGCACAAGAGGATATTCCCCCAGACATAAGAAACAATATCCGAATCTCTCCCCTTTCGAAGGACTTGGACCCAGCGTTTCATGAGGATAGGCAACAGAGCAGGACCGAAGCGCTACAGCGGAAGTACGGAGGACGGTCCTAAGTACTATATACTGATGCTGGAGAGTACCATCGCAGAAGAGACAAGATTGCGGTTGCGTCCGATGAGAGCATGGCCATACGCTCATGCTGGATGATCAGAAATAGGTCTTCACAACGCCGGAAAAAGTGACCATAGTGCTGGCAGCCACATGCGAAAATACCAAAGTCTGCGACACAAAGAACGCCAATTATAAACAATTATAACAGATAACGTATATCACTTGAGGCTGTCAGAATCTTCGCAAGAAAAGCAATGCACCACCTGGTTTTACTTATCTGGACCGTGCCTCATCAGGCTTTCAGGGGCAATGGGTAAGCGAACAAGCTCACCCGAGGATTCACTTTCCGAGCATGCTGAGACACCCCTTACATAAACACATATTGTCTGAAAAAGACAGGATGCTTACTTACCGACAAATAACACAGTTCTATAGATTAACCAGGAAGGGATGCCCAGACGCGGATTGCAAGCTCAGCAAAAAGGAAGAGGCAATCTGGCGCAGTTTGCAGGTTCGAACCTCCCCAAATACAATACAACTAAGTAAGCTCTACCCAGGTCAATTTGAACCTAAATGCAAACATCGTGAAAGCCTGGTAAGTATAATCAATATGATATGGACGTGCCCACAGATATCAAACGGCGCACACACAAAAGGCGCTTCGCAGGCTCTGATGCTCAGCTCACACCTAGCAGCTCAACGGAAGATCATCAATCGAGCTCAGGCAGCCGCCAGGTGCCAACAAAGACTGGCCAACTCCAAGCGAGGGTTTAGAGAACCCATTGATTGATACTGAATAAAGGTTTTCTATTATCATCCGGCCCGGCCGCTATCGGTCTGTACGGCAGTACTTTCGCTCACGATGCTATCTCTGCCAATGTCGGAGAACATGGAATACTCGTCCAGCGGGTCTTCTCAATCACTGGACAATACGCCGCAAGCTATTCTTCCGTGTAGGATTGGACTTCCTTGGCCCGTTACCGCAGTCTAAATCAGGAAACTGATTACGCAACGCGTTACGCCTGCACTCGGTCCCTACCCGCGAGCTGCAATATACTGACGCGCCACTCGCTAGAGACGTGGCACTTTTGAAGACTTTTAAATAATTGGGCGCTTCGTCGCAAATTTTTTCCGCGGCATGCCCATCGCGGTCGCTCATCCCTAGCAAACGCGCGGGCTCTTGACCCTATCTCCTGATTCGTCCGCATCTGGCACCGTGAAGTGCCAGATGTGGACGAATCTCACCCCCCCCCCATTCACCGTCTAGTGAATTGACAGGAATGATTGGGCCTGATCTTTCACATAAGCGTGCTGGGCACCCGAATAACCTCGTAATATCCTGTCCTTTTTGTTTTTGGAAGCCGTTCACTCCTCTAGACCAGTGGCGTCGAGCACCGTATGCACATTAGGGACGAGCAGTGGCGAGTGATACCAGTTTGACATCTTGTGACCTCCTAAGTCACAGAAATCATCATCATCGACCTCACGCGCTGCATGCCGGGACGGGCTCAAGTAATTTCAAACCGTGGCGTGGCCCTGCTGACAATCATCATCAGTATCGGGTGGTGCTATCTATAAACGAGCGGAGATCCTTACTTACCGGATCGCCCTCTTTGATGGGAGCTTACATGCCCAGCGGCGCCATCTGTGGAGGTGTTGGCAAGGCGCAGTTTTTGCTTAAAACCGCCTCAACTAATTACTTAGCCGTTCACGTCAACGATGGCGTAGTCGGACCGCGCAGTACGGTCCAGGCTGTGGAAAGAAAACTGCTTCCCCGCTCGACCGGGGGATCGATCATAGGCCTCTCGTGTTAAGGGCCCGACGTCTATTTAATTGCTCCACACAGATAGTACATTATTCTCATGCAACGCGTTGGGGCTGCTCTTTGCGCAGCCTCGTTGCCATTGAAGCGGCCGCTGTTAAGCCGCGTTCATCCTAGAAAATCAGCGGGTAATTCGAAAGTTGCCTGCCCTTGTATGTTATCCCAACAGGTTCAGCGAAAGACGTCGCGATTGGCTCAAACGGGAACCGCTGGTAAACGGACGATAGCCGAGCGCTGGTAAAGTTATGGAATGCTTGTAATATGAATGTCTCCGAAAAACTAAGAAGATTGAGGCACAGACAATAAATTTCTTGGCCTCAAATTTGCTTTATGTTTTCGTTAAATGCTACAAGTTTGGCTGTTGCCTTGAAGACAACTTGATGCCACTAAAGATAAGTGTCTTTGCTCTATATTTGAGAAGTTCGTGCATGCCAGGAATAACTCAGGAGAAACAGAAATGCGGCATACAGGCTGTCAATGTGTGCAGGTCTTGTTGGCCATGTCGAAGCAATAAAATGCATTCTCGCTTCTTTCTTGCTTCAGGTTAACGCCTTTTCGAGTTGGCGCTGCATTGATTAACTCTCTAATACCGCCTAGCGGACATGGGTACAGATTCTGCGATTACTGTTCAGCTTCGAAAGTTTTCTGAATACCTTGCAAATATCTTCATGTTTAAAAAGCCTTATAGCAGTCTTAGGTGGCGTCACCTCTCTTCCCTTAACTCGGCGGTAAAAGAAATCATGCATCGTCACAGAATGTTGCGTACCGGCAGGCGTCCCCGAGCCGAGCTCCGTCGCCTCCACCATGCGTGTGGTAGCATGGGGAAGCGAGCCGCGAACAAAAGTTGCTGCCATGAAGATGACGACAAGAAGCGGAGGCAAACTTATACCCAAAGTGCTAACGGTCAAACAACCGTTCCCTCTTGTTCTTGCACACGACGCGACATGGTAAAGACACACAACACTCTTTCCAGAGTTCGTGAGGGGTCGGTAGTAGGGGCGCATGCTGAGTCCGAGAGAGGTGAGGGAGGTGGTCCCCGAAACGGTGCCCGCGTCCTTCGAACAAGTCCATGCATGCCTCGTATGCAACCGCCGAAGTTTGAATCACGCAGGCAGAGAGGTGCCAGCACCCGCCGCGGTGGCTCAGTGGCTAAGGCGTTGCGCTGCTGAGCACGAGGTCGCGGGTTCGATTCCCGGCCGCGGCGGCCGCTTTTCTGATGGAGGCGAAAAGCAAAAACGCCCGTGTGTACGAGATTTCGGCGCACGATAAAGATCCCCAGGTGGTCAAAATTAATCCCGAGCCCTCCACTACGGCGCGCCTCATCGCCTGCGTTGCGTCGGCGCGTTAAACCCCCACAATCAAATCAATCAGAGAGGTGCCAGCGATTCGACCTTTCTCAGGCGCGTTGTGGCGTGTAGGGATCCGTTGGCTGTCGTTGCAAGCTTGAGTCACAGACACACAGGCGCCCATTTGAAAGGCGCACGTAGTGGAGGCTCCACCACAAAGAACAATGGTGCTGCACGAAGCTTTCATCACAGTGACGCGCTGTGATGGAGAACAAAATTGAGGCTTAAAAGTGGTTAGAGATGTGCAGGTCTGAGAAATTGGACATCAGAAAGAAAAATTTCTACTATAATTCTCAGGGCAGTGCTTTGCTTTCTCAGGCTACAGCAGGTTGCTTGAAAACTAAGAGCTTTGTGCGGAAGTATCCACAAAATGATAGGGCATGCGTGGTCTGCGGACAAGAAACAGAAACTATGGTGCATATAGTGTTAGAATGCGAGAGTACCCATGCAAATCTACATGAGGGAAGTATTCGGCGTCTAGAAGCCCTAGGATTTACGGGTAGCACAGAGTTAACTTCAAGGCTGTCGAGGCGACGAAAAGAAGATTAGAATGCTGGATGACGAAAAGCAGAGAGGGGAACATTGCCTAGGACAGCTGCCACCTGTAACAGAAAAAAAAAGTATTTTGTGTCTAATAAATTTTTTCTGCCTGCCCTAGGCAGCGCTAGTATTAAACCAGGAGTAAAAAACATAGGTATTTTAGTCCTTTTTGGTACTATCACACGTCATCACCCCGCTACAAAGGGGAAACCCATAGCAATCATCACCATCAGCTTATTCGTAACAAGAATAACCGAAAGAAACTTTTATATCCGCATCGTCTTGTATGAATTGGCATGTTCGACTGCAGGCTTCCAAACGGGCCACAGAGTAGGGTATTGCTTACGGAAGGTCCTTACATGCTTCCACGGGCTGTTAATGTTCAGATAAATAGTTTCAGAAAGTTTTACGACAAGCTTCTTCAGACATTGCTTGTTTCTTTACAAATAGTAGCGTGCCATTGGCACTTGAATAGTCAAAGGGAAAAAAAATTCACCATCTTCCCGTAGGGGAACCCTGAGTAGTATGCGAAGCCGCCATGGGGTCGACTCAAGTCGACTGTGTTTAGGTTGTCCGCAGACATCATGCTCACCTCGGCTATGATCACGCATTTCACGTTGCGGAAGGCCACGCAGAAGGTGTTCAACTCGCTGGCGCTGAGGCCTCCGTCCTTGTTGGGGCCGGTGGTCTTCCGAAAGGGCTTGAAAGCCGCGTGCACCGTGGTTCCTTCCACTCCCACAGCCGCCTTTCCGGTGCTCGCGCAGATGACGAACGCGTTGTAGGTGGGTTGTTGGCGGTGTTGGTGTACCGGTTGTAGAGGTCCATGGCACGCCGGAGCACGAACGTCTTGCCTCAACCGGCCGGTCTGGTGAAGAAGACCCGTAAAGGAGGTGCTGAGGGCGTCGTCTGCCGGTGGATGATCTCGCGCAGTAGCTCATATTGTTCCGCGTTTGTCATCCTCATCAAGTTGTAGTATTCGTCCCGGTCCCTGATGTCCTGGCGCTTGCGCACGGCCACGCACGCCCGCGCACAGACTCGCGTGTTTGATCAGGCGCACCAAGTCTTGGCTCGGGATGAGGTCGGCGTCTTTATGTTCCGGGTGGACGATCACGGCAGGAGGAGGTGCTGCTCCTTCTACTTCTTGTTCTTCTTATTGTGCCCTCTTCTCCGCGGCGCGGACCCTGGCGTTGGCGCTGGCGTTGCAGGTGGCGTTACCGGCGGCGTTGCCCGTGGCACTCATCGCGGCGTTGCGGTAGGAGGTTCCCCTACGGGAAAATGACGACGGTGGTTGAACGCGAAGCTATCTCGTGATTGATTCTTTGGTTGGTCAATCCTTAGGGGCATCCTGCCACAATCATCATCAGTGGTGCCGGGCCAGGCATGCGCTTTGGGGGGGGGGGGGGGGGTGGACGCCGCACAACGCGCCCACACAACGGCGGAGGGAACACGCGCCACCATAAGCTGCTTCGCATCTAAAATGGTCTGTAGAGTGGAAGGCCGGGAATATTTGGAAATTTTTGGGAAACCAAGAGCTTTTCCTAACACATACCTGACGTCTATGACACCTCCACATGCAAAATTGATCAACAAGTTTTTAACGGAATCATTCTGCTCGTCCCTTTATGTCGGACAGAGTGGTATTCTCCCATACTCAGCAACAAACGCGAGAAGCGTCAAGAGCTAGTTTTTTTTATTGCGCCATTTTGCCACCAAGACATTTCGGCCTCAATGAAAGACAATAAACCAAGAAGGCTTCAAAATCCTTTGTGCTTGCAACGAATGAATGATAATTTGACATAATGTCTGTAAAGCGATTACACTACCGTGGATGATTTATGTTCTCCTCCTCAGAAGTTCCACTTTCCATCGTTTCTATAAGTACGGTATACATTTTCTTAAAAACATATCTTGGCGGGGAGTCATCAGGGCAAGGATTGTGTTGTAGTGACCGCCATCTCTGCCACCGAAGAAGAGTTCGAGCTGACGTCTATGGAAAAAAGTGGTCGTTGACATTCATCCTGAATTTACTCTAAAGTTCATTTCTTAACCACTTCTGCACATAACAGTTTCTGCTTCGGCTAAAAACTGGTCGTTGTTGGAGAACATGGCATGCACTTTGGTTTATAAGATTGTGATAACAGCTTTCAGCGCTGGCGGAGGATACCGTAAAGTTGGTGCCCAATTCAATAAAAAGAACCATCGTTTTGAAACCACGCGGTAGTGCTATGCAAATGGAAGTGTTCTCGGCATGGGGAGCCGCTTTGAGGGCCGGATGGAGACCAACAAACCCCTGATGGGAGCATTGTCGCGAGGGCGCAAAGCGGCACGCAATACTTAGTGTCGCTTTTACACAGCCGCAGGTCGGGCTTGTGCCCTTGCCACAGCGGTCCCCCAAGGGGGTGTAGGTCTGTCTCCGGCCCTAAAAGTGGCACGCCAACACGAGAACACATGCATTTGCATAGTGCTACCGCGTCGTTTGAAAAATACGGTCATTTTTTTAAGAACATTCCGCTCCCGGTGTCACACTTGAACAAGGAACGTTCGTTATCGGTCATTTAGCGAGGTCGACATAAATACTACGAAAGGATGACGTTTTTTCTTTGTACACATGAACGTTTATTGCTTGATAGGATCCACAATGATCTACGGCCTCCGAATTCTCTGAGCATACAACAACGCTGCAGGAAATTATCTTTTCTGGTGACACCATGTGGTTAACTCGAAATCAATAAACCATTTTTTGTTTCTTAAAGGGGTCCTGAAATACCTTCCGCCGATGAATGGATGTACATGTAACCAAATAAAGCAACGTATTAGCAATATCCTCCCGCAAGAATTGTGTTAAAGCGATGAGTATTAGCTGAGAAATCGTAAATCAAAAACCGCGCATTATCGTAGCGCCGCGTTTCCTCCTCCTTTCAACTTACTCTCCGCTGTTGACGGCGCGCGAGCAGTCCCTCCCATGATGCTGCGCTCCTCAGCTGTGGCGTACTTCCGCTATTACGCTCCTCCGACTGCCGTCTGCTACGGGCAAGCTTTGTTGACACCATGAATTCCGCACTCCGCTCATGGCTGGAAAAGCGAACGAAAAATCTGGCCGCATGTGTGCGGCCTGGCCTTGCCCGTTCGCGGTGTACGTTGGTGCAGTTTCTATCGGCGGCACGTGACTTGTTATCGGCGGCGAACTCGCAGCCGCACTGGGAAGATCGTGCGCTCGTTCTCTGATGCACCGCGCACTGTTTATCCAAAAAGCGCCGTATCAGATGGGGCCACGCTGGTGCCGGGTCTTATTTCGCGGCGGTGGTAATTCCTGCCGGCGGCATGTGAAAAAGACATTTTAAACCGATAGAGAACCCGTGCACAAAACGCTTCAATCAGTTCAGAGCCTTGTATACT
Organism: Haemaphysalis longicornis; assembly: GCF_048455015.1. NCBI lineage: Eukaryota > Metazoa > Arthropoda > Arachnida > Ixodida > Ixodidae > Haemaphysalis > Haemaphysalis longicornis. The sequence continues at coordinate 165,843,628 of NW_027526361.1, read as the reverse complement.
ACTGTTCAGCTTGGGGCGACGCGTGGTGGAGACCGGCAATATTGGCAAAATATGCTCCGCCGCGGTTGTGAGCTTTCTAGCGCTGGATCTGGCGCCATTTCTTTGACAATCGCAAACATCGGTTGCCTTGGCAACGCGGCACAAACCAGTCTAGAAGTCAGTTACGGTTTCGTGATCCCGGTTCAGCTCGGGGCCCCACCTCGCGACATGTGGGTACTGCAGGCGTACCACTCACTCCCATTGGGAAGTGCGAGATGCGTTTGGCATTACAGGAGGCGATGGTGTGTGTGTTGTGGACGCCTTTGTTTCGCGATGAAATGCGACGTTGTGCTTCTGCGGGTGGATAGTGCTTCCCATGGTGTGGATTATCTTTCTCGAGCGACGTACGACTCAACCTCGCATGGGGTATGTGCTGTGTGCGTGGCTAACAGCCATCTCGGCTTGTGCGCCAGAGTTAAGTGACTTCCTGTTCGTCCCCGCAAACCGCGCGCGAGGTGGGTGCCGAATTTACGACAGGAGGAGTCTGTCAACAGCGGTTGAGACTTGTAACGCATGTCGTGACGTTGTGTTCGTTCGAAACGCATCTCTGGATTGTTTTGAAGTTCAATAAAATGTGTGCGTCAAACCCGGGCATTCGGCTCAGGGCGTTCTCTGCGATTGCACGAAAGAAGTGCCACGGGGCTTCAACGCTTTCTTTATGGAACGTACTCAGGTAAGAGAATACCCATGTCGTGTTATGGCCGTATTGCATTCAGTATCAACGGTTAGGCGTTTGTTTACACTTGTTTCGTTTGTCGTAAAATGTCCAAGCACACTGGCACTCCGCTGGCAGATCAGCCGGCGAGCCGACGCTGAGCAGACGACTCATCTCTTAGCCGGAAGTGCGTGAAAAAGTCGCCCAATAGCAGGATGTCTAGCTCATGACGAACATCTCGGAATCGTTGACGTAGACATGTGAAGATGGCGGCGTCCAAACACACGAAGGGAAGGGTGAGAAAAAAGCGACAAAATTTGCAACAAAACTGTGAGCTTTCCGCTGCGCGTAAAAGAGTAATACTTGGCACATATGACGTTGACGACCCAATCTAACGATTGCGCTAGTTCATTTAGTGTACTCAAAACGCCTTTCAGGGCCCCTTGAATTTCCAAGCAAGCAAACGAGAAAATGTGTCTTGTGTGACTTTTGTTGGAATACCTTGAGTCCACTTTTTTCACTGCTGTCGTTTACAACTGAGACATTGCTTTCGGCATATGCAGCTCAGTAATGACCGCCTGTTTAATTTGCATGCATCAGCATTTAAAAAACGTGCTCTAATAACGAGCACAGCATCAATGTTGCTACGTTTTTGAAGTAAATGAAATCTTGCTAGCGAGTAAAAGAACGTTCGAGATTCGGAAGATATTTTTCCCACCAGCAATGCTTTGTCGCACTCATGCAGAAATGTTTGTCGTAGTATGGTGATCTCAATGATGTCCTGGCAAATGAAAGGGCATAACGGTAATTTCAGACGACATAAAGCTTCAGTTATATATTTACAAACATGTTATTCGAGAATTATAGGAGTTGAATTTTTATTCGTAAAATATTTGAAGAATATTTCCCTCAAACAGCATCTGAGTTTTCCCAATACCAAAAGTTGCATTTTTCACAATCGGTTTGGAGTTACCAGAGTAAGATGCCAACTCCACACACTCATCTCATATATGTTTTGTTCATAGGGGTAAAAGGGAGTTTGTTTTATATTAAACGATTCGATCATTATTTGAAGAAAGCTGAACAGGTCTTTTCGACGACATTTCACAGCATGTCGTGCGCATAAAAGTACACAGCCTTTGATTTTACACTCAGTTTCTGTGAAGAAAGAAAATGAAACTCACCCCAGGCTAGAACTCAAGGGACACACGAAATTACTTTCGCTACACACCCGGACGGCGCGCACCCGTAGTTATGTGTAACAGAGAATAGCATAAGCAGGTCACGGCACGTTATCCCTCTCCACTTTTGAATTATGCGGTAGAAACCGCGTCGGCATGCAAATCCGTTTAAGAACCGTGCGTGGAACTTGATCCCAACCCTGCCGCGTTGAATATTCTCATGTTGGGCTGCATCCCGCCCGGGTTGACGCTGCGTAATCTTATTCTAATTGACGTGAATAAGGACACCACAGTGCATCATTACGTCCTATGGAACTACATTTATCCTCAAGCAGTGAACAGTATGAGAAACATTGAAGATGGAACAGATATTTTGTAGGAAAATGCTTAGAATAAACAAGCCAGCCTTAAAAAAAAAGAATTGCAGACTTCAGGCCCATATGTTATTTTCACCTTAACTTTAAATACAGGATCAAAGTTAACAGGCGCTCCCTCAAACACCGATAATTTACAACAAAATTTCACGTCTTCTCAGTCCTGCTTGCGTACAGGGGGTATTATGGGCTTTTATCTCTAAGTTATGCTCCGATGCGTTATGATGAAGTTAAAAAATTCGCCCAAATGTTAATAAATGTTCCATGGAATTGCTTCGGCAACTTAAAGATTACGCATTTTCTTAGTCAAGCAGGGCACTTGAGAGGTCCCCAGGGTACTTGAGAGAATTTTTGCTATGCTTTGCTGTATTGCGGTGGAGTACAAATTTGCTGATATATCATCTTTCCTGATTTCGAAATTTATTTCTATATTGTCCAGGAGATTTTTCGTGTCTTTCATCTATTCGTTATGTTCCGCTGTACTAAGATCAAGAGTGGCTTCAGTGAAACTTTTATAAAATATTATCCTCATTTTCTGAAAATAGTGCCATATACTTTTCTCGAATTGTGTTTTCTATGTTACATGACTACGAAGAAAAGCAGAATGCAAAATCAAAGCAAAAAAAGCAACATCTCCCCAGAAAGAAATAACAATTTCTTTCGACGGAATCATTGAACATCTCAAGTAGCACGTGTCAATAGCGCCTCATTCCATTTTCTTGACAATACGCATGATGTACAAGGGTGACCGAGAGGAACATTGATCATGCTATGAGAAAAACGGTAGTTTCCTTCACACAAAATCAATATGCAGCAGCATTGCTTCGCGTGTAGCTACCTCAATTACGCAAATCAAGTTATTCCCAATAAAGTGGAAGCTGACAAAAGGCTAGAGTGGATAACTGCAATCAGATCGGTAAAAATCGACGCGGGAACGATCTCTAGGAAAAAAGAGACCTACTAGCGAATTGCGAGAGACGGCCCGCCCAAATCGGGATGGCGCCACTTCGTGGCCCCATCAGGGCTGTCGTCAGTAATTGTCCAATGTTTCTCTTTTTCCCCTAGACAGTTCCCGCGCCGATTTTAACCGATCTGGTTTCATTTATCTGCTCTAACCCTTAGTCTGTTTCCTTTTTTTAATTTAGGGATGAAATAAAATGTGACCGTAAAGTGTGAAATTTTTTGAAGAGTGGCTCGTGCCTTCTGAACGTTTTCTACAATAGATCTGTTTCATCTTCAATGTTTTGTATAGTGCGTACTGCTTGAGAAAAATGTAGTTCGATGGCAGGTAATCATGGCTGGTAATGTTCCCATTCAGGTAAATTAAAATAAAGACTTCGCCCCCTCTGCCTTGCATCCACCAGGGCGGGATGCAGGCCAACATAAGAACACAGACCAAGTACCACGCAGAGTTGTCAAACGGAGCTGAATTACGGCGCGGTGTCTACCGCAGCATGCAAACGTCGAGAGCGACAGTGTGACGCTATACGTATTACGCTATTCTTTTCAACACGAAAATACGGGTTCACGCCGTCCAGGTGAGTAGCGAAGGCCATGTCGTGTATCACTGTTGTTCTAAGCTGGGGGAGTTTGACATTTTTTCTTCAGAAAAACTGAATGTAAAAGACCGTGCGCCTTCTGTGGACAAATAATCTACCCAGTGTGTTTTAGCGATTGTCTGCCTCAGTGAAAGGGATCGTCTAAAAACGGCGGTCAAAATGTCTAGCTTAGTATTACTTCGATAGTTCAGTACATTCTAGGGAGTCCGGTTCGTACAATTTGGCGCTCATTTCGTCGCAAAGGCGTGTTCAGCTTCCCTAAAATAAAGATTGAGCCTTTTAAAATGAAACCAACTCCGTTTCACCCCCATGGACGCCATGTTTATGAACGAAACCGGTGCTGTTATAGCCTTAGTCATATTTGTCACTGTGGTACCTCCAAACCGATTGTGAAAAATGCAGCTTTTGGTATACGATAAATTGAGATGTCCTTTAAGGAAATATCCTTCAATGTTTTCGCGAATACAAATGCAGTTCCTAGAATTATCTAATAAAATGTTCGTAAATATAAAAATTTAACTTGATGTAGCTTGAAATATTTTCCCGTAATGCGCTTTCGTTTACCGTGAGACCATCGGAATCACCATCCTGCGATAAACATGCCTGGATAAGTGCCACAAGGCATTGCTGGTGGGAAAAATACCTTCTGAATCTGGGATGTTCTTTTCCTCGCTAGCAACATCTGATTTCCTTCAAAAACGTAGCAACCCCGGTGCTGCGTTCATCATTGACGCTTGTTCTTTTTTTTTTAAAAGTGATACATGCAAATTATATAGACTGTGGTTACTCAGCTGCACACACAGAAAGCAATGCCTCAGTTGAGAAAGGTGGCAGTGAACAAAGTAGATTCAAGGTTTTCGAAAGAAATCAAACAAGACACATTTTCTCGTTTTCTTGCTCGGAAACTAAAAAAAGAAATAGTTGATTGATTTTGCGTTAACGACATAAGAAGAAATAATTTCCTGCAGTGTTGTTTCAGGCTCACAGAATACTAAGGCCGTACATCATAATCGATCATATTGAGCAATAAATTTTAAGGTGCACGAAGCACAAACGTCATCCTTTCTCCGGTATTGATGTCGATCTCACTGAATGACCAATCCAAACGTGCCTTCTTCAAGTGAGATCGGCTAGAAGGTATCCCTCGGTGATGCAGAAATCTGTCACCACAATCTTCTAAACCAAGTGCTTCTCATGCTTTCCAACAAGGATTTATTTTTACCCAAATCAGATACTATCATGTACAGAAGTGGGTAAGGAATGAACTTCAGAGTAAATTCAGGATGGATGTCAACTAACAAGTTTTTTTCGATAGACGTCAGGTCGAAGTCTCCTTCGGTGGCACAGATGGTGTTTACTACAATACAATCCTCGAAATACAAATGCTGGCTTTGATGTCCCGCCAAGATATATTTACTAGGAGAATGTATACCGGGTTTATAGAAATGACGAAAGATGCAACTTCTGAGGAGGTGGAGATAACAAATCAGCCATCCCAGGCAGCATGAGCATGTGCGGCCAATGTTTGCCCAAAGAACATTGGCCAGCCCTTTTCCTCCCGGCCAATCTTCGGCCAAAGTGTTCGGCCCTTAGTCCAAAATGGTCCTTGGCCGCGTAAGGCTGGAGCTTGGCTGTCATTCATTGGCCAATCTGCTATGGCCGCTAATACCATTGGCTGACCGAAGAAGTAGGCCAAGCATATATGGCCTACCTTTGGCCAAGCATGTATGGCCTACCATTGGCCAACCATGTATGGCCTACCATTGGCCAATTATTTATGGCCTACCATTGGCCTGATTCAGATTATTCTATGCAGGCCAGAGGAAGCCCGCCCGAGGCTGATGCCATGCATGCCCTACAGCAGGCCTTTAATCTTGGATTAACGTGAAAAATAAATGTTTAATGCATTTCAAATGCATTAAAAATGCTCAGAAAATGTAATTTTAAATACGTGGAAAATGCATTAGTAATGCATTTTAAATGCACAGAAAATACTGCTTCAAATATACTCAAAATGTGTTGCTAGTGTATACCAAATAAAACCCTAAATACATTGAGAGATGCCTTGCAATGTGTCTTAGGGGGAATTGTTAACGTTCAAAAAGAAAGTTTAATTTTGTGGTTTCGGAAAGCTAGTAGGCTCTAGCCTAAAGATATGCTCCATTGTGAGAATGTAAACCGGCCATGCTCTGTTTGCGGGCCAGCAAATGACTGAAAAGAACTGCATGTATGCGCAAAGATGGGCAGTTAGAAAGTTGTTTATTCTACATCTCAGCAAAGTGGCCAATTTCACCATTACTAAGCAGCAGGAATGAATGCCTTTCAGCCACCTCTGCAGCCAGCGCAAATGCAGCGTTGTGCATCAGAATCCTAGTACTTCGGATTCTCCAAGCAGGCAATTTCACCAGCACCTGCAGTGAAAGGAAAAGAAAACAGTGGAAAATATTAGGGAAACACTTGATTTTTAGAGGCAAATAAATGTCAAATCAATCACGCCTTTTCTCTAGCCGTGCCAGCGTTCCTCGTGATCAAGGATTTTTTAGTTTCCCCTTCAAAGAAAAAAAAACCGTCAATAAAACAATGCCACTTTGAAGGATGTCAGACAATGTATGCAATGTTAAGCATAGTTTATATCGTCATGCGGCAGCGACGTTGCATCTTCAATACCATTTTAAAGAAAGGATGGTGGTTGGGGGGTAGGCTTATGTTTAGGATGGCTTATGTTTAGGTAGGCTTATGTCTAGGGATAAAAATTAGCGAAAAGTAGGAGAAAAAAAAGACACAGTTAAGATAACAACGTTACCAAATATGCAACAGAGTTCTTAGCGTTACGCTACTTCTCTATCTTAGGTGTTTGAGTTAACTTGAAATGGTGGCCATTCTAGTTTTTCAATTAACTTGGACAAAACTGGACTGTGACCTCACAGGACGCTAATAAAATAAGATAAGTAGTAATCTTATTAACTATAATTATTGTTATGTGTTCCGTATTTCGGCGTCAACTTCTTCGGAGATTACGTGCTAAAAAATACTGCGCAGCGAAAGTTTCAAAATGCATGGGCAGTGGAAAGCTTACATAAAAGTCATTAGATTGGCGTAAGCACTCAACAATACCTTCAAAGGAACAGCAAAGTAAGTTTATTTCGAAAAAAAAAGAAAACTTTCAAGCTGTCCTTATAATTACAAGCTCTGATATGGTAGGCACCTAACCGAGGCGGTTAAAACAAGCAAAGCAAGAAAAAGTGTATTTTTGCTTACACACATATGTAATTTTCTTGCTCGCCGCTGCACATCACCGGTAATTTTATACTTTTTGCTGTACACAGACAACGCGATCATTTAATTAGGGAGCAACGCGGAAAATATTTGTAAATGCTCGCGTCGTTACCATACAAAAAAAAAACAGATAAACACCTGTTAGCGTCAGGGACCATCAAGTAAAAAGTAGTGGCTTCATAAATACTCGAGACACCTAAAAGAAACTCGTTTAAGTACAGCCTTCAGACGCAAATGAGCAGTTGCGGCTGCTAAACCCACACAACCGCCAAGCAGCCCACGCGCGCATTTTTGAAATTCTCACTCGACCACGAGCGGCCTAAGCGCCCCTCGGAACGCGGAATGAATACAGCAAGGAGGGGAAAGGTTGCTAGGAAACACAAAAGAGGAAGGGAGGAACATCCTGAAGTTCCACGATGTTTTTGGGGAGCGATCCAAGGAACAAAAAGACACGACCCGTTCTGCGAACCGAGGGGCGTCGTGCGGGGAACTGGTTGCACCCCTCGCAGCCCCCCTTCCTTCTCCGTCCTTCCTTTGTTGGTTCTTGGTTCTGGGAACGGAAACTGATTGTAACTTAGCGGTGACTCTCGTACAGTTTGTCTTACATGCACAAATCATTTTAAGTCCATGGGCATTAGTGTCGCTACAGCCACTTGCACCGAAGATTACGTGGGTGGCTTATAGCACTTTTGGTCACTTCCAAACAGACGGCATAAACTCTTTCATGGCTTTAGTTGACAGAATGGCGACATGTGACAGACAAAAATCGCGAAGGCTACTCGGCTACTCGTCGTATGGCCCGGGCATGCGCATTAGTCGGATGCATGTATGCCACAAACTGGGTTCCTTCCCTGCATGGCGGCTGTTGTGAACATGCGCAGCTGTGAGCGGGTGCTGGGAACAAAAAAAAAAGAAAGCTGCGTCCCTGAATACACTGATTTGATTGTTTGTAGGGTGCGATACTTATGTACTGCAGGCGGGGAACATTTTTCCCTCTCACACTCTGTAGGGTTTATTGCGCCGACGCTACACAGGCGATGAGGCGCGCCGTAGTGGAAGGCTCCGGATTAATTTCGACCACCTGGGGGTCTGCAACGTGCGTCGAAATCTCTCCCCCATCAGAAAAGCGGCCGCCGCGGCCGGGAATCGAACACATGACCTCGTGCTCAGCATGAATACACTTCGCAAATTTCTCAAGCGCGCAAACATGGACGGCGGACGAACAGGCTGTGCTAAAACCGTTCCTGGCTGTTATGTGTTTACTGCAAGTGTTAGACCTCAATAAGCTCAGAACGGAATAACTCGATCTACAAGGAAACTCGTAGCAACAGTCCCCCGGCCACTCAGCAGTACCCGAGCTAAAAATTAGGCGCAAAAAAGAAAGCACTAACATCTGTTTTTTACGTCTTCTTGATGTCGTTGATTTGTGGGTACTTTCCCTTCCATGGAGTAGTTACGGTAGTAAATCTTGCTCGCAGGTAAAGGTTAGCTTAACAACCACGTGCGGATTTCATGAAAGGCGTTAACACTCTTTTATTGCAAGGCAAACATACATCGATTAATTGTTGTGCGACACCGTACACCAAATAGCCGGTAAATCGTGCTTACCTTGGCTAGACGGCAATCCTGATAAAAACACCGCTGCAACGCGCCGTCCAAGCAGAGACTCCGTCCGCACGACGACCGCGCATTGAGGAGTCCGAAAACTTGTAACACCACAAGACAGCCAAAAGAAACGCAGCGAGGACAGACAAAACGTGAAGGAGGGGTGCGCCGCTCACCCCAGGTACCGGGCACAGAGGAGGGCAGTGAGAGGCGCCGAGCTGCTCGCCCTCGCAAGTATAGCCAGCGTTGTCCATCTAAGGTCAATATTTTTCAGAAAAAGAAAATTTTCAAAGCCTCCACAGCGATACCGTCGTCGCAACGCTGGCAAAGTGTTAATGTTTTCATACATATATATACTAGTTGAATTAGATGTTTTTGCTTTGCCGATATCGTTGGAACACCGCCGCTTACATATTTGTACGCCGAGTTTCTTTCTAATACGGAGAGCTTATATGTATGCTTCTCTTACAGCGCAGTAAGTGAAAGTATCTCCCTCAGTTTCTTTTATTATAAGTAAACATCGAGGAGAAATTCTCAGTACGTTTATTCATTTGAGATGTATTTTATCCGGCACTTCAGATATGCTTTACGTGAATCTTACGCTTCAGCAACTGAAGCAGCGCATCTAGTGTACTCGAAATGTATTTCGGCAAAGCTTTTATAGTACATTTAAAATGTACTTTCAATGAACATTTTTCCTGCATTGAAAGTGTATCTCTACCATGTTCGTTCCACAAACGTACAATGCATTTGAAATATATTTCGAATATATTCGGAGTATATTTCTATGCTTCAGCACACTTTTAAAGTATACTCAAAGTGCTGCTTTAAATGTAGTTATGTAAGCGTATTTTTATAATATTTACAGTGTATTTACACCGTAATCGTTTGGCGGGAAGAAATACATTTTTAATATATTCTGAATGCCTTAAGCGCGCATTCGTGAAGTTCAGTACACACTTACTATTTGTAGGGTACTTAAAGCACTGTATTTTTTCCGCATTTTTATTCATGTATTTTCAATATTTACTAAAAATTGAGAAAATGCAATTTTTTATGCACTTGAAATACATGTACACATACAAAGCATATTTGAAGTGCACTTCAAGCACACTTGTAGGTATTTCAAACGTATTACTTTTCGCTAAGGGCCCTTATCCTCCCTCTCCTACCCCTCCTCTTCCCTCAGTAACACTCAGCTCGACGTTTGAGCCGAGAATAGACTTTCAGTTGATTGATTGTAGGGTTTAACGCGCCGACGCAACGCAGGCGATGAAGCGCGCCGTAGTGGAGGGCTCCTGATTAATTTCGGCCACCTGGGGATCTATAACGTGCGCCGAAATCTCGTACAAACGGGCATTTTTGCTTGTCGCCCCCATCAGAAAAGCGGCCGCCGTGGCCAGGAATCGAACCCGCGACCTCGTGCTCAGCAGCGCAACGGCTTAGCCACCGAGCCATCGCGGCGGGTGACAGTAAACTTTCACTTCCAGCCCTAAGTTTTTAAAGAAGCATATAGTCCCGCACAGAACCGGTGCTTCTTTTTTCTTTATTTCGACTGAGGAAAAAAAACATAGAAGTAGCTCAAAAGCGTTTTAGTAACCACAAAGGTCCCCTGGCCGGAAATGTTCGTGAAAAAATAGGAAGCAACCGGTGCAAGAGTAGCGTGCATGTGGGAGAAACCGGATGATGGAGGCGTAGGGGCAAACATTTTTGTGTTCAGGCAAGACGCGACCTCATGCCGGATCTTCCTTCAGCCGTGTCACCAGTAACCTCCATTGATGTGTCGTTCACTTTATATGTGGCTTATCACTCACGATATCGAATATACTATTGAAGTACTTGGCCAACTGATAGCCTCACAAGGAAATCGTACGGAAGTAACCATTCGTAATGCTCTCGTAATAATTTATTTTGGAGACAGATTGATCACCTCGGCTGCGTAAAAATGGCGGCAGTCAAAATCGCGAAGAAATCGTTCGAATGCGCCAGATTCGCTACTTTGAAAGAAAAAAAAGCTGTGATACATACGTTGCCTTCGTAAGAATATGTTTGTTGTAAGGACATGGACAAGATTATTAAAGCGATAATTGAAAGCATGCTATGACGTTGCAGGCAAACACCGCGTAACTTTCCTTTATATCTCCATGTTATAACACGCATACGCGTTTCATCACACCCACGGAATACATTATTTCCAAATTCAGGACGCGCCCAGCACGTGATTTCGTACTATTAAGGTCATCACAATCGTCGTATGTATAGCTTGGATTCAACAACCTACGTGCAACCTCGTAACGCTTGTGTTATCCTCTGTGCATGTCAGGAGAGTTCTTATGACCTGGGTGCCAGAAATATAGGGCTTCGCGACTTCCTTGGTTCCCACCCCTTTTGATGAATAACTCACGTTGTTTAGAGCATTCGCGTTTCATATATATATATAGACATTAGAGCGTAAAACCTCAGCATGGCCTGTAGCTATCGTAAATTCCATATTTCGAATCCTCAAAGGGTTCTTTTTTTGTCCAGGTACTTAATTATATAGGAAATATAACCGAAATGAAACGTCAAGGATGTTCCACTCACCAGTGACGAAACGTGTTTTCGGCGAAGCAGCCGGGTCACAAGACATTGTGGCACAGGGAAGTATGCAGTCATGCATAGCAGGGTTAAGGGGTATGTCGTTATTACGACGCAAATTTAATATTATTTATTAACACAGCACATGTCTCAAATGAAAGGCTGATGTGAATCAGTAGCGCCACGTGTATCACTGGCACTTAGCTGTATGCTAGGAGCATATGCATGTGCTTGGTAGGCTGGTAAAAAAGAAAATTAAATTACTTGTCTACATGCTCATTGCCGGTTTTTACTTTTATTCATGGGTATCACGTCTAAAGTAACCAGAGTGGCGCGGTGCTTCCAAACACAACACGAATGCTAGTTAGATTCATTGCAACAGCTGCCGTTTTTTTTTTTTTTAAGAATGCCCTTACGTCCTCTTCGCGGCGCTAACTGAATATCCTCGAGTGATGTAAATGTAGCATTTAGGTTGCCTCTTTGTTTAAGCCAGCTTCGGCGCGAAAGAAATGTTTGAAGCAGAATTTAGCATCCCACACACTAATATTTCAGTTAAAGCAAGTCTCATGTCAGAAGCCGTACCTGCTTTATCAGAGCTTATAAACTAAAGGAGAGATCTTTCTGCCTATAATGGCCATCATTAGCTGATTCACAGAAAGGGGGATTCACGGTAGAGGTCACTGCCACCGCCAGGCGCTCGCAAAGCTACATATCATGCTACTTCATGCCTTAGAGTCCCCGCGGACAAGCGGCTCAGTGCCCCGCACCACTGTATTTCCCTCCCACCGCGACCCCTCCTTTCAGACGTCGTCACGTACAGACGCGCAGTTCTCCGTCCGGAGATATTTTCTACATGGTTGGCCGCAGAGAAAACCAGTATTCCGCTGCCAGATGCTTGTCGTTCGTCTTCGGACCTTTGTTGGCCAAACAGGAAAGAAGTAATTCGTGGCCAGACTGTTGCCGTTCGTGTTCCGCCTTCCGCTGGCCAAATGGGAAACGATTACTGCGTGGCCAGACGCTCTTTGTTCGTCATCAGACGTATGGTGGCCATGAAGAAAGCGTGTACACCGTGGGCAGATGCTTGCGGTTCATCTGGGGACCTTGACTGGCCAAACAGACAACGCGGCCCCCATGGCCAGACGCTTGCAGTTCGTCTTCGGACCTCACCTAGCCAAAAAGGAAACAAGTAATCTGTGGCCGGGCGCGTGCTGTTCGTCGTCGGACGTATGGTGATCAATGAAAAAGCATGTTCTCTGGGGCCAGATGCTTGCCTTTGGTGTAAAGACCTCGGCTGGCCAAACAGACAACAAGTATTCCGTGACCAAATGCACGCCAAAGAACATGAGCTCTCTGGCAGTCCAAACTTTGCCAATGGCCAAACAGGCAATTGCAAGCATCGGCCAAAAATAAGCCAAAGGCTGGCCACGTTTTCTGTGCTGCCTGGGGTGTCTTATATCGGTTGATCGACATTACCTCAAATTATCATCCATTCATTGAAACCACAAGGGAATTTGAAGCTCTCTGCTGGTTTATTTTCTTTCACTGAGACCGAAAAGCTTCGGAGAATGCAGATGTCTAAAAAAAGGTCAATAGGAATTACAGTTTCGGTGCTTCGATGCTCCTCGTGTAGGGACTTGAACATTCACACCTACCGAAGCTTTCAAAATTTTAAGAGCGAATGCTCTTTATAAGCGACCCCAAACCATCCACCGCCGGCGGCGGCGGCGTCGGCGGCGTCCGCAGTGCTCCTCTACATTTAAGAAAGAAACAGCATCCGGCGCCAGGTTTCGATCCGACGACTTTGCGGGCCGCAGCCCGACGCTCTACCGAATAAGCCACGGACGCGACGCTGATATCGGTGTCAGAACGCGCCTTATATCTTTAACGCACTCAAACTACGTCGTCAGCGGCGTGCGTTGGCGACTCAGCGGCGTTATAGCGGCTTGATAACTGCGTGGTGTACACGTGATACTACAAACCCGATGGAAGAGATGGAAGAGAAGGCGGCGAGGCGGTGGGCTGCGGGGGCCGAGCGCAAGCGCCGCAAGCGGGCCGACAACCGTGCATTCGCACTTTCACATTCTCCCCCTCGGGGAAATGCGGGGGAATTTTTTTTTCAGCAAAATGTAGCAACGTTAAGTGTAAGTTGTGCTTGTTGAGTTGAGGGGACAAATTTACATACTCAATCGAAGACTGCATTGTGTTTCTTCGTTGAAAGAATCGTTTTCTAAATGTTCTTTGCTTGCTAGTTAAGCGAAATCGGGTGTGGCGTCAAAGTAAGTGCTTTTTCGCCTTGACGGTTTGAAGACAAATATGGAAGCTCTTATTATGGTGAGACAATGAATGCTTCGTCTCAGTAGCGTTAAGAGCGAGGCACTGTCGAGTGGGCACTGCCCGAAAAAATATTCCGAGATGACATTATCCGAAAATGGAGAAATCAGTGTAATGATTAATCTTACAATTGGTTGATGTTTGAAGGTTGCATCATACACTAGAATACAACCTTGGAGAAGTCATTCGTTTGCAGTTCCTCCGGCCACATGTTATGTCGGACGCCCGGCGGAAACCCTCGTGCGTAATGCCATATTGTACTGGGTACATGGTACTAGCGTCAGGACGGAACACAAGGGGTAGAAAACCAGAAGACGAACGCTAAACTTCAAGTGAAGTTTCTACAAAATACCCATACACGCGAGTTCGCCGGCGCATGCGCCAGAAGAAAGAAAAAAAAACGCAACGGCATAGCTCATCTCAACCTGGACATGCAAAGCACAAGCTTGGCTTAGTCTGGCTGAGTCTTGCTTTCGCTTGGTTAACCTTTGATTTAGCTGTATTGCCGACCACGTCTCAAAACCGCTCGGTTCCGTGCAACGCTCACAAAGGAGGCCGGGTGCGAGGCGACTAACGTTTTCCGAAACGACCCAGCGCTGCATGCATGGGAGGCTGCGGGGGTGGTCGGCTGCCTCGGCTGCAAAGGCGGTGGCGACCTCTGTCGGCGCGCGCAGGCGCCAAGAGCGGGCCCGGTGGATCACACGATGCGCTTTGAGGGATATGTCGCCGGGGGTGTATCTCTCGTCAAAAGGTGACCTTGCACATCCTCCACGAAATCGCTGGATGAAAGTAGTAAAGCTTTGCTTTAAAACAGAAAAGAACGAGCTTACACATCTACGCGTGCGGGAGTTAAAAACCAAACTTCTTTTGTGGACAATCCCACAGAATGGGTACTAATACACGCGGCGCCTTCTTGGCCAACAATATGACTCGTAGATTTCATATTCGTGTTGGCTGCTTGGCCTGCGCAAAACCTGTATTTTTTCGTACGCTGGGCTGTATCTGCACCTGCGACAATGTTCGGCCAAGTGCTCCTCTCCCATTAACCCGCCGCGGTGGCTCAGTGACTAAGGCGTTGTGCTGCTGAGCACGAGGTCGCGGGTTCGATTCCCGGCCGCGGCGGCCGCTTTTCTGATGGAGGCGAAAAGCAAAAACGCCCGTGTGTACGAGATTTCGGCGCACGTTAAAGATCCCCAGGTGGTCAAAATTAATCCGGAGCCCTCCACTACGGCGCGCCTCATCGCCTGCGTTGCGTCGGCGCGTTAAACCCTACAATCAATCAATCAAATCCTCTCCCATTAAAGCCAATACTGCTGACCGATGCTCTCTGGAACACGTGCAAGTGGAAATGATTGAAGCGAAAAAACGTGCACATTTTCGCTGTGACTAATGCTGCAAGCCAGAGCTGTAATAAGTCTGCCATTCTGACATCGCCCCGTCTAGCCATTGTAACATTTACGGAAGGGCAGCAGGGCACAAAGCGCACGTCGTCCTTCTTTGAGCACTCAGGTGCTTTCGTTTCGCTGTTGACTTTCAGACGCATTTGCGCCAAATTGTGGGGAGCCGAAAACACGACACTCCGAATTTTCCCGCCACTTTTTTGAAGCGAAAAGAGAGCTTATGGATGTAAGGAAGGATGTAGGGATGTAAGGATGTATGGATGTATGGATGCGCCACTGGTATCCCTCTTTCAGACTGTTCATTTCCCTCAACAATGTTTCTGATGCCTTTTATTTCGGCGACAAGGCTCCCGCCACACTGGCGATGATTTCTTGGGGGAAACGTGCACTTTTTATGCGCTTGACCTGTGTCATGACGCCATTTTCAGGTTGTAGTCTGGGGTAAAGACGCCAGTCTTGTTTGTATAAACGTTTATTCGGTGCCTAGGGTTATCGGCCACTTCTTGAGCATTAAAATTACGTTATGTTGCACGCCAAGGAAAGAGGTGCCGCCTGAACACAGCTACTAATGCCCGCATTTCGCCTTGAAAAGTGCGGGACATGTCTGTTCCAGCGTGACTAGTTGAAACGTGCTTCTTTTAACAGCAGTACCGGAATTAATGAATGTTAGCAATGCAACTCATACACCTACGCTAGGTGCGTCGAAACATTCTAGCGAGGCAATGCTGCAAGTGAGTGCTCGTCCGTATCCAATGTTCCTCTTTTTGCCCGTGTGCCAGCTGCGCTGTCTTTGCCCTGGTATTGTAGTGTTTGTATGTTTTGTACACGCAAGGTTTCTGGTTTACACAACATCCCCACTGATTGCACATGCATAAGGCCAAATTAATTAAGTAGCATGGTGAGTTACTATGCTGCCCACACTTTATGATTTCCTGTTTCAGTTCATCTCTGCCATTTCGCTTTTTCTGGTATGTTGCAAAAGGTATAGGGCGTGCACTGAAACTCGTTAAAGTAGCTTGTTTATTCAGGGTACAAAGTGGATATCTGTGATGCCTTTCGCTGAAAACGTAAAAAAAAATTCAAGAAATTTCGTATAACATGAATCCAGCATGCTGTCGGTTGCCGCTTCTCGGTTTCAGTTTATCTCCCCTTGCAGCACGTTCTCACGCAAAATGAAGTCCTTCGTGTTTAGGAAACCTGCGGCAGGGGCAAATGTGCATGTGTTACGTACGGATACAAATGCGCCATATTTCCTGCGTTTGGCATGTTTCTCTCATGCCCGTGTCTCACTCGCACTGTTTCTTCTGTTTCACCTCTTCACTTACTGCATTCACACCATATCTAACCGTGCCTGTTCGCACGCGAGTAGCCTAGGCTATTCATGCTATGACAGCGCGCCGGAGGTTACTAATTGCTCTCACAACCTCGCTGACGGCGTACACATGCACGCAGTAGCCTAGCTTCTATATTGTTACGGTGACGCTCAGGCGTTGAGGGGTGAGCTTAGGGTTTATTTAAAAAAACCTGGGTGAGGACCGTCGCTGAGCGTAGAGTCCGAGCCTTGGATACGCGAAAACCACCTCGTTCTTCTCTTCGCCGCCCCGGCGTTTTTCGCCGGCGGGATTGGCCTGTGACATAGTCAATGCCACCTACTGTGCACAACATTCAACAAGTTATGCAGCGTTACATTTCCCCCATCCGCAGACGAAACCCGCCGGGTGAGTAACTCAGCAGCACGAGAGGGATAAGTCTTTAGCCGGGCGACGTGCACAAGTTGGGTCTTGCTGGACCGGCGACCATGTGTTGTGAGGCGCGAAATGACGTAGGTCACGTCGCTTACACGGTCGTGAATAACGAATGGGCCTGTGTAACGCGACAAAAACTTGCTACACAGTCCACGTTTCCTAAAGGAAGTCCATAACCACACCAAATCACCTTTACAGAATGATACACTGCGGTGGCGAACGTCGTATCTCTGTTTAGACCGGGACTGTGATGCAAGGGTTCCCAGGTGAGCTAATTGGCGGGACTCTTCGGCCAGGCACAGAGTCTTGGCAACTGACTCCTCGTCGTGCAACTAGAATGGCAGGATGGTGTCCAGAGGAGTGCGAGGATTGCGTGCGTAGACGAGGTAGAAGGGACTGTAGCCTGTTGTTTCGTGCTTGGCCGTGTTGTACGCGTAAGTTACGAAAGGCAATACTTCATCCCAGTTTTTGTGGTCTGATGCCACGTACATTGAAATCATGTTGAGAAGGGTTCGATTTGTGCGTTCAACAAGTCTGTTGGTCTGCGGATGATATGGTGTAGCATGGCGAAACTGTGAGGTGCAAAGGCGAAGTAGCTCCTCTACAACATCCGCAATAAATTGGCGGCCACGGTCACTTATAAGCACGCGCGGAGCGCCATGCCTCAGAATCATAAAATTTAGCAGGAACATAGAAACCGAGGCTGCTGAAGCTGTTGGTACAGCCGCAGTTTCTATGTATACGAAAGTAACCCGGTCCAAGATCGCGGGAGAGCATTTCATCGGACTTGTACAAAGCTAAGGGAAATGGGTCGGCTAACCTCGCCTTTACTATTAGCAGCTAATGCAAATAGGGATAATATAGTCACAGTGGCCGAGGAGTTCTTATAGGGATCTGTACAGTAGCCTGGACATGCAGGATAATGCCGAACAAGACAGTAGTTCAGAGGAGATAGACATCCCACCAGTAACGACCGAAGAAGTAAGGAAGGCTTTGAAAGAAATGAAAGGGGGCAAAGCACCTGGTGAGGATCGGATAACAGCACACCTCTGGAAGGATTGCGGAGAAATTGTACTCGAAAAACTGGCAAACCTGTATACGCAATGCCTAATGACCGCAATGGTACCGGAATCTTGGAAGAACGCGAACATCATCCTAATCCATAAGAAAGGCGACATGAAGCACTTGAAAAATTACAGGCCTATCAGCTTACTGTCAGTCGTCTACAAGGTACTTACCAAGGTAATCGCTAACCGAATTTCTGAAACCTTAGATTTCAGTCAACCTAAAGAACAAGCAGGGTTCCGTAAAGATTATTCAGCAATGGACCATATTCACACGATAAATCAGGTGATAGAGAAGTGCGCTGAGTATACTGAACGCCTATATATAGCCTTCATAGATTATGAGAAAGCATTTCACTCGGTCGAAACCCTAGCTGTCATTCAGGCATTACGGACCCAGGGGGTAGATGAGCATTATGTAAGAATACTAGAGGATATCTACAATTGGTCTACAGCTACCATCATCCTCCATAGGGAGAGCAGTAAAATACCTATAAGAAAGGGTGTCAGACAAGGAGACACAATCTCTCCAATGTTATTCACAGCATGTTATTCACAGCATGTTCACAGCACAGCAATGATCAATAACCTCGGGACAGCACAGCGGTTTGAGATAGGTGGCGAAGCAGTGGAAGTTGTAAGCGAATATATCTACTTAGGCCAAGTTGTGACCCCAGATCCCAACCATGAGGCAGAGATAATTAGAAGGATCAGAATGGGGTGGGGTGCATATTGCAGACATTCTCAGATAATGAATAGCAGCCTACCATTGTCGCTGAAGAAGAAAGTGTATGACAGCTGCATCTTACCGGTACTCACCTACGGGGCAGAAACTTGGAGGCTCACTAAGAAGGTTCAACTTAAATTGAGAACGACTCAGCGGGCAATGGAGCGGAAAATGATAGGTGTAACATTAAGGGACAAGAAGAGAGCGGAGTGGGTCAGGGAGCAAACTGGTGTTAAAGACATATTAGTAGAAATTAAGAAGAAGAAATGGACGTGGGCAGGGCATGTAATGCGAAGGCAAGATAACCGCTGGTCATTAAGGGTAACAGAGTGGATCCCTAGAGAAGGCAAGCGTTGCAGGGGGCGGCAGAAAGTTAGATGGCCAGATGAGATCAAGAAGTTTGCGGGGATAAATTGGTCACAGTTAGCACAGGACCGAGATAATTGGAGATTAATGGGAGAGGCCCTTGCCCTGCAGTGGGCGTAGATAGGCTGGTGATGATGATGATGATGATGCAAGTACTCGCACAGGGCCACGGGCAAAGGAAATATTACACGGGACTGCCTTGGTTTATGCCGGTTGCAATCTGAGCAAGCATTCTGCATAAATATTGTGGAAGGATGAATTGCGTCGCGCATTTAATAGAAACATGCAATTTCGCACAGTCGAACGACTAGACCAGCGCAACTACGAGTAAAAACATTTGCATATCTGCGTAAACAAGTGCGTTAACAAGTAGATGGAGGAGCGGTGCTACGATGAATTTTCCCTTGAAGTGCACTACCGGTACCAGCCTGTGCACATAGTGGGCAAGTCCCGCAAGACACAAAACTAACACAGCCCTTCTTTACTAAAAGAGGAAAGGTGATCCCTGGCGTCTTCTTCCCGTGATTAGCGCAGCCCAATGCGACGCAGCAGGACACCATTGCCGAGTTGTACACATTTGCAGCGTCCAGATAATATTCACGACGAACGAAGTCATAAATGCAAGCGTGCCGCATCGCAGATGTCCAGCGGGGACCAAGCAGAACGCGACGGATGCGGCGCGGCTGCTACGACGGAGCGAGTTTTCTGCCCAACGCAAGATGGCGGCCGTCAGCGTCAGTTTTCGAGAGCCGTCTCCACTACCCATGCAATCGTCTGGTTCAAACGGCTTTTAATTCCAGGAGCACACACTGATTATAGAGTAGGAGCTGAATATCGATGAATCCGAGCCGGGGCAAGCACGTTCCCCTACCATGGTTCCAGATCCGCCAGAGACAGAATGGTCTCATATCAAGAAATAACCATGCACTACCGCCTCTCCTGCAGAAAACTCCGGTCAGCCAATGTGCTGCTCACACGTAGACTCTCTAAACGAACACCTTTCCGAACCTAGTCAAGCTCAAAATCATTCACCCCTCCCTTTACCCCTCAACAAACTACAAAGCATGCGGAGACCTCGCAGCCCTCCCTCAGATCATATGGGGATGTATCAAAAACCCTCCCCCCATTTCCTCTAATGAGCTGTGGGATGAGGCACTGACGAGCATAGACCAGGAGGTCCAAATCTCCCTGGTCACCAGAGCCGCCGGCGCCGCTGCCCGGCATATACCCGAAGCCACAACAGCCTTCTAACCGCGCAAAGGTCAATGAAGTGCTTTCTCTCCATCTCTCTCGGTGTAGGGACGGCGCGTCCGTGAGGTGGGTCTAAATTTAATCCCCACCTCGCCAGTTCCGCGTGCGATTTGCGGCTGCTCCCATGAAATGCACCGATCGTTCTAATCAATACCGGTTCGTTCCAGTCAGTATGCATGCTACCGGTCAGCACCCCGCATATACGATTTAGTCTAGACCCGCTTCGCAGACATGCGAACTTCAACGATCGCAAGTAAACCACACTACTACTGTATATGCCTGCTCGACTGCTATTCTTTATTTTCGAGAATCTTCTTTCATTTAAAAAATTTGAAACGTCATCGACTTCGGCTTTACATCGACGAGCTTTTATTTTACGTGAAGGTTGCCTGCGCATGTGGGAAGGTTTCAAGGCAAGGCTTTAATTTGTATAAAACAGCTCCAACAACGGAAAGCTCTAGCTTTACGTAAAAGCGCCGGCGTCCTTGCGCAAAAACAAAGTTTCCCAGTGAAAGAAACACTAATCGATGGCAACCTGTTCGACAACTGTGCCATTTTCCCCATAACTGAGCCGTGCTTTTTGAACAAGCTCGGTCGGGTTGGCTTACAAGCCCCACAAATGGCAAAGGGGCCATGACCGCCGTTTCCGGTCAATGGCTGCAGCGGCAACTGTTGTTAATGCGGTGCTATTTCGCACCATATTTCGCTGTGGCAAAGCTGTGGAAACCTGGTGAAAGGAACCTGGCGTTGCCGTGAGGCTGACGGTCTTGCTGAGCAGTACGCAACAAATACCATCGCCTACGATACGTTCACTCAAAGTGCGACGGAAAAAGGTTTCGCGTGATTATTTAGCAGCTTCTTTAACGGAAGCGTTTCTTTTAGCTTGGTTTGCTGCCGAGCCTTCTGCCGATGCCAACTACATATTGTTGACATGGGTAGAATGAAGAATTGCCTACATCGACATCGAGGCTGTAGGCTACAGCCTACAACTCGACACCAGAGTAAGTGCAGCTACTTTTTCCAAAATCGCTATTCATGCTGCTGTCACACTGCCTCAACAGAAGCTGAAGGCGAACCAGGACTCTGGACGAAATTTCTGATACACACTGGCTTTTTATTTTTGGTGCTATGACACGCGTCGTAAGCCAATGGGAACTGACCGCAGTGCGCACTGTGCGCACCGAGTTCTTTTTTCGTGTTTATTTTTTTAGGATTCTCGCTATAGAACAAAACGCGGTGAATACTTTTTTGTTTTATTCTTTCTGGTGTACACGTGCTATAAAACCTGTGGAACGCTATGTAATGTGCGAGTGTGCGAGCGTTCCATAGCGTTTGGCAGCTGTCGACGCTCTTTGCACACGATATCCGGGTGGGTGCGCGCCAGGTGTACGCTAGTCCGGTGCGTGCTTTCCCCAACCGAGTGAAGTAACAATTCCGCGTTGCAAAAACTGTGGCACACCGTCGAGCCCACAGAAGGTGTGAACTTCCCCCAGCGTGAACTGGCAAAGAGTGAGTGCTTCAGATCGAGAAAAAGTAGCAACAACTACGCAAGGCTGACCAAACGCGTTTACAGCGGAGAAATGGGGATCAATTGCTACGGTGCCTGGTGCAGTGATGTCGAAGAGAACTAAAAAATCCATGGAAGCAAAATGTTGCAGTGACATCTACGTTTTGGTCTTAAGATGTACGACGCGGCAGCGTTACGTCGATGCGGAAGGAGCGTTTTTGAACGGAGTTGCTGTTTTTGTGATTTCTGTTTTCCAAACACTGATGACAAGAGAAGAGAGCCAGACTAACCTCAACGGTTTTAAATCGTCATGGCACAGGAAGGACAGACACCACCTATGCACTTGTGTGGCTTCAGATGTGGGCGTGAAAGGTTGTGGCTGCTTGGTGTTGCCCAGTTTCAGCGAGAAGGCGACACTGTCAGTAGTTTAAGTGCTTATTTTCTTGTGCCGTGGCCGGTCTAAACATTTTGCATTTTTCTTAGAGAGAGACATACAAAAGAACTATCTGTGGTCACTAATGAATAGAGGGTGTTTGCGCAGAGGGTGTTGCAAAGTCCAGAGCCTCGGATGCAACAGCTCGTTCCATGCCCGCTCAATCAGCTGACACTGATCTTGGAAGATCAGCTGGTTAAAGCTGCCTCCCATTTCTCGACACAAGTGGAATATGTAATGTTTGAGTTGTTCTCCCCTGATCATATACCCTTGGACATGGCTATGTTTCGTGAAGAGGCATATTTTCCGCATTTAGCACAGTTTTCAGTTAATGACGAATGTTTCCTACCAAACATCTTCATTAAATCTGAAATCATCATCATCCCACCTCTGGATTTCCGAATATATGAAATATATAAAGATTGTAATTCTTCAGCCTTGGCATCCCCATTTGGTACGGGAACTATCGTGGTCCTAGACATAGAAAGAATAGTTTCTCTCCATATTTTTCTTGGAGGGGAATGTGCCAGTTGTAGTCGCATGATATTCTTGCTCCTTGGACGCATAGAGCACAATATATGAGTTAACTTGCTTCTTCCTCAGCAGCCTCGATCTCTGCCAGACCCCCGCGTCTGGGTGTCCACGTAATTTGGACTTGCGTCATTGTGGATTGGAAAATCTTTCGGGAGCGTTTAGGTATTTCGTCAGGTATGAGAGTCTAACGATGCTTGTGCTTCGGTTTGACAGTTTCGCTAGTGGGAGTGCCAAGAGGATGTTCCAATTTCCGCTTCGTCCATTGCTGTGTTTGGGGGAGCATCATGCAGTCCCAAAGACTACCAGGGTAGTTCGCAGCGACGATTGTTGCCTCAGTACTTTCGTACAATCCAGCGTCGGTCTATTCTGTAATTTCATGGTTTCGATTCTTTATTCAGATTAATTTATTGCGGCTTCTCGCCTACCTTTGTGAAAGTTTGGATCCAATGATTTCGGCTGGGAAAAAATTATGAGGAGTTCCCTATCGATGTCATGTCCATCATGGCGTCCGGTTTATTGCCTGAAGGAGGGCCGGTGAGGAGTGCCTGTCTGGCATGCGATAGTCCGTCCCGACTTTTTCTTTTTTTTCACAGCTGCTTCCTTTGCGCCAAGGGAATGGCTTTCCTGATGCCTTCAAATACGCAATTTCAGAACCTTTCGGGCAACCGCGAAATTTGGGAGGGTGAGGGCTGCTATGTGCTGTACTGATGACGGCCTTTATTTGGTTTTCTTCGGCGAGGGATGGATTGCGGTATTGCAGGCTGTACGATATCCGGCTCAATATCAGGGCTTCCATCAGTATGATCGTTTTCTCGATGACTGTTGCTGTTCCCCTGGTGGGTGTTTAACAATGTGGCCTAATTCGCTAGAGATTTTCGGTATTTTGGCGGCCGCGAGGACGTCTCTGCCGATTCTCAGTGGAGCCATGTGAATGATTATTGCGTGAGTGTGCTATAAGATGACATCCGTACATATTTTGGGTGCTTTTCCTTTAACGCGGAAGCGTTTTATTCCGGGATACACACATTTCAATGACGTCATATTCATCACGGAAATGACGCCAGTACAATGAAGCAAGCGGGCTGTAAAGGGTGCATCTTTGCACACAGAGTCTTCTTGCGGGGAAGCAACCTTTATTTCTAAAGAGCACGTTATATTTAGGGTTGTTCGTTTTCGGGTTGTATATTTTAACTCGGAAGTATTTTATGCCGAGATACTCCAATATTTCACTGGAGTCACATCCGTCACGGAAATGACGTCAGTACACCCTTTCCGAAGCGACCCGCCCGTAGGGCGTCACTCGCCAAGCATACCGACAGCCGACAAGACAAGCAGCCGCCGACCCGCAAATCATATTCAGCTGCACATTTCGCAGCAGATTTCACTTTCGCGTTTTACCGATTTCTATCACAGAGGGATAAACCACAGTTGTTTTCCATTTTTGCGCGCGGTGCCATCCCTCGTGTGACCCACAACCTTGCATCAGGCACAGAGGCGCTGGAAATTTGAAACGTAAACTAAAAATTAGTGTAATTAAACGCTATATACAGGTATTCCGTTCTTACTAGGAGAGGTTTTGGTTCATTTGTGCTCATTACCTACACCTCGGTTCTTGAGACACTGGCGATAATATCCTTGGCCCCATTTTAGTTGGCTGACACATTGTTGGTGCTGGCGCTAGTTGCGGCGGAGAGCCACTTCTGTGTGATGGCGTCAGTTGCGAACCCGCGGCTGCCGACGGTCTGCCGGGCGTTGTACCACTGAAATAGCGTAGAACAAACTCTACTGCGCAGGGGCCGCGCCTACTGAATTCCAGTATCTTTTCTGGCTTACTATCATTGTCCTTATTTCCACATTACGGTTGGGGATGCGCGTATATCAGATTTAGGCGAGGCCTCGCATCTGCCTGTCTCAGTCGCAGCTTCCGGTTGACGGCGATGACGCATTTCCGGGGACGCTTGCTGAGCACGGCTAATGGCGGACGGCTAACAGCCACGGGAAAACCGAAAAACTAACCTTAGGCAGGGTTCAGACTGTTGCCGCAAATGTCGTACTAACTTTGAAGAATGACGTCATTTCATATCTCAGCCAACCGAACTGCGTGACACGCCGTGTTTTACGCCCATAGATCACATATGGTTTTTGCTTTGGTAGTCTGAACACAGCCTTATAACCTTATCGTGTTAATAACAAATTCCGCACGCGGAGTCGCCGAGGATGGAGAGGTGGCTATATTTAAAGCCGGCAGTGGGCTTGGGCTTCGATTTGCAGCTAACGACAGCGTGAAGCACAGATCAAGGGACAACGGCGGGCAGGAGAGGTGGGCGGTGCGAGACGGGCAGCCTCAATGTGGCAATGCAAACACCGGCGGCTCGTTACTTCAAAACGAGTAGGTATACCTACTTTGGAGGAGCAGGCAGCTTAGGATAAGCTACGCTGTATGCAGGAACGGGAACGAAAGAAAATTTCAAGATCACGCAGCGTGTAATGATGAACTGCTAGGAGTAACACACGAGTAAACACCGACCAAACGTTACAGCTTCGCTGGTTACCCAGTGGTCCGAGTTGACACTAACCACGGAAATAACCTTCATGCAAAAATAGCGTTCGAGGCGGGACACAAAGAAAGGGGCAACACACACATAGCGCTGGCTACGAAGAAACTCTTGCTATCTGTGTGTTGCCTCTTTGTGATCTGTCGTGAGCGCTGTTTCTGTATGAAGTATGAACCAACGCGCCAAGACACTTCCATTACTTCAGCAAATAAACTCGTTAGCATTGGGAACGACCGCTGAGAGAACTGCACTCAACCTACTTGCACGAGCCACAGCAAGGTTGAGACATCGTGAGTTGCTGGAGATTTCCTTCAGGACAATTGCTACGTGACTACGAAAGGATCGCAAACATTTTAGTAAGCCGGGCGCACCCTGGTGGTCGTTCGCTTCACCTTCACGGCGTTTTGCTATCCTGAGATCAGCACGTCGGTGGAAGCATGGCACGCCTCGCCGAATGCCTTGTGCGAAATGCGTACGTTACGAACAGAAAATCAGAACGTTAGGTTAGCGGGTGTATCCCTCACCATTAATTATCTCATGGAGGGAAAAAACGATGAGACAAAAAGGTTCCATCAGACGAAATTCAGCGAGTAGAGGTGAAGGCTCTTCACCCCAATCACATGGGCTTACACATGGACGCAGAAAACTATTCGCTGCTTCCGGGTACCGAGGCCCCGAACCTCGAAACGTCGTACCAGTTGTCGTACACTGACCACTTGAACCTTTTGCTTGTTTTGCAGAGGTCGAAAAGCCGAAAGGACGTGACGAGAGACTTGGAAGACGCAAACAGGCAGTGCCGGACATGTATAGAGCGAGACACGCGTGCTTAGGTCTGTAGACAAGGACGGCGAAGAAACTGAAGACCACATGGGTGAACATCCCGACACCGACGAGAAGGCACCCAAGCGCGTTTTCTCACCCTCTGGCTTTGTTCGCAAAGCGCGGCAGCGCAGAGGAGTTCTGGGAGTGCCCCAAGCGGCACCAAGCTGTCCTGCATGCCCACGGAGCTTCAGTTCGAACAACACCGAGGGGAGGCCGCCGCTCAATCTGTCACAAATCCTAAAGGACACTATCTATCCCTGGTTGGATGTGATCGAGGACGGGTACAAGCGACTGCAACGCCTAACGTGGTCAAGGCGCGTCGTCAGCGGCAGCGAGGGATAAAACGAACACCACGCTCAGCGGCTAAACTGCCTGGAAGTCCAGGCGAACGAAGGACTGTGTCAAGTCTCCTGAATCTTGGATCCGGCATACGCGCCACAGCATATAACTAAGGTTAATATTGTCTTATATATCTCCAAAGCGTTCGACATCGTGCGGCCCCCGTCCATACTTGAAATAATAAACAAGAACGGCTCTGGCGAGCGCACGTACAACTACCCAGCAAACCAATAACATCTCTGCGACGTCCCAAAAAGATCCGAACGTCTATGTCCCAGCAGTATCTCTATTAGACATCCGTACAACGTGCAATATTTTAATGAAAATTTTTGGATGTTGAGATAACGTTGCCAGTACCTTAATGTCGGACGTTCTTTCAACTTTGCTAAAGACGTACTCTCGATGTTGCTGCTGCTTCATTTGTGGACGGAATTTAGACATATTTTGCTGACGTTGTTCAGACGTTGCTGGTATGTCCGTTTTTTACTTCGAACATGTTTATCGCCGTTACATTTATTTTAGCTATAGCTGCTATACTTTATTTTCAAACTCTCCGCAGGCGTACTGTATTGAAGTTACCGAGGGGTTTCGTAAGTGTTTTGTAAGGGTTTTGTACCGAGGGGTTTTGTGCAAGTGTTGTAATCCACCACTATTGCTTTGAACCTTTGACCTTCAAAACAGTAGCCCAATACCGAACCTCACGGAAAGAGGCAGGGACTTAGTGCAGAATTTGTTTACAAGCGACGTTGCCAACGAGAGGTTTTTTTTTTTGTTGGGGTGACGGGGGGGGGGGGGGTTATTGTTGTCAAATCTGAACAAAATAAGATAAGATGATGAACGAAGATGCAATTAGCACAAATTTCCTTGCTACTTGATTTAACCTTGATGTTACGTACCGACCGCAGCTTCTTGAATTCAAAGTGTGAGCAAAGCAAATTTCGGGGCTGCCTTGATACTGAGGTTACCGTCAAACGTCACTTGTAGGTTAAACAGCAAGGTACTCTGCCTTTTTTTGCCTTGAGAAAGAAAGTCGATGACACCCTCATTGGAAAAAAAAAACTTAAAAAATCCGTCAGGTTTTGCCAAGATTCGAACCATAGACATTCAAAACACAACACCAGCCCCTAAGCTCCAATCCACTCGACCACGCCGGAAAACAATGCGTGGACCCAAGAATTTCGTTACCTAACGGAGGCTGCCAACGAATATTGTGGGGTGATTCGTTTCGGTCATATTTGACGAATTTCGGCAGTGCTAACGCTTGTTTCTTCCGCACCGATCTTGGAGGCGACGCTAATACTGCAAGTGATGTAACCAAAGCTCCCTTATTTAAGCCAAGAAAAGCTATCGCGCTTCATCGTTCAGCCTATGCAAGCTACGGTAGCCGCGAATGAAATTGCATGCACCCCTAGCTTTCTAGCGTTGATAAACTCTGTTCGTTACGCACCGATCTTGCAGACAAGCACATCATGCTAACACTACAAGCGATGTAGCCAGAGCTCCCGTATTTTACTCGCAAAAAGCTCTCACAAACCCCCGATCTCCCCGATGAAAGCCAAGCTAGCCACGGAGGAATACGCACTTTCGAACAGAAATAGCTTGTAATTTGCCTCAAGGCACCAAATTACCGCACGTTAAAAAAATGATTATTTTTGCGAACGTAATGACCCCAAACCAGGAGATAGACATGGAATCCGGACAATGTCGCCTGATTTCGCATGCTTTCCGGCGCTGCGTCGACGCTGATATCTGGCGAGCAGCATAGACATAGATATCTGGCGAGCAGCCTAGCTACATAGGAGCAGTGGGAGAGTGAACTTGTCAGCTCGGACCTAAGTAAGCAGCTTTGGCTCGCTGAAAGGGCGAAAACGGCAGGCCGCACCAACGGAGTTTTGGACATAGGAACCCGCCCACTTCGAAGCTCGATCTACCTGTTCAGTAAAGTTTTCTTCTCCTCCTCCTCCTCGTCCCGCGTCAGCTCACGTCGCCGTGCATTTCGCCCACGCCGTCAACGCGGGCGATGTCGACGCGCGAAAGCGGGGAAAATACGCTGCAAGTGGTTGCGGCCTCAGAACAAACCGTAAAATTACCGCGCCCACAACCCCACGGTAGCTGTATTGCCACCGCAGACCCTGAAATTGCCTTAAATTCCGTAATCTAGATTATCGGTACAATTACTGCTTTCTTTAAAAAATACCCACGCTCAAGCTTTTCTTGTATATAATTGGCAATGAATATCGGTATTTACCAATAACTTGGGCACCTATTTCGCAACGCGTTTTATCAAGGTGGGTGTCTTTCAGGAACTAGTTTTTCCCTCGGACGAACACGAGACAGGAAGTCGCTACGCGGCAGGTCCGATCGTCCGACAGTTTATTAACTGAACTCCGTATCGATACGCCTGCTACAGGCCGGTGACGGCACGGGTGTGCACGCCTTCAACTTTCGTTATTTCGGTGATTTGTCTACCATGGATTTATCTACCGGACAAGAAATACTTCCAAGTAGTGGAGGTAAGTGAGTACTGGTGAACCTTGTTTTCTTGCCATATGTATTCAACGTAGCAGAGTTGCTCTCGAACTTCGGTACGCGTAAGCGGTTAGCCCTAACGATTTGAAGGACTCGCTGTGTGCGTTGCGGAGATTTGTCGGTAGACCTTTCTACCTGGCTGCTGCGTTTGTAAACAGAATCAATTCTCGCGCAATTTCTAGCCCTGTGTTTGGTGAAGTGTTTGTGTTCTGTCCTGTTTTGCTAGGCGAATGTTTTGATATGAAATGAAATAAGCGAAGCTGGAGAGTGCAAATTAAGTGCGTGTGCGAATATCAGCGTGTTTACGTTACTTGCACATCGTGTAGTTTTAGCGTGATATTGGTTTTTGTTTCGTTTCTGCAGATGCCGTTTTTTTTTCGTCATAATAGTTTTCGGTTAAAAACGTGCACAATGAATTGAATGATTGCCGTGCGTGTAGAATTAAAATAAAATAATAAATCGAGTGAATTCCGAGAGTACAGCGTTAGATTAAAATGCCATCTGGATGCTTTTTTCGCATTTCGATTGAGTGTTCAATCTTTTCGAACGCTCAGTTTGGTCGTGAAATGTTGGAATGAACAACGTGTATGCAACCCGAATTTATTTGTAATGTCAGAACTACACGCATGTTGTAACTGGTACAGTAGTATGAGTAGCGCTGGTTTGCTTCGTACTCTTACTGCAGCATCGCAAACGTAAATTAACCATTCAGAACCTAGTAAAAATATTCAAAAATGGCTGTTAAATTTCTGTCACTTATGGTGTTTTCAGCTTAGTGAATGTAGTGTGTAACACACCTTGGTGATCAGAGTAACACAGCATTTGGGATTTCGCAGGTTTAAGGCAGAGTATGATTCTGGTGTCTGGCCTGTCGTTTGCTAATAACTTACATGTTGCAGGCTGCTGACTGGTGCAACTTAGACTATGTGTGAATGTGATTGTGCTGTAAAAATTTCTTGCACTAATTTGATACTTCCTGCTGTACAACGTATACTTCAACTAAAAATGTAGGCCTGGCAGGACAAGCGAACAGGACAACATGACGAGTTTTTCAGTGATGTGCTTTTTAAAGGTTTAGTTATGCATGTATACCAACTAGCCCACCTCGCCATTCTGCTCCACGAAGTATACGTCCATGGCAGTGACGCTGTCCGGGTTTGTGCATGTTCCTTTTGCCACATTTTGGGGACATGGCTTCATCCGTGTATATATTATCACTCCAATCCACCAAGTGGTTAGGATAGACACAGGCAAATATTTTGCAAGTTCAGATGGGTCCTGTAGCTGGGATAAAATGTCCTCAATGGGCTACCCGTGTTCCCATTCACGAGATATAATTCTTATATATAGTGGTACCTCACATTAGCTGTCATAGTTAGTGTTAAGGTTGCCTTAGTAGTGCCAATGCTGACATTAAATTATATCCACTCCGCTCTCTTCCTGTCTCTGAATGTTACACCCATCTTCTAGCATTCTATAGCCTGCTAAGTCGTCCTTAATTTAAGTGAGACCCCTTTAGTGAGCTTGGAAGTTTCTGCCCCGTAGGTGAGTACCGGTGAGATGCAGCTGTCATACACTGTCTTTTTCAGGGATAATGGTAGGCGGCCATTCTGTATTATAACCAGTCTTAAATAGCTGTATTAACAACACAGATTTTTCTGTACCAATGCCTAGATTGAAGAACTGGCTTGCAAGGGAGGTGCTACTGCAACAGTCTGCACAAGGCGCGTGCTCAAGCTACTGATGACGGTCAACTTGACTCAGGAGTTCTCCTGGTTTGGGAAAACGAGAAGCACGGTTTTTTCCACCTGCCAGTGGCATCCTGCATTGTGTGTAACTAGATATCTTCGTGTTGTTAGAAACACCAAATTCTTTCACCAGACAATGTATGGGGCCCAGATTTTTATTGTCAGTCACAACCTGTGCTTTGTCGACATCCTGCAGCTTCTTAGTTTTTATTGCTGGAAAAGGTAATAAATTTCTTTCCGCCTTTGGACCATGAACTTTTTACTCACTTTCCAACCAATCTGATCTGCAACTATTTGGGCAGTTTCTGGCACCACAACTAAGAACGCTAACTGTTCAAGAATCCCTACCATAACCGATGATGGAGGCAGGCACCATTGAACCACCATTTAATCATTTCCGTGCTTCCATGCGTTTTTATTTTGTGTTATTGTTCTTTGAGCGTATCACTTGTTGTGAATCACGTAGTCATGTAAATCTGTCTTCTTGTAACTAATATCAATCATTTCCGTGTTCCCCGTTTTTTCGTTTGTTCCCAAATCATATCACTTTGTGTGAAATATTGAAATAGTGTAACTTTTTGTTTTCCTAACCAGAATTCAATAAGTTGTTTCTAAAGTGTTTTGTTGTTTTATTGTTGCCCTGTCATTTCACTAAGTGTGAATCATTTCATCACGTAAATTTCTAGTGCTCTTGTTACCGCCGTACAGTCATTTCTTTATACACACCTTTTCTATAGATCATAACCATTTCCCTAGGTGTTGGTTTGTTTAAAGTAGCTTAAATTTGTATGGCACTCACTACCACCACTCAACACCATTTCTGTGTTTCCTAGGTTCTTTTGTTTTATTGTTCCACAAACTTTTCACTACATGTGAACTATGTAGTTTCGTAAATGTGATGTGTTTTTATAACCACCATTCAATCATTTCTTCGGTTTCACACTTTTCTTGCGTTGTTTTTCAGCCAATTATTTTAATGTACGATATTTCAAGTTGCATAACTTGTACCCTGTGTTTACATGTTTGCTTTTCTTCCTATTTTTTGTCAACCTTTCTGCTGTGTGTGACTTATTTATAGTCAGAATATTTGTACTATTCTTGTAAATGTACAATGTGGAACATGGTGGGCCAGGGCAGATAGGAATGAAAATAAAGTGTTTGTGTTGCGAAAGCATATTACATAATTTGGGATTTAATATAAACTGTTTTACCTGAACTCTTTTGTGTTTTATGTGTACTTTGAAAGCGTTCTTACTACCCAGCTGCAGGCACTTACAGATAGGATGGGAGAATGTCATTTTAATTAGTTTAATTTTTGAATTGTTTCTGTGATAGTTTATTTGCAGAAGGCCTGTACAGCCGTGCTGTATGGTACAATTCGACGACGCTACTGTGGTTGCCTTAGTGTCCAGGGCGCTTGTGCTGATCAGGACTGGTTTGCTGTTACTTACTGCCTCTTGTTTTCGACGCGACATTCCTTCTTAGAGGTGTGCTTCGTGTGCTTCTGCGAGAGTGTGTGTTCAGCTTGGCACTTCACATATGAGACTTCATGCAGTATGCAGCACCTCAAAAGTGGAAACACATTATTCTAGAAGCCAGGTGACAAGTAACAGCAAACAGTGCTGAATAGCTAGTAAGACTTGTATTTGAAGCAGTCTTGGGCGGTAACTAGTTACTAGTAACTCGTTACCGGTAACTAGTTACTTTGTTCAGTAACTTGTAACTGTAACTAGTTACTTTTAAGTTAGAGGAACTTGTAACTGTAACACTGTTACTTTTTTTATGGAGTAACTGTAAGAAAACATACAGTTACAGTTACTTCATTTCTATAAAAAAATATCCAACAGCAACACTCGTTAACGGCCGATGTATAGTTCGCGCTTTCCACCTTTTCGGACTTTCTTCTGCAGAGCCTTAGCTAATTCATGTATGCCAGCTCACTCCCTTGGAATGGGTGAAAAACAGTTGGACTAGAAATGTTTAGGCGTGCACGTGTGCGTGATGTCTCACGCGGTCAGCTAAGGGCTCGAAATTTTTAAGTATGAGCTGCAGTATTTCCCTGAGCAGGGCGATGTCGCTCTCACCCAGACCATAATTAACGCTGCGACACGCGCCTCAGCGCACGTGGACGCATGTTGACACCAGAACTCAGAGCACGATGCTGCACCATTTTCGCCACATCTGGAGCGCAGTAAAAGTGTTTGACACAAAGGCGAACAGGAAAAAAAAAAACATCCACAAACACCTCACAACGTACTGAGTCCTTCGCACTTCCGCGGAAGCCTGGAAAAACTGCGGTCAGTGCGCTGCTTTCTCCTTAGCGACATGCAGCCCCGTCTGTGGGGTCATAAAACGCCGCGGGGAGTCTTTACGGTATACAGTGTTCGATTTACAAGTCGCAGTTGCTTGCGACCATTGTGCGCTTTTGAGACCCCTGGCCGTGTCTGGGACGACGTGTTTGGATGCCCTGGTCTAGAGGCTTCGTCGAGCTGTCAACAGCGGCCGAACGAGGTCGCGGAAGAATTCCACGCCCCTTCACACATACCACATACCCCAAAACACCACCCAGCATCTTGGCCGACAGACGCCTGACCACACTGCCGCTGCACGAGGAAATATTCTTGGAAAGCCTAGCGACTTCGTTTCCAGAGCTGGGGCAGAAACGAATACTGTAGCTACATCTGTTTCTGAATGTTGGGCGGAAAGAATACTTGGGCGAGCTTCGTTCGGCCTAC
Organism: Haemaphysalis longicornis; assembly: GCF_048455015.1. Lineage (NCBI taxonomy): Eukaryota > Metazoa > Arthropoda > Arachnida > Ixodida > Ixodidae > Haemaphysalis > Haemaphysalis longicornis. The sequence continues at coordinate 165,810,276 of NW_027526361.1, read as the reverse complement.
GCCTCAAAGCAAACGAAGGGACCGGGCTCTGCGATCAGGGACGTGGTGGCTGTGAAAGGCTGGGATGGGGAGAACAGTGTTTCTCTGTTGACGCGGAAAAAATCGCCTTTGTGAGGACAGGGGGCGCAGGAAAAAAAACAGTAAAGCGTGCAGTTCAGTTTCTATTCCCTTTGGAAATAACCTTGGTTCATTGCGGGGGTGGGGGTGGCTGAGGGTTGGGGCGGGAGAACGACTCAGAGGGCCTACGGACAAACGTCGCTCAAATTGGTCTCCGTCGCCGACGACAAGTACGAAATAAAATGATAACGCAGCGCTTTCTTTAGTATCTTTCAAAAACGCCTCGACAACCGAAGTACTCCCTCATCCGTTTCCATTTTCCTCCGAAGGGCCTTCCGGCGATCTACCACCCCCATCCCCTTTTTCCACTTCTCCCTCACTATGCAAGGCGGTCAAGCGACAACACTGTAGGTGCAAATAAATTTAATTGACATTGAATGTTTCGTCTGTTTTGTCCTCAAGCTCGGTATAGTATAAGTTCGGCCTCCGCGTTCGTACATTTTCTAAACGTTTGGCAGCCATTTCTGTCGACACACAGCAAGTGCAACCGCTGCCTGGGCCCTCATGCCTTCGTACGTTTCTATTTATTAAGCTAAATCTTGTTATCTTATAATTAGTTTCATACAGTAACGGAAAAGTAACGACGTCACTTTTTTACAGTAACTGTAACTGTAATTAGTTACTTTTGGAAACTTCTTAACTGTAACTGTAACAGAGTTACTTTTTTGGGTTGGGTAACTGTAACTGTAACACTGTTACTTTTTTTCGGTAACGTGCCCATGACTGATTTGAAGTATAAATGCCCACAACACGTAGGCAACCTTGGAAAGGGGGCTGGCCAAACTTCCAAATAATGTATAAAGAATGTAAATTTCATGCATACAGGTTCATTTCAACAATATCATACTACCGCACACAAGTCATGAATATAAAAACTAATGCTTGTGCCAAAGACAGAAAACCAATGTAGAACAGACATCTATATATGTCTTGCATGCGTACCACTACAATATCCATAAGACGTACCACTAAGGTAACGTCCCGTAAACAGCATACAAAAGTACCCTGAGACGTCTATTGTACGTATTCCTTCGTGTGATTTGGATGGGTTTTTTTGCAGTTGTAGGAACGTTGAATATATGTAACTCTGACCCCAACGGTACGTCTCCTGGACATCTGCAATGTCGATTGCTGACGTCTCCGGGATATCTGCTCGACGTAACGTGGTTTGCTGGGTACATTACCTCGTTTTTCTCATCCCGTATCTTCAGCCTTCATTTCGCTAACACTCACTCGGACCCCTTTAAGCTGGGTAGTCTAGGAACCACCCAAGGGTGGGTACTGTTGCCTTTCCTGCTTAACCTCGCCATGCGGGACCTTACCGCCCTCCTATGGGCACACTGCTGAAGATGCCCCCCTGCGGATGGCCCGAGGCTCCGAAGCCCAAACATAGGAAGCCCGGCTACAGGCAACCCAAACCATTGACGACTACGCAGCCGTGCGTGGCTTATCGTGTTCCCCCCAAAAGTCGGAGCTATTCATCTACAAAGTCATAAAAACCCACCGATATTGGATGTAACCACAACATCACGGGCGAGCATTCCCGTTTTCCCCTCCATAAAGTTCCTGCGCTTCCGCCGAAATGCTAATGGCCGCAATACTGACGCACCCAAGGAAGGGGAGGAGGGGTATATCAAAATGCCCTGCTCATTCCCAGGTTTGTGACAAGGCACAGCGGTATCAAGGAGTTCAACCGCATCAAGATGGCATAGGCTTTCGTAATCTGGCGCGTTACATATGCATTGCCTTTTTTCATCCCGCGTAAGACGGAGCAGGAGAAGGTTGATAGCCTCATCCGTACGCCAACCGAGCGCTCGGGCTCCCTAATACACATCAATTGCGAACCCACTGCACCTCGGAAATCGGGTTACACAATAGACCCTATGCAAAATGCGCCCCGCCATCTCACGTCGACTCCGGTAACTAGGTCCGCCATTTTGGTACGGTCGTTTGAAACCGAAACCAATTATCAAAACATAGAAGGCGGGCATTGACCGCTCTTGGTGATGGACTACGATGCCGGAGCATTGCTTCGTGCCGCAGAGCACGCAATGCGGAAATACCGGTTCAAATGGAGAAAAGGTACGTGAAGTTCTACGCTTTTGAACGAACTTTGTGACGCGAACTGTGCCGGCGCGAGCAACCTTTGTGACACGCTGGGCGCGGTGCGCTTGGAGCGAATATTTGTCGTTGGTTCGCTAAGCGCGGGGTTCTGTAGTCGCTGTCCGTATGAAAAATACAGCTGTGTTGGAGTTCTGTTGTCCATCCTTTGTATTCCAAATGAAGCCTGAGCGTGCGCCGCCTATTCACGCGACTGACAGCGGCGCTCGACCGGGAAAACAGTACCACACGTTGCCAAAATTAGGCTGTTTCTTTACTCGTCCCTGTGGCTCTGCGCCCGCTTCATTTCATTGTTAAATGGTACCGCCTAGCCCCTACACGAGCTTTTATCTTACCTAGGGCTGTAAACAAACTTTTCTTGCCGCACTACGCCGTCACGGCGTGGTTGAAAATTTCCTCTGTGGCGGGCGCGCACGGTATGGGAGTGTGTTGATTTCTTTACGTTGCATTTAGCCGCGTGTCGTTGCAGAAGTGGCGAACACTGTTTTATGATGCTTTAACGGTGGAAAATTCGAGCTTTCGCACTTGGTTCCCGATTTGCCGGGCTGAAAGGTTTGTTGTTACGTCAAGTTAACTTGGTGCCCATTGTCATTCCAGCAACGATGTATTTACTGTCGAAAATTTTGCGACTAAAATACACTCACTCCTCTAGTTTGTCACATGCTGCATGCATGCCTCCGATGTAATGATAGTGATCATTGATGTAGGTAGCTGAGACAACTTTCAAGTTTTATTCAAAAAGAAAAAAAGAAAACAGCCACAGTTGCATCAGGCCGCCGCGCATCAGCTTGAGTGCTTGAGGGGGGGGAGGAGGAGCGGGAGGCCAGCACAACTGGGGCAAAAAACTCATTCTCAAGGCTACCAAGTTTTCTCCCAAGCGTCTGCACGGCACTTTGTTGCTGCTCGCATTGCTCCTGTACTCGACGTGCATCGAACAGACGCATTGGTGAGGGAAGGGAGGGGCCATTTTATCGCGGGCTTCTTCAGTCAATGTTTTGGACACTCGCTGGCTTGATGCCCTGCTGTCTCGGACGTCCCCACTGTTGTGGCAGCTCAGTTCACGCAAGCTCCGGTGGCGCCTCTTAAAACCTTCGGCTTGCAAAAGGGCGAGTAGGTGCACAGCAGCCAGGATGTGACTCCATGCTCCACTGCAACCCGCCGGGCACTCGCACGATGCCTCCTCAATCGCCCCACTGTCCGTCTCAAAGGTGAGGCACACAACATAGGGCCGGCCACTTTTCTTCTGGGAGCAAAAGCAGCTGCTGAGCATATGGATGAGGCCCAACCTGCAAGAACAGAGAGAGTATCAGTAAATAACACTCAGGGAAGAACAGGACTAGTCCGCTGCAGTTTATGGTAAAGGGACAGAGCAAAAAGAAGTGGCCGCAAGGAACAGACTCAAAATGACCAGATTTTGTGTCTTGCTTAACACTGTTGCAAGGGCAATAATCTACACCTCAAACAGCAATGATGTCAAAATTGTTTGTCAAGTTCGAGCGTGCAAGTATCTCTGCATGCTTTGTTAATGCATTTTTCAAGAGAAGGAAGTTTAACATTTAAAAACCTCAGCGTGGGTAATGATGTATACCAGTACCCGCATAATCGTGTTCGTCATAACTTAAGCAAGCAATAATATGATTATCTGGAACTCACTTCCAGAATCTTTCGAGATAAACAGGTAAACATTCGGCCTATACCGATGACCCATCGAATTAAAAAAAAATCTTCTAGTTCAGTGAGTTCGAGCTAACGAGGTTTTATTGTATTATCTATTCGTGCACACCAAAAACATGCGCTTTAGAAACAAACACAACCACCCCACCGCCAAAAAAGGAGAAGAAAGACACACAAACATTTTTGCGCAGAGCATGCGCAATAAATAATGAACACACACAAAAAAAGAAAATTCAAGGCGTATGTGCGCTTTTGTAGTTGACTTCGCCGCAAAGCACGATTGCTTTGCGGCAAACACGCGGGCGGACGACCGTCACGGAAAACGGCCGCAAACTTCCCGTAAATATCTTTGCCAAAAATCATCCCGTAAATTCCATGTACACCATTTGAAAATACCTAATCCACCCACTAGCGGTACGGTCTGGCGATTGTCGCTCTCCTCTTTCAGGGTTACTGCAACAGGGTCGCCGCTACGCATTGGCGTGGTAAACAACGATGAACAAAGTGCTCTACAAATGCTCATACCGGTTAACTCGCGTCAAGTAAAAACAAAGAAGGATTTACTTACTGCCAGTCGCACGTGTTTGTCCGCACCGATGAAGGCGAGCAATGCGCCTCGGTGGCTAGGCGGCATGCCCTGCTCCGCTGCCGCTCGGATGGGTCTTTGGCGCGGCACCCCGAGTGGTATGAGTCTTCCGACACAGTCGGCAGCGCAGGCAAGTCCTTCGTCCACAATCCGCGGTCGAGAGCCGGAAAACACCGTCCAGTTTGAGCCATACCGCGTTACCGTCACCTACTCTTCCACAGTAAACAATACGAGACTTCCCGATCGGCGCCCGTACCAATATGGCCGACGGTCTCGTTTACATCAGTGTTGCTAGATCACCAAGCAATTTCGCATAGGGTCTATACCCTCTCCGAACTTATTGAGGCACAGCGAACCTCACAGCCAGAGAGACTCTCTCGCAGTTCTGGTGGTCGGTGCATCCACTGGGGACTTTGGGCCTCGTATACCGCAAGCCCAAAACTACACACGACTTGCATTTGCATTCGCATTGTTGCATTTACACCTCCTCTGGGGGAAGTTATCAGTGTCCCTTGCGCCTAGGCATCTGACATCATTTTTGCTCTTTTATGTGAGCCCCTCCCCTCTACAATGCTTGTATGCCCTGAGGATAAAATAAATAAATAAATAAATAAATAAATAAATAAATAAATAAATAAATAAATAAATAACTTCTCAACCATTAGTCAGCGGGGACGAGAGTACCACCGCTCTCGTTCGATCGCGCTTGGAAACCTCAATCGCGTTTGAAAACCCAGGTTCGAGCAGGTTTTTTTGTTAAGTTATGGTGAGTTCAGGCTCGATTGCGATTGCCGTGGAGTAGCGCCCAATCCGGTTTGAGCTCGATGCGGATCGACTCAATCTCTATAGAAAGTGCCCGTAAACTAAAGTTACTGCGACTATTCTCCTGGCCTCCAGTGACGCACCTCCTGTCGGAAAGCAGGAAAGGGAAGACAAAGAGGCTGTTCTGGGCTCGACTGCGGATGTAGCCAGCACGAGGTAGACGAGAATAGAGAAGAAGTCTTCGATGCCGCTGTCAAGCACGACGCGGATTTGTTTCGTGGCAGAGGCGGCAAAGGAATATTGTCTTTGAAGATTTGCAGCGAAGCTAGCAGATACGCGACCACCATTTTCATAGTTGTATGCTGTGCCGGTGAAATCTCCCAGACCTTTATGTAGAGGAAATTTTAATAGAACACCTACAGTTACGCTCACAGTCACCTGGGTATAATGGTATCTCGGTGAGCAGAGGGTCCTGAGCTTACTTCTTCCACCTTCGAAACAGAAGAAGCGTTTCGTTGTCCATATCTTTGCTCACATCCACATGAGGCGTGATGCGGGTGCCGCATACTACCCACGGCAAAGGTGATCGCCTCAGGAGAGCGAGAGAGAGTGCGCCTTGCGACAAATTATTCGTGCCCGTCGGTTTAGGCGATCGAACTTTGCTTAAGCAACTTGGTAAAAAGGAAATGAACGGGACTATGTGCAGGTCATGACTACGTCCAGGAAACGATGTTCTTTATTTCAATATGTGAAACATACTTTGAGCACTTGATATTTTGAACGGGTTATAAGTGGAGCAGTGAATGGTTAGTAAAACCGCGGGGAAACGGTGGTACTAAGGGGAGAACGCTGTCTTTCTATTTCTGGTAAGAACTTTTCTAGGCTGGAATACGTGCCGTCGTCAAACTGTTATTAACCTGTCCATGAAGACCGCCTACATTTACTTGCGTGCCTGGTCAGGAACATATATTTTTGCAGCGCATTTTCTAAATATTATCCAAATCTTCGGTGGCAATCACGGCAGAGGCCATCAAATAACGCGAGATTTTAATGGCGGACCGCACGTTCGAAATCCGCCGGAAGGGCCGAGCTCTGGAGCAGCTAGCCCCTCCTGGGGACACGCAAGGAGGCGGGAAAAAAATGGAAGCAAACGCTGAAACGTGATCTCCAGACGCGCACCTATCCCGAGCAGAACAGCAAAAAGAGTTGGAGGGAAGTGTTCGGAGGACACGGTGCGAAGGCAGCATTTCTTCATTTGGCCGCTCTTTCTGCATAGTGTGCGGCGGCGGAAGGGAAAGAACAGAGCACAAATGAGAATGAACAGCGAGCGGCAGACCACGTCAGTTGAGGGCGCTGCCAATACGAGCAGCGGTAAAAACATTCAGCGGCCGTGCGGCCCTTGGATGCGCAGCCTACGCGCGGGAAGCCGAAAGAGAACTGGGCGCCTGGAAAGAAATATGGAGGAGCAGAGGGGATGCTGGAAGACGCACGGAGAGGATGGAGCTGAAAACGGGAGGAGAAAGAAAGCATCCTCCATCGCCATTAGCTCCGAGCGGCCCGCAGAGCAGCGCGCGCTGCGGCGAGCATGGGAACCAATCGCGGAGTCCGGCTGCGACCGCGATATCGGCGGCAGTCGCGCGGGGCGCTGAGTCTTCTGCGGCATCAGCTCTCGCTACTGCCGTCGGCTGCTCTGCGCGAGCGGCGCCCTGGCCTGCCGTCGGCACAGATCGCCCGCGCTGCTGGTCTTCGTGAAATACCTGAAATCGAGCGGTAGAGCGACAGGCGTTATTCGCTACGTGACCAACTAGCGCCACCAGTCGTCTGCGACGTTTCAGTGATTGCGGTCAGTCGGCTGTGTGCCGCGTTGGTTGCGAGACGGCGCCTGGAGGACTGCTCTCACCATCCGACGGGGCACTCACGGATCGTGGCGGCGCCGCCGGCAGCGTGGAGGCGCGAGTGCACTAGGCTCGCCATCTCACCAGTTTAACGGATTGATTGGGGGGCCTCTTACTCCGGCCGCGAGACCTGACACACGCACTGCTGCTGGCTAGGCTTGTGACTACACATGCGAGACGAACCATCCACCGGTACTCGCTGAAGAGGATTGCAGTGTGGTTCCTGTACACTTGCTCAAGGATAGCAACGCTTAGGGCCGGACGCACAGACGTTACTGCGCACCAGGTAAGCAGATCAGCACGTTAAGGCCATCTGCAGCATGCATTTGCCTGGCAATACGGTAACGAAACACTTTCTTTTAAAATTTTACGTTGGCCACGTTGTTTTCTGAAGGGATGTTCTAACCACGCAACCCAGCAAAATAGAAAAACGTTTTTAAAGTTATGGTTCTTTTAGGCGCGCAGCTACACCAGGCCTACGAGAGATGCCTATTCTGACAGCCTGGGAATTGTACGCCGAAACCTCGACGCACAGACGTTGTCATTTTCGGCCGCCCATCATTTTTGGCTCGCATGCATGTGTCGCATGTATACGGCTGTTATTTTCGAAGAAACTTCGTGAATATTTCAAATAATGTGTCTGCCGATCCAACGTCTGCCTCAGAGATTTATTAAAATGAGGGAGCTCATTATGCGTGCCCTCAAAGCAGAACTATTGTTGCTAACCGCCCACTAGTGAAGTAACGGTGACGGCGATGTTTGGGGGATGCGTGCGCTAATGCTCAGCGTAAGATTGAGCCCTTCACACTGTCGGTCGGCCTCGAAACGCGTCCATAAATCTTCCCGCCAAGCTCAGGGCAGTTCTCGAAATCTCCCCCATTAAGCGCTGACCTGAATTCCGCTGTGGTAACGCTGGCTTATGTGGACTGCAACAAGACATCGATCCACGACGTCTATAAACGACGCTGCATACGAGATTAGATGAAATAACAGAAGAAATCTGAGAAACGTTTGCCAGGTCAGAAACGTGCATGGAAATGCGGCGCTTTTTAAAGAAAGGTGCAGTTGTGCACCTTGGGCTGCCAACAACGCCGGAAAAGTCTGCGCGCCTTCAATAAGCTACGACGGGACGACGCAGCATGGCGTTCGGTACGCGAGAAGCCGCTCAGCGACCTCATGGTCCAAAATAAATATCAAACGTAAACAATGTTTGTTCGGTAATCGAGTCCCCAACAAACACAACTGGCGGCCGTTTCGACGCTTTCTGGGCCATTTGGGTTCATTTTAGGAGTGGTTCTTGATTTAAGCCACCAGCTTCAAATCGATTTACATTGTTTTTTTTTCTTTCAAAATAACCGTTTGGGTAAGTTTAAAGCAAACATCGAAAAGTTCGTGAAAGTGACTGACAATAAGGCGTAAGTGCATGTATGCACATTGTAGCGTGTGTGTAAGTGTGAGTTGGTGCCTTTGTGAAGGGCGATGACATCAGAGAACTTCTGTCCCGCCCCTACTAGCGATGTTGAGGAGGCAGGGCGCATGGCAGATGAGCTCCATCGAGGTGAACCCCGATGGGTGTGGTGCCAGTTTTACCATTCAGCCTTACGGTGCCACCCAATCCCCTACTGTACTTCTGTGAGATTATACATGTGTGCCGTCAGTGGATCCCGCCCTCGGGGTTTTCTGAAGGCCCCAGTCGGACGCGAATAAGCTGGTCGAGGCTTCACTACAACAGGCCCTGTAGTGGAAGGCCAGTTTACAAATCTCGTTCTGTCGGGTCGCCGTTACTGGAGGGTTTCACACAGCAGGACGTGGGCGCAAATTGGAATGAAGCTACGCTGGATCCGAACAGCCTGCGGGAGACACCGGGTTCTGCTATTTTCGCTCGAACAGTCTATGGCACGCTGTCACGCGGAGGTTTTCCAGCTGGAGCGGCCCCCCTGTGGCCCTAAAAGGCCGAGTGGTGGCATCTTTATTCAAGGAGTTGTTATAGTAAACATTGTTCTCTTCCAACTGAGAGGTCACAGTGTTCAATTTAGTCATTCTTATTTCTTGACGGCTAACGAGACATTTTGTGAGGGATGTCGGTTCTCTATCTTTCACCCCTTTTATTTTTACCTGCGGCAAACGATCGCGTCATGCACGGTGGAGAGGGAGCAACGCTACTACTTTGAAGTCGTCCAAGGCGTTTCCAGCGAATGGGCTGTGCTGCCACTTGGGGAACACGCAGATCTACGGACACTGCGACAGGCTAGCTAGCCTGATCGGGAAGTCATCTGAGAGTTCTTGCCGCTGAATGTCGTATATTTTACTAAATGGTTGGTACTGCAGGCAAAGATGTTGGTTCGTGCAGCAGGCTCAATACATAGCAACTGAAGTACAAACACCGCACGGAGAAGATGCTACCCATAGCATGTTGCAAACACGTATAGGACGCCTTGTCTTGGTGCAACAACCATAAAAAGAACAGCGCACTTGAAATCGCAATGGCGCATAAATGCAGTGCCCCGACATCAGTAGCAGAAAAGCAAGAAATTGTCATACAGAGTAAAATAAACACCTACAGTTAAAGGGGGCAACACCTTTTAAGTATACTCGCATTAATATTTCTGACGGTTCTTGCGACCAGGCATAATGTTAGGCCTAAATTTACATCGCAACAAGTCTTTCCACTAGTTGTAAAAAATTAAGTTGCGCAATAATGCATAAAAACTAAGCTTCCCACCTTTGTAGTGCACAGCACCAAGGGTCCCTTACCGGTACTCACCTACGGGGCAGAAACCTGGAGGCTCACCAAGAGGGTTAAACTTAAATTGAGGTCGACTCAGAGAGAAATGGAACGGAAGATAATGGGTGTAACGTTAAGGAACAAGGAGAGAGGGGAGGGGGTCAGGGAACAAACGCGTGTTAAGGACGTATTAGTAGAAATTAGGCAGAGGAAATCGACGCGGGCAGGGCATGTAATGCGTTGGTCATTAAGGGTAACAGAGTGGATCCCTAGAGAAGGCAAGCGTAGGAGGGGGCGGCAGAAAGTTGGATCGGCAGATGAAATCAGGCAGTTTGTGGGGATAAATTGGTCGCAGTTACCCCGGGACTGGGATGATTGGAGATCTATGGGAGAGACCTTTTACCGGCAGTGGGCGGAGATAGGGTGGTGATGATGGGGACCAAGCGTCCGCTACTGTGGTTTGGCGGCTTCGTCGGCCTCTTAACCGAGTGAGCGGAGGAAACACCGAAGACAGAAGGAAAATGGAGGAAGGAAGTGTGGCGAAAGGGTGTACGGGAGAGTGATGTGCCGAGGTGGCGCCGCAGAATCCCAGCACGCGCAGCGTGATGCACGTACATGGGTCCTTCGGCGTTCTCCCCGTTGCTCCTTTCTCTCGCAATAAAGCCACTCTGTATCTCTCTCTTCTCTCTCTTCCTTATTGCGTAGCTCACACGAACCACCTGACATTTTCGCTGGCGGTTCAAACACTATTCGCAATAACATGCAAGGAGGCGACGACGCGGTGCGAGACAACGGCCGAGTAGCGCGCGCCGCCGTGCGTTCGCTGATCACTCACCCACTTCCTGGGACGAAGGAGCTATGTGCCGTGTCCGGGAAGGCTGCAGTTCTCGCTGCGCACAAATTTCGCAGTAGGGAGAATAGTAATCCTCAGCCATTTTAACAGCGACGATGTTGTACAAGCCGTGAGTCCGGTGTTGCAAGAAAAAAATATTAATAAAACGCGGAGCGTTTCTGAGCGCGTGCCTCGCGGCCAACGATATACTACTCACAGCGCCAATTCTGCAACGCGCCCTGCACCCCGTATCACATGGTGTGGGAGTGCCAGCTTAACCCCTCACTTTCCCCGATATCTAATCCCTCGATTGAGTAGTGGGAGGAAGTGCTGGCCAGCTCAAGCCTCGAAGAGCAGCTTCGGCTGATTCACCGGGCTGAGGCGGCTGGACGCTCCAACAGGGTCCTAAACTGAGGAAACCGCCCGCTTGACTCCCCTCATTAAATAAAGTTTATTCTCTCTCGCGCGCGCGCGGCGACCGCCGACCATTCCAGGCATGCGCAGTGGCTTCAGAAAAAAGAAATCCAGCGCTGTCGTCAAGCGCTACCGCTCATGGGATGCTTGGCATGAGGAACACAACGATATCGATGCATATGACGACGACTACTGCTAGCACAATGCAAAGCAGTGACGGAACATGTAAATAAACAATTCGAAGCTTGTACAAATGCATGGTGATGTGTCCTTTAGTGCTCACGTTTAAAGAAGTCGTGCAGCTGTGAAATTGTTCAAGCCTTGTGCGACTTAGTGCAAGCTTTGTCAGTTGAGCTGGTGGAAGTCTAAAATGCTGAGGATGACTTTTCATCCATCACTTCCCGCGAAGACAACGAGTACTATACTCCCGATGTATATGATGACGATTACTAGCACCCAAACCATGCAAATAAACAATGATACTGAAACTTAATTATGTGTCCGGCAATGCTCATTTACAACTGCTTCACCTTTAAAGTCTTGCACGTGAATGCAAGCTTCAGTGATTTTGTTTTTGAATCATGTGTGTTTATCCGGAGTTCTCGCTTACATGCCTTTTGCTTATTGGAAAGACTAAAAGGGGGCGCTAAACAGACGAAGACGAAGTAAGTCACAAACACCACGTACAGGCGCCAACTTCCAATTGTTTATTCATGAAAAACGCGTTTACTTATATACAGGCCAAGAGTACACAATCGAGATTACTGCCATTAAAGAAAATTTGCTGACGGCCATCATATAAAATAGTAACATCATGACGACACAACACACGCACTACTGATACAGCATACGCATAATCATGACGACTAACACACATTCTACTCTGGGTGCTTATACGCTGTCTTTAATAAAAGACAGCTCTTTATCACTAAGTGATAGTGACGGCGTTCTGACGCACGCCGTCACTATCTTTTATTAAAGACAGTCCTTACAGCTTATAAGCACCCAGAGTAGAATGTGTGTTAGTCGTCATGATTATGCGTATGCTGTATCAGTAGTGCGTGTGTTGTGTCGTCATGATGTTACTATTTTATATGATAGCCGTCAGCAAATGTTTTTGAATGGCAGTAATCTCGATTGTGTACTCTTGGCCTTGTGTGTAGTATAAGTAAGCGTATTTTTCATGAATAAGTAGTTGGACGTTTGCGCCTGTATGTGGTGTTTGTGTCTTACTTCGTCTTCGTCTGCTTAGCGCCCCCTTTTAGTCTTTCCAATAAGCATGAACCAACTAGCTCAACAAGTTTTGTTATGCCTTTTGCATTTGCTCGTACCAGCTTTCAAATTTCTGTTGGGACACTCTTACCCTGGTATTCTGAGTCCTTCCTCCACTACAGCCGTCGTTCGAGGCGATCCTTGAAATCGATTTGCTTCCTCCCCTCATCCGAGTGGAGGGAGCAAATGGAGTGGAGGATGGACTCATAATGCGGTCCATAGACAAATTCCACCAGTCGCCACCCCATACCAAGTGCCTTTAAATCTGCATTGGACGGAAGGAAGGACAGGCAGTCAGAGGGATTAACCAGGTTACAGTCCGGTTGGCTACCCTACTCATGCGAAGTGTGAAAGGAGGGATTCAAAGAGGAAGAAAGGGTGTTTAAATAATTTGCTGTAATAGTAGGGCACCGCTGTAGCCGCGGGTTGCATGCTTGCATTCACGACATCTACCGATACAGGACTTGCCATGTATGTGCCTTTAAGTGGTCAGGAGGTTGGTAACTTGCAAGTGACCCTGAGAGAGGGCGTTTTCATGGTTACGGATGGAATCGTTGTAGGGCACACGAAGAGGTAGTTTGCAAAGGTGACGTAGAGAGAGCGCTGCTTTGGAAAGGTGCAGAATGAGCGTATTTTGGTTGAAATGACCGGGATGCATTTAAGAGGCGGTGGCGTAAACTTTAAAGGATCGCCTTTCTTGGGCCACCAACGCCAAAGCTTGGTCGCTCTGTCTGTCACTCAAGTCAGCCGCCTGGCCAAAGTGAAAGAATGCTTGAGCGGGAAGTATTTATAGGAGGGCCATTCGAAGCTACAAAAACTGTTGACGTGACCCAGACTTGTCATCGTTGTTCAGGGGAAATTACCCTTTAAATGTGTTTAAAGAAAAATGTAAGCACTATCGCCCTCCCTATGACCTACACTGCTCATTATTATTCAGACGATTATATCGTCAAAACAATGACTATGGGCATACACGTTAGTATAAGGCTTGAGTCATTAGGATTCTGTGCTCCTAATGCGTACCTGGTCTTCAACCCGGTTACAAGACAATGGTTGTACAAAGCGGTGAATACTAATGAGTGATGTAGGTCCCAGTGAGCGCGATGGTACATGACCGAGAGTGTCGGCGTCACTGCAAATGTCGTCGGAAGACTATAGACCCGTGCCGGCTCTGCCTCGTAACGCCTTGTTGTATATCCCCCCGTTACCCCTCGCGGTCTTCGTCTTGTCGTTTCTTGTAACGGATGCAGCGAAGGTTTGCTGAATACGATTCATTCTTCCCGCTTCCGCAGAGCTCTCGCACCGACTGCTGGCACCTTTTCCTTCCATTGATGTTGTAACAGCTCGACGAGGCGTATTTATTCACGCGACCGCCTTACGTTTGTATGCTCAAGTACGGGCGGTGTAGTGCAAAGATACTGTAACGTGGCGGCAGTACAAATGGGCCAAACGGTGTTTGAGGGTGAAGCGATCTGTTTTACAAGACGACGGTCACGAGAGAGCTCGCGGAAGGTAATGTTGATGAGATGTGGTGGTGGTGGTTACGATGATGATGATGACGATGGGCGCTTGACACAGCTTCTTCTTCCTCGGAGGTGCGTACGCATCCGAATCTTCCCATGACAATATCAGCGCCAGCTGGAGATCGAACGCCAGCAAGGGGATGCAGCGGTTCCTGAGGAGGGCTGTGACCCACGGAGGGGAGGCATGCTTCCGCACGCGCCATCCTGCACCGATGAGGGCGAACAGGAGGCTCCTGGCGACGGCGAGCGACCGAAACGAGTCCCAGGGGATGCTCACCGAGGGGCTGGTCAATGGGTGACGGGCGCTGCCGCGAGGTTGAACGGAAAGTTCATCATCAGATCAAGCTGTAACTGGCTTTTCACCTACTCGTTTTTGAAATGTTTCGGGCCTGCCCTGTAGCTCTGTTAATTTAATTAAGTCTCGCCTGTCTTCGACACCCTATTTACCGTGTTTTTATCGCTATCACAAGATTACTCCTAAAGAACGCTGCTGCTTTCAGTTATACACTTCTGTTGCGCCTGAAGCGTGCCAAAGGTGTTATTTTTTCGGAATGATATCCACACACCTTTCTACTGTCAGTTTTACGCTTATTTTCCCCTTGAAATTGGCCTGATGTGCCGCTTTTTTCTCAACAATGTTGATACGTGTGATTTATGCCACTAATTTTTGGTACTTTTTTGCTCAAATATAGAGAGTTTAACGCATCGAAACTACATCCGGGCTATGAGGTGCGACGTAGCGGAGGACTTCGGATTAATTTTGACCAACTGGACATCGTTAACCTCCTTCGAAATCTCCACACACGGGCGCTGTTACGTGTCGCTTCCATCTGGAAAGCGGCCGCTGCGGCCAGGAGTTGCAACTAGTGCATGCAAATATCCGCCAAATAGGTTAACCGGTTGAACCGGCGGGGATGACTACGGCCTTCAAAGCCGGTTCTTGGGATATGCGAATACACCACAACGGATGATCAGCATATCCCGTATCAATAGCCGGTTAAACGGGTATTATAATATACGAACGCAATAATAGGAGGTTCTAACACGCTACACAATTCTGTTCGATCGAGTGTATGATATCTCATGTGAGGAACGGATAAATTCGTATTCTAGGCTATAAAATACGTTTTGTTAACATACAGTTCTGTTTACCGTACTGAAATCCTTTGACAACTTCGTAATATACAGTTTTAGTTTCACGTGCGTACAGAGTTCACGTACGCAAACGTGAAAAGAATACGAAGCCCACGCGAATGTAGATTGAAACCCTTCTAGTTACACGTACTCGACGCGGTCTGCGCGGTTGGCTTTTGCATGCAAGCGCCCTCCGCCCATGTACGCGCGTTATTCCTAGCGCCATCTACAAACACAGATACTGCTGTAGCCACTGGTAACCTTGCGAGCCGGTTGCTATGGCGACGACAAACGTATGTTCGTCAGGCTTACCAGCTGAAAAATTTCCCTTCTAACTGAAAACAAAAGGTGTTCACTGATTTAAATTTAAGTTTAAGGCGAGTATAAGAATGGGACGATTGAAGGCTAAATAAACAGCTTAGAGCGTGGTATCGCACCGAGGAATTAAAGACGAAGCCGTTTTCGCTGCGACGCGGGAGGGCTAGGCGGCGCCATGTTGGTCAACTGTACCTACAAAAGCAACGTCAACATCGCAACGTAAAAATTCGGATCTCACGTCCGTGCGTGAGCCTCACGTAGGCCCTTTTCGTCCTGCGCATGCGCACTGGTCACCCGTGAAAGTTCTACGTACGTGGAGCTTCTACAAAGTGAAACTAAAACTGTCCAATGTTAAAGCAATTTCTCTGTTGCACTTCTTCGAATCTGGAGTGTAAAGCATAAATACGGATATCAGGCTATCTGAATAAAAAAACCGGTTAACAATGTACGCTAACCGATCACTCCAGTTATCTACCTTAGAAATTCAAATAGTTGGTGAATCGAATAATCGGGTAACCGGTCTTGCCGTAAAACTGGCTCGGTATTGCCCCACTAATCGAAACCGCGTCATTCTGCTCCGCAGCACAACGACTTAGCCACAGAGCCACCGGGGCGGGTGTTTCGGTAATTTGGAATAATTTTGTCCACATGCACAAGAATGTTTGGAACTTTCTGTCAGGCGGGTGAATCGAGTGACAAGAAGGCAGAACAAACATTTCCCGTGTAAATAGCCCGTGAGATGCCATCGTGCATAAAAAAATTGCACTCGTGTCGTTCCAAGTGCACAACACAAAATACAAAGAAACACCATGTTAGCCTGCAACGAAACGTGAATCGAATTGAATTGGCTTTGCATCCATTGCATTAGCCATAGAGTAGTGCGAGGAAAGGAAGAGAGGAAAGCGTTACGCGACCGGAATACGGCTGCAAAGCAAGCAGATGCGTGAACATTTTTTGCACCGAAACTCTCAGCCTCTCCTTGGTCGGAAAACTGTGTGTCGTAAACAAAAAAAAAAACAATGAAAGTCGTTCCACTCAATTTGAAAGCTGTCAGAAGTGCAGAGCAGTGATTCGCCGTAATGGGCTGTGGCGCAGTTATCCACTCACTCTTGCCACCCATCGCGCTCTTCCCTGCCCTGTCTCATTCCTCTCCTGATGAATTCAACGCAGGTTTGTCCAACGCATTTCAAATTTCCCGCCTACGCAGTTCTCGCGGGCCCCCTGCGTGAAACTGCGCCGGCGGAATTTCTGTTCTTTTTGTGCTTGCTTTTCCTCCCGCACGTGCCGGAGTTGCACTGCCACTTTTTGTCGCTTACTATCGTAAAAACCAGCCCAACCAGCGTTCCTAACTAAATGAACGTGGGGGCTGCCAGGTATATACACAGATTTTGCCTGAAATGTACCTGCAGTTTTCTTTGCGCTTAACAACAAGGAGATGTATGACAAGCGCCAGTGGTTCACGCGTTTGAGAACGGTAATGACTATATAAACCGCTTGGCTTTCGAAGCCTCTGGGGCCGGGACGCCGAGACGACAGCCGCTACGACGGAACGCCGTGTGGCTCTACTTGGGTCCAGCGAGCGAGCTACGACGACAAGGCGAGCCCTTAAAGTGCTCTGCACTAAAAAAAAGAAAAACAGCCCAGGCAGCACCCAGCAGTTCTCGCCCAACACGCCAAGCGCATGCGTCAGGCTACCAGCACCCAGCATTGGCCGCTGGAGAAGCCCAGCGCAAGCGACGAGCCCCCCGAGACTACGAAGAACATTTCATGCTGTCCCTTATCGGCATGTGTAGTGGTTTACAACAGCTTCGCTGGACATCCATTTCTTTCGCAGGTCGGGATGGCGGCCATTTTTCTCCGTAGTACATTCGTACCTCATTCTTTGTTCCGTTCTTTGGGCCTCTCTCTTAATATTCCAGACGGGAAAATAAGCAAGCAACAAAAAGCTGCAAAATGAGAAAACGCTGTGTATAACATCTGGGCAACCGTGACAATTACTTCCGGGAAATTGTCTCGGCAGTTTCTATAAAAGCTGGCTGGCCTAAAATTTGCTGAATAATATTACCTCACAACGTAACCTAACATAAGGTCGAACCTCACTGAACTTTACCTAACGTAGCCTAACCTTTTCTACCGAAAGTATTCTAACCTACTGAAGGTATCGTAGCCTACCCAAATCTAGCCGAACTGCAACTAACCTAACTTAACGCCGCCCAAGGAGATTACACAACCTGTATTAACCCTAATCCAACCTTGTGTGTTGACCGCTTGATATAGCAATAACCGCAATGAAAAATGAGCATTAACAAACTCATGATGAGTGAATACTTCAAAAATTCCCAAAGCTGGAAAAAAAACTCCCCCGATGCCGGACTCCAACTTGACCCTCCTCGTATAAATGCAGGTGCTATACCGCAGCGCCGCAGGAGCAGCTGAAAGAACGGGTTTTCGGGGAATATTTTCCCCGGAGAATCTTCGAGTGGCGTGCTCAGATAATCAGAGGTGACCGCCGTGAGAGATTTCTGCCGGTAATTCTCACAGTTGCCGTGATCATATACACACCATGAGAAAAAGCGCTGTGTCATTAAAATTACAAGGCCAGTTCTTGGTATGGCCTCTTTCCAGTTTTAATACACGAGCTCAGCAGTACGTAAAATTCGCAAAGAGTCACAAAGCCTGCAAGAGAGGAAGCCAAAGAGGTTGCAGCTCTAATCTTGGCAACTGGTTTGGTCAGTCTCTGCTGCTTTGGTCAGTCTCCAGCCTTTGTACGTGACAAATGTATGACAACAGTGCGGGACTAGTTTGTATCGCGGGACTACTTTGTGGACGATTTCTCGTAGGGTTGTTGCCTGCGGGTAGGGTTGGCAATGTCGCTGCGTCCGCTAGCGGTGGCAAGCCATTCTTTCCCAACCGAGACAACGTAGAGGGATTCCGCGAGGTGCCAGCTCTTCATGGGTCATATCGGCGGAAGATCTACAAATTTATCGTATTTATCACCGCTGCTCTAAACCCATTGACAGCCACGAAAGCATAAAATTGCAATATGGGTTCGGTCCACCTCAAGGCATTTCATGCCTTACAGCTTGCAGCTTCAAAGGACCCGCCCAAAACGGGGCAGTAACAATAAAACGTGGACAATGCCGACCTTCGGTCATTACATTCGGGGGTCACGAAACAGCCGAGCAACATACCGGCTCTACAATACGGAAATAGGAAAAAAATATGGCGATACAATCGGGAATAAGGAAACTTTCTCGGAAGATGTTTCGCTGTTTCCGGGATGCGTGCACCTTGTCTGCTTGACTGACCTTCAACACGGAAGATATTCGGCCGCCTACCTTTCAGTGGCAGCAATAGAGGCATTCGAGAGGCGCTCCACAGGAAGTCGCAGCAGCAACAAAGCGGGCACTGGAAAATGTGCACCCTGCGGCAAGCAGTTCAGGCAGGGGTGCTGCGCTAGCGATTTCCGCGGCTTTACGAGGTGCTTCCAACCACACAGGAAAAGGGGAGAACGTCGTCTATGAGGCGCGCTGCGATGCCGCTTTGTAGTAATGAACGCCTTGGCAGCGCTAAGTACGGGTATCATTGCGATCAAAAATTACTTAAGTTATCTACATACGTCCCCCCTTTAGCAAGCACACTGAGGTATCCTTGGAGAAGTACTTCGATTGCAAGCGCGGCCACATCGTGGAGAGCAATTGTGGGAGGTCTCTTTCAAACTGTACACGAGAGACCTATGCCTGTTTCGAAGCGCGAGAAAAAATCGACAACACAAAAGGAGAATGCCGATGCAGCAGAGGCTACTCCGTCGGCATCTGCCCTGTCCGCAGTCCCCTCTTGTTTTTAACAACAGACCGAGCTTTGGCTGTTCGGCGCACCAAAAAACCTCGACGCCTGAAGGAAAAAGTGTGGTTAGGGAGGTCCCGGGAATCGAAAGCGGAACCTTTACGCCAGGCAACCGCGAACCGCACCAGCCACCCCAAGGCCTTTCAGAAGACACTGCAGGGCTCGTTTTGAGATCGGAGGTGTGGAACAAAACTGCGAGCCGGCCAAGTTGGAATTGATGCATCGTGACAAATAGCTCACCCGAAAGGGGGCGAGAAAGGCAACACGGATAGGCACTTCTAACTGATGGTTTAATCGAGAAAACAGATTTTTTTATACCCCACAGTACTGGGCAGAACAATGCAAAATGGAAGGCGACGCCGCTCACACCAAAACTTGTTCACCCTCAGTAATTTCATGCGCAAGACGACAGCAATATCTCCTTATTAACAATGCCAAGAAATGTTGGTTTACACAATCTTTCTTGAAAGTTTATTAGGGTTCTTGATCAGGATGGCAGTGATTCAAAGAAAAATTTCCTCGAGATTCTTTGCAATGTGATGCCAAATGTGTGCACGAGCTACCTTTTAGACTGGACCAGCCACCCCAATCCAGCCCGGACCAGCTCCCTTAATCTTCCGTTCATCCCTGTTTGTGTGCGCTATTTGTGAAGAGGTGTGGAGGCAGGCCAGGCATTTCGACGACTGCCTGATGGTGACCTTCCCTCAAATCCGACGAGGCGGCCCAGGCAGCACACTCTTCTTGGGCTGGTGAAAGACGTCGGGGAAGACCACGTCCGGCTGTGAAACGCCTTACCGCACCTACCACTGCCAAAGAGGGCTAATTCTACTGAGGCCAAGGTCATCGTTCTAGATGACCAGACCGCCACAAGAAGCTCTTGGGCCTGAGCCCGACGTTCAGCGTCGAACCAGTTGAGAGGATAGCGCTCACTAGGTCTATCTGGGCAGATGAGATCAAGTTTGCGGGGATAATTTGGTCACAGTTAGCTCAGGACCGGAAAATTTGGAGTTGTATGAGATGCCTTTGCCGTGCAGTGGGCGTAGACAGGCTGATGAGGATGATGTTGTTAATGATGTCTGTTTCGGTCTGTGTTGCGGAAGAAGAAGGTCCATGGTTCACCGCGGAATGCGTTGGTGTAGCCTCCAGGACTGAAGGTACGTGGCGCAAGCTCCAGACGGTCCGGAAGTGGGTCTAGTTTGCTTTGAGTAACCAGTTGCACCTCATGGCCTCAGATAAGGAAGGTTTTTTTGTCGTCGTACCCGATCGATTTTTTCCCCGTGAAAGCTGTTGATGCTGTTCGTAAGACCTTTCGGCGTATAGATGTAAAAGCTTTGAACGTGAAGGAACGTGCCGGTTCCCAAG
This sequence comes from Haemaphysalis longicornis, assembly GCF_048455015.1. Classification (NCBI taxonomy): domain Eukaryota; kingdom Metazoa; phylum Arthropoda; class Arachnida; order Ixodida; family Ixodidae; genus Haemaphysalis; species Haemaphysalis longicornis. The sequence goes on along the minus strand of NW_027526361.1, from coordinate 165,789,695 downwards.
TAAGTTCCCACAACCTGGAACGTCTTGGAGGCAATGTAAAGCAGGAAAAAGGTTAACGCTGAAAATGTTCTTCTCCTCTAAAATGCATAAACCCTATGTGCCGCTTCGCGCTATTGTTTCCGACCGGAGCTCCTGGCGGAGGATGATGCGGGGTAGTTGCAGAAACACCTGTACTCCCTACAGTTTCTTCACGATACGTTTCTAAACCCCAATTCGAACAGCCTTGAAGAGTTTTCGAGTAAGAACAACCCCGGCACGTGCAAAATGTGCAGCATAGATGTTTACGATTATTATTACTCCATCTCTCCCGATGAATTGGGGAAGAGTGTGAAGAGGTGCATCACCGAGGAAAATAATGAATGAAGTTTATCAATAGTTGCGTGGTTGCGATTGGCACTTTTCGAGAAATTCTTTATTTATACTTAAGTCAACCTTTGTAGGGTGGAATGGGCTTATATTCAGAAAAAAACGGCATATGTACTGGTTTAAGGGTGGCTCCATTCCGGTCCTGTCCTAGTCTTTGATTTGCCACCTAAATGATACGACTTAACCAGCGCCGGAATTAACGCTGTATACCACTCCGTGTGATTTGAGCCGTTGAGCAAATACGTGTACGAACCAGGCCTGTTAGCGCGTTGGTTTTCCGCTGCATTTGCGTGATTTTATGGCGAGGCAATACTATAGTAATAATAGAAATCTATAGTTAAAAAGTGAACATTGAAAGCTGAAAACAAGCGCTGAAGCCATGGAAGCAGCATAACAGCCGCTCGCAGTAAGGGGGGAGGGAAGGGAGGCTGGTAGAGGGATAGATATTACAGCCTTGGGTGACTGCTAGGCTTAACACATAAGTAGTGTGTCTAACAGCTTCATACTCACACGCAGAGCGCCTGCCAACTACGCACCCAAAGGGCGAGTAAAAAAACTACTAAAGCCATGCCCGGTTCTTAAGAACTCAAAATACACAATTGGATTATCAAAGCCCGGCCACCGCCGATTGTGGGTGCGCAACAGAGACGACAGGAAGCTTTAACCGTTGGCTGGCCGTAGCAAGCAGCTGCAAGAGTGTGCAGATGAGACTACATAAGCTCACCACTCCTGTGCTGTACCAATGCTTATTTACATAAGTTGGTAGCAATGGCGGGATGGATGTACGGAAATGGGAGACATGATACAATCATCATAGAAGACATGATATATTGGCCGCGAGGCCCACCACTAGAGATGCCGGTGCTGCGATCGTTTTGATATCACTTGAAGGATCACCGTTCCTATCTTGCTGCGTAGTGAGCGCGCAGCGAGTGACAGTTCGCTTAGGAAGCGCGTTCTAAAAGTATTTTCGTGTGAATTTCCCTCGTTTGTGGTTAATTCTCAGTGCGTCAAGCGCAGTTTGACCTCATGGCGACTTTATAACCGTATCAACTGTGGTACATTGTCCGCAAACAACATGAGCGTGGTGGTGTACCGAAGCGTAAGCAGCGGCTTATTTCCCCGATCGACAATGTGGACTACGACGATCGCCGAGTTAAGTTTCTAGATTTCCCTTGTTTGCAAGAAATGTATAAAGCGGGAAATCATGAAGCGTTTACTGCTCGCAGAAGCACACGCACCCGCCGTGCCTGCCCGCACGGCCGACGGTGCGGCTCCAACCGACGCAAGTCGCGGCAGCAACAACTTGTCGCCGCTTTTTAAAATCACAAAAGTCGTGGAAAAGAATTTCCAGATTGGTGAAAGTGGATGTTAGTGTGATGAAAAACTGTGCTCGGTAGTGTCATCAGCTGTCGTTTTCATAGCGATGCTCAAATATCTGAAGTGATTTTTGCCAACCGGCCACGCCGGCCCGTTCACGCGCGGTGTGGCGAGTGGCCGAAGAGTGGCGATGCCTGCGCACAAGTATCGGCCGATGCCGCGGCAGGCATCTTGATCATCGGTCGCTTAAATGGAAATCACCGCGGTTACAGAGTTCCACATGCGAGAAGGGGGGTGACAACGCGGTGAAAAGTTGCGTTAGGGACTGTCGCAACTGTAACGATAGCGGCGATGAAGTATCTGCCGCGACGGTGAGCCTAAAGTTCCCAACATTCGATTACGTGCATGAGAGCTGTTGGAAAAAGCCCTCTCGTCGCACGCGCGCGTGTTGCGTTTGGGTTCCCCTAACTTCTTGGGAGCTCCCAATGCTCGGTTCTCCTATTCTAAATCTCCCCATTACCCCAAATAATTAACGACGTGTCCCGCCTCGTACACAGCCTCGCCTTCTGTGAGCAGTCGTGAGTTTCGAAATTGATGCTTGAGAAAGGCCGGCTCACTGTAAACAGCGTCGAACCAGTTGCAGTTATAAAAAATAAATTCCGTTGCAATTATAAATTCCCACGCCGAGCTCATAATGAAAACTAAATATAGCCATGTCCACACCCGCTCGCAGGCGTTGAAATCTCGCGTTCATACCGTTCATACATTGCGGACATGCAAGTTGTCGTGAAAAGTAAACACAGCCGTGCAGAGTACAGGCTACGGCAGTGATCGTTCATCAAATCCGGGCATTACTGCAAAAACATTGTAGGGGGAATAGGCACTCATTAACCAGAACTGCAGACCATAACAACACTTTTATGAAGGTGCGGTGAAGCAATCCGATCTCCGTTTTCGCGTAGTCATTCATTTACGAGGCAATGCGAGCTGTACGCGCGGTGAAGCCATGGCGCGCTAGGCGTTTCCATCGCTGTTACAAGATGTTTCCTTGCACACAGTCTTGTACATGTCCCGTCACAAGTATTTCATAATGAATTTACAGCGTACTTTTCTCCGCATCAGTTGCGTCGTCCTTGGCATTAGCTGACTGCGTATGTAAGAGCTGTACAGGGTCGCGATGGTAGCAACTACCCAAACGCGGCGGTTTCGCCGGGAACAAGCGAGTCGTTGATTACTTGCCCGAATTATCCGGTCTGCAGACAACTTTTTTGGTAATTTGCACCAAATCCACAAGGAGGGGGTAGACAGCGGCCACAACGAAAAAACACGCTTCCGCATACGCACAGGAAATCTTTCGTAACAGAGGGCAACAGGAGCTGGCGTCCTACAAATGGCGTCACTCGTTGGTGGCGCCACGGTATGTCCTCGAGGCCAATACAGTAGCTCCCGGTTCATCAACGTTGTTAGGCGGCGACAACCGACGTCGTTGTGCAGTTGGGTTTACTCTTCGTTACCGCGGCCGTGCTTTCGTCTTCGTCAGACACGCCGGTGGGTTTTCGAATGTTCAGGTGATGGCGGCTTGGGCTTTTCGCGCTGGGAGACACAGATTAGCCGCTTACATAAACCCGCCGACTCGACAGTGAGAGAGAGAGCGGGGAGGTGGAGGGGACGGGCCCTGTGGACCAGGGCGCACTGGCACGGGGCGTCCGAGTGCGCGAGGGCAGGCAACGAGAAGTCGAGGGGTTAGGTAGGATAACATCCGTGGAGCCGAAATGTTTCTCGTACACGCGCACATGCTCCGACTGGAAACCGAAAGCGAAGCGTCCGTCTCCTGTTGCGGAATGGCTCGCGTCCAGCTGTAGCGCTGCTCGCGGTCGCTAGGGAAGCAGAACAACGAATCTTTCCTATAGGAACCGGGCGGCCGTTCTATGGCCGTTCTATGTCTCACTTCAGCGAACAGCGCCGACCCTGGCGAACCGCTCGTCGGTAGAATTCGGTTATGGTGCCATAATTCGGTGGCGGCCAGGGCGGCGTACTTGCACATGGTTTTCGGTCGTTCTGCTGCGGGGCCGCTTGCAGAGCCTAGATGACCACAACTACGTTTTCAGATCGGTAAATATTGAGAGAGTAGGCTACCTTTACGAGGCATGTCATGTGTATTCACGCACATACTCTGTTATTGCAAATCGCAGACGACGCTCAATGCGCCAAGCTGGAACTCGGGCAGGAAGTGCAAGTCCGTTCTTTCGTGCAAATTGTTAATGCAGTATTGTTGCCAGCGTGTAGTTCGGCGCATCGACTAATAGATTGCTGCTAAAAGCACCTGCAATGACGGCATGGGTAGTTGATCCAAATATGCTGCATCTCTGGCCTTTGGCAGTTGATGAAGAAACGGCGCTGTGTATAAGTGACTGGAAAGGATGGGGGGTATTATCTAAGATTTACCCCAAAATAAAAATGCTGAGGGATTACGCTACGTAACCTCATAAGTTATGGTAAAAACGTGGTTCATTTCGCGGAAATGCGCATACAACAGCCATCAGAAATTGTTTCCAGATTAAATACCGAATGACAGTAGAAAAGTGACAATATTTCATAAGAAAGGTGACATGAAGGACTTGAAAAATTACAGGCGGATCAGTTACTGTCAGTCGTCTACAAGGTAATCGCTAATAGAATTTCTGCCATCTTAGGTTTCAGTCAATTTCATTAACAAGCGGGTTTCGTAAAGGCTATTCAACAATGGACCATATTCACACGATTAGTCAGATGACAGAGGAATGCGGGTAGTATTCTCAACCTGTATTTATAGCCTTCATATATTACGAGAAAGCATTTGACTCTGTCGAAACTTGAGCACTCGTTCAGACATTGCGGAATCAGGGTGTAGACGAGCATTACGTTGGAATACTAGAGTATATCTACAGTTCGTCCACAGCTACCATCGTCCTACGTAAGGAGAGCAGTAAAATATCTATAAGGAAGAGCGTCAGACAAGGAGACACAATCTCACCACTGTTATTCACAGCACGTTTACTAGGGGTATTCAGAACATCGGATTTGGATAAGGTGTGCTTAAGGGTGAATGGGAAATACCTGAGTAACCTCAGGTTTTCTAATGACGCTGCCTTGCTAAGTAACTCGGGGGACGAACTGCAAAGCGTGATTACAGCACTGGACAAACAGAGTAGAACCGTGGGCCTGAAAATTAATACGCAGAAAACCAAGGTATTGCTCAATAACCTCGGGAGACCGCAGCGCTTAGAGCTAGGTGGCGAGGCTGACATAGGTGAAGGTGGATCCCAACCATGACACAGAGATAATTAGGAGTATAAGAATGGGGTGGAGTGCATTTGGCAGGCATTCTCAGATAATGAATGGCAGCCTACAATTGTCCCTGGAGAAGAAAGTGTATGATAGCTGCATCTTACCGGCACTCACCTAACGGGCAGAAAGTGGAAGGCTGACTAAAAGTGTTCAAATTGAGGACAACTCAGCGAGCAATGGAACAAAAGATAATAGGTGTAACATTGAGGGTCAAGAAGAGAGCGGAGTTGGTCAGGGAACAAACTCGTGTTAAGGACATACTAGCAGAAATTATTAAGAATAAATGGACGTGGGCAGGGCCTGTAATGCGAAGGCAAGATAACCGTTGGTTATTAAGGCTAACAGAGTAGATCCCTAGTCCCTAGAGAAGGCAAGCGTGGCAGAGGGCGGCAGAAACTTAGATTGGCAGATGAGATCAAGAAGTTTGCTGGGATACTTTGCTAGTACGGAGCGACCAGGATGATTGGAGATTCATGGTAGAAGCCTTTCCCTACAGCGGCCTGTGACGATGATAATAATGATGATGACAGTTCAAAGATACTGCTTGACGTTGAAACGCAGTGCTTTATACTTATAATAAGCTTTTGCTGCTGCCTAAATAGTAAATGGTTTTTAAAAAAAACAGCTACTGCATGACTGAACGACAAGAGGCAGAAGGGTGTCAACAACCATTCCTTCGGTTTTACAACTGAATGCCGCGGCCGCATTTCACCAAAAGCTGCCACCTACGCTTAAATAAACAGAAACCGCGTCGCTTTCGCGGCACTGAAACCCCTGTCACAAGTTTTAGGACGAAACAAAGCCGACTGGTTCAAAAAAAATTAACAGAAATTTTGGGAATTGTCTTTTAATGAGTAAAAATTATTAGGCAGTTTTCCATTTTACCAACCTTAAGTTTCTCGAAGGCTATAAATGTGTAAATCCAACGAGCTAACCACATGCTCGGGATCGAAATACCCGTTGATATCGCCAGTTCGTTCTCAGTTCTCTGTCTTTGTTTTTATATACGCATTATAGTGCACGATTACGTGGAACTGTGATTTATTCATTCATTTTAAATATATTGTAAGGCCGATGGTAGGCGAGGCAGACCAGTACGCACAAACCACTTTATTCGCAGGCCGAGCTGCAAGGCGGCAAGATGGCGACCGAACCAGGTTACCGATGATGATAGTTCGAGAAGGTAGAAGAATCGGTGATGATGAGTATATACAGAGGTGAAGAAGCCGTGGCCGCAACCGAGCGCCAGTGAAGATGGCATTCCACTGGGACATTGCATTCAGCGTTGCGACCTTCCACAAACGAGGCTACCACTGGTCTCACAATAATATATTTACATTTTTGTGCGTTTCGTTCAACGGACGGTGGTTGCGAGATTTGGCCGATTTAGCTGTCACTATCCAAATTGGGTGACTTTGTTTCTGTTTGGTCATATTTTTGTTTTTGCTTTCAATGATTTACATTTACTTTTTAAACCGCAAAGGTATTGACAAGGCATTACACGTTTTGCGTTAAGGTACCCTGCAAAGAATGCTTACGCATTAAGAAACACAGGTTGACGGTAACACTCAGCCACAATTTTTAAAAATCCAACTGCGCGCAAATTAACGAGGACGTGAACACACTGAAGACACCACAAGCGCAGACTCACAACTGGTTTATTGTTACAAAAATCAGAACATTAAATACCCAGGCGCCCCACATACGTCACATTCTCAGCGCTATCGGCTGCACACACAAAAAATAAAAATAAAATAAATAAAAATTCCCCCGCATTTCCCCGAGGGGGAGAATGTGAAAGTGCGAATGCACGGTTGTCGGCCCGCTTGCGGCGCTTGCGCTCGGCCCCCGCAGCCCACCGCCTCGCCGCCTTCTCTTCCATCTCTTCCATCGGGTTTGTAGTATCACGTGTACACCACGCAGTTATCAAGCCGCTATAACGCCGCTGAGTCGCCAACGCACGCCGCTGACGACGTAGCTTGAATGCGTTAAAGATATAAGGCGCGTCAACACTGATATCACCGTTTCGTCCGTGGCTTGATCGGTAGAGCGTCGCGCTGCGGCCGCAAAGTCCGCGGATCGAAACCTGGCGCCGGATGTTGTTTCTTTATAGAGGAGCACTGCGGACGCCGACGCCGCCGCCGGCGGTGGATGGTTTGGGGTCGCTTATAAAGTGTATTCACACTTAAAAACTCAGAAGCACACGAATGACAGATAATTCCGCGGCGATAACACCATCACACATGAAATATCCTCCCCCTCTTCACCACGCATGCCCTGAAGAGGCTTCAAATTCATGTTTAGTGCCCATCTATGTAGGCTACTTCGCGACTAAGCAAGGCAATAGATGGGTGACTAATACAATCTGAACCAGCTTTTAAAATGTGTCTGGCTTCGACAATTTCTCTTGTCTGCTGATTCTTATGCCTGAATAAAATGGTTGTGCGCTCAAACACAGGGGTACATTCAGGGGTACATTCAGGAACGCATGCGCGGCAATGGGAAGACATGTGGCTCAGGTCCCGTTTTTCTTTCGAATAGTTATGTTCCTTAAGTCTTGTATTTAAACAACGCCCGGTTTGGCCAATGTTCGTCAAATGTGCTACGGGTGTTGTTTATTCCATACCACTTGTATGTGGCAAGGTATACATTGGCCAAACCGGGCGTTGTTTAAATACAAGACTTAAGGAACATAACTATTCGAAAGAAAAACGGGACCTGAGCCACATGTCTTCCCATTGCCGCGCATGCGTTCCTGAATGTACCCCTGAATGTACCCCTGTGTTTGAGCGCACAACAATTTTATTCAGGCATAAGAATCAGCAGACAAGAGAAATTGTCGAAGCCAGACACATTTTAAAAGCTGGTTCAGATTGTATTAGTCACCCATCTATTGCCTTGCTTAGTCGCGAAGTAGCCTACATAGATGGGCACTAAACATGAATTTGAAGCCTCTTCAGGGCATGCGTGGTGAAGAGGGGGAGGATATTTCATGTGTGATGGTGTTATCGTCGCGGAATTATCTGTCATTCGTGTGGTTCTGAGTTTTTATTTATTTTTATTTTTATTTTTTGTGTGTGCAGCCGATAGCGCTGAGAATGTGACGTATGTGGGGCGCCTGGGTATTTAATGTTCTGATTTTTGTAACAATAAACCAGTTGTGAGTCTGCGCTTGTGGTGTCTTCAGTGTGTTCACGTCCTCGTTAATTTGCGCGAAGTTGGATTTTTAAGATGCGTCAATACCAACTTGCCCAACTTTCGACCCTTTTACACAATTTTTAACGGCTTGGCAGTCTATCGGTGCCTGCCTTTCTTTCACGCATATGGTGAAATGGGGAGGGGACGGGGGTTGTATCTAGAGCTGCTGGCTGGTGGAATTGCTTTGACTCTCAATAAAATGACCATATAAACACGGGAGTTTCGTTTCAGGTCTCAGTCTTCCATGGTGCCATTCATGGAAACAAAAGGCACAAAGGTTTTGGCTGCAGAAACAAACTGCCTCAACTTGTTCACGGCCACAGGCTAATCGAAGTAATAAATAAATTTCCTTCTCTTCAAAGGCCACGTGTTAAGGCTGCTGTGGAAACCGTAGTCATTGAAATTAGTGCAAATATTTTAAACTGGTAGCAATTAATACTACAACTACCAATTTTATCCGTACTCAAATCAGATGGAGCTGCACGTACAGCTCCGTAAAAAAAATTCCCTCGCACTTCTTTGAGGGGGAGAGTGTGTAAGTGCGAATGCACGGTTGTTGATTGCGCGATTACGGTGGATATCGTGATCTTGGAGTGGAGAGGAGGCGCCCAACACCCGCAGTCACTGAGCGGAGAGAGGAGGAGGACAGTAGCGCCCGCCGTTACGGCGAGGGCTACACGAGCGCCCTCACGCGTCGGAATGCGGAGCGCCCGCTACGCGAGCGAGAGCTCTCCCTCCCGAAGTGGAGAGGAGGCGCCCAACACCCGCAGTCACTGAGCGGAGAGAGGAGGAGGAGAGTAGCGCGCGCCAATCTCCCCCCGTTGCTAGGGAAGACGAGGAGGAAGACGAGGAGCGCGCGCACCCGCAGCTGTTGCTATGCGGACGACGGCGGCGGACGATTCAGGCTCGCTTAAGAAGTGCATTCGCACTTAAAAGCACCGATAATAATAAAGCCCGCACCCAACATTACAAACGTCCGGCGAGTTTACGTAACCGTTAGTGCACCCAAGAACCCAACACACCTGCCTAGACTTCGTTTCACCTCACATATCCGCTCACGACACCACCTAAACATTAAAAGCACCGAAACAAAACTACAAAAGCAACAAATACAACTGGAGGCTGCGTAATCAAATGCGCCGGCCTATTCCAGTAACGAGGGGAGTGGCAAGCGGTGGCGCCGCCCGTCCCGCTGCCCGGGCCCTATGCACTTCGACCGCCAGAGCGGTAAGCAGGCATCGTATTGACCCGGTTTTCCCTTCGCGTTGAGTGAACAAAGGTATATCGCACAACAAACACCACAGCAGGAACGCGACCCAACGCAGTGCCAATGCGGCTGCTGCCGTCGAAGCCGCCTGCACCTTTACCCTGCACCTGTCTCGCAGCGGCGGCGTGCGGGAGCTTTGGCCAACATATGAAGCCTTTTCATACAGTTACGCATTAGTTTCGTGATTAGGAAAGCATCGGAGGACTCTGCTACTACGGAAAAAACGTTCCCCCAATGGTCTCCCCCACCCCGACTTTTAAAATGTCGAAAAATCCCTTTACTTTTATTGTTACAGTGAAAGCCCGTCAATTCGAAATTCAATAGTTAGAAATTATGAATACTTCGCACTGTAGGACTTGGTCCGGCCAAACTGCCATAGAAGTCGATGTATAAAGAAGTCCGTTAATTTGAACAAGAGTGGGCTCCGCCACGTAGAATTCGAACTACGTGCCCCCGCGCCGGTGGCATGGTGCCTGGGGTAACCAGGCACCATGCTGCAGAAAGGCTGCCGCTCTGTAACGGCTCACGTCGTCTCCGTAACGTGAGGGAAAACGGAGAGAGAAAAAAACTTTGGGTCAAACCAATTAAAACACGCATGGCGGACGCTTTCGAAGACGTTTTCTGTGCGGACTACGTCGGTGAGATCGCGAGTGCAAGGCTTTGTGGTGTGCTAACAGGTCAGGACATCATTTCTGTCGTCAGAAGCGCAAAACCTGTCTGGAAGACGAAGCACTCGTGCTGCCGTGCGCTCGAACGTCGGGGTCGGATGCAATAGCACCCGTCTCCTGTTTAGTTTTGAAGAAGGTGAATACCAGGCCTTCCGCCCTATCCGCTGCCTGGAGCAAAAAGTGCTTGCCGTCCTTATTGGGCATGAGGCAGGCGGCAATGACGGAGTTTTTCAAAGAACACATTACTGACCGGCCTTACAGCATCCTTATCGCAGTGAACCGTTGTTAGCATTCACTTTCTTAAGTTGTAATATTCATTATTCCGATTGAGGCGGTGCCCCCTTGCTGTTCGAATTAACGTGCTTTAACTGTATTTAGAAAAACCTTGTACACTGTAGGTGGGGCATGCGGTAGGGGGGCTGTACAAAAAATATATATCCAACACACGGAACGGGAAATATAATCCTTTATATATATATATATAAATATATAATAAGATATATATAAATATATATATATATAAAAAAAAATATATATATATATATATATATATACATATATAAAAAAAATAAAATATATATATAAAAATATATATAATATATAAACAAATCCTTTCTTTCCCAGTTTGTTGTGTGTAATTCTTCGACTTTCTTCTTTATTGTCGCGATCGTTTCCCCTGGAAGGCCACAACACATTCACCAGGTGGACCTTCAGTGAGCTGCAGCCGTCGAGCGTGCACCTGCGCTTGGGCATCCCGCTCGTGCAATATTCCGCAAGCTCAAAGTTTGATTCCCACCCCGACTAAAATTTAACCAGCTTTATTTTTCGCTTCCATGTGCACATACTGCTGTTGCCCTTTAAGGGCGCAAGCAGGAGTGGTTGAAATACAGAGCAGCGATTAGAACTGCATCGCTTCAGGGAACAAGAAATACAATATACAAACGTAACGACATATATCGCAGTTCCATTAAGAACAATATCCCGATCCTGTAGTGCCAATTTACATAGAATCATCGTTATACATCCAGTGATTGGGCACTGAAGGTCGGGGCGCACATACCAGCACGACAAAGCAAATAACTATTGATTAAACACGACTTTCAAGAAAAAGCTGACATTGATTTATCGATGCGCAGCTAATCTCACTCGGCAGTAAATTCCACTGTTCTGTCGTTCTTGAAAAAAAAAAACTAAATTTGAATACACTGGTGTGTCCATGAAATGGCGTGAGGTTTAGTCCATGATTATTTCGAGTTATGGTTGGCATAGCATACTTAAGATAGCTGTTATTGGAGAGGTGGTGAACTGAGTGAACGATACCATTCAAGAATTTTAGCGACCCGCCGCGGTGGCTCAGTGGCTAAGGCGTTGCGCTGCTGAGCACGAGGTCGCGGGTTCGATTCCCGGCCGCAGCGGCCGCTTTTCTGATGGAGGTGGAAAGCAAAAACGCCCGTGTGTACGAGATTTCGGCGCGCGTTAAAGATCCCCAGGTGGTCAAAATTAATCCGGAGCCCTCCACTACGGCGCGCCTCATCGCCTGCGTTGCGTCGGCGCGTTAAACCCCACAATCAAATCATTAAGAATTTTAGCGGATCGATATCACGTCGCGTAGGAAGTGAGTAAGGGCGTATGTAGCCGACAAATTAGGGCCATAGCGGCGACAAATGAAACGGATTTTTTTTTTTTTTTTGCACTGTATCAATTTGTTTGATTTCAAATTTTTTATATAGATACCAAATGATAGAGGCATAATCAAAAACCGGACGAATTAGTGTTTTGTAGATCAGTAATTTAGTTTCCTGTGGGGATGTTTGAGAGTGCGTCTTAGGTAACCTAGTTTTTTAAGAGATTTGGTGCAGACTGAATTGATATGTTTAAACCAGGAGAGGTTAGTAGTGAAAATCACGCCAAGTTATTTGTAATCTGAAACCCTTTGAAGCATTAGGTCACTGACAGAGTAGTTGAAAACGGAAGTCTGCGTTCTGGTGCTTAAAAGTGCGAAATCCCCTTCGGAAGACATGCTGCAGATTGGATAAAACATTCTTAGTCGCAAAAAAGTCGATTATATGTTTATAAATGATGTGCTCCAACCACGTGCCGGAATGTGACGTCAGCGACATCGGACGAAAGTTTGGCAAAAGCTGCTTATCACCAGACTTATAAATGGCCTTGGCCGTACGTTGGCCAGTTTCCAGGAAAGTTTGGTACCTATTCACGAGGGCATTCTGACAGCGGCTTTTATGTTGTTTGCTTTAACAGCCATTATGTGTGCCATCTCTAGGTCAGGGTTACTCCCTAGGTTCGCCCATTTAGAGTCTTCCTGTGATATGAACAGAAAAAGACCGACCACAGCTACTAAGCCCACTACAACGCACATCGTAACTATTATATGTGATAAGTTCGTTTCTCTTTCGATAAAACGGGCTACCATGGTGCACAACCAAAGTGAAAATATTTATGCTGGCGATGAGAGATATGACCGCGCCCCCAAAATACTAGAGGGGCCAGCGACAACAACCAGGTACTTACCCCAATCGGCTACGTTGCACAGACAGCCGTCAACTCTCACGACGGCCGACTCACGACTAGTTTATTCGCATGTTGTGCTAGGGCGCAGCACATAAAGGAAGTCGTCGCCACATGGGTGGGAGAGGAGCAGAAATTCACTCCTGTTGAATCAACATTTCGCCTGGTCGGTGGAGTCCTCGTCTCGGCCTCCGTTGATCATGCTGCCGCATTCGCCCAAGCCACCGGCCGACATGGATGCGAGGCCTGGTCAGCTGCGCCCCAGCAAAAAGGAGATTTCTTAAATGCAATTTACCAAACTACGAAGAATCACTCTGTTGCCCTTTAAATGAGGTCTACTTGTCCATTGATGTGTTCTTCTGAGGAATCGACAGAAAAAGCAATTAGCCAGAAGAACGCACAACATTTTTGTACTTGCACCGATGATGCGCATGCGCCACATCATGTCCCTCAGGCGGCCTCGCCATGTGCTGTTCGTGTCTCACATTTTAACAGCACAAAAGTGATGCGGAGACGTTTGCGGCTGGAGCTAATGTACTTTATTACCATGCGCATAATGCATAAAAATCAATTTGCATGTCCTGTATAGTATTCACAACGTAAACCCGAATAATACACGTCGTATAGTAGCTAATCAAAGCGATAGTGCTGGCCAATAGTAAGGCCTTACATAAATAGTCCGTTCGGTTCCTGCATATAGCGGTATTTCGGGAAAAGAAGTTGCAGGCCAGAAGGCCCCGTTGCCGCTCTCCGCAGTGACATACGTTTCCAACAAGTCCAGTATGAATTCATGAAACCACGTGTGCGGCGGCCGCTTACCCAACTCTTCCAGCAAGACAGAAACACGCCCAGCAAAGCACACGTAATCACACCGCTCGTGCTGTACAGTCTGCTTGTGCTTCGATGTCCACATCCTGTGCGCTACTTTTAATTTTTCAAAAGTAATCACACCACGCTTAAGATAGTGCGTGGCGTGATTACCTCATGTGTGATAGCCGACCGAAACAGCAAGTCTTCCGTTGCTTTACTGGTTGCTGGATACGCTCTAGACATGCAACGCACTCGAACCTGCTCACTGGGTCTCGTGTCTACTCGTATTTTAGACGCTAACTAAATGCGAGGCACTGAGGGGCAACACGACATAGGCACTTCGCCGTATTGCAGCCCCACTGCATCCGTCATTCTTTTCACCTGACGATCTCACGATTTCCCTTAAGGGCGTGTCTTAACCTGAGAATGAGTTGTGGCAGCCCAATTTGACTTAACACATACCCATGACTTGCCCCTGTGCGGCAGCCATGTTTTGTGTGTTTAAAGCCTACCCTTAAAGGAGCCATGAAGAGAAAATACAACTTCGTTTAATTTGAAAGAACCAGGATTCAGTATCTCACTCAGCTTCATTAGAGCCACAAAAGCTGTTTTTTAACGAAAAAAACGCAAGAAGTATTTAAAAACGTTCAAATTTCGCGCCACAGTGACGTGTTATGAGCAAAAATGACGTCATACGGGCCAACAATAAAACATAATTTTCAGTGCGTTAACTGCACGTTAGCATTCAAGTGATGCGGTCAAATGGAACTAGAGGCCCCATTACAGATGTCCAGTCATGTGTCGTCGCGACAGGTCAGTTAGGCGGCCGTCAATCGCACAAACAAGGTTCCGTGACGTCATAGAAAAGTTGCGGAAAATTGGCTAGGGGGTCGCCTCAGCTTTACACGTTTTCTTCAATATCTCCGTTATTCGTTCGAAGATTGCGATGATATTGGTATCATTGTTATCGGGACTAAGCAGTCTTTCGAATAAACCCAACTTGTATTTTGTCTTCATGGCTCCTTTAAAGGAGCCATGAAGACAAAATATGTTTGTTTTATTCGAAAGATTTCGTGTTTCATAGTGTCCCCAGCGCTTGTCCGGATGCAAACGATGTTTTATACAGTGAGAAATTAATCAATTTATGTTAAAATTTTGATTTTTCCGCTAAACCGTGTGTTTTTGTGTTCTGCAATGACATCACAGGATCCGACCACTCTGCAGCCGATTGGAAACCCTTTGTTTACCCTTAGTGAACCTAGATGGTGCCACCATACCATGGCAAGCTGTTTTCTGCCTTTCATTTGTTTTTGACCGTATTTGAACCTGGCTTGTAATTGTTCAGGGAGAAAATGATCGTTTCGCGTAATAGAGTGCTCGCTGGACAAAGAAGGTCACGGAAGCCACCGTTGCCTGTGTCAATCGGCGAGTGTCGTCTAAAACTGCCCCAAAGCCCCGCAGTCCTGTGCATCTACAAACCAAGCATAGATCGCGCAGTACCAACATCAGTACGCATCGGTACTTCTATGTTTACGTGTGCTTTCGTAACTTCCACTGTCGTTCCCAGCATTCTCACTGCTTAAAAAAATGTGTTTTAAATTGTTAAGGGAGTTGTTAGGGGAGCACAAGTTCGCTCCAATAAACTTGTTTTTTCTTCAAGACAGCTGCGCCGTCTTTGGCTACGTGACAATATAATGAACCTAGTCAACCCATTAAGGCATGTTCGTCATCGCTAGAAGGAAGGGGACGTTCGCGGTAGCGCTGCAATGTATACGGAAGCGTGTGAAGTCCCCGGCGCGGCACCACCAAGCGGGATGTAGTCATTCGCTCTTAAGCGCTCAGGTTCGGTCCATAGGCCCCATGTGTCGCGCTTATTACGATAGGTAGATCGGATGACGTGTGCAAAAAAGCAGCGGAAAAAATGGCAGCATCTCCACTACGTGGATGATGGCGAGGGTGCAGAATACGGGGACTCGAAATGACATCCAAGTTGCGCCCCGAGTGACATTCTTCATTAGATTTGAGCCGTGAGTTGCACCTTGAATATTCCCTAAATGAAACTGCAACTGACGGCTCAAACCGGATTTCGCTTGATTTTCGCTTGATAGTGGTGTGCGCACGGATGGACGCGGATGGACATTGGGAGGTCCTAATGTACTCCGCACCGTTACTTACGAGGGAGTAAGCCGTTTGACTCTCGGGCACTTAGCTCACGGTCTTAGCTCAATGGGTAAGACGACTGACACTAGCTTTGTCTGGTCTACCAGAGACAGGCTCGAATCCTGCCGGTGCCAGTGTAATTTTTTGCGATTGTAAATGCTATACGCACGGACGCGGACGGACGTTGTGGGGATCTAAGGTACTGCGCACCTTAAACGTTATCGCTTACAACTGTGGCACGGAACGAATGCTCAGTCGGCGCCCTTAGCGAGCTCACGGACTTTGCGAAGGGAATTTTTGAGGACACCAGTATCTGAAATCTTGAGCAATACATTTTGCTGCGCAAGTCGTTGAAGCTCGATATTCTAACGGGACATTTTCAGCGTAGTCTTACACAGAGCCACAACTGAGGCTGCACCAAATGGAAGTGCGCCACTTTAGCTCTCTGTAATTAAATCCTATTTATGGTTCCAATCGTTGGCGTACATAGCTATCGCTGTCAAGCCATCTGTCACAAACAAATAAAACTTGCTGCAGGAAATCTGACAAATGCAGGAATGTAGGAGTAAAAATATACACTACGGACATTTTCATAAATTGTCATGTAGCAGATGCTACCAAACCAATTATTTAATGCATAATGTAAAATACAAAAATGCTCCCATCCGCACCTTACGTGCGAGATCGGGAAATATTTGTATGCGTTAAGAAAGCTTGATCGCCCGATTTGAGCGTCAACCAACTTCACTGTGCGCACTACCCTTACAAAAATGGATTTGGAGTTTCAATTCTTTTCCTGTTGAGTTTTAATTGAATCAACAAAAACTTAATTCAAACTCAATTGGCTATTGAGATGTGTCAGTAGAAACTCAAAAGGATTTGTATTGAGCAAACGCAATACAAAAGCAATTGACACCAGTCTATTGAAACTCTTTGGAGAACCAATTGACAAAACTCATCAGGCTGAAACATACACTTTGAAGGGCTATTTTTTTCAGCGCTGCCCACTGTGTCTGCTGAATTAAGACTACTAGGTTACTTTTATGTTTTTTTATTATACATTGACATTTCTATTGAGTGCAGTCAATAAAAAGTCAACAAGGTTTCAATGGACAAAACTCAACAGAATATCAAATGACTTCGTTTAATTGAAACTCAATAGAGTTTCTACTGACAAAAATCAAGTAAAATTGAGAGTCGAGCTAGTTGGTGCTACGTTGTTTAAATATATACCAGTGTCCTTCTTTTTTGTCCATGTTTTATGTTTCGAGCTTAATTTTCAAAGCTGATAAAACTCCTTAGGCCAGTAGCCTTTACCAGCAGCATCTTCGATTGATTGATTGATTGTAGGGTTTAACGCGCCGACGCAACGCAGACGATGAGGCGCGCCGTAGTGGAGGGCTCCGGATTAATTTTGACCACCTGGGGATCTTTAACGTGCGCCGAAATCTCGCACACACGGGCGTTTTTGCTTTTCGCCTCCATCAGAAAAGCGGCCGCCGCGGCCGGGAATAGAACCCGCGACCTCGTGCTCAGCAGCGCAACGCCTGGCAGCATCTTCGCCCAAATAATAATTATACCTGCTAAGTGGGGAAATCAATTATATTGGACAATTTTTGACTGCATTTCCTCAAATACTGCCGCAACATGCTTTGCACAAAACAATGGAAATAAACATTGACAAAACTCTAGTGACTCATCTCTTCTGGCACGTGACTCCCGCGGAATCGTTTCCTTGCTATAGCAGCGCATTTTCTTCTTTATACCTTAGCACGCATTGACATAACGAGTGAGCAATCTCCACTACTGCTGCTAAGCTTCCGCTTTAGCGGCAGTGGACATATTCGAAGTCAGTCTTCCGGGAAAGTTGGAGCGGAATCATGAAGCATGCATATCTCGTCGGGAAAAAACGGAAAGGCGGGGGGGGGGGGGGGAGGAGGAGGAGGCTACACATCTCGGGTCCCAGTTCTGGGGACAAAAAAAAGTCGTCACTCCCCCTACCTCTTTTCACACACACAATGCTGTGATACCTTGTGTTCCGGGAAGGTAGGTGGGGAGGAGGTACATTTAAAACGCGATTCAATCTGCTACATCTACAAAAGGCATATGTGACATCGCATCCTAGTGCGATGATTCAGTGTTTTTCTGTGGAGGCACGATACTAACAGCGCTGTTTTGCAGAAATGAATACTTATCTCACAAACCCAAACGCACAAGAATATTCCAGTGACGAAATTGTGCCTATAAATACTCAGAAAAAAAACAGCAAAACTTTGGTGTAAATGCCTAAACTTCGAAAAAAGAACAATTAAATTTTTGTACACAGCGAACTTTTAAAACAAGCGAACGCAGGCTTGGCCTCATCGTCGTTCACTCGTGACCTTCATTACTCCAGTTATCACTCGCGCACCCCGCCGTGGTCTGAGCCCAAGGACGCGAGTTCTATTCCCCGCCATACATAACTTTCCTTGAGGATACCGTGAACTGTCTATGATAACAACAGTAGAACAGCAATGTGGAATGCAGAGAATTCCACAAGGAGCAAACGCGCATCTACGCTCTATTAAAACAGGTGAAAACAGTTCTTTCACTGCAAAAGAACTCCGTACGCCAGTCCAAGGCGCCGCCGCTCACACGAACTGAACGAACGAACAAACGAAGAAAACAATGAAGAAAGACAAACTGAAGCGCTGATTAACAACTCATCTTTACTGCACAGGGTCACAAAAAGAAAGAACGAGCCTGACACTACTTCACGCCACTACAAAAAAAAAAAAAAAAAAGAGAGAAACCGAACAAATTAGTGGGCTGGCGTGCCGCTTGTTACACTCCGAACCGCTCTCTCGCTAACGATGTCAACACGTCCGCGGACTACGTTTCTCAAACACAAGCGCCTAGCAAATATCTTGCGCCCGCAAGCAGATCAAGAACTTTGAAGCTGTTTTCAAAGATTGGACTTTCCAGAATTCTTCCGTCCTCTCTCCTGCTGCAGTTCGCCGAAGCGGGCGCCCGGACACAAAAGACGCGCCATCCACCTCCACACCCGGCGATAACCAGTTCTTTTGGTTCCTCTGGCACCCTCCCAGGCTAAGCCAACGTTACTAGATTATTTTCAGTTGTAAAACTGGGCGGCGCTGCCCGGAACCGCCACCGATCCTTCTCTCTGTGGCGCTGCAGTCGCAACCGGCTCGGCAGCCGGGGCGCTCGCAGGCGGTTTCGCTTATGCTTCTCCCTTCGCGTTCCTAGTTCAGCGCTCGGGGCGTACATTTCTTGTGCGTGCGCGGGCGCTTGGGTGGGCGCACACATCTGGTAATTATTACATTCTCGGAAGCAAATAGCTACAATGAACAGCAGACACAATGACATTTTTTTCGCCCCTTGTGTGGTTCTTCCGGGTCCTTTTTTTGCCGAAGAGCAGTACTCGCAGTAGCCGGCGCATTCAGTGCCGCGGTCTCCGGCGTTTCTTGTTCGCGCGGTCTTTCTCAGTAGTGTTGAATGCGCGATGCCGTTCGAGTGGCACGTTTAGTGATTTGCCAGCGACTGTATTCCATTGATGTGGGCCTCTGCATGTGAGGCTGATGCAGACAATGCCGACCTGCTTTATTCCGGGGTGTACCAGTGGCTACAGCAGCAACAATTAAGAGCAACATGGACAGGCACTTCTTCTCGGCTTCCAAAAATGCGACGCTTCGCTCGCTATGGATTAAGGCCATCCCGCGTGCGGGTAAGGAAAAGGGTACCATGTTGGGCTAGTTGGTGGTCAGATACAAAGGAAGGAACAGCGCACATTTTAACGAACAAGCATTGTGGTGTGTAACTCTATCCGTCCTTCGTTAAAATGTGCGCTGTTCGAATTACTTTGTAGCGGATAAGAAGCTTTCGACAAAGTCCAAAGTGTGCGACTGCCATTTTCACGAACAGGACATCGACAAATGGTTCGTACATGCAATGACCTTCTCTCTGAGGAATTCTCTGCGCGCGTCATCAAATCGTATTTGGTGACGTGCATTTCTATTCCAGATTCCTTCAGCGAGAATGTGCCTTGAATGTGCAGGTTAAGTCGGCGCACAACGCGCTAAGCTACTGCAAGCACGCTGACAATTGAAGTTGTAGAGTTCGATTTAAATAAAAAAAAACCTTGCATACATGTATCCATTTATTACTTTTTTTTCTGTTAACATGCTTTGGTATTTTGTAGCCATATTCACCGTAAGCAAAAAAGATGAGTTGATTTCTAAATAAAAATGCTTGCATGTTTCTATTCATTACTTTGTTTCTCTTAAGGAGCCATAATCACCTTAAGCAAAAACGATGTGGAGTTGATTGTAAATAAAAAAAAAACGTTGCATATATTTTTCTACTTTGTGTCTGCCGTAAAGTGTGTACTGTAAAAACCAATAAATTGCTGCAAAGAACTTTATGCTTATTGACATGTAAGCTGGTTTAACTTCGTCAGTTAAATGACTCAATAATTCTTTCAATTAGAGATATTTCGCATTTGCGGAGACGTCGCTTCTTAGTGACGTACGTTTGGTAAAGCTAACTGTTGTCAGGGCAAAACATGGAAAAGATACTATTCTAAAAAGGACGTCGAGAAAATTAGGAAGTTTCGTCTTCGAGTGGCCTTAATTACTAGAGCCACAAAGTGACGTAGCTCCAATTGATGGTGACCTTGATTCTAATTGGCTGGAAATAAAATGAGCGGATTCATGATTTTTTTATAAAATTCGGAAGAGTCAATCAAAATAAGCTTTAACGGAGGCTTATTCTACGCTACCAGCTCGCTGCAGACCGTTCACGCTCGTGGTTGACTGCCAGCGAGCAGCCGACGCAAGCGCGCGCAAACTACGATGCGCTTCGGCTGACCTGTTGAAGAAAGCAAAGCAATGAGCCGTAACTAACGGCTTTTACGCCCCACATTAAGCGATCCTGAGCAGCTACTGGAAAGTACTCTGGCCTAGATGTAGTCTGGACGCGGATAACTTGGCGGGTAGCGGGTAGTCTTTAATATTATCGCGCGCTAACGTCATCAAAAGGCCGAAGAGGCATTGGGAGAGGCGCCGTTGCACGCGACGAGCAGCGGCCGGGTAGAGCAAAATGCGGCGGTCCCGCCCTCTCGTGGCACGCCGAGAAACGGAGACACCGGCGATGCACGGCGCATGGGGACAGTTTTACAACTGAACCTATCTAGTAACGTTGGGCTAAGCTGAAGTGACCGCGCTGTCACGAATGTCTAGTACGCGGCGTTGCCACTTACGCCAGTGGCGCTGACAGCCAACATTGCGACCTTGGCGGAGTTCGGTTATCTGCAATATAATATTATTACTGCTGCTAGAGGGGTTGGTAATAATTCTATAAAAGATTATTGTAAATATTAACATAGGACTCACAAGCCGCCGTAGGTTTTTTTGATATCTCGTGTCAATGTTTTCACGCTCAGTTTTCACAAGAATGCGTAGCTGTGGCACAGCCATCGCAAACCGACTTGAAACCAAGCCAATGTCGCTTGGTCGCAATCCCGGATGTGCGGGGTCCGGCGTGGTGCGGTCGTGCGGTCGTTCTCGCTGTTCTGTGCAAATTTATAGCTTTCCTCGTGTTGTTGGCGATTTATGTGCCGTGTGCGAATATTTTCAACCAGCATCGAAGGTCAGACATTGCAGTGCAGCTGGCGATACATCGAATTTATTGAAGGAAAAGCCATCGTATGCGCTCTTCTACCGCCGGTGAACATCCTTTGTGTGTCGTGTTGTGTTTGTGCGCTGTGATCGTACGGTGAAGAAGCTTGCGAAGTGAGGTGTTACCATCCCTGTTAGCCACGCTTTGGAATCTGTCAATTTCACCACGCTGGGAGCCCCGCTGGGAGCGACGTTGTTATAAGGTAAGTTCATTCTTTCCGAGCGCTCCTGTGCAGTGCGCGTCAGGCTTGTCAAGGGCAAGCGAGCACGCGGCTTCGGAGCATGCTGGCGACATCTGCTGATAGCTGCTGGGTTAGAGATAGCTTGCCATTGCGCGTGCGTGGATCTCGGACAGGCCCTGGCCGGTCGTCGTTCAGCTTTGGCCTCTAAAATTTGGAGACACCACCACCCGCAACGGGTGCTTCTTTTCTTCGTGCCAGCCGTGAGCTGTGACGCCGGAGATCAGTGCGTAATTTGACGCGGTGCATTATCACCCCAGGGACTTACGTAATCGCACAACAGGTTCGACCGAAATCCCTGCAGTGAATTCTTGTTGCGTGCTTTCCGTTTGGTGCGCTTGAGATGCAGAAGATTGGCGCTCGTTGCTTTATGCGATTACGTAACTGCCTGCGATAAACGCGTCAAACGGCGCGTCTATCTGGCCTGTCACCGCTCATGGCTGGCACTGGGGAAGACCAGTGCCCCTCGTGGGTGGTGGCGTCTGCAAATAACAGTGGCCCATGCGAAATGACGACCAACCCGACCCTGTCCGAGATCCGCGCACGCGCAATGGCAAGCTATCTCTAACCCAGCAGTTATCAGCAGATGTCGCCAGCACGCTCCGGAGCCGTGCGCTCGCTTGCCTTAGACAAGCCTGACGCACACTGTACATTTCATCATGACAAATGTTGTGCAGACCTTCCTGAATGGCGATACTCACGACTTGGTTATTTGTCGGTATATGAACAGTGTTTTTATTCCCGCCGTCTCCAGATCGACCTAAAGGGTATGATTTCACTTCAGCCTTGCAAAAATACTGTACGTAAGTGTAACAAATTGAAGGGGGAGGCTATTGTACCGGCACACAACATTTTGACATCAATCAGTGTTTTATTATCTTCCGCGCTGCTGTATTGCTTTCGCGTGTTCTATATTTGTATGTATCTTAAGCTAAAGATCTAACAAAACCTTTGAAGGCAATTGACGAATGAATAAAATCCCAGATGCAGTGCCGCTACAGAACGGAGCAGCAGCCATGAATTACCTAGTACGAAGTGTCATAAAAAAAGAAAGAACACCATGATGAAGATAAATAAAATGTTTGACGAACGAAGTTAACGAAAATGAAAAAAAAAATGAAAGAGGTTGAATCGAACAAGTGCCTGTCGGATCAATAACAAACGCACGAATACTGTGCCATGCAAGCACACCTGACAGCGCTAGGCTGAGAGGCAGATCTACCAGTCACAAACAGGATAGTGTGTTCAACCAGTTAGGAGACATGGCGGTAAAATATACTTGCAAGCTAAAGTGCTGGCAGCCAGCAATATATTTGAGTATTAATTTGAACGATTGCTTGGAGAAAGAGCGTTCCCTGAGTGCAGAGCAGTGACAAATGTGGCCTAAACCGTACTTCATCCCAGCTAAAAAAATAATGCCCAAGAATATAACAAATTCATTGATTGCTTTTGGAAAATAGAGACTATGTATCCGCAGAAGGTAGGGTTTAAACCCAAAACATCTTTACACAAGTCTGATGTGTTACCTCGGCACCCTAAAGGCAAGCAGACACTTTGGCTTTAAAACCAATGCAGAAAAAAACCTGCTGCGTTAGTAGTAGTTCGAAACAGACTGCACACTGTTGTCATATATTAGTCTTTTACCACTAAGTGCCAATTCTTTCCATGTATCTTTCCGTGAATTTCTCATTTGCCAATTTTTGTCACAGGTGCTAGGCGGCTTGCGCTAGAACATGCACAGGCGTCAAACTTTCAAACTGATGAATACCAGTTTTGACTTAAGCACTTGCTCGACTTGCTAGCGTAAATTGAAATTTGCCATTGCTTCTAATCACAACCTGCTGACTGCCTTTCTCGGAGCAGTTTTGAATAAGTTGGGCTGAATGTGGTGTGAGTAATAGCAAAATCACTGAATAACATTTTGGCTGAATGTGGCATCAGACGTGCCACTGACTGATGCTACACCGGCATTGCGGTGTAGGGCTTAGTCAATCTGTTTTGACAGATGTTCTGCCTCTAGGAATTACCCAAATGATTGGTCGGCATGGTATCACTATACTGTTTTAGTGCTGCTAGTGTATAGAAAATCTCGCCAAGCAAAGGGATACAAGCTTTTAAATGATTTCTCATTTACAGAAACTGATGTTTTTCCCCTCACCAAACAAAACTGTTTCCTGTTCTCCTTGTGTGTAAACTGGCATTAGACGGCCTTGTTATACTGGTATACCCCTCTGGCATTGTTATGATGAAGGCAAAAATGTGGATATACCCATGTCTCATATGATCCCTTTAAGCTGCTGCTTAGTGCTACTTGTTTCGTAAACGTACTGCAAGGCACACACCATACTTCAGCGTTACAAGAGTGTAAAATACTGCGAAATTCAAGTTATGTATTTTTCCTGTCACGTTCTTTTTGCCACGTTTTTTTTCCATCACGGTTCATGTATTTTTTTCCACTAGTCGGTACGCACAAAGTATTATGTGCTCATCCATTCATAAAGCCATTTGCGATGATTGCCTGATGTAGTAACTTTAGATTACAGTACCATCTGATCCTAGTTTTTTTTAATCAAGGCTTGTTTTGTAAACAAGTTCATGCAAGTTGGCAATTTTCTAATTTTGTTTTACGAGATTTCAAGCATTAAAATTTCAAAAAACAAAATCCACAGGTTGACAGGTATGCTTTTGCACAGGTTTGGGGTTTCTCCTGTCAGGTAGTGGCTCTACCAGTCTTTATAGGCCTATTTGGATTTCTTTTGGGCCTGAAAGATGTGGAAGACACGATTACGGACCCATGCGGGTGATTTTTTGGCTCCCTGCCGCCTTGAAACATAGTCGTTCCTGTAGATTTCAGGCGCCTTAATGCGGAAGGCATTCAACTAAAGGCATTCCACTCCCTACCAATTGTAGAATTAATTGATGCGGCTAGCTTGGCTTACGGCATTAAAATCTGAGGAAAGCTTATACATTTGTTGAACTGCTATCTCCCTGCTTTCCAAACATACAAGCCAGGTAACTTTTAAAATAGCCAGGTACTTAAACCAGCATGCTTAATGAGAAGGGATGCAATCATCATTTCGTACTTGACTGGTGCAAACAAACAAGTCTGTTTCTTGTATTTTGCAGGCTACACAGTCAAGTAGGCAAGTTGACCCTGCGAGGCTCCAGCCCTCCCGTGATGCTTTCGTGAGCAATAAAGCAAGCTTTGCCATGCAACACCTCACTATTTCGCCTGCTCATTGGACACCTTGACGACAGTTTTTAGAATGTTTTTGCAATATTGAAGCAGACTTAGTATATATTTAGTACAGTTAACTGAACTTTACTATGCAATTGTTGAAATAACTTGACAAAAAACTAACAGGAAATCAAACGGGCTGTCTTGAATATGCTCAGTAGGTTTTCATTTGACATTTCTCAACAGGAACTCAACAGGAGAATGAATAGAAAGTCAACACAGACTCAACTGGAACTCAACAGACTTTTCTCAATAGACTTTCAATTGACACGTCACAACAGGAACTCAACAGGAAAAGTGTATTGAGACTCAACAGAAAGTCAATTGAAAATCAACAGACAGGTTGACTATAGTCAATAGACTTTCAATTGAAACTCAGCGTTGAGTTTCAATTGAAACGCGGCTGCCAATTTTCAACGAGAACTCAATACAAAATTTCTATTCAAAGTCAATTGACTGTCAACACAATGTACTGAGTAAAGTCAATTGACTTTCAATTCAATCTCAATAACCATTTTTGTAAGGGTAAGGATTATTTCGCGATTTGCACGCGAGCGCGACTACCGTTAAGAGCCACGCATAAATTTGATTTTTCCGTCTCCTGTATGCGCCATGCGGCAGTTTCAACATGTGCGTTCTATAGCCGCAAGTTAGCACATATCGAACAGGGAGCAGCTAATAATGTGGAAGAGGAATTCAAGGCAGACTGCGTCAGCTGTAAGTGAGAGCAAACATTTAGCTGTAAACATTAGAGTCGGCTATTAGTCAGCTGACAATTATAACAGTAAGGGCAGTGGCGGTCCCATGGGGGGCGAAGGGGGCGATTGCACCCCCCCCCCCCGAAGCGGTCCTCAGCTTTCTACTTTTTGTTTTTTTAACCCACTTGTGCGAGGTTGCAAATGTGTTGCGACTGTAAGAAATTCTGTCTCGAGCCAGCCGTAGTACCCCCTAAGGGGAGCCAAAAGCCAGCGTGCCGCTAAGGGATGGTGCGCAAGTGGGTTACTCCGCATACGCGCGCACGCCGGCATGGTTATCACCTCCTCCACAAAACTGCTGCAAGGAGGGCAGCGGTTCTTTATTCACCCACCCTCCCCTCACCTCCCCCCCCAAAAAATTCGCACCTCCAAAACCAATCTCTGGGACCGCTCTGAGTAAGGGCGGCAGCTCTTGCATCGCAAGTCTAAACATGAAGAAGCGGCAAATGAGTAATATACAACGTCCACACCCATGGAGGGTTATTTTGTCTGCAGCCCTTCATATTCATAACATAGTGAGTGCACATCCAACCCGTTTAGCGTAGGCTGGAACGAAATCTCTTAAAAACAAGCTTTGGAACGCTATCATTACACGCTGGATTCTGCTTTATTACACGATGCACAGCCCTCCCGGTTTTATCTTGTTACTCCTAAAGGGTATGTAGACATAAAAATACTACAACCATGGCGCAGCTTTATTTGGACAAAACGCTTGAACAGGAGATTAGGCGACGAACGCCAATAAAAACTGCACCTTTGTGTCACTAAGTAATCCCTGAAACTTGGCACATTCTAGTAGACAATGTGGGACAAGAAACGGCCACTCGTAGCCACACTCCGAAGCAATTGTCAAATTCGCCTATCAGCGGCGCCGCCACTCCCCAGGGTGCGCAACGACACCACCGAAGTCCGCGGCGAGAAACGCGTCCGAAAAGGCCAGCCACGCCGAATGACGTCACGCCGGCCAACAAAGCCGAAGCCAGGACGCCGTGCTGTAAACTGTCTATACCATTGTCCGTTTTGCGCGTGGACCGAACTGGAAGGCATTTTCTTTTGACCAGAAATAAAGTTACATCTCGCTGCAACTTTTGGCTTCATTACTAGTTCAACGTTGGATATTAGAAACGCTGAAGAGCTCGCGTATGTGCAAAAAGGGGATACGTCTTCCAGTTTCGTTCGGTCGGCCCTTTCTGCGGGGCTATGCGGGATCCTTTTAATGTTCCAAACGAACCATTGTCTTCAAGTCAGGCTTTGTGCGGCGTCATGAGATCGCCCAACGCCGGAACGAACCAGCATAATAGCGCGCCATAAATACCCTCCTTTTTGTTGGCTTGCGCCACAAAACTGCACGGCGGCAATAAGTTTATGCAGCCACGGCGGCTTCTTGGTCTACCGACCATTCCCGGCGTTCCCTCTGCAATGAAAAGGCTTAGTTGAACGCAACGGCCCTAGATGTCCTTGCCGAGTCGGGATGTGTGAGCTTTTGTATTGATCCGAATTTCGGTGCGCTTTTGACTTGCTGTATCTCAGAGGGATCTCTACAACGGACCTGATTGCAGAATTCGCCTGCAGCGATGTGGCATCCGATTATCAAACTGGCGGTACGTGACATTTTATGGCGCCTCCACCTGCCCCAGTAGCCGGATCTGATTTGATCCCGAGTACGTCCTTCACGCTACAACGCTGAAGGTGTTCCAAAAGGGTTCCTTTCGCAGGCACACGCAACGAACGACCTGAATGATAGTGTACAGATAGCGATGAAGTTCTTGCGGAATTAACAATGGGCTAGTTAGGCTAGTCCTCAAAATGGTCCCGACACGTCAGTTCATAGGTCACCTTTCATTGGCCGAAGTGGGCACTAAAGGAGATGGCGGAATGGAAGGTGGATGGAGACGGGCTATGGAGTGAGGGGTCATTGTGTTCCTGGAAAACAGTGGTACTAGCGGGATATTCAAATAATGACCTCATTTTGTAATAACGACCACAACGGAGTCATTTCCAAGGTTTCGAGAATTTCAAGTTTTAGCCAACTCTGTACTTTTTAGAAAGTTTTTATCCCCATGATAGTTAACGGCGAAAGTGTGGCCTTAGAAGTCTGTCAACAGCAAGAACTGTCCTAATCTAGGTGATAGTACCCGACAATGCGCGCCATTCGTACCATGTACTAGATTACCAAAAAAATTGACTTAATAGAAACCAACCAAAATATACGGAATTTGTATATTACAATTACGTTACATATTAACAGGGCAGGTGACGTTGCACACGTTATGGGCTAGTCAGCGTAGGGGGCTTGTACGCCGTAATTTCTAGTTCTCCATACTGCGCTTGGATTTCCCGTATTCGCTAGCGCTCAAGCAGGACTTGTAGAACTGAACATGTCATGCTGTTTGCTGCCACTTTGGGACGGAAGAAAACCGAGAGGTGGCGGCGAAGAGGTCACAGGCGTTACGTGGCAAGAGTGGCAGATAAACATCGTCTTTCGCGGAAAATTGCAACGGAGTAAGCAAATACGCGGGGAATATCTTTTCTGCACCCATTTAAAGATGTGGTTGAATTTACAGTTTCCATTGCAAACAACAGTTGTGGAAGACAAAGTGAAGATTTACAGGAAATATTGGCGCAGCCTGCACCAGAGAGAGAGAGAGAGAGAGAGAGAGAGAGAGAGAGAGAAAACACTTTATTCAAAAGCCCGGTTAAGTGCGTTCGGTGACCACGGCAGCTCTTTCCGCGAGACTCTTCTGGGTCTGCAAGTCCGAGCTGCCCAGCGCCTTCTCCCAGAGCTCTTCTGAGGGGATCAAGGGAAAGGGGTCTTCAGAGCATGCCCATATGAGATGGGCGACTGTGTCCTTCGCACCACAGGCAGGGCAATTAGGTGACAGATATAAATTCGAATGAATATGATGCAGTATGGAGCGACATGGCAGCGTGTTCGTCTGTAGTAGGCGCCACAGACGTTCTTCGGCATTAGTAAGATCCCGATGTGAGGGAGGATACATTCGGCGGGAGAGGCGGTAGTGTGCGGTGATTTCTTTGTAGCTTAGTAAACTGTCTCGGGCTGATCGGGCTCCATGTAAGGGGACGAGGCTTGGTCCTGCTCGGGTCGTGAGCTCTCGAGCTGCCCCAGCCCTGTATGGGCAGGACTCCAGATCAATTCCACTTCGGTGTTAGGAGGATTTTGTACGAGAATTTTCAGTGCCTGAGGGGAAATAGTCCCTTTGGCGAAGTTTTTGATGGCCGTTTTAGAATCTGAAATTATTATTGCAGGGGTCGGCCGGTGAGCTAGTGCCAGCGCAATAGCCGCCTCTTCTGCCGTTGCAGGATTTCGGGTGCATACAGTAAGGGAATTGATGGGTGGGGTGTTGGGGGTGCAAGGCTGGAGAAACGGCAGAAATGGCGGCCCCTCTCCCTTCGTCGGATACCCGGCTGGTGCTCCTCACATTTATTACCGAACTTGCCGCTTAAAGTTCTCCGTGACTGGCAGGCCCGGATGGATTCTTCCGAAGGCTTTGACATCTCCCGCAAAAGTGGGCCGAGCTAGCACGCGCAGAACTCGCGGCAGCCAGCTTCGCGAATTCGGCGTCTGTGGTGCGAGCTTAGTATCGGTGCTCCCCCCTTCAGCAGCGAACGCACGTGCACTGGCGAGGAGAAGAGAGCGCTCCACCAACGCAATCGCACAGAAGCCGGTTTCATAACGCGATTGGATTCCGACCACGCGAAGCGTCTTCTCCCCTCGTTCGTCTTTTTTTTTTTCCATGCGGCGGCGTCTTCTAGTTGCTGCATTTTGTGGTTAATTTGGAGGGTTAGACTACCGCTTTTCTCGTCCTTTTATTTTTTTATTTCCAACCTCCAAAACACGTGTGCCTCCCGGTGTCGCAATTAGGCTGCCTCGGAAGGCAAGTTGGAATGGTTTTTGCATCATAATGGCGCCTAAATTCGTTGTTAGATTTATTTATGTTTTTCTGCTTCAAAATTAACGAATTTGGCTCTAATACTTGTGAAAACACCTACCTAGTCTTTTTTTTCTTGTAGGTGTTGCGCACTGTGTGCCAACACAACCACTTTTTTTTTTATACGGGCTGCATATGTTATTGTTCCCCGCTGCTGCAAAGCCCGCACCTCCCGGTCCCTTGGGGTGACACAGTGGTTAGGTTGTGTTGCTCATGGCGTCAAGGTTCCGGCTTCGATTCTCGGGACCTCCGTAACCCCATTTTTTCTTGAGGCTCCTTGCTTTCTCGCCGCTTTCCCTGACATTTCAAGGTTTTTTGGTTCGACGGACGGGTAACGCTCGGCTTAAACAACTTCGCTGTTAAAAACAGTGGAGGTGACATATCTGGTAAACCTGAAAATCGCTCCCAGAGAGCGGCTAAGGCGCCTAAAGTTACTCATTTCCCGCCAGTGCGTTGTTTAGTAATACTAAACGTACGCACGAGCATGCACGGCGCTGCATATGGCTAAAGGCGCAACTTGATTTTCTTTAGTGGGTCTTAAGCGAGCGGGCAGGAGTCTTTAGCGAGCGGCGGTGCGTTCTAAAGATGCGCCTATCGCGAGGGATCCGTTTGGCGTAATGAGCGGCGAGCCTCCCCCCTGTCTCAGGTAGCGGCGAGGCGAACTCCGGAAAACACATGAAAATCTCCCCTCCTCCGACGTTCTAGTTCCCTGCGGCCCAATACACGCTGGTATTGTGAGGGAGCAGGACGTGCGAATACACAGCTCGCGTTTAGTCATACTTTCGCGTTAATTGATATTGCCCCTTGTTTTCGGTAAGAAAACTTAGCGATGCAATCTTAATCCCTAAGTTATTTACAGTTATTGAAGTTCAATTACCTGAGAAAGATCCACGTCCGAACTTTAGGTGGGTTGCACGATCTTCAGATGCGCCCACATTCTTGGAAGTGTGAACTGGCGCACTTATTTCCGTTCCTACTGTATTTAGAAAACGGCTGCTCGAACACGTATTCCCTCCCCTGGCGCATTCCGTCAGGCGTCCTTGAATTTCAATACCACGGTGAAATTTATTCCTTGACTCCTTGCCATCCAAACTGCTACGAATAGATTTTAAAGGCTACGCCAGCTAATAAGAAACAGTGTGGGAGCCTCCCGTACTTGAAAAAAAAAATACTAACACTTTCGTCCAAATGGCGGCATTCCGTGCTTCTGGTCACTACGTCCGTCCTCGAGCTGCGTAATTCCTTTTAGTGCACTGTTTCTCCACTTCAAAGCCGGTACCCTCTTCTTTTGCTTTTGTGACATGTTAACAGTACAAAACAAAAGGAGTGGTTTCCTAGTTCCCGTGGAGAAAATCGATTTTTTTTTCCTTTGGTAGTATGCATAGGCCTGTGAACAACTTTTGGTAGGCACGTTTATTTATTTTAACTACTTCCTCTTCTTTTTCTTATGCTTTTAGCTTCTCCGCTTCTTCCTCCGGAGCGGAGCACAATCCGCATAATTATTCCATCCTCCGAGGAGGGACAGACGCGCCGCGAGAAAAGGAAAAAAAAAATGCGGGGGCGATGATTGAGACAGCCCATCCGGAACGAGGCAGCCTGAAAGAAGCGCCGAGGTTCCAGCGACGCTGGTGGATTTAAGAAGCGTTGATAAGAGCCGGCAGAACAGGGGCGGGAAGCAAAACGGGAAAAATGTCGCGGAGAGAACAAAGGAGGGTTCGGCTCACACGGAGCCACGGAGCGAGTGCGGGCGGAGGAGGTGCGAACGGACGGTGTTTCTAAGGGAAGCTGCGTGCTCGAGACGTCCCTCGCTGAAAGGACTGCGGGTGCTGAAGCGTCGTTCCCGGGGCGGCTGCTGCATGCACCGTCCTGTACGGACACCGAGACGGGGATTAAATCGGTGGAAGAATTTATTGTTCGTTGCCGTGGGCGGGGACACAAACACCGAGAAAGAAGGCCTCTCCCCGGAAACGAGAGCATTTCAGGCGATTCGTACAAACTTACCAACGGAGGATCGCTCTCTCAGGCCCCGCGCGACAGCAAAGGGTTGACCTTCATCACTCTCTTCGCAGCTCCGCGTGCCACAGTTTTTTGCCCTCTGTTTGTGGTGAAAAAGTTCTCTTGGGGGTGCAACCGCGCGGGCTGTACGTTTGACGGGGCCGCTATTCCTGCAATAGCCGTGAGTGGTATTTCATCAGTAACTAAGGCTTTATGCGGGGCTTGTTGGGTATGCTTATTAGGAACTTCAAGAACAACACAGAGACGAGGGCGGAACACGGGACAAACTAGAGCGCTCTAGTTTATCGATTCTTCCGTCCTAGTCAGTGCGCCGTTTTTTCAAGTTCACCAGGAAGACGCATAGAGCAGCGCAGCGCAGCATTCTCAGCGCCACGTGATCTTCTTCAGCAACTCGAAAAGCTTTACAGGAGCCCTCTTCGCGCATAAGATTCCGCTTACATGTGGCTAAACGGCTGGCACAATTGAGGCGTGTACTGCCTGGTTCACACTGACAAGCCGCAGTTTCGTCCTTGCTGTGTGGGGCAGCTAAGCAATCAACAAGTTTAGGCCAATTAGCTAGGATCAGCGATAGCCGGCTTTGTGCCTTCTTTTTAATTTCTTTACAGCTGTTGAAGCTACATGTCCCGAGCACGACAGTGCGGGGCCGCGAGAAAACCGTACCTAGCGGCTAGAAGGGTGCCAAAAGTTGCGGAAAGTAACTGGCCCGCAATGTACGCAAGGTTCATCCATGCATGCCACCTGTCATCTGGCCAAGAGCCTCGTCACAGCGTTGGCTACAGCCGCGAGAATAGCGCGCGGCAGAACCACGGGCCTTCGATGGCCTCGTTTACATGCTGGTGGCAGAAGCGCAGTGTCCACTGCGACGGGCTGCCGGTTGCATTGAAGCGCATCGAGGCCTGCGGAACGGTGGCGACCATCGCGTCACACCGGGAAGTGTGAAGCATGGGTCGCCATTGCATGCGTTGAAATGCGCTCGTCGGCACGCTCTACCGCTATCTCACCGCTGCACGAGAAGCAGTTGGTTGTCGAGGTGGCAGCGGTTGCCTACGAACGGGCATAAATATCGCGCTTCGTATTTTAAACAATAGATCTGCTTAAGCTTCGCAAAAAAAGAGAAGAACTCCCCCGGCGCGAGGTGCCCCGTGCGAAGGCAGTTTCGCCGAGTGGCTTTAGCAAAAAGCGAACTTACGGCCCACCAACAGAGGTGTTCAGGGCCACTCAATATAACAAAATGTTTCAACAGCAGAGCTCTTAAGGCTGACACAGCTCCGCCCACCGTAGACAGAAAACCCAGAACGCAAGTGAGCGCGTGCCTCGCGGTGACCACCCGGCGTCGTCCAGGCTTGCGCGTGGGGATTACGCCATATGAGGAACTCCTGTCTTTGCCGTCGTGTAGCGACCGGTGCCACGGGTCCGGTGCGCCGAAGACGATGACCGCGAGTCTGTCAAGCTATCCCTTCACAATCCGCACGTGCAGACGGCCACCGGTCCAGCTGACGAAAAAGTGGAAGATAACTAAGGCGAGGACGCGCTACAACACAGTTTGCCTTACGTCGCTGTGCCGTCGGGAAGCAAGGTCGACCACCCCCCTGCCTCCCCCCCCCCCCCCCCAATCCGCACCAATTTTGTTTTAGCTTCATACGGGAAGGACACCGTTTCACAAATGCTAGAGGGCGCTATTTCAATATGTTTCGCATTGTCGGAGATTGGGCGCCCCGCGACGGAGCGTTTTCGCAGCGGCCACCAAACGTCCGCGCCGCATCCGTCATCAGCGGTGACTGTTACGGCCCAGCAGCTCGCTGAAAGGGTTCCCGGACTGCGCTTATCTGCCGGGAAATATATATCCCACAACACCTCGCTCCCCCTAGCTGCACCTAGACCGGGTTTACAAGTGAGGCTATTCCGTTGCCACCCGCGCATCCTGCTAAACGAGCAGCAGTACACGACGGGATGGCCGCAATGCCGCCTATTTTCCAGACAGGGCCATACTTTCGACTGACCTTACGAACTGACTCTACGCAAGCCATCCACCACATCCTTCGCGTGGCACAAGCCACATCGTTCGCACATGCCATTCACCCTTTGCACAAAGCACTCTACTGCAGATCCGCATAGAGTGGGTACCCCGTTCAGCTGTAGCCGCCAGTTGGGAGGCAGAAATGACGACAGTTACCGCTTTTTCCCGAGGTGAAGAACGATAAACTTTATTTCTCCAACAATCATTGAGTTGTTAGATTAATGATGGGCTTCTTCTTGACTCCATGAGGTGGCCATAGGACCTTGCTTAATGGCGACTTCCAAAGCCAAGTCCACGGCCTGAATTTGGGTCTTGAGTTAGGAGCTGGTCTCCGCAGGTTAGAGAGATGTCATTCGGCTTTAGGTTGAAGCTAACGGTGTTGAATCTTCGTGGAAACCTGGCTCAACAAAAGAAAACTGCCCGTATGATGCAAACCTCCCTGGTGACCTAACTCGCCAAAACGAGATTGCACTGCGGAGACTACGCGTTGGGATGGCGCTTAGCCATCCGTGACTGCCTCTTGGCCATCCCCATACCGAGGCCCATACGACTCCACCGTCCTATTCTGCCACTCCACCGTACAGAATGTGAATAGCGCATTGACACGGCGCAGAGAAGCGCAACGGCACTGCGACTAAACCGGGCTGCGACAAGACACCTGACAACACGAGAGAGCTGAACTAACAGTACGGCAGACTGCCGCCGCGTTTCCTTGCCGAGTACCCGCACAGCCCGAACAGTGTAAAGCCCTGCATTTGCACTAGAATGCACACCTGGTGTAGTTGAGGTATTTAGTGCTTATAATGCGCTTAAATTAAGATGATTATTAAAAATATGCATGCCAAGCACTGTCCCCGTAAAATGGAGACAAAATATCCCCACCAAAAAATTAAGATTAAGCAACGCATTCTAAATACTGCTCTTGGCGCGACGCTATATTTGTTTGTGCTCTAGAGAACTTGGGTCTATAGTAGCGTGCTTTGAAAAATGGTCTTCTATGCGCATAGTGCTCGTCTTGTTTTAATAGATTGTTGTCTTTGTAAAAGACGATGCTCTTTCTTGAGCTGAAACGTTTAGTGTGTGTCTCTTGTCCCTTGAATAAGCCTCCCAGCCAAAACAACCGAATTGTTGAACGAGAAGCTAAACGTTGCCGAGCCCTAAATCTTGACACCTAGAAACATACCCCATTATTTGCAACATTTTTATGCAAAAAGAAAACATTTCTCATTTTTTTATTGCCAAGGTGCTGAGGCAAAAGGCCACAGTAATAATAGCCGCCCGAATAGGCCCCCAGGACCTGACAGCGCCAGCGACAGGAACAGAAGCAGCTATACATGCCTAAATAAATACAAATATGCACACACACTTTTAGCGCAATAAGCAGCACAAATAATACATACTACAAAGACATATACGTAAGAGAGTTCCATGCTTTTTTTCCATAACGAAATTAAATTAAAATTACCGTGTAATCACCCCGCTTTTGCAAAGTAAACAAAAATATTCTAAATATATACACAAAATTGCAAGGGAATCTTACACATAACGTAGAAAATAAATTTTCGTTTGTCGTCTAAAATCGGTAACGAGAAAGTGTGCTCAGTCATGTCAAACACTACACGGTGACTGTTCATGAGATTAGGAATTTGTCATTTAAGTGTCTGAGCGCCATAATTTTTTCTAGTTACGTTTATGCCTGAGATCATATGCCACTTCAGTGCTGGTGTAATTAAAAAGAACAAGCTCTCGGTCAGCTTGGAACTCCACAAAAATCCTTTCAGCCAGTCGTTGATTCAACATCAACTATGCAATATTGTGGTTGATGATGACAAACTCTCTTAATAGGAAGGGGAGGACCTAGGGTCGCTGTAGGGGGAATAGGGGGAATAGGGAGGGAGGTAGACGCCCAAAAAATCACGCTCGCCAGGCCACTGGCAACGCCAAACTCGGCTAAGGTCACCAGGTGTTGAGGATGTTCGAGAATGTCCCTATGTACCGTAAAAACCCGCGTATAATACGAGGTTTTTTTCCAAATTTTACTATGTAAAATTTGTGCCTCGTATTATATGTGGATCCCAAAGTTTTCAGCCGAAAATTTGCACTTTCGGTTTCGGTTTCAGCGGAGGGTGGGCTATCTTGCAGTGGCGTTAGCTGGCTGCTGCTTCTCTCAGCCGCCGCCAATTTGATTGTTTTGACCACGCGAAGGATCGGCACGTTCACCGCAAGTCTATCACGATGTCGGGTGCACGAAGGCAGTATTCAGCGGCAATTAAAATAAAAGTTATTTTATGTGCCGAGACCATCAGGAATAACGCCGCAGGACGGCAGTTCGTCGTCACCGAAGGCAGCATTCGCGGGTGGAGAAAGCAACTGGTGCTTGACTGGATAAAGTCTGTGTGGTGTCGGCGGCCTGGAGCACTGTTGGGGGTTCCCATCAGTGCACGTGCTAGAGGCCTTTCGCTGCCACCTGGCCGATTCCGTGAAGAAGTTGTTGTGCGAACCCGCATAGAACTCATTGTCATTCCAGGAGGAATGACATCCCAGCTGCAACCGCTAGACATTTGCATCAACAAGCCTTTCTAAGACTACATCAGGTCCTGCTACCAAGAGTGGATGATGTCAGGACACCCGTAAGTGACAGCTACCGGATGGCTGACGCGGGCTTCTCCAGCGGTGCTTTGTGGCTGGATCGCGGAGACCAGCATCCCAGAGGATGCTCGTCGGTCGCTCTTTTAAGAAATGCGGCATCTCGAACGCCCTTGATGGCACTGAGGACCACTTTCTGTGGGAAGACATTTCCAACAAGGCGACTTCAGGAGACAGCGGCAGCGAACCTGACGATGACTGAACGGACGTCGGGAGGCAGTGCCAGTGGAAACATACAATGACTGAACGGTAACTGCAGTGCAAATAATTTTTTTCTGTGCTCTTTACCTCGTATTATATGCGGATGAAAACTTTTTTTCTCATTTTGCTGTCCCCGAATTACACCTCGTATTATACGCGGGTCCGTATTATACGCGGGTTTTTACGGTAATGCTTCTATATCTGAATTTTGATTAACAGTATGGTTCAGTCTATGAGTATCAAAAGCGGAGCAGTGCAGAAGAATATGGTCCATGTTTACTTCACACACAGTGTGACAGAAGGTACATGTGCAGGGGGCAGCGGTGCCAATGCCCTTCTTCCGGTCAGCAAGTGTCTGCCATTTATGGGTGTTATGAGGTGTACTGGCCGTGTTGGCAAGTACTTTGTTGATAAATATTTCTTGCGATCGACTGAGGGGTAAATCCTTAAAGATTTGTGGAGCGGTAATGTTTTTTAATCTCTCGCGGTGAAGAAACCGGAGGTAGCGTCGTACTCGCGCCATTTCGAAGTGGCCTCCTGGCAGCGAGTCCGCGTAGGGGTGGTCGCGGAGGTCGGGAGGTCCGAGCAGGAGAGGCTGGAGATGAACAGGTAGAACTCCAGATTGTGAGGTGGCAAAACCACGTGCCAACTCGTTACCACCCCCGTGATCCCCGACGTGTCCCGGCGTCCAGGTGACCCTACCGTCAACGTCGTTCCTCTGCTTGTGCTGTAGTATCTGGCGGATGCGTTGAGCAGTGGCGTCCTCTGTTTTTGGGTCCTCAATGCTACGTAGTGCCTCAAATGAGTTCGTATATATGACGGAAGGCCCGGTGTTGTCCCTTAGAGCTGCCCGGATAGTCAAACGTTCTGCTTAATCAGGTGTTGCGTGGTCCAGTGTGCAGACGTAACGTCTGGCTTCTCTGGTCGAGGGTTTGTACCAGGCCAAGGCCAGACGAAATCCATCGAGAGCGGCATCAGTCAATACTGCCTTGGCATTGTGCTGATTGTGCCTGAAGTGGCTGAAGTGGCGTCATTTGGGGGGGGGGGGGGGGCGTGCAAGTCTTGGAGGGGTGCAGGGTAGGAAAACTCAAGGTGGTTGTTTCGCCTGGAGTGACCCGGGGTTCTATACAGACTCGTCGGGTGTCCCAAAGCAAGGTGTCTTGGCCCTGTATTGTGAGGTGCAGTCGGTTATCCAATGACGACTGAGCGCTTCTGAGGATGTCCTCGATTGGCGGTAGGGGTGCAAGGTCCCGAAGCTTCCGTAGGTCGGTGAACTTAGGAAGGCCCGTGATAGTCCGAAGGATGTGTCGGTGGAGAACTTGCAATGTCTTTTTAGCTGTTTTTGACAGGGTTACGACTGTACCGCCATAGGTGACTTTACCTATTGCATTAGCTCTCAAAAGGATAGTGCAGGCTGTCTGTCGTATTCCGCCGAACTTGTTGGAAACGCGTTTGATTGCCTGTAGGGCCGCGGGCCATTGCTTTTTGGGTTCCATGATCCAATGGTGGTTCGTGTTGCAGCTATGTATAGGAATAGCGAGAATTCTTACATGTCCGTGCTTAGTCTTAATTTCATGTTGACCCAGTGTTAACGTTATTGCCTCCCCTGCCAGGAGGGCACTCCGCCTTCCATTGACACAGAGGAGTTCCATTTTCTCCGGCGCTAAGGTGAGTACTAGTTCTGGAAGTTTCCTCATGCAATAAGCGCAGCCTGAAGCTCGGTGGCCATATCTTCAATATTACCACTGTAGTCCCGTCCGTCTGTCCGAATGGTGATGTCGTCCGCATAAATTCTGTAGCGGGAACCAGTATTGGTTTCAAGTTCTTAGGTCACAGTAAGCATGGCTACATTGAAGAGCAGGGGACCCAAAATCGAGCCCTGAGGGACACCGCGATCGAGATAATATGTCACAGGCTGGACACTTCTGGTGCTCCGAAGTCAAATTGGTCCGGCCTCTAGGAATCTGGAAATCCAATCGAGAGCACGCTTACTGGGGTAAGTCCCGGTCAGACTGGACAGAATGTGTTCCTGCTTGACATTGTCGAACGCTTTCTTTATGTCGACTGCCAGGATGTAGTCTGGTGGTCCCTTTCTTGAGTTTCGGTTCAGGACCCTCCGAAGCGGCCAGAGGTTTTTATGCCTTCCCATGTTGGGTCTGAACCCGGCCTGAGACGGGTGTAAGCCTGGATTGCAATATTCGATGTAGTGGGTTATCCTGGCGTGTATCATTCTTTCCACGAGTTTGCATATGGTTGGTGTCAACGATATGGGGCGGAGATTGGCGACTTTGGTCGGGTACTTTTCCGGTTTAGGCATCGGATTAATAATTGAAAGGCGCATGTGGTCCGGGACCATTCCCATAGTGTACTGCTCGTTTATGATTTCCAGCAGAGCTGCCCAGTGTCTTCGGTTAAGTTTCGCAACATCTTCCAAGTGATAACGTCATTTCCCGGTGCCGAGTCACTTCTGCCATGCTTAAGGGCGGCATGAAGTTCTCCCGGCGTACAGGGGGCGTCTAATTCTGCGTTTGTAGGCTCGAGCTTGGGCGTTTCGATGTTGGTGGGGGGCGTGAGGCTGGCGTGCGGAAAAAAAGATTTAATGATTTCCTCTTCGAGCGTGTCGGTGTCTTGGCGGATAGTAAGAGTTTCTAGCGGGGAAGAACCTCTGCTTTTGTTGAGCATTTTGCCCACAGCTGCTTCATTCCTTTAGCTTTGCCGAGCCGCTCACAGGTAGAGGCCCATTGAGCTCTACAGAGTTCTTCCCCGTGTTGCTTGATGAGCTCGTAGGTGTCTGATACGACGGAGGGTTTGATATCTTTTACCCTTGGTCTTGTACTGATGTGTGATCTTATTAGCTTTCTGCCACAGTCGTATCATACGAAAATCGGCGAGTCCCTTGTCAGACAGCGCCTTGTCTTCTCAATCTTTCTTGCGCCCCGTTTAAGCGCTGTTATTGTCAGTCAAGTATGTACCAACAAGCCCGAACCACCACGCTTTTTCGGTTGAATCCCTTGTCTTCTTCGCCGACTGTTTCTTCGGTTGCAGCAGGGTTTCTGTGGTTGCAGTAGCTTGGGAGATTTGGTGGCATAGCTTGAGAGATTATCGATGAACCGCAGTGGTAGGCTTGCATGCGATGCAAGCCTACCACGAAAGGTTTTGATGCAACTCCCCCTACAAGTAAGCAATAATGTAACCGTGAGCGTACATAGGCAAAATAAAGTTGCTTTTTTTATTCTCGAGGGTAAAAGGGCTCTAAATTTACTAAACACGCCAATGTGTTGCGCAATATTACGCTTTATAGAACTAGTATGACATCCCCAAAGAAGGTTCCGATAAAACACTGCACCTAGAAACGTGTGTTTGGAAACCCGTTCCAAACGTCTGCATTCAAAAGTACTTTTATTAGTAATAGTAAAAGTTCTGTTTCTAGAGCAAGAAATTGTGTATTTCGTTTTATTAATGCTCAGATGAAGCTGGTTGGAACAAAGCCATCCCCATAGGCTGTCGAGACATCAATTTGTTAAGGACACAAGAGATGATACGTTCTGCAATGAAAAGAAGACATTTGTGTCATCTGCGTTAAGCACCATTTCCGGTGTGTGTGGGGTGGTAACAATATTATTGATGTACAAGAAAAATAATATTCGCCCTAGTATTGACCCCTGCGGGACACAAAATTTTATGCATTCAGTATCTCAAGACATATTGTGAAGAACTACAGACTGCTTCCGATTAGATAAATTACTCCGTAGCAACTAGGGTGCAATACCTCTTATTCCGTAATATGGTAATTTAACAAACAGTATGTCGTGTCTATTCGAATAAACCGCTGTACTTATGCCTAAAAAAATACCAACAGTGTACAGCTGTTTCTCTACCAGGTGCGTGTTGTGTGGTTACCCCGTTTTATAGAATAGTGTTGTGTATTGTATTTGACATGTGATTCTTGTTACGCCGAATTGGGTGGTGCGTCTGTTGATAGGATTGCGGGTGATACCGGTGGGAGGTGTGTTGTTATTTGTGTGTTGTTATTTCATACAAAATAAAGTTGGAAGTTGCGCTCGTCCTGTCCTCTCTGTCTTCGTCTTCGTCTTTTGCGCAAACGTATTCCTTCATAGTAGAGAGGAATTTGTGTGGCGGCAGATGACGATCGTCTTCCGACGACAGTTTCAGCGAAGTGAGCAGACACGCTGGCAACGTTTCCTGTTATGCGTCAACACAGGCTCTTGTGTAGTTTTTTATGACTTTTTTTCTGATATCCCTTTCCTGCCCAACAAACATATTTTAGAAAAAATGGCCACAAGTAAATAAATTTTGTGTATTTACCCCTTCCCAATGATGCTTTGACAAGTGAAAATGGAAAGGTCAGAGTATTTCACACAGAAAACATACCCACACATATGTGCGGGCTGGGCTTCTATTCGTATGACCTGCGCATAGTAAGAATACCTTAAAAACAGCATCAGGCACAGAAAAACTGTATTTTTACGTATTATTTATAGGTTTTATATTGTTTTCAGGAGTACTTATTTTATACATAGGATTTTGTGAAAATAAATAATAATTATGTTTTAATTATTTTAATTAACATTTAAAATTAATATTATTATCACAAGTAATTACTGAACTAGTTCAAGGATAAGGCGCAAGAAAACATTACCAACGAGCCAGCACAAAACCGCGAATAAATGAGACACCAAGAAAGCAAGAAAAAATTATTTATCGCTAGCGCTGCATTGCACGAGCCCGCCAGCCTATACCGCCCGGCAAAATTTTCGTAACCATGAAAGCCCAGCCCACACATATGTGTGGGTGCATTTTTCAAGCATGATGACGGAACGCACGCGAAGGGAACGGGTGTATTTTTTAGCCGATCGTGTTTTCTTAAGTCCCGCAAGTCGTGTCTTACGCTTGTTATTTAGAAAATAGGAGAATAACAAGAAGAAATATAAGTTTTCATCTTGAAGGCGGCTAGCGTGATCGCGCCTGCTGGGGCGCTGTTTTTATTGTGCGATTTCTCGCCCCCTGGTGGCAAAATGAGTGAACTACCGAAACCAGTAAAGTCTCGGAAGCGTTGGCAGCAGCTACCCATGGCTGTGAAACCGAAACCGAAACAGGCGCCACTAAGTAAAAGAATTTGTGGACCCACACGTTTGTGTGGGCTGGGCCGTAAAGGGATATGGCAATGTATGACAGTGTTGTGGCAATGTTTTCGATCTAAAAACCTTACTGGGAACTTTCGACTGCAAATACTTTTTATCAGCGCCATTTTCTAGAATGGTCATTAAAGGGACACTGAAGTGAATTTGTCAAGCTCCCGTTTTTGCTTGCACTGCGTAGACTGGCTCAAATTAGCACACTTTTAATCGTTTATCGGGTTGACAAATAGGTAATTATTTTACAAAGCGCGAAAGAAGAAAAAGTACCATGCGCGGTTTGCGGCGGCCGCACCAACTAAAGCTGTGACGTTGGAAGGAGGGGGCACCGTGATTGGACGATTCCCAAGGTGAGCAACCAAACAAGTTTCGGTTTCCGTTTCGGCTCTGTAAAACACAACCGGTGGCGTTATTGGATGGGCATTCTCAATAACTCAGTAATCATCGTACCGCGCTTCTGCCATGCTGTCAGCTCTAAAATGCATAAGATAAGCCACCCAGGACGGCTTGGAATCGTAGCATTCACTAGCCGAGGTCTACGCAGTGCATGAACGCCCTCCGCGTACCCGCAGGCGCCCAATTGACATGCGCTTTTCCCCCATATTTGGAGCTTGCCTCACTCATGCCTGTATCGTAAAAAGCGTGTTCGCACTAGGCCAAGGGTCTGTTCATTCCGGCCTGTGCCCACTGCCCGCAAGCAGTCCGTGCTTATGGCAACAGCACACCAACGAGAACTCGCTAGCGCGCCAGTGCCAGCCTGCGCGCGTTTTGTGAACTATTTCGTGGAGCCATGAACGTTGCGGCCCAAAAAAAAGGTGCACTCAGTATAGAAAACATCGGCGGAAAACGAAAAAGTTAACTTACAAAAAAAAAGAACGTACCCGCGGGGATTCGAACTCGCGACTTGCAAAACACTTGCGGTGACATACCTAGCGCTCTATACCACTCGGCCACAGGGTCAGCTCCGCTGACCTTGGAAATATAAGGTATGTATTGTATAACCAATTTACACTTTTATTTAGTTTTGGAATTTCAAGCAGCTTAGGTGACTATTTGTTGTTTTGCGCTCGTGCAGTAAGCATCCCCCAAGTTTCCAGAATATCTCACGTCTAGCAATTGCATGTTTTAGACGGAAAAGCGTTCGCAGATGCGTAGTCGTGCTGCTGACCGCTGTGCTTGTTCGCCCAGCGCAAAAAAGTGCTTCCCGCACCATAGCTTTACGCTGTACGGTAAAAATATCAGTTGATTTTATTTCCTTAGTACCTATATTGACTTCGCTGACTCTTCTCCCGCCTTCAAGAGGGGCGTACCAGTCAGCGAAACGTCGCATGTGCGCTTGTGCAGCGCTTGTGTGAAGCGACCTTGACTTGGAGCTAGATACAGTGTACAAACTAACCAAGTAAAGAAAGGCAGATTCTTCCATTCACAAACGTGTCCTGGCTTCGTTTCAACTGAGCGAACGAATTGCGACGACCCGTCGGCGGCCGGCGGACGAAACGCTGGGCCGACTGACTCTGTCTGAAGGCCGGGGAGCCGTGCAGTAGAGCAGCCAATTGCGAGCTCGGCTCCTCGCGACGTCACACGAAGACGCCGCAGAAAATGGGCGAGCGTAAAGAGAGGAGGACAGCATTTTCGAATTAATTTTTCTACTAAATAAAATCGCGTAAACGCGCCCTGAGTGGTCGAAACATGGGCTGGGGACTCCGGACTACAATTTGCGCTAGTAATCCCGCAATGTTTACATATCACTTCAGTGTCCCTTTAAAATGTGTCACGCGGATATATTTCTGCATAGGGATCGCTTTTCTCTCTACTGTTT
This sequence comes from Haemaphysalis longicornis, assembly GCF_048455015.1. NCBI lineage: Eukaryota > Metazoa > Arthropoda > Arachnida > Ixodida > Ixodidae > Haemaphysalis > Haemaphysalis longicornis. The sequence goes on along the minus strand of NW_027526361.1, from coordinate 165,746,341 downwards.
TCTTTTCTTTGTTCCACTTTTTTTCATAAGTTTTAAAGAAAATTATTTGTAATGTGTCTAGCATTTGTTTCTTTTTTCCTTTCTGTGTGGCGTTTTCTTAATGTATATGGTTAACTAGAGCGTGGTTGTTACTGTACATTTGTATTCCAACTCCCGCCTATGGCCTGTCGCTTTGGTTGGCAGTATTCCTTCAATAAGTAAAGAACGCTCCCTCAATGGCGACCTTTTCTTAGTAGAAGTGTGTCTCTTGCACTTTAGTATTGTGGGCATTAAATGCACTCGAGGTGATGAGCGCGGTCTTGTGTTAGCCGCCGCCAACGACTCCTCTTGGCCACCGGGCCGATAATCCCCAGGCCCTGGAATGGAGCCGAGAATCGTGGCCGCCTTGCTTCTCGCTCCCTCGTCACGCCCGCCGGCCGCTGCAAGCCCAAATGCATCAATCCTGGATTCCTAGGAACGTGGTTTTCTCCTGGACAAGTGAGTCCCCTTCCGAGCAACCTCTGGCGGGCGATTGAGTGAGCGAATGAGCTTATAAAAAAATTACTATAATAATAGATAAGCAAGCACGACATGGATGGTATTTCGCACATCACTGACTCGGCTTCCGAGACCATTCTTTATGAAAATATAAACACATCACGAGATGAAAACTTCGAGCCATTGGAGCTCAGTGCGCCTGTCAAGCGCCACTGTGCCTCTAAGCGTCCACACAAGGCACTTGATATGAGCGCAATCGTGAACACGCTGAAACATGGAGCCGTTGTGGTGGTGTGAAACCTGTCCATTCCCCAAAGCTAATCAGGCGGTACAAGCTCCTTGCTCTCAAAGGAGGATTAGAATTCTTGGCTTCAGATGGCGTGTTACAAGTACGTCCAAACTAACGTCTGAGCATTTTCGTGTTTGGCTGACGCAATGATGATCGCAGCGTGTACCTTCTGAAGGTTTCCGGCGTTGCTGGGGTCCATGTAAGCCACGGCCCAGCAACTACGGAAGGAGCGGGATTAGAAAGGTTGCCATGGACCTTTATAACCCCGACATTCTTAATGCGCTGCGTCTGGGAATGCCACTAAAGTAGGCCCGCACACCCGCAAGAAACATCCGGGAGTGTGCAGATTGTGTTCGCCATGAAAACAGTTCCGGAACACGTCATCATCAGATACACACGCCACCTAGTAGGATGCGTGAAACCAGGAGAACCAAAAAATGCCAGCTCTTTGGGCACGCGGCTCCAGTGCGCAAATTTGCGCACGATGTGCTCGCTGTGGTGCCAGGTATTATGCAGGCTGTTCTGATGAAAAGTTTTGCTCCCCGAATGGCAGCAAAAATTTATTAATCTAGATTTACTCATTGTATCGCCCGGCGTAGTATGCGGGCTATTTTCAAGGCGGAATCTGCAAATAATACGATTACAATAGGTGAAATCGGCTTTTATAGAATGGAGTGGCACCGGGCGAAAGGTACCTGGCTAACAACTGTGAGTAGACTCTTCGACAACCTTGAGTAGGGCTCCAGGCCCTACCGGTTCTTCAACCTGAGCCACAGCAGCAGCACCAGCCGCCTGGGGCACTAGCACTGGCAGAATGTCCCCCAGCGAGTCAGCACTATTGTGCTTCACTGGAAGGAAAACAGTGGTGATGGTGTTGAAACATTCATTTAAAGTGAGAGGAGATTCGCGCTCGAAAGCGGGAGAAGCCCCCAGTTCAGAGCTCGTGCGGAGGCTACTGTCCTGCGTGCCCGGCCCTCCAACTGTCGCCGGTCCGTGCTGCTCCAGGGTGTGGGTGCGAAAAAGGGCTGCTGGTGTTTTCTGGCAAACCCACGTCGTGTTGTACAGTGTTCGATGTTCGTTGCATTGTGAGCATGTTGGTGGATATGTGGTTGGTGTATAATATGCACGAAGCTGAGGTGGGCGTATGCGTTTATCAGTACTTGGCGCCTGGTTACAGCCTCCTCTTGAGTGAGCTTCGGGTGCAGTGTTGGGTAGCCACTAACGAAAGTATGAGTTCATTAGTCAGTAACCAACTCTCCCAACTCCCCCCTTTAATTGGGTAGACACACCTGAAAAGGCGGTGGTGTTGCCCACGTGCAAGGTACTGCAGTTGGATAGATTCTGGTGATGAGTTGGTGCGGGGCCCGCAGGGTGCATTGTCTGGCTGTAGCGTGCGCTGGCTCGTTTCTGCGCGATCTGCCGTCCATATTATCCACAGTAGAATTTAGGGAAACCTTGTGCCTGTTTAGTATTCGGAGGGTGGATGCTGAGATCTTCGTCTACAGACGCGCCTGTGCTAGCACCGGCTACAGTTCAGGTATAATCTACACAGACTGCAAAGTCTGCTGGTCTAGCTCTAGTACAAGAGCACCTTCAGCCAAAGCACAACAGATGCACTAGAGGCTGTACGCACCCTCTTCGCTCCAATTTTATAATCGATAACAGTGGCTCTTTTGGCGCTCTTGGACATTGCATCGCATCTCCTCGCGAGTTTCTGGCAGCAATCCCTAACATGGAAAACATTCCAACGAAAGCAAAAATATTGCCACGGGGCATGGACAATTTCTCGCGTAGCCATTGCCCTGAATCGACGGCGACGAGGCTGTGGCTCGAGCGCAGCCTGCGGGGGCTCCGCTTTATGGTTCCTGTCTCTTTCGTCCTGCGACCAAGTAGTAACATCAACGTAAAATCACCCAGACATCGGGGCGTCATATTGCCAGGGCCTGGGAACAAAATCGGAAACCTGAAATTCCCAATGCAATACGGCAAGGCACAGATATAGGAACTGACCTTGAATGAATATAATGCATTGCATCCACTGCCAGGCTTTCTTGGGCGCTATTTTGCTACCATACAAAACGGCCGCACGAGTGCCATGAATGGATATCGGGGCAAGGCCGCCAAGGGCGCTCGGTATGGATGCACCCAATACCCACAAATGGAATTGTTGTTTGGAGCAACGCTACCATGATGTCCCTGTTGTCCACGTCTTCCGAATGGTAGTTGATGCTGTGGTGTGGGTCTGACTCGGAAGATCTCCTCACGCGGCTGCCGTGTAGACGGCGCCGGCGTGAGAGGCAGGCAAGAGACAAAGGAAACCGACGCCAACATCCAAAGGGGGGTTATTCCCAAAACCCTCCCCTAGCTGGCCCCGTCTTCTCGGTTATCGACGCGTCCCGCGTTGCTCGAGCGGCCGGAGTCGTTCGACTCCGCCGCTACTGGTGGACGATGGTCGGTCCAGGCTGCAGGGGAAAACGCCGGGTCGCTCCGCCGCCGCACGCCGTCTCGTCCTCGCTCGGAGCGGCCGAGTGCCGCAGCCGAAGTCCTCACTCTCCGTAGCCGCCTCCCACCGAAGTGACTCCGAGCTCCCCGCTCCCACGCGCGCCGGTGGCGCCATCTCGCGACGTGTAAGCGAACCCCTCTGTTTTTGCCGTCTTGTTGCGCAATCCCGCGCAAGCCGCGTGGCCCTCCGAGCGCTGCCGCGTACCGAGTCGGTATCGCGGGCAGCCATAATTCCCAAAATACCCATATCTATATATCTATCTACGCCCTGGGTGCATCGCCCCGTGTATGGCTCGGCTGGTTTGCTTATTTACGAAGGCCGTACACTGGCGCCCCAATCCTTTTGTGTGGGTGATTATAATGCGCCACACATTAAATGAAAGAGAGAGGGAGAAAAGGTAAAGGAAAGACAGGCGTGTTAACCAGGCTACGGCCTAGTACGCTATCCTGCATGGGGGAAAAGGGGAACAATGAGGAAAAAGAGGAAAAGAGAAAAAGAAGGACAAAGGTACAGATATAGCGTAGACTGGTGTGCCTAGCGGTAGGACACTATAGACAAACAAGTCGAGTGAGTTCATAGAAGATACTCTTTCGCGCTACAGCCTTTTGTGCAATTCCGTCGTTTTTAGAAAACACAGGAGCGCTTTTGTCGTCTTGTCCGTAGATGACGGAGAAGGCCAGTGGCCCAGGATTGTCCGAGAGTCCCAGAATTGTCCGAGAGTCTAACTTTCGCAGAGTCAAAGAGAGTTGGCTTCGTTCAGATGAAAACCGTGGACACTCGCATAGGACATGTCGTATGGTCTCTGGTGTGTCACAGACTTCGCACGCCTCACTGGCTGCCATTCCAATCAAATAGGTGTAAGCATATGCGAATGCGACTCCAAGCCAGAGACGAAAAAGAATCGTTGCATCAGGTTGTAGGAGGCCTAATGGAAGGGGTCGCTGAAGATGCGGGTCGAGGGCATGAATACGAGCGCTCGTGAACTCTTGGGTAGTCCATTTGGATAGCGTGGTCTCCCGAGCAAGTTTACTGAGAGTCCTAGCGGCGTCCGTCCTGGATAACGGAATGGATATGGTCTCCGTTTTTTGGTGTGCCAAGCGGGCGGCAGCGTCCGCACTTTCGCTTCCGACAATGCGGCAATGACTATGAAGCCACCGAAAGGCAATGTCGTGACCCGCTTGGGTGGCACGGTCGTACACTAGTCTTATCTCGGCCAGCAGCTGTTCGTGAGGTCCACGGCACATGGCTGACTGGAGCGATTGAAGCCCAGGCTTTGAATCGCAGAAGATCGCCCATCTTTGTCATGAAGTTTCTTCAGCGGTGTTAAGGGCACAACGGATGGCGGTAAATTCTGCAGCCGTGGAAGTGGTAAGATGGGCTATTTTGAATTCTTGGGACATGGACATTCGTGGTATAACAACGGCGCCGGCAGAACTAGATGTTACAGAGCCATCGGTGTAAATATGGGTGCGGTCACTGTATCTCTCGTGTAAATAAATGAGAGTTAGCTGATGTAGTGTCAGCGTTGGAAAATCTTGCCTCTTTCTTAAGCCTGGGATAGTGAGGCATGCTCGAGGCTGCGTCGTATACCAAAGTGGGAGTGGCGGCCTCATCGCAGGCGTATAGTTGGACGGCAGACTGGTAATGTTGGAAGCGACAGCCTTAGCGAAAGACGCATGGGGGCGTTTAGATGGCAGACTAGCAAGTTGAAGTCAGGCAGCCTGATTAGGTGCCTAATGTGCGCCCAGAGTGTTTCAATTGTCACGTAAGTGAGTAAGGGTTGATCACGAGCCACAGCAATGGTTGCACCTGTTGACGTCCAACGTGGTAGGCCAAGGCAAGTTCGGAGGGACTGAGCTTGTATGCCTTGCAGTTGCTGAATATTTGTACGGCACGTACCTGAAAGTACAGGCAGGCTGTACCGTAGGAAGCCCAAGAATAGTGCGTCGTACAGCTGAAACATTGACTATATAGGCGGTCTCCACGTCTTTCCGCCGATGAACTGAAAAATATGGGTCACTGCAGAGAGCCTCGTCAAACAACGAACGTGGGGGCTCCAAGAAAGGTCTCTGTCGACGACCACGCCGAGAAACCTGGATACTTCAAATTAGAGACCCTCTCCCCATTAACTGTCAAAGGGTATGCATACATAGGCTTCCGTGAGAACGGAAGCACTGCGCATTCACTGGAAGGCCCTTCCAACCCTTGCTTGGGCAGATAGGTGTTGGTCAAATCTGCAGCCTTTTGCAGCCACGCGCGCACGTGCCGTCGAGTCACTCCACGTGCCCAGATGCAAATATCATCCGCGCAAATCGACAAATGAACCGTTCTTGGGAGAGAGCTTGCGAGGCCGATGAGTGTGAGGTTGAACAACGCGGGGCTCAAGACGCCTCCCTGAGGGACACCGCGTTGGGTATAGTGTATCGATGTTGGGCCATCTTGGGCCATCTTGGGCCATCTTGGGCCATCTTGGGCCATTACAAAGAATGACCTCCCCGAGAGGTAACTTCGCACCCAGTGGTAGACTCGGCCACCAAGCCCGACTGCCTGCAGTGCTTTAGGAATGGCATCATGCTCCATGTTGTCATACGCTCCTTTCACGTCCAGAAAGAGTGCAGCGCATACGCGCATAATGCGTTCTGCTGCTGCACAAAGGTTAGGAGGTCGATAACGCAATCTATACAAGAACGGCCACGACGGAAACCAGCCATGACTTGGGTAGACGTTGTAGTGCTGCAGTTACCACTCCAGGCATGCAAGGATAAATCGTTCCATAAGCTTTCCAACGCAATCGGCAAGGGTATGGGTCGGTATGCCGCCGGGTCCAGCAGAGATTTTCCAGGTTTCAGTAGCCGAACAAGGCGGCTAGACCTGCATTTTTCAGGGACTATGCCATCACGCCGTAGTTCATTAAAATATTTGAAAAGGGCATGCAGGGCGCCGTTGCCAAGGTGACAGAGAGCAGCATAGGTGACTCCATCCGGCCCAGGCGATGACGATGGGGTGCAGAGAGCCACTGCCGCCTCAAGCCCTTCCATCAAAAACGGGACGTCCATCCGAGAATCCCGCGAAGCGGGAATGTCAGTGGCAAGTGATGAGCCGGCATGGCCTCTTCCACTGGCGATCCGAACGCGTACGTCTTCTGCTACTTCGAGCTCCCCGCGTTTCTGGTGAAGAGCCAAAGCCTTTTATGGGGAGTGCTGTTGCACGGTGGTCATTAGCCCTCGCACATTTCTCCATATTCTAGACAAAGACTTTCGAGGGTAGACTGATTCACAAAAGGACTTCCAACGCTGTGCTTGCACTTGGATAATGCGGCGTTGGATCTTCTTCTGCGTCCTTCTCGCATCTCTTAAATCTTGGAGAGACTTCGTACGTCCCGGCGTGGCAACAACCCGCACAACTACCCCACATTACGCCGATCTCGGAAGGTGGACCCCAGCCAGTAGCCTGCAGCATTGTTCGCCTCTCCCATGCTTGTTGGTCTACTCCAAGATCAAGCGTCAACAGGGTCAACTTCGTTCACTTACTGCAGTGTGTACTTGTACTTTGTGCCTTGAACGTTGAAGGAGGCTTCGATGGAAACGTTTGTAGAAGGAGCGACAACGAACCCTGGCATGCCCCTTGTTAACTTACGGTCCGCACGTACAGAAATATCCCTGCTCAGAGAGACGCGGACAGGATCTGAGCCTTTGCTACCGGCTGACGCGAGAGAGAGAGAGATGACTTTATTTGATGCCCGAGATGGGTTTTGAAGGGTAGACGACTTGGACGGTCTCCTTCCCTGAGCCATCAGTCAGGATTCCTTGGATCCTTGCGGCGGCTTCAGCCATCTGGACTGCTGTGAGTTGTTCCTCCGGTGTGGAGCTGAGCATAACAGTCTCCCATTGTTCTGCAGTCTTAATTTTGTATCTTATAAGTGTATTTACATCGGATTTTCTATTATAGCCGGTCAAATTTTTTTGGAGCTCATGGCAGGACCATATCATGTGGTGTAGGTCGGCTCTGCTGTTGAACAAAGTGCAGAGGTTTGAGTAAAGGCCTGGTTAGCAGCGGCTGAGAGAAACTGGGCTTGGAAAAGTGTTTGTAACCGTCGCCACGTGACTGCCTCTTTCCTGGAAAGTGTGTGGTGGGCCGGTGGATCTGGATAACCGGTAGTGATTTATTATATCCCTGCATGTGACTAGCCTGTCTTTGTGGTATCTAATAACGTGTGCTTGTGCTTGCCTTTCCTGCGAGGTCTCATGTGGGGATTATGGTGGTTGCGGTGGCGTCGTAGGCAACACATCTCGTTTGACGAGAGCTCGAGTGGTTGCGTGGGCCAGTTCATTCCTCTGTAGACCGCAGTCGGCTGGAGTCTATATCAAAAGAATTTTTCTTTGTTTAGTGGTCTTCTCTAACAGCGAAGCTGCTGCAGGGGAGATCCTGCCTTTCACGAAGTTAAGAATGGCGGACTTCGAGTCGCTTATGATTGCGGTTGCTCAAGTAGAATTTATAGCAAGGGCTATGGCCATTTCCTCGCCCTGGGTGGGATGTTTGGTCGGCGTGGATGCTGACGTCACTGTGACGCCGTCATTGCTGACGAGTGCAATCGCCATGGCGTTGAGACAAAAGCCGCCGTTGGAGTAGTCGGCTGCGTCACCGTAAACAATCACCCGTGGCTCACAAAGGGTTCGAAAACGTTTGTCAAGGGCTCGTGCACTAGCTTGTCTTCTTTCCACATTAAGCTCTGAAGCATATTCTTTGGTAGTGGCGGGATGC